>NC_091473.1:128548503-129297356 GCF_036971445.1 Narcine bancroftii | reverse complement strand
CGCATGACTTCACATGAACGCGGGTTGGCAACGGCCGAACTCACCAAAGTGTCAGCGCCATTCTGCAGAGGCAGGATCGGTGCCGAAGTCAGACTCGAATGGGCTGGAGTCCTCTGAGGCTTAGAGGCTCCCAACGATGATTCCGTGGATTCAGCTATGCAGGTAGGCCTCAGTTCTTCCGTACTTTTGTATGTAAATTTTTTCTGAAGTTGAGTTTTAGATTTGTTCACATTATTTGCCATAATAAATCACTGTTATTTACACAACTGTAAATATTGTTTTTAATCACTTTAATGCTTTTTAAAACCGGGTATTTAGTAATCCAGCTGGGGAAAGGTGGAATACATGTCTTTCTTCTACGCCATCTTGCCACAACCCTCCCCCCCCCCCCCCACCCCGATTCTGGAGAGTTGATATTGCCTGAATCCAGTGTAGCAGCTCAGATAGCAAGTAACACCATGGTACTTCTCAATCTACTTTAGACAAAGCTGTAAGCTATAAATAGTAAAATTGCATCTTCAACATAAACTGTGCTGTAATTGCCAAATGACATGTTTGCATATGTCTCCCATCTCTCTGCTTATGTGCATCATACATATAGAGAAATACACATTTACAGATGCTATGCCAATGTAAAATATCAGAATGCATTTTGTAATCAAATCTTACATAAAATCCCATGATGCGAATATAAGTTTTCTGCTATGTGGTAGAATTTCTAAGAAAATAACTTTGGTAGTTACTTCTCAGCATGTCAAATCTTTCTTATTGTCCATTCATATCAGCAAATGTATCATTCCTTGTTTTTGAGAAAAGAACATCAATAACTCACTATTACCATCGTCAATTTTATGAAAATCATATGCTTAATGTCTATCCTGTTATGAAATCATGTTTAATTCATTTAACACAAAAAAAATTGGAGGCTTATATTTTTCAACCTCTTAAGTATTCTGCATTGTTCATTAAGAACATGGCTTCAACTCCATTTTCAATCTCCCTCCCCTACTGTGATCTCCTTCTATCTGTTATTCTCAACTTAGAAAACTGTGCAGGTTTATTAATGCCATTTTTTAGGACCCAACCCAAAATGGTGACTGACCATCCCGCTCCATGAATGCTGACTGACATGCTGAGTTCCTCCAGCAGTTCATTGTTTGCTCATTTGTCTTTAAATATTCCAGCATCTGCTACACCCTTCAGCTTCACTGAAGGATGGACCTCAATTGAGACAATATTGAGTAAGACTGAGACAATATTACTTGCTTTAATGAATAAAAGGTTTTTTCAATTTAAGTTACGAATTTAACCCTGATCATTGGTTAAAATCTTTTGGGTAAAATGTGAATTAAAAAAAAAAAATCTAGGAGCTGGCTTCAATCCACATTTGAATATTCCTAGGGTGGGACAGAGGAGGGTAGTCATCTGCTCTGAAAAATAAGCCCACTTCAGGTCCATCAGTCCATCTTATTGCTAGGGATCTAACAAGGGCAAGGTGTAAACTCAACACAAATAGCACCATACAGAAGACAATCAGAATGGGGCAGTAGTTCAGTTAAGAGAGTTGTACCCTCACAGTTTCAATGACCAGGGTTCAATCATGATCTTCAATGATATCTGGATGCACCGTAATGGATGCACCGTTTACTCCCATAGAACCATAGAATATTACAGTTAGAACATAGGCTGTTAGGCACTTCTAGTCTGTGCCTAGTCCTTCTGACCTGCAACCAGTACATCGCCCTCCATACCCTTCCTACCCATGTAGCTGTCCAAATTCTTAAATGTTAAAATTGTGCCTGCATTCACTACTTCAGCTGGCAGCTTGCTCCCACCACTCTGTGTGTGAAGGTTCCCCTTAATGTTCCCTTCAAACTTTTCCCCTTTCACCCTTAACCCATGACCTTTGGTTTGTATCTCACCTACCCTCAGTAAAAAAGCATACTTCCATCAATCAATACCCATCATAATTTTGAATATGTCTACTGAATCTCCCCTCTTTCTTCTATGCTGCAAGGAATAAAATCCTAACCTATATAACCTTTCCTGGTAACTCAATTCCTCAAGTCCTGGCAACAGCCTGGTAAATCTTCTCTGCACTCTATCAATTTTATTATTATCTTTCCTGTAGTTAGGTGACTAAAACTGCACAATTGTCCTTTCCAATGACTTAAGCAACTTTACCATAACATTAAAACTCATAATTTTGACTCATGGAGGACGATGTGCCAAAACCTATCTTTCCAACCCAGTCTTTCTGTGATACCACTTTCACAGAACTTAGTATCTGTATTCTTAAATCCCTCTGTCCTACCGGACTCCTCAGTGCCCTACCATTTATCATGTTTGTTCTTCCTTTGTTTGTCCATCCAAACTGTAACACCTCACACTTGTTTGCATTCAATTCAATCTGCCAATTTTCACCCTCTTTTCCAGCTGGTCCAGATCCCTCTTCAAGCTTTGAAAGCTGTTCTAGCTATCCACTTCACCTCCAATCTTGTTCCTCTGCAAACTTGCTGATTCAATTTACCAAATTAACATCTAGATCATTGATATAGATGACAAACAACAATGAAAACGGCCCTGATCTTTGAGGCTCACCACTAGTCACTGGCCTCCAGTCAAAGAGTCACTCATCCACCACCACTCTTTGGCTTCCCTGATAAAGCCAATGTTGAATCCAGTTTACTACCTCACCTGAATACCAAGTGACTGAACCTTCCTGACTAATCTCCCAGTTGGGACCTTGTCAAAGGTCTTACTAAAGTCCATGTAAACAACACCCACAGCCTTTCTTTCATCAACTTTCCTGGCAACATTCTCAAAACACTCTATAAGATTTGTTAGACATGACCTACCATGCACAAAGCCATGTTGACTCTTCCTAATCAGTCCTGGGCTGTCCAATACTTGTTTACCTGATCTCTTGGAACACTTTCCAATAACTTGCCTCCTGATGATTAAAGGCTCACCGGCCTATAATTTCTTGAGTTATATTTGAACCCCCTTTTTTAAAAAATGACAGGCCAACATGTGCTATCCACCAATCCTCTGGCACCTCACCCCTGGAGAAGGACATTTTAAATATTTCTGCCAGGGCCTATGCAATTTTTTGCACAAGCCTCTCAAGGTCCAAAGGTATAGTTTGTCAGGACCTGGGGATTTATCCACATTTAAGTGCTTCAAGGCAGCAAGCACGTTCTCCTCATAAATCTATATGGGTTCCTTGGATTCTGTGTCAGTAAGGGCTGACGTGGCCTGTTTCCGTGCTGTAAACGGTTATATGGTTATATGGTTATATATCCTGAGTAAATACAGATGCAAAATATCCATTTAAGATCTCCCCTCTCTCTTTTGGCTCCATACATAGCTCACCATCTGATCTAAAATCTTGTCCCATACTATCCCTTCGCTCATAATATATTTTATGATTTCCTTCACTTTATCTGCCAAAGCAATCACGTCTTTTTTTTAGCCCTCCTAATTTCTTTAAGTTTTTATATTCTTCCAGTACATCATTTGCACCTTGTTACCTGTGGTTATACAACCACAGCACTTGGCCGCGAGCCCACCAGCCTACTGCAGAGGGCGGCCTCCGTCCCTGCAGGAAGACCACGTGAGAGGCTGACTCCACCTGGCCGGCTGTCAATCACCAACCTATATATAGACTTGAGCCACCATCTGCGGCCATGGCCAGCAGGACCATAATTCCAACCTGAGGAGATTTCTCTGGACGGCTAAGGAGCTGAACCTGACTTACAACAAAGAGAAGTGCGTGTTCAGCACCACCTGCCTCGCCATCCTGGATCATGGTGTCATTGATCCTGACCCCGAATGCATGTTCCCCATTTTGGAACTGCCCCTCCCTCACACGCTCAAGGCCCTCTGCAGGTGCCTAGGGCTCTTCGCTTACTACGCCCAGTGGGTCCCCTCTTCTCAGAAAAAGCCCACTGTCCCAAGCCACTACCTTTTCCCTCCCCCCCGAGGCACAAGCAGGATTTGCTCACATCAGATAAGACATTGGCGACGCCACGATGAGGACACCCCTATTCCAGGTGGAGTGCGATGCCTCTGATGTTGCCCTTGGGACCACCCTCAACCAAGGGGGGGTCGACCTGTGGTTTTCTCTACAGATCAGAGCTCGGGCAGTCCGCCATTGAAAAGGAGGCCTGGGCGACCGTAGAAGCTGTCCTGTCAGCTACCTGGCAGGCAGGAGGCTGACCCTTCTCACTGACCAGCACGCAGTGGCATTCATGTTCAGCACCACCCACAAGGGCAAGATCAAGAATGACAAGATCTTGCAGTGGAGATTCAAACTGGCCGCGTTCAGCTATGGCATCCAGCACAGGATGGGGAAGTTCAACAACTCCCCCATCGCCTTGTCCCAGACCTGTGCCAGTGTGTAGTCCAACCAACTGTAGATGTTGCATGACACCCTTTGCCACCCGGGCATCACGCGCCTGTATCATTTTATTAAATCCTGGAACCTTCCCTTCATAGTCCGAGAGGTCTGGACCGTGACCGAGTCATGCAGGGTCTGCATGGAGTGCAATCAGTGCTTCTTCTGCCCACCACACGCCGACGTCATCAAGGCCACTTGGCCCATTGAGTGGCTCAGTGTCAATTTCGAGTGCTCTCTGCCTTCCATGAACAAGACGAATACTCCTGTTTTCCCTTTGCCAACCCTTTCCCTGACACCTTCACCACCACCGTTATCAGGGCACTGACACAAATTTTTACCATGTTCGGATACCCGGCATTCATCCAAAGTAACCAGGGGTCCAGCTTCATGAATGAGGAGCAGCGTCAGTACCTGATAGTGTGAGGCATCGCAGCTAGTCACACGACTAGCTACAAGCTCAGGGGCAACGGGCAAGTGGAGCGCGAAAATAGAGAGATCTGGAAGGCAGTCCTTCTGGCCCTGAGTTCCAAAGGCTGGTCTGTCAACTACTGGAAAGAGGCCCTTCCCAAGGCACTCCATGCTATATGGTAGCTCTTGTGCATGGCTAACAATCAGACCCTTCATGAGCGCCTTTTCTCATTCCCAAGGAAATTAGCAATTCGGGTCTCCCTCCCAGCATGGCTAACATCTCCAGGACAGGTGCTCCTCTGCAAGCACGTGCGAACCCACAAGTGTAACCCCCTGGTTGAACAGGTGCTTCTTCTCCATTCGAACCCAAACTACGCTTATGTCAGGTACCCCAATGGACGCAAGGACACCACCTCGACTAGAGATCTGGCACCAGCAGGGGCCCTTCCCCCCCCCCATGAGTATGCTGC
The DNA here is from genome assembly GCF_036971445.1 of Narcine bancroftii. NCBI lineage: Eukaryota > Metazoa > Chordata > Chondrichthyes > Torpediniformes > Narcinidae > Narcine > Narcine bancroftii. The sequence goes on along the minus strand of NC_091473.1, from coordinate 129,292,076 downwards.
CTAACCTCCTCACCACAGGTATCCTTGGCCCACCCAGGATTCACCAGGAGCTGACCTCCTTCCCCCATCTCTCCAGAGGACCCCACTCCTTGCAGACCAGACCCACTGTCAGTCACCCTAGACCCAGACAACCCTCAGGCAACCCCACCCTTGCTGACCATTGTCCTGTGACTGTCGTAGAGGTTCAAATGGCCTCTGGACCACTTGAACATAAATACTACCCGACTACCCGGCACCGAGATACCCACCAGGACTCATTTTTAGAAGGGTGTGAATGTGGTGATATAACCACAGCACTGGGCCATATGCCCACAAGCCTACTGCAGGGGGTGACCTCTGTACCTGCAGGAAGACCACCTAAGAGCCTGACTCCACCTGGCCGGCTGTCAATCACCAACCTGTATATAGACTTGAGCCAGCCCCTCCAGGGCCAATCACACGTGGAGCCATCAAGACTACTACTGATGTACAACAGAGTTTAACTGGATTAAAGCCTGTAGAACAGTCTTTTCTGTGTTTTGTCTCTGCTTGCTGCAACACAGAGCACCACATTACTGAAACCTGCTATACACCTCCCTCTTCTTCTTAACCAGATCCCAATATCCATTGAATATCTAGGTTCTTTATGCCTGTTCGATGTACCTTTAACTTTACAGGAACATACAAACTCCATTCCCTTTGAAAGCCTCCCAGTTATAGAGCACATCCTCACCCCAAAATAACCTCTCTCAATCCATGCTCTCTACATCCTTTCTCATTTCCTCAAAATTAGCCTTTCTCCAATTTGGAATCTCAACCCAAGGACCAAACCTATCCATAATTATTTTGAAACTAATCACATTCTGATCACTGGACCTAAAGTGGTCCCCAACACATACTTGTCACTTGACATGTCTTGTTCGCTAATAGGAGATCCAGTATTCCATGATCTTTTTGTTAAATACTTTATTTAAAAAATGTAAAACCACAATAACATCAATTATAATAAAATACATATATAGAAAAATATATGTGGATAATAACAAAAAAATCCCAACCTACCTCTCCCTCCCCATTAATACCCACTCTCCTTCCCCTATATCTACCCACTGAAAGAAAAGGAGATCATCAATTATATAATTCAACTACATGGCTGTGAAACCAAGACATCTCATCGGAATGGATTGAGAGTTCAAATCTTCAAACCAAGAATTTTCATACTTCTACAAAAATATGATATTTGTCCCTCAAATTATATGTTATCTTTTCAAGAGGAATACAAGATTTCATTTCAGTATGCCATCTTTGCATTCCTAGAGATAAATTAGATTTCCAGGTAATAGCCAACATTTCTTAGATACAGCCAAGGCTAAATGTAACAATTCAATTTGATACATAGTAAATCAATCATCTTAATATTTCCTAATAAAAACAATATTGGATCAAACAGAAGTTTATCTTTTAATACATTTTCCAAAAATAATTTAACTTGCGTGATCTCTTCTTGGTACCTTGATATATTGATTCAAAAAGTCTCCTGAACACATTTGACAAACTCTAACCCCCATCTTGCCCCTTTACAGTACGTGAATTCCAGTCAATATGTGGAAATTTAAATAAGTATCGCAACTTATTGTTTCCTGTAGCTGTTTCCTATCGCCCTTCAGCTTTGCTCCTCCAATTCTTCCTCACTATTGGGTGGTCTATAATGAAATCCCATTACTGTGGATTAATAACCTTTCCTATTCCTCAGCTCAATCCATATTACCTCAGTAGATGAGCACTCTAGTCTATCCAGTCTGAGCACAGCTGTGATTTTTCCTCCTGTTGAGCAATGCTACTCCCCCGCCTTTTCATCACTCCTGCTTTATCACCCTGGGACATTGAGCTGCCAAGTCGTATTCCTCCTGCAACGGTTTTACTAATATCCACAATATCATAATTCCACGTTCAAATCCATGCTTTAAGATTGTCTGTCTTTCCTACAATACTCCTTCCATTGAAATACAGTCCCCTCTATAATGTTTGGTACAAATATACATTATTTCCTTGATTTGCCCTATGTTCCACTGTTTTAAATTTGTAATCCAACAATTCACATATGATAAAGAGCACATTCCAGATTATATTTAAGGCTATTGTAAACATTTTGGTGTGACCATGTAGAAATTACAGCATTTTTTAATACAAAGTACTCCATTTCAGGGCAGCCATAATGTTTGGGACATTTAGCTTCAAAGGTGCTTGTAATCACTCAGATATGTTTAATTGGTTCATTGGTGCAGGTGTAGAGACCTTGCTTCTGTGTTTTTGATCACTGTTGGGAGTCTGTAGTTGCCATTTTTCCACAAGAGCTCCAGAGTTGTGCCAAAGACATGCTTGTCAATGTAGGAAAGACAGACGATCTTAAGGCATGGATTGGCATGTGGAACCATGACATTGTAGCCATGAGTAAAATGGTTGCAGGAGGGGTAGGACTTAAAGAATGTCAAAGAAATAATGATGACACTGAAAAACAAGAATAAAACAGCAAGAGGCATGACCTAAAGCTTTGGATTACCAAAATCAACAGTTTGAAACATTATTAAGAAGAAAGACTGTAAGGGTGAGCTCAGTAATCGCAAAGGGATTGGTCGGCTAAGGAAGACCTCCACGGCTGTTAACAGAAGAATCCACCTCATAATGCAGAAAAATTCCCAAATACCTGTCCATTAGATAGATCAGAAAGACTCTTCAGGATGCAGGTATGAATATGTCAATGAGTATTGTCTGCAGAAAACTTCATGAACAGAAATACAGAGGCAGCACTGCGAGATGCAAAACATGAGTTAGCCACAGAAACAGGATATCCAAGATTGCAGTTTGCCAAGAAATATTTAAAAAAGCTTGCAGAATTCTGGAAAAAGGTCTTGTGGACAGATGAGACCAAGATTAACCTGTATCAGAGTGATGGCAACATCAAAGTGTGGAGGCATAAAGGAACTGCCCAAGTTCCAAGCGTGCCACCTCATATGTGAAAGATGGTGGTTGGGGAATGATAGCTGATAGCAGTAGCAAAATGAATTCTGGGGTGTATAGAAAATTCTGCTCAAGTTCAAGCAAGTGCCTCCAAACCCATTGAAAAATGCTTCATCCTACTGCAAGACAATGATCCCAATTGCTAAAGTAACAAAGGAGCTTTTCAAAGCTAAAAACTGGAAAATTCTTGAATGGCCAAGACCACCATCTGTGCTAAATCCAATTGAACATGCCTTCCATATGCTGAAGGGAAAACATAATTGGACAAGCCCCCCCAAAACAACCATGAGCTGAAGACGGCTGCAATAGAGGCCTGGCAGAGCATCACCAGGGAAGATACACAGCATCTGGTGATGTCTATGAATCACAGACTTCAAGCAGTCATTGCATGTAAGGGATACGCAATGAAGTAATAAACATGACTAACTTACACACAATTGCTATGTCCCTAATATTATGATCCCCTGAAATGATGGGACTATGTATCAAAAGTGCTGTAATTTCTACAGGGTCAAACCAGAATGTACACAAATACCCTTTAATAAAATTTGGAATGCATACTTTAACCACATGTGAATTATTTGATTACAAATTTAATAGAAAAAATGATCGAGGGCACTCTAGCTGCACCTGAAAACATTTCCACCATGTACAACACTTTGATTTCTGTCTTTATATGCAGTCTTAACATCATCATTTGCCTCGTCCATTCCACTATCTGCTCTGACTCTCTGGCTCCCATACCCCTATATATCTAGTTTAAAATCCCAAGAACAGCACTAGCAAACCTTCCCACAAGGATTACTCCCTTGGCAGATCAGATGCAAATTAATCCATTGGTAAAGGTCCCACTTTCCCTGGAAGAGAGCCCAATGATCCAGAAATCTGAAGCCCTCCCTCTTCACCATCATTTTAGCCACATGTTAATTTATTCTCCTATTTCTAACTTCACTAGCATGGGGCACAGTCAGCAATCCTGTGATCACAACCCTCGAGGTCCTGTCCTTCAACTTCACAACCTACTCCCTGAACTCTCTTGCAGGACCTCATCACTCTTCCTACCCATGCTATTGATCCCTAAATAGATGATGGCATCTGGCTGCTCACTCTCCTTCTCAAGAATGCTGTGAACTCAAAGTGACATATCCCGGACCTTGACTGCTGGAAGGTAACATACTATCTGTGATTCTCAATCTCTTCCACAGATCCTCTTATCTATTCCAACACTATTGAATCCACTATCACAACAGCTCAACCCTTCTCCTCCCTCCCTTTCTTAGACAGAGGGCCAGTCTGTGCCATAGACCTGACCGGCATGACTTGTCCCTGGTAGCTCATTCCCCTCAACAGTCTCTGAAGTGGTATACCTGTTATGGAGGGGAGCAACCACAGGAGTACACTGCAGTGATTACCTGTTCCTCCCTCTCTTGACTGTCACCCAGCTACCTTCCTCCTGGCTCCAAAGTGTGATTGTGTCCACTTAACTCCTGTCTATCACCTCCTCCCGAATGATCCAGAGTTTATCCGACTCCAAGTCCAATTCCCTAACACACTTCTCACAGATGAAATTATTGGGGAGACTGTCGCCTTCTCTGACTATCCACATTCTGCAAGAGGAGCAGGACCCTGCCCTGGCTACCATCCCACTGACTATGGAATAGAGAAACAAAACATTGGAGAAACTTGCCCTTGTGCCTTCTTGCAGAATCCTTTTGTTCCTCGACGGGGTTGTCCTCATACCTAAACTCCTGCATCACCATCTCAGGCTCCGCTTGCCCAAGCCTGTTGAGCAAAGTCTCTAACTCACCACTCACATACTGGCTGCTCCAAATCCCCAAAGGGTGCAGGTTGTCAGGTTAATTGGCCATTGTAAATTGCTCCCAATGTATAGATGAGTAATTGAATTTGTTTGGAGCTGAGGGGACCATGGGGAAAATTAAATTGGATTAGTGTAGGTCAATGCATATTTGGTGTGCCAAAGGACCTGTTCACGTGCTGTAACTCTATGATTTCATGGCTCTCTGAAGTGGAGAAGTTGAAAAAAAGCCTGACTTATTCATTTCTGAATCAATGTTGGAAACAGTCAGTGCAGAGAGAAAGAGAGTGGATATTTAAAATCATTCTCCCTTCATCACAACATAACAAGTGAAAATACTAAGTGCATTTCAAGTTGTAGAAAGGGAGATGGAGGAAAGAAACATGGAAAATATCTATGATAGCATGTGGATAAGTTGGGACAGAAAGAATGACTTAAAAACAGCAATTGCAGACATCATAAGATTCACAACATGACATGAGTTCACAGAATAAATAGATATAAACAGTTATGATATTTTTGTTATTACAGAGCAGTGTCATAAACTTAGAGTTGCATTCATGTATTTTCAATATCTTTTCAACTTGAATTTCCATTGAAATATAAATAAAATGTGACTGATAATCAATCAAAAATAGAGGGAAGAATGCATCTAGTTATTTGGTCAATTCACCTGTGAACTCATGCAATTTTATTTAAATAAATAACTCTAGTCAAAGTAATGTTTATCTCATGGTACAAGTGTACTATTTATCAAATGCTTTGCCACTTTAAAACATTTAGTGAAAAAGGCTAAGAAAAAAATTAAGGCTTCATTCATCAAAGTTCTTTTTTTTAGTTACCATGGCAGAAGCAGGAGAACAGATCCAAGCTGGAACAGGTTTAAAAGGACAACTCTGCTATAATTATAATTTCAGAAAAGCTTAAAGGTCACTTACTTCAATTCGGCTCAGAATGAAAAGCTCCCTATAATGACAAATAACCTTTCAACTTGCTCACTATCATTTGCAAAATAAAGTTATCAAAATGTTAAATATAGTGATGGTTTAATTTTACAGAGGACATTAAAGATGAGCCCCTCTGGGCTCAGTTAAAATTTAAAATATTTCTGTATTATTTTCAAATGAAGAATTTTTCTTTTCGATGAATTCTCACATAATCTACAAGAAATGTTTTGTAAAAGCATGCCAGAATGTGTGACATGACCTGTATATTTTAATTCAGTTGTGCTACATACATTGAATTATTGATTGTTTAAAAATGTGTAAGGTAAAATTGAAGTAACTATATGGTAAATTAGCTATAATTACTAGAAGTAATAAAACAAATATTGGAAGTTTCAATATTAAATGTCTGATTCAAACAGTCCTTCCAAGTGAAGCAACATTTCATTTGTGATTCTACAGGGGTCATCTACTACATCAGGTGCTCCCACTGTGTTCTCCTCTATATCGGAGATACTGGACGCAGACTGTGAGATCGCTTTGTTGAGTACCTCAGCTTTATCCGCCGCAATAGCATGGCCACCTATTTCAATTCCCTATTGCATTCCCTTGCTGACTTATCTGTCCATGGTCTCATGTTTGGCCAGACTGAGACCATCCAAAAATTGGAGGAACACCACTTCATCTTCCGACTGGGCGGCCCTCCAACAGGTTGGAATTAATATCGACTTCTCTGGCTTTCATTAACCCCACCCTCTTGCTTCTTCCCTGCGACTCTCCATTGCCTGTCTCCTTTCGTACAGACATGATAAATTCCACCTAAACCCTTAACACATCCAATTAACACCTTTTGTTCCTCCCCCATTGTTTGAATTCTGAGACTTTCTGATATTTCCCACTTCTGTCTTTTCTGATTTTTCCTTGAAGACGGGTTCAGGCTCGAAACATCGGCAACATATCTTTGTCTCCTATAGATGCTGAATAAATCAGTGGAGTTCCTCCAGCATTTCAGTGATTTTACTTATTCAATTTTTCTGTCAGGCTCTTGAACCTTGCTTGATTACCCTGACCATTAATGACCCAGGTCCACCACAAAGATCTGCCTTGCACTATTGAAACACCATTTTTTTCTTGCACTAACTGCAACTGGGAATATTTATTTATCTATATTTGCCAGTTATTGTCTCTTTCTGTACTGAGGTAATTTACTGCATACTATTGCATATATAAAGAGGTACAAGGACTGCTTCAAGAAATATCTTGGTGCCTGCCACATCGACCACCGCCAGTGGGCTGATATTGCCTCCAACCGTGCATTTTGGCGCGGTGGGCAGCAACCTCCTTTGAAGAAGACCGCACCTCACTGACAAAAGATAAAGGAGGAAAAGCCAAAACCCAACCCCAACCCACTAATTGTCCCTTGCAACCGTGCCTGCCTGTCCCGCATCGGACTTGTCAGTCACCAACAAGCCTGCAGCAGACGTGGACGTACCCCTCCTTAAATCTTCGTCCGCGAAGCCAAGCCAAAGAGAGAGAAGAGATTGCAGTTAGTATATCTTATGGATCTGAGTGCAGCAAGTTAGAATTTTACTGTGTATGTACATTGTATTTATGTACATGACAATAAATTCATTATCTATGATCAAAAGGGAAGCAATGCATCTGGATTGTTCTTAATGTGCTTTAGTATTGGATTGTAGCACTTGTCTCTCACACACAGCAACCATACCCAGTTACATCTCCTCTGGGGCCCAAGTTTCATTTATTTTCTTGTCCAAGTTCCACCAGCTTCTTATTGCAGCATGTATCCTTTTTAATTACTTAACCACTCCAGCCTAACTGCAGTCACGTATTTTCCCTTTTGTTTTCGCCCAAGTTTTTCTTGCTCTTTGCTCAGGCATTTTAAAATTCTGAACCAGAAACATGAACTGTTCTCTTTCTACAAATGCTGAGTGACCTTCTGAAGTTGACTATTTTCAGCAATTTAGTCCTTGGGATTACTAGATAAGAGAAAGGAAAGATGTAAAATCTAGTGCATAACATTACAAAAGGAACATTCAACGCTGCAATTAATTGAAATGCCTGATACATCTTTAGGAGACAGATATAATGTCACAACTTAATTCTGATTTTTAAGGAAGTCAACTAAGTGTTGATGTTGAATGTCCTGTGAAAATTGTTGAATTAAATTTTCAAGAAAAATGTCATTTCAAGATTAGCTGTGCAAAGATGGAGAAGTTAATTAATCAATCTCAAGCTTCCAGATGATGATGTGCTCGAAACAGCCACTGGAATTTGGCTGATTCTCTGATCCTTGCATCTTTCAAATACAGTTCCGCTTTAGACAACTTTTGATGACATTAGACATCGTGGAAAATGCAGAACAGATTACCTGTAATTGTGTACAAAGAGGTCAATTATAAAAGAATGTGCTTAAATGGGTTCTATTGATAACCAGATTAATTTTTAATTTTTAATTTAGACTTACAGCATGGTAATAGGCCATTTCAGCCCATGAATCCGTGCCACCCAATTAATCCAATTAACCTACACCCCGGTACATTGTTGAATGGTGGGAGAAAACTGGAGCCCCTGAGGAAAACCTACGCAGACATGGGGAGAACGTACAAACTCCTTACAGACAGTGTGGGATTTGAACCTAGGTCCCAATCAATGGTGCTGTAAAGGCATTGCCCTAACTGCTACACCAACCATGCCACCCTTATTGCCAGAGTACATACATGACATCACATACAACCCTGAGATTCTTTTTCCTCCGGGTAGAATTTCCACTTAATGGCAGTGGCGGGGGGGGGGGGGGGGAGGGCAACTCAATGTAGACCTAAACAAATAAAGAGATTTAACAAACTGACTGTGCAATACAGAGATAGAAAACAATCAATAAAGTGCAAAAGTAAATGTCCTCAAATAAGTCCCTGATTGTGTTCTGATGGTGGGGAAAACAAATCTCTTGTGGCATTCAATTGTCCCTTTTAAGTATTGCCTGGAAGAATAGATTAAATGTTCTAATGTTCATGCTGTAAAAGAAACAAGAGCAAAGAATATTTGATTGTTCTTGTGATAAGATCCAGAAACTTTTCTGTGCAATTCAAATTTCAAAATGCATTTCACATGCAAAATTGAAACCAAATTGTCTTAATATGATATATTACTGTTTTCTGTATATCTGTTCCAGTTTCTTACTCCACAGAGCTTAATTTGTGATTTTACAAAGACTCTTATTTGTAGGCTTCACAATATTCATTCCTCTTTATTCTTGCTTATTTTTCATAAAAAGTACACCAGCTGCCACCAAGTGGTGGTGTGATTTTTTATAATCAGAGTGGAACATACAGGCATTTAATAGCATAAAGATATTCTGCTTCTCTGACCAACAGTTTCATGCCTGCCAGCTTCTCATTCTCTGCTCTCTTCATCCCAAAGAATGTGTTCAAATTATGGCTTATGTACTTGATACAATCTTCATGCCCTGTAAACCTACTCAAAGAAGACAACAGAGCTGAGTTTTATTTGTATTGTGAAGGCTGATTTTCTGAATTTGCACTGTGTGTCTGCTCGCACTCAATAGGAAAATTGCAAACATGTTGCGTTTCGTCAATACACCAGCAGTTTTGTGATGTGGTAGTGGATGAGAATTTTAGCCAGAAAAATCAAGCCTGGACAATTTCCTTTTTATTTCATAATTGCTGGTAGATTTGCTGGAAGAGGCAGCTGTCATGCTGCCGACTCATTGACGAGCAAGTTATCGATATGATTAGCAACCACATCTCACAATATGTATAAATTAATTGGATTATTGACTTGACATTTATATATTGCTTCAAAGTTCCACACAAGTCATGTGGAAAGACAAAAAGCTTGGTAATTCTTGATCCACTTTCCATAGCTTCGAAAGTTGCATAATGTGAAACTGCACAGTTGTTCAAATAGTTTTTGATGGATTACATTGTGGCCTTGAATCTAATGCCTGCAATGACACAAAAATGCATAGAAATTAAATGATATTCTAGGAGTGGAGGTATCTCTGTAATCTGGCTCTGTTTGTTCAAAATCCAGAATTGGATAGGATGTGCCTCTCGTTTATCATAGGGCAGATCAGCCATGCTTATTGGCCCATGCTACAAAACCCATTAACCAACCATGACTTCATCCTGTCTTAGCAACTATTCAGAGGTAAAACAGACTTATTGCAATTATTTAACCCTGAGATGATCTAATCACAAAGCTGGGCCATTACTAAGACTTCTAAAACATGTCTTGGAGCCCTTACCTCTAGCCACGACTATTCCAACACAATCATGTTTATCTTCCATACTCAATAAATTGAATAAGCAAAACCCTGCTGCCCATGTTTAAATCCTTTTTTTTTTAAAACCCTAACCTTGATGACCCGCAGTAAAGCAAGCTCTTGATTTGAAAATTACCATTTATGTTTTCAAAACGTCCTTATCGCTGTGAATTCCCATTGAGTTCCTTCAGCAGCTTGTGCCCCATAATCCCCTGACATGATATCTGTGTTCTCCCATTCTGGCCTTGGGGCATTTTAACTTTAGAGATGGGTCATAACAACAGTAGGATATCTCATTTATAATATATGCTCTAAGATGCCATCATTATAGCTTTCATCTATATTACTCTCGAGATATGTGTTTGATATTAGGATTTTTAATGATACTAGGATTATCACATGGAATGATAATCATTACATAATTATCTTGAACGAAAAGAGCCTGAATGTTTTAAAAGGATCTGTAAAGAATTACTTAAAATATAGTTCTAAAGTCTCTTCAAGGTAGATTTAGCAGTACATGGTGAAATATGCCGATTAGTATAAGTGGTTTTTCCAGACTCTTTTGTGTAGGCTGCTGAAGATCCAGCTGCGCTGGATGGGTCACGTCTCCAGAATGGAGGACCATCGCCTTCCCAAGATCGTGTTATATGGCGAGCTCTCCACTGGCCACCGTGACAGAGGTGCACCAAAGAAAAGGTACAAGGACTGCCTAAAGAAATCTCTTGGTGCCTGCCACATTGACCACCGCCAGTGGGCTGATATCGCCTCAAACTGTGCATCTTGGCGCCTCACAGTTTGGCGGGCAGCAACCTCCTTTGAAGAAGACCGCAGAGCCTACCTCACTGACAAAAGGCAAAGGAGGAAAAACCCAACACCCAACCCCATCCCACCAATTTTCCCCTGCAACCGCTGCAATCGTGTCTGCCTGTCCCGCATCGGACTTGTCAGCCACAAACGAGCCTGCAGCTTACGTGGACTTTTTACCCCCTCCATAAATCTTCGTCCGCGAAGCCAAGCAAAGAAGAAGAGTATAAGTGGTACCCTTTGCTGTTGTGAAATCACCCTCCTCCACTATCCATTTAGTTGAATGGTGGTGGCACTAACTCATCCCAAACAATCCAGCAAGCTGCAGTGGAGTATCGTTTGGCGTCCAAAGCAGTGACAGTTGCATCAAAATCAAGGCTGATGCTTTGACTTGAATAAAGCTTTTCCTGCGGCTTGTGATTCAAAAATAGAGCCATTGAGTCTGAGAGCTCCAAGGAATGGGAGAGGTGATCCTGGCTTCAACCTTTGTTCTTGCACCATAGTTCATAATTTGTTGGCAATTCATTTAGACATATGTTCTGCTGTGTAACTTGCACTGCAGAGATTTACCATTAGCTAACAGTAAACAGAGACATTAATGGGCCAGGATGAAATAATATTGGATCAGACTCGCATGAAGCATAAAAAAGCAGATTGATTTGCTCGGCTGAATGGTCAGCAGCATATTTCTATAAATACTTCATAGGAATCATAGAAAACATTTTTTTCTGGATAAAGCATGGTCTTTATTTGATAATATCAAAATACTTTATAGTTGTTTATTGAGCCTTTTACTGGAAAAAAAAATGAAGACAGAATTGGTACCATTCTTTATTCATTTTGATGTGTTCATTTACATGCATTTTAATACCGTCCATTATTACCAGTTTATTTTCTAGCCTTCAGATTAGCATTTGATTGTTATTTAACAAATAAAAGTCAAATTAATGGAACTTCTGAGTGCAACTACCATGTGTGAGAGTGGAATAATAACTATATAAGTCTCCTGCCAATATCTATCGTTAGTATATAAATTAACTGAAACATAACAATGAATGGAAGTGTATCACAAAATAGTGGTATTAAAGTTATCCAGATTAAGATTCAATATTTTATTAGTAATATTATATAACCTAACTGAAGCACTTTTTGACATCAACAAATGTTAAGAACATTTGATGTGTATCAGGATTTACATCACTAGTACTGATATCAAAATGTCATTCACAATTTATATTTATTTGAATGAACAATGGTAAGTAATAATTTTTAAAGGTTGTAGATACATTAGGGAAGAGTTCATATATTAACATTGATACTTGTTTTTATTTGTTTAATGTTGAACATGTTTTGACATTATTAGTTCCTATTTTTGTTATGCATTTTGACCTTCAAAGCTTTAACGACTGAGCCACTCAGAATTGCAAATATGTATGTCTGGCTTTCATTTATCTTCCAGTAATATGATGAGGAGGAAATAGCTCAAGTATAATTGTAGCTTATAATAATGTCCACTTAATTCAATAACTTAACTATACCCATCAATCAACTCCTAAACTGTACATGACAATTATTTCTATTCTTGTTGTAAGGTGGCACTTAATCTTGAGATGGCACATTATCAACCAGCATAATTATTTTCATTTTGTCTTGAAATATTTTACCACAGAGAGTATATGTTAATTCATTTGTATAATTTGCCAATCATAGAATCTATCAAAAAACATACGTCATTTTTGTAAATGCAGTAAATCAGTGGTTTTCTAACTGCCCCGACACTCACATTCCACCTGTTCCATAGGTGCTCTGTGATTAGAAAGGGATCGCTTAAGGTGGTATGTGAATTGAAAGAAAAAGTTTGAAAACCACTGTTTTAATCGTACCTAATTGATACATTATGTGCACGGTTTCATAGCTCCAAAGGAAATGGGCCAATGGCAATTTCTCTCAAGCAAAACATTCCAATAGCAACTGGGTCTAGAGCAGTGATTCTCAACCTTCCCTTCCCACTCACATAGCATTTTAAGCCATCCACAGAGCACTTATGACATAAGGATGACTTAAGGTGGAATGTGAATTTGGGGGGCAGTTTGAAAACCACTGCAGAAAACTACATCTTGTTATTTGTTACAGCTAATTACTTGCAGTACACATAGATAGATTACTCTGCAAATATAACTGATATTTTGCCAAACCTTTGCAACATAAAATAGATTATTCATTTTCCTACGTAGAAAATTAATAACTAGTAACTGATATTGTTTCTCAGATTTTTTGTTGACAGAATTTAACTGATGTACAATCGTAGCATTTTGACCTGAATTTTAGATGTGTGTTGTGAAGTAAAATGTAGACATTACCAATGCTAATATTAACGGAGGAGTACAACACAATTTGCATCAGGTTGCTGTATTCTTGCTCAATGGCTGTGCTGAACTAACTTATGTCACTCAAGTATATTCTCTGTTGATCTGTGAAAATATTCGATAATAGCTTCCAGACTCATGTTTTCAAAACATGGCTTTGAAAAATGTTTGTGTTGAAGTTGCAACATGTAAATTAAACTCACTAAGTTTTTATTCACCAGTTTTAAACTGAAATCTTTTCAAATGTAACATGAAGGAAATTGGCATAGTGGGCGAGGATGTTTTTAGCATAAGGAAATAGGTATTAAAGCAGATGACAGTGCTGGTTTTGTCCTTGTTTTCCCCACAACAATATTCAACCACACACATGGCCCAATCCATCTAATGTGATAGAATAAGCCTTACACAGATTGTGCATAGTTAGGTCTTTTTCCTTTTATAGCTGTTGTAAAGCCAGTAGAGGAGGACTAGTGTGCAGGGGTTGGCAATTGATTTGTCAGATATGCATTCAGGAGGTTTTTAGTGTGTTGTACATGTGATAGGTGGGAGTGAGGGCTTTGAACATGCAATCAGGCAAAAGTCTATTGGAAAAATGAGTTGGTTGGTGGTGGGCTGCTCTATATGTGATAGGGTGGTGTTGAGGGAGATGATTGAACATGTATTTGGGTGATCATGTTAATTATAGAATTAAGTATTATAGTATGAGGTTCCGAAAAAAGCTAGAGAAGATAGTAGATTCACGGCCAGCTTAGTCTAGGATACGCAGGCAATATATTTTCTGGCAATAGATGTGGAATTGAGTGGTGAAGGCAGAGATGATGGTTTACCATTCAAACAGGTGGTGTGTGGGATATGTAACATAGGCTGGGATCAGTGTTAGGTAAGGTGGATGGTGGGTGTTGGACATTCAATCAGATGCCAATATGGGAGGGAGGATGGGGTGATTTAAATACATGTCATTCCCTCTGTCCCCTGACTTCATGCCAACCATCAATAAACCTACATTAATCCTATTTCAATTCTCCCCATATTCTGATCAACCCCGTGAGGATTTGACCACTCTACTTAACATTGGGGGAATTTACAGTGGCCAATTAATTTTCTAAGGTAGGGGAAAACCAATGCACCCAGAGGAGACTCATGTGGTTACAGGGAGATCATGAAAACTCCACACAGACAGTACCTGAGGTGAGGATTAAACCTAGGTCTCTGGCATTTTTGAGGCACTGCTTCTGCTAGTTGCACCACTGTGTCCATGGATTAGTGGGGGGGGGGGGGGGAAGTGGTGGTGTTGGAGGATGTCAGTGAAATGTATGATGGAGGACCTTAGAAACAGTGACAATCAGGGATGGCAGAGGTTGTGAGAGTGACTGTTATTTGAGAGGGGTCCCAGCTTCAAACTGACATAAACTCTGAACAAACTCATTTTAGCTGAGCAGGCTTGGGCACTTCAGTTAAAGTTAGTCAAATCAGTTTGCTTCATGTGAGCAGTTCATGCTTTTCTAGACTTTAATTGCAAATGAGATCAACCCATGTGTTGGATATTAATTTCCACAAAACCGCTGGAGAAGCTCAGCAAGTCATGCAGCAAAGCTAAAGATACATAACAAACGTTTCCAGCCTGAGACCTTCGTCAAGTCATGAGCAAAAAGCAAACAGGTGCCTGAATAAGATGGTGGGGGAAGGGACAGGGATAGGACAGCAAGCGCACAGGCAAGAGGTCAAAGGCTGATATAGGTAGGAGGGCACAAGAGAAAAAAAACTGAGAATTGATAGGGGTAGGAGACAGTTCTCTGAATGGAGAAGGAAGGAGTGGAGAGCTGGAGACAGAGGGATGGGAAAGAGAGGAAGACAGGAGAGTGACCTAATGGAAACTGGACATGTTGATGTTAATGCCATCTGGTTGGAAAGTGCCCAAATGGAATATTAGGTTTTGATCCTCCAATTTGCGGGTGGTCTTGGTTTGGTAGTGCTTGAGGCCATGAACAGACATGTTGGCGTGGAAGTGAAATGGTTAGCCACTGGGAGACCCCTGTCGTTGATGAAGGCAGAGCAGAAGTACTCAGTGAAATGATTTCCCAATCTGCGTCCAGTCTCTTGAATCTAGAGAAGGCCACATTGGGAGCACCAGATTAGTAGATGATCCCTGTAGATTCATGTGAAGAGTTGCTTCACTTGGAATGACTGTTTGGGGCCACAAATGGTGGTAAGAGAGCAGGAGTGGGCTCAAATGCACCACTTTCTGAGGTCACAGGGGTAGTTAACAATGGGGCGATTAGTGGGATGGTAGATGAGGGAGTCATGGAGGGAGTAGTCCCTATAGAAGGCGAAGGGGGAAGGAGAGGAGAAGATAAGTCTGGTGGTGGGATCATGTTGTTGGTGATGGAAATTGTGGAGGAAAATATGTTGGATGTGGAGGCTGATGGGGTGGTGAGGTCAAGAGGTATCCTGTCCTTGTTGCATCTAGGAGCATAGAAGACCAGGGCAGATGTGTGAGAAGTGGAGAAATAAGAGCTGAGTTGATGGTGGTAGAGGGGAAGCCAAGTTTTTTGAAGAAGGAGGACATCTCAGATGAACTGGAATGAAAGACATAATCCTGGGGGCAGATGTGACTGTGATGGAGAAAATGAGAGAATGGAATAGAATCCTTACATGTTGGATATGTCAGCTGGTCTTCGTCCAATTAATGAAAACTATGTAACTATTGTACAGTTTAGTATCACAGGCATTTGACACAGCCACTGCAGGGATATTTGTGGCTTTTTTTATGCTACGCCTACTGTGTATAAAGCACAGACACAGAATGGTGGGGGGGGGGGGTCATTGCCAGAACACCATCTATGTAAAAGGGGTGATCCGTCATTCTGGGACCATGATGGGAATGGATGTGATTCTGTGCCGTATATTTAAAACCTGGACAAACATGCAAGTAGGAGAACAGGAACAATCTTTTTAATAATAATACCACTGTCCCGTGCTCTTCCGATTGCTGTGAGCTGCTCTTTGAGACAGGTGAGGAGAATCACAAGTGTGGCTGGGTCCAGCCTCACCCCAGAAAGGTAGCAATGCCAGTACATCTTGGATTTGCAGCTCTAGTTTGAGCTGCAATTATTCAGCAATGGTAAAAGGCAGAGACGATCTGGCTGACAGCGAGTAGTTCAGTAAGGAATACCTGACAAGCGGGCCCTTGGATTTAGCCCATCTCAGATGTCTATGCATGGTCCCATAAATGCAGGTCTGAAATGAGCTGTAGATGAAATGGCTGGAGCTGGAGATGAGCTGGTGGTGAAATAGTGATACATCCTCTACAAGACTTATTGTTTCGTTGAGTGGGTGAAGCACTAATGTGTTGCTGAGAGGAGAATGAGAGATTATTTAATTCATAAGCACATTTGATAGGACAGATGTGGGGTTGCTATTGGTCTTTCAAAATAGAGCTTGATCATTCATGAATAAGATAAAAAGAATCAAAAGGTACTGAATCTGGAACTCTCCAGAAGGAGGGTGACAATGCTCAATTACTGAATGTATTCAAGGCGATCACTGGCAGACTTCAGATTTTAAGGGAGAGGAGATTAGTGTTACAGAGTGGCATTGTGATAGAAGACCAGCCCCCACACTGATCCCACCAGCCGCAAGTGTCTCTAGTCACCTTGTGCTGTGAGCACGCTCGTCTGTGGTTTTGTCCTCAGTTTGAACAGACTGAAGCCCCCAACATTATCTTTCATTATCTGTTAACATCCCCCAATGATAGATAGCGGTGATTAGTAAGGGATTACTTAAGGTGGTATGTGAGTGAAAAGAAGACGATTGAAAACCACTGTTTTAATCATACCTAATTGACTTGTTACAGGCATGGATTCATAACTCCAAAGGAAATGGGCCAATGAGAATTTTTCTCAAGCAAAATATTTCAGTAACAATTGGGTCAACTTTTTTTCACACTCACATACCACCTTAAGTAATCCCTTACTAATCACAGAGCACCTATGACATAGGGATTACTTATGGTGGTATGTGAGTGGAAAGAAAAAGTTGGAAAACTACTACTACCAATACTTGCAGTAGATGTTCCCATGCTCTTTTATAAATTGTTTGCATGTGTGTTTTATTCCCGCTATGATTTCCCATGCTCTTCTATTTGTTGCGTGTTAATTAAATTTGAGTGGAAACCCTTGTGTCAAGATTCATCTCTCTTGAACCTGACCTTTCTCGACACAGTGCAGGGACTGACAGCAGGCCACTGGGAGAGTCTCTTGACAGCCTGCCACCAGCCATTTTTGAGGAAAAATAGTGGGTTTAACATGCCGTCAAATATGGCTTGCGGTGTAAACAGACACACAGATCCAGAATATGGTTGAGTGTAAAGGACCAAAGCCAGCTTAATGCCAAGTCTTCCTTATGGCAATATCACAGGATTTCTGTGCAAAAAGAAGATTTTCTTTACAAGTACAGTAAAACCGCTGGTATCCAGCACCTATGGGTATTGGTAGATGGCGGATAAGTGAATTTACCGGTTGCTTGAGATTGCATGTTGCATGGATTGGCGAACTGACTGCTAGGGGAAACCAATTTTAAACTTTTGTATTTTTTACCAATATACTTTCCACAATTTTTTTGCTGGTTGCTCAAGCCTGCCGGTGCTTGAATTCCAGATAACAGGGATTTTCCTCTGCCTGTTTGATTGCAGCAAGTAATAATCTTGCAACAATAAATTCATTATCATCAAATGCACACGATTGCACTCAAAGAACCAAATCACATCTCATGATTGCATTTTAAGTGAAATGTGCTCAGGTAAAATGCAAAATCCATTTACCTGCTGAAGTTGAATAACTTTTTTTGAATGCTTTATTTTAATTTTGTGGACAACATATCGAGAAATAACCATTACTTAAATACATTAATTGAAATGAAAGAAAAATATAATGGTGCAAGTTGTCCATGTCTCCAAACAATCCCATCCTGCCACACCCCCAAACAAAGCCCCGAAATAAAAAAGAAAGGAAAGAAAATGAAAATAGATAAGAAAAAAACCCCAGAAAAACAGGAAAAAAAAAGGAAAAGAGAAAGAACTGTCGGGATCTGGTATCCATTCAGAGAATCTAATTTCTTTTCTTGCCTAGATCTCAAATAGGGGAAATAACCATGACTTAGAACTCAAGAACAAGACAAGAATTCCTAAATATTCAAACATGGCCACCATCCCTGCAAAAACACATTATACTTCTTCCTTAGATCATAAGTAATTTTCTCCAGGGGAAGGCAACTGTGTATTTCTGCATTCCATTGGGCTATATCCAGAGGGGAATCACATTTCCAAGTAATTGCAATATGGACTACGCTAAAGCAATTTTAAGAATTTCTAATTGGTACCTGGACAGTTTCACTTTGGGTCTTATGGCCACAGTATTTCCTAGGAGAAACAATTCTGGACTTTGTGGTAATTATTTACCAATAATCTAGTCTAATAAAATTCTTAAATTTTCTCAAAAGGTTTCAATTTAGAGCACGACAAGGTGGAATGTAAAAATATAGCTGACGCAAAAAATTATATGGCACCAATATATATCTTATATTTATTATATTGGTCATGTAGTCCTGACATAAATTGGACCAGTTTTTATCACCAATACTAATATTCAAGTCTGATTCCCATCTTTGTTTTGATTTATATAACTCCCGCTTGGGAGTTCCTGACTGAAGTAAGGATAATGGTAAATGTGGTAAAGTCTGTTAGTAATAATTTTAATAGCTTAAACAATCCTGTGAAAAGGAAGGGAGTACTCTTACATATTAAGAAAATGGCCTTCCTTCAAGAAACACATTTAGTTGATTAGGAACATCAAAAATTAAAAAGGGACTGAGTGGGCGAAGTTATAGCATCATCCTTCAATTCTAAAGCAAAGGGAGTGGCAATCCTTCCATTGTAATACAGAATGTTGTAATTAACCAGGTAGGCCACATTGACCACCGCCAGTGGGCTAATATCGCCTCAAACTGTACATCTTGGCGCCTCACAGTTCGGCGGGCAGCAACCTCCTTTGAAGAAGACCGCAGAGCCCACCTCACTGACAAAAGACAAAGGAGGAAAAACCCAACACCCAACCCCAACCAACCAATTTTTCCTGGCAACCGCTGCAACCGTGTCTGCCTGTCCCGCATCGGACTTGTCAGCCACAAATGAGCCTGCAGCTGACGTGGACATTTACTCCCTCCATAAATCTTCCTCCGCGAAGCCAAGCCAAAGAAAAAAGATATGTGAAGGTACATTTTTAGAGAATATGTTCTGAATCTTGGAACCTGTTAAATCGATATGCCCCAATATTTTTTTTTTCAATTGGCAAATGTACATCAAAATATAGGGGTCTTAATTCTTGTCAGAGCTCACAAGGTCTTATCTTGGCAATTGAAAACAAAGCATGTCTCTAGAACAATTAATGCAATTGAAACAGAAGCCAAAATAATCTCTTATAAGCCACAGGAAATTAATAAAGACTTCAAATTGTTCTATTCCAAATTATATAATTTGGAATCTCAAGGAGATATTAATAAAATAAATGATTATTTATCACCAATAGTCTTCCCAAATTTGGACTTGGTAAAGCAGATGGAACTCAATGTATCTTTTACTCAAGTGGAGATAGAGGAGGCATTGAATTTATTAATAGATCTCCTGGTGAGGATGGTTTCCCACTGGAATTCTATAAAGAATTTAAGAATTTGTTATGCCTCTCTTTAGGGAGGTACAAAAACAAGTAGTTGGATCATATACCCTGTTGGACAGCAATAATAATGGTAATTCCAGAAAAAGATAGAAATCCATTTAAACCATTATCATATAGACTGATTTCTTTGTTGAATACAGACAATAAAATACTAGTCAAAGCTTTGGCAAATAGATTGGCGATATTTTTTTGCCAAAATTGATACACAAGGATCAAACAGGATTTGTTAAGAAAAGGCAATCAGCAGACAATGTAACTAGGTTGCTTAGTATATTCATCTGGCCCAGGAAAGAGGTGATTTAAGTATTGCATTTGCCTTGGACACAGAAAAGGCTTTTGATAGACCGGACTGGGATTTTGGGATGCTGGAAAGATTTGGATTAGGTCAAAACTTTATAAATTGGATTTGAGCTCTATATAATAAACCTAAGGCCAGAATTGTGATGAATGGCCAAGTATCTCCAGCATTCCCACCGTCCAGATCTCTGACTTTTTTCGTATTGGCTTTAGAAACTTTGGCAGAAATTATTCAGTGGGATCCAGATATTAAGCGGCTCAGGGTTGACCAAGATGAACATAAAATATTATTAATATATTAATGTATTAATATATCTGACAGAACCAGAAAATTCTTTGCAAAAGTTACATTTACAACAGGAAGACTACGGGAGGGTCTCTGGGTATAAAATAAATTGTGATAAAAGTGAGATTATGTTTTAATTGTTGGGGATTATACAATTTATTAATGAAATATGCAATTTAGATGGCTGAAGAATGGGATTAATTATTTGGGGATCAAAACAGATTATGATTTGAACACTTTACATAAAATGAACTACCTCCCCTGAACAAGATTTAAATAAATGGATAACTCTTCCAATAACTTTGATGGAAGAGTTAATTGTGTAAAAATGAATATATTCTCACATGTACAGAACCTCTTTCAAACTCTTCCAGTACCATTACCACAGAAGATTTTTTAGAATTTGAATAAATTAGTTAGTAAGTTTCTTTGGAAAGGTAAGTGAGCCAGAGTCTCCATGGAAAAATTAACTTGGAAATATCATATGTTGGGGGGGTGGGTTTACAATGCAAAAATTTCAAATATTACTATTGGGCGGCCCAGATTAAATTTATCAATTCTTTCTTTAACAGAAGGGACAAACCTTCATGGGAGGAAATTGAACTGCACAAAGACGGAGAGAGAGTAGCAGATTATCTCATATATAAATGGGATACTAAATCTATTCTGATGGAAAGGAAGCACCTTTAACAAAGCATATTTTGAATATTTGGTACAAATTGAAAAATTTAATTGGAACAAAGGGAAAAATATCTCCAAAAATGCCCTTAATTCAAAATAGATGAATTACTTTAACAATGGATAATAAAATTCTGTGGCCACTGGAATCACAGTGAACATGATGAAATAACCCCACAAGGTATTTCTTTAGTGTATCAAACATATGTACTGGTCAGAACATGTGCAACCTTTTAAAAGGCAAAATCACGCACCCGACACACATTGACATCATCGCACACTGATGTCACATGGCCGGTTCGATACCTTCTGGGAATTGTAGTGCCGCCATAGTACCGCTATGCCACACCCCCCTCCAAGAACCAGCAGAAAATTTTGTCTGTCTCTTAGGTGGTCAACCTCTGCAATAGACTGTTGGTTGCTATAATGGGGAAGACTTGTCCACATAAGTTTTAAGTCTGTCAAAATAGTGAAAGACTTTGGGTTCTCTCCAATGTCCAAAATACAAGTTGACCTAGTTTGTCTGAATATCTTATGAGTCCCTTCATAAGGTGTTTGGAAAGAATGACCAACTGTTTCCCTACAGGTGAAGTCATTTTCGCAGTTTTTGAGGTCTTCGGGCATGAAGGAAAAATGTTGAAGATGGTGAAATAGGGGTCAATTTTCCATGGTCTTCCTTAGCTTGGTCAACAGTTCCTTAGAATAGTTAGAATAGTCGGGGATGAACTGGGACCACCAGCAGTGTGCCATACACAAGCTCAGCAGATGAAGCTTGGAGGTCCTCCTTTGGAGTTGCTCTAATGCCCAGTAATACCCAGGGCAGCTTATCAGCACAGTTCGGGCCCTCTAACCAAGCTATCAAGGCCAACTTGAGATGTCAATGAAATCTTTCAACCATTCCATTAACTTGGGGATGATGAATTGTTGTACCGAGTAAGTGAGACAAGGCCGTCCACAGCGGGGAAGTAAATTGTGGTCCTCTAAATGAAGTAACATGCTCCAGTAAACCAAAATGAGACACCCAGGAATTGAGGAACGCCCGAGCACAAATGTTTGATGTAGCATCTACCATAGGCACGGCTTTGGCCTATTGAGTAAACCTGTCTATTACTGTAAAAATATAACAGTATCCTCTTGAAACAGGAAGTGGACCAACAATGTCCACATGGTCTTGAGCAAAACAATGAGTAACTGCCGGGAAGGGCTATAGTAGTGCCTTAGTATGCCGCTGAATTTTGTTTTCTGTCAGGCAATGCAGGACCTCGCCATTTGTGTAATGTCTTTTTTAACACTGTGCCAGATGAATCTATCAGAAATCATATGAACGGTGGTTCTAATTGATGGATGTGAGAGACCATGCATGCACAGAGTCGAATACTCAACATTTCTATGATTTCGGATCGAATGGGTGTGGGTCTCATGCTGATATATCACAGAGGAGTAGTTTGCCATGAAGTCCAAATTGGACATTTTTCAATTGCATGTTCTTGGGCTGCAGCCAAAGCTGCATAGTCAATACCTTGATCTACGGATGAAACCTTGAGTGGAGCAGAATGGGACAGTGAATCAGCTACTATATTGTCTTTTCTGGAAATATGTAGTATTTTGCGGAAAATTCTGAAATGAATGATAATTGCCATTATTGTCACGCTGACCAGAGCTCTGCACCCTTGGAAAATGCTTGAGGTCAGTGTACATAGTAAATTCTCTGCCTTCCAAAAAATAACAGAAGTGTTGAATAGACAAGTAAATGGCCAAAAGCTCCTTATCAAAATAACTGTATTTCTTCTTTGCTCCATGAAGATGACAGCTGAAGAATGCTAACGATTTCTATTGCCTGTTGACATATTGATGAAGTGCACCTCCTATGGCCATATTGGAAGCATCTGTGGAAAGGGTGGTGGGTGTATTTTAAACTGGGTAGCTGAGCAGAGTGGCATGAGACAGCAATTCTTTTGTCTTCAAGAAGGTGTTATTTCCCTCTTCAGTGCAATGGATACTTTTTGTGTTACTGGACAGTAAGTTAAGAAGAGGCTTCATGATCTGAGCTGCTCCCAGAAGAAACCAATGATTAAAAATTCATCAGATGCCAGAAACAGCATGTTGTCCATTAGCTCGGAAGGGGCGCCGTCTCCCAATCTGTCAAGGTATAGTCGTTTGGCTTCTTTTTCTCTATGGGACATGTTATATACCCACAATAAAAGTGCTTTTAAAGCATCCTACTTGCTGGAATCCACGCTGCTGAAGATCAAACTGCGCTGGGTAGGTCACGTCTCCAGAATGGAGGACCATCGCCTTCCCAAGATCATGTTCTATGGCGAGCTCTCCACTGGCCACCGTGACAGAGGTGCACCAAAGAAGAGGTGCAAGGACTGCCTAAAGAAATCTCTTGGTGCCTGCCACATTGACCACCGCCAGTGGGCTGATCTCGCCTCCAACCGTGCATCTTGGCACCTCACAGTTCGGCGGGCCGCAACCTCCTTTGAAGAAGACCACAGAGCCCACCTCACTGACAAAAGACAAAGGAGGGAAACCCAATCCCCAACCCCAACCCACCAATTTTCCCCTGCAACCGTGTCTGCCTATCCCGCGTCGGACTTGTCAGCCACAAACGAGCCTGCAGCTGACGTGGACATTTACCCCTCCATAAACCTTCGTCCGCGAAGCCAAGCCAAAGAGAAAGAGACTTGCTGGAACGTGGTGGATCCCATAGTAAATCACCAACCTTCTTAGCGACGCCCTGGTCCAGGGCACTGATGAGATGGTAATAACGAGTAGTGACCAACTTGACTTTGCGAAAGTGAAATTGTGCTTCAGCCTGATGGAACCACAGTTCAGGCTCAGCTGTCCAGAAAGGTGGCAGCTTCACAACGAAGTTCGTCCAAAAATCCTGACTCATCAGGGTCACTAATTGTGGCCACTGGAATCGCAATGGACATGATGAAATAACCTCACAAGGCGTTTCTTCAGTAAATCAAAGAGATTTACCGGTCAGAACATGCACAACCTTTTAAAAACTCGAATTACGCGCCTGACTCGCGTTAACATCATCACGTATTGATGTCACATGGCCAATCCGATGCCTTCTGGGAGTTGTAGTGTCACCATAGCGCCACTACAATTCTACATACATGATCCCAGAAAGGGATCAGGAACGTGGAAAATTGTTAAATGCAAGGGAAACTAATGCCATTCAAACAGTTAAAAAATAAATATAATTCTTCATCCTTCACTGCTTTCAATTAAGAGCTTTTTTTTCAGAGATGAATTGGGACCGGCCATGACATTACCAGAGTGCAGAGAAATGGAGAATCTGATTTGAAGGGGGAAGACAAGGAAGTTTATATCTGCAATGTATTCCTTACTTCAGATGAGGTTTGAATATCTTGAGTAAGGAAGATCTGAATTTTTGTGACTGTAGTGCGCGTTGAAAGAACCAAAGACTTGTTGATCCAAACCAAGGCTTTTATTAACTAAAAGACTGGAGCATATCACAAGTTGGTCGACCAGTCCAGAATGACCTGGTCTGGCTAGGAGCAATCCTTGAAGACCTGCCAGCAGGTGTGGCTACACTCTCAGCCAATCACAGTCATCCTACACTACCATCTGTACATATACACATTGGTGATAGAATCTGTATTATCACAGTGACATTATTACAATTTTATAACACTTCAACATGCATCTCAAAGTGTCCCAATGTATCATTTACACAATTAAGTACTTTCAAAGTGAGCCTGCTGTTCCTGAACAGGAGCTATTAGATTTGGAATGGTTTGTGGACAGACGGAAGGAACAGATTGGAGCATAGATCTCGCATTTAGAGAAACAAGCCTTCAGTATTCTTTTCGAATATAGCCTGCAGACACCGTGATTGAAGTAAAAACACGATGCTGGAGTAACTCAGCAGGTCAAACGGTGTATTTTATGTGACAAAGACAACCGATGATTCAGGCTTGAGCCCTTCATGACAAAATGTAGGTAAGTGCCCAAACAAAACATTGGGTGGGGAGGGGGCGAAACACAGTTCCATAAATCCACAAGGTAAAGTGGAAAACCTAAGGACTGCAAGGAATTTAAAGTGCAGCAATGAAGACAAAGGATCTCCTTAGAAGGGGGAAGATAAATTAAGGGAGTAAACCTGCAGGGAAAATAGAAACAAACTGCAAAAGTGTCTGTAGGTATGCAAAGAGAAAAAGACCAGCTAAAGCATATCTCAGTCCCTTCCAGTGAGAATCTGGAGAATTTATAATACAGACCAAGGGAACGGCAAAATAATTGAATCATTTCTCTGGTTCCATCTTCATTAAGAATTATACCACAAAATGTGCATAGAGAAGAAATTGATGGAAAGTCTTGATTTACCAAGTCCTGCAAGTATTTTCTATGATTCTCCGAGATTGGATCTTCCACCAGATCACTTCTGAATTTTCTGAGACGAGGAACAAGATAAGACTTTGTATATCTACTTGTCAGTGTCCACATCCTCATGCTCTGTTCACCATCGCATCTATCCTCCGCAACCAGTCGTTCCTTTATGAGGTTTATTTGTCCTCATCTTTCCAGAATAAGAGGAGCTGATCTTGATCACTCACTTTCAATGTGGGATATTCCTTTTTTAAAAATCTTTTTCTATATTTTTATTAACATTGAAATTTCACATCCAAAAATATTGAGTACATACGGATATAAGATAAAAGTCAAAATGATATATTGCACTTAAATCATATCATTTCATCCAAGGTACCCCACATTTTAATCAAACATATTATTTTATTATTAAAAAAAGGGAAAATCTAAACCCACTACCAAGAAAGAAGCTCTTTGGCCAAAAACCATGCAGAATTCTTATCAGAATGATAAATTACCTCATTAGTCAAAAGTTCTACCTTCGTAACAAATCAAAGATTATAAAAGTAACTCAAACAGGGTCCCCACAGTGTTTGAAAATTTACATTCAATATTAGAAATTGTGCATCTAATACTCTCTAAATTTAAACATGACATGACGTCACGTAACCATTAAACATGATTAGGCATGATTGATTGTTGGAGTGATTGATCATATGTATAAGCAGTTTAATCAATACAAGCTGATGGCACCTTGTACACTTTGTTTAATAAGTATCATTTAATGGGAACTGGAAATTATGATCAAGACCAGCACTTAAATGGCATCGTTAGCTGTCTGCAAAAAAAAAATGCATATAAGCCACATTCTTGAACTGGGCACTGTGCATTGAAGCAGTGCAAATTAGCTTTAATTTTCTAGCAAATCGTTATAGATGTCAATGAAGGAAGTGAAATGGCGTGTGACCTTTGACACTGCAGGCTTGAAATGAGCAGCTACAAGGTTTGCACAATGAAGCTTCTTTAGTTTGAGATAAATATTTGAAAAAATTATAGTTTAAAAACACCTGACACTTTAAAGGAAACACTAAGTTGAAGTATAATTTAAGTATTTAAGATGATTAAAGTATTTGAGAATAGGTAGACAGAGACTATTTACACTGGTAGAAGAGTCCAGAACAGTGGAGTAAATCGTTAAATTAGAGCGCTGTCTTTCAGAGGTGATATCAAAAATTAAATCTGAATGTAAGAGATACTGAAAACCTAAGCCTCTCCTGTGAGAAGCTATTGAGCTTAGCTCAGTCATAAATTTCATAAGTGAGATTGATAGATTTTGTTTAACTAGACTTGTAAGGGTAATGGAAACAGGGCAGATTAATGCAGACGTGGCACAGGTCAGCCTTAAATTAATTGAATACAAAACAAGCTTGAGGGGTTGAATGTTGTTAAATAAACATTGTCTTACAGTCTTCTTTTCTCTCCACTTTGAAATGATTTCTTGATCAAATAGTAGTGTTTTAATGGGGGTTTGTTTTTATATTTTATTGCGGAAAATTAGAGCCACTGGTGAGATCAGCATTTATTGCCTCACCCTCAATGTATTGAAACTAACTGCCTGATTTGCCAGGTCTGATTGTGCAACTGTGAGGGATTTTCTTCCCTCAAGGATATCCATGGTTCCGGGGTCACAGTTATGATACCAGCCTTTTCATCGAGATTGATGAATGACTTGGATTACTCAGTTCGGCAGGTGGGCTATGGAGCAGAGAGGATGGCAAGTGCCAATATGTTGTCGCATGAGGAGACCTGCCTCCACCACTGTCCTGACAGCATTGCTTTCACTAAGTTTAAGTAATCAGAGATATTTGAAGGTTGAAATTAAATTAGGTGATAAATATTCTAGAAAAATGCATTAAATAATAGATGTCAAAATGATTAACCTCAGTTAATTAAACACATACTGTATATAATGAAATAAAGTAAAATAAACAAAACATTCCTCTTTTAATGAAGTTTGGTCTCCTCCATTCAAATAAATGGAGACAAGAAGCTGCAGATGCTTCTGATAGAATCTTAGAACCATAGAACATTACACCACAGAAACAGGCACTTCAGCCCTGTTAATCCATGCCAAACTGTTATTCTCCAAGACCCATTGACCCTGACCATAGCCCTTCATACATCTTCCATCCATTCATCTGTCCAAATTCTTTGTAAATGTTAAAATTGAGCCTGCATTCAACACTTCAGCTGGCACTTTTCAGCGCCAACAGTTGGGATGGGGATTCAAATCTGATGCTGCTCTAAGGAATTGGCATGTTCTCCCTGTGTCTGCATCAGTTTTCCCCGGGGACTCTGAATTCCTTCCACTGTTTGAAATGTACCAGGGTGTAGGTTAATTGGGTGCAAATTGGACGGCACGGACTCATGGGCCATGGGCTTGTTACTGTGCTGTATATCTAAATTAAAATTTAAATTAAATTAAATTATAAACTTTTCCCCTTTCACCCTTAACTCAAGTCCTCTGGTTTGTATCTCACCTACCCTCAGTAGAAAAAAGCCTACTTACATTTACTCTATCTAGACCTCTCATAAATTTAAATATCTGTATCAAATCTCCCATTGTTCCTCTATACTCCAGGGAATAAATTCCTAACCTGTTTAACCTTTCACTGTAACTCAGTTCCTGATGTCCGGGCAACATCCTAATAGATCTTCTCTACGCCCTTTCAATCTTATTAATATTTTCCCTGTTGCTAGGTGATCAAAACTGCACACAATACTCCAAATTTGGCCTCACCAATGTCTTATAACTTAACCATAACATCCCAACTCCTGTACTCAATAATTTGAGTTATGAAGGCCAATATGCCAAAAGTTTTCTTTACAACCCTATCTATCTGTCGTGCAACATTCTGGGAATTATGTATTTGTATTCCCAGATCCCTTTGTTCTACTGCACTCCTGAGTGGCCTTCCATTTACCATGTATGTCCTTTCTAGATTTGTCCTTCCAAAATGCACACCTCACAATTGTCTGTATTAAGTTCCAACTGTCATTTTTCAGACCATTTTTCCAGTTGTTCCAGATCCCTCTGAAAGCTTTAAAAGCCTTCTTCGCTGTCCACGGCACCTCCAATCTTAATGTCATCTGCACATTTGCTCATCCAATTTATCATATTATCTTCCAGATCATTGATATAGATGACAAATAACAATGGTCCAAGTACTGTTCCTTGCGGCACACCACCAGTCACTGGCCTCCAGTCTGAGAAGCAATCATCCACCACCAATCTCTGCTCTCTGGCTTCTCCTGTGTTGTCAATATTGAATCCAGTTGACTACCTCCCCATGAATACCTAGTGTCTGAAACTTTCTGACTAATGTCCTATGTGGGACCTTGCCCAAAGCCTTACAAAAGTCTATGTAGACGACGACCCCAGCCTTTCCTTCATTAACCTTTATGGTAACCTCCTCAAAAACTGTATAAGATTGGTTAAACATCACCTTTCACTCACAATGCCATGTCAACTATCCCTAATCAGTCTCTAGCTTTCAAAATACTTGTATACCCAATCCCTAAGAATACCTTCCAATAACACCTTCTACTACTGAAGTTGGGCTCACTTTTGGATCCTTTTTCAAACAACAGAACAACATGAGCTATTCTCTAATCCTCCGGTACCACATCCGTGTCTAAGGACATTTTAAATATTTCTGCCAGTGCCCCTGAAATTTCTATACTAGCTTCCCTCCAGATCCAGGGGAATATCTTGTCAGGGCCTGGGGATTTATCCACCCTTATTTAAATTTAAATTTAGACATACAACCAGGCACTTTCGGTCCACGAGGCCATGTTACCCAATTTACACCCAATTAACCTATAAACCCCCACCACCATACATTTTGAACAGTGGGAAGAATTTGGATCCCCCAGGGAAAACCCACACAGACACAGGGAGAATGTGCAAACTCCTGACAGACAGCGTGGGATTCGAACCCCATTCCCGATTGCTGGTGCTATAAAGGCATTGCGCTAACCACTCTGCCAACTGTGCCTTTAAGACTCCTTTTTAATCTGTATAGGTTCCATGTCCTCACTGCTTGTTTTCCTTAATTCCCACGACCTTGTGCCGGTTTCCTGAGTGAATACTGAAGGAAAAAAACATTTAAAATTTCTCACATCTCTTCTGGCTTCATGCATAAGTGACCTCTCTGATCTTCAGATGGACCAATTTTGTCTCTTACTATACTTTTAATCTTAATGTATCCATAGAAACCTTTGGGATTGTCTGCCAAAACAACCTCAAAGTCCAGATTCAATTTATTATCATAGTAATAAAACAGTGTCATATTACTATTCGTTTTTTTTTGTTTTTTGCGCCATCCGTCTCCCTCCTGTCTGGGCTTTACACCCATTTAAAAACAAAATGGACCATGGAATGCCCCGTCCTCCCAACCACACCGCGCCCCAGCCGCTTGGGCTGACAATATCATGAACTGTGCTCGACGCAACTAAGTGTAAATAATTTATGAGCCGACGCTGGAGTGCGCAGCCGCAAAGAGAAAGCGATCGCCCCAGCCAACCCGGGTAACGGCGCCAACAGTGTCATAATACATAAAATTTCTTTTTGCCTGCTACAAGGCAGACAGACTCTCCACCAGCAGGAATTGCCAAAGCGCCTCCTACAGACTTAGAGTCAGATTTACAGTCAAAGAGAGAGAAGCAAAATAGAGTCCCTCCAGAATCACCGAGTGTCCATAGATTTGCCTCCAGTGCTTTCGCAACCCCTTCAGCCACAATAAATCTAATCCAAACTACTGGCAACCTGAGGTCACGATCCAAACCTCCAACAGGGTCAGGAATCCCTCAGCACCCCGACATCTCCTTGCATTCCCAGTTCCAATACTCGGCACCCCTCCAGCCAGTTCGAACCGGCCTCCAGCAGTCCACAGCCCGGCACGAGTCTCCCAACAGCAGTCTCCAGCAACCCACAGCTTCCACGGGTTCCTTGCATTGAGTCACCAGCAGACCATCGTATGTCCTGGTCCCTCAGCCGCAGAGCCTCCTCACTGGCACATCACCGTGGTCACCATCCCTGCAGGTTGTCTCCTTTGCTTCTCTCTCTCAGATGGTGGGGGGTGATTTTCCCATCCTCTGGTGTCTGCTCCAGTCCTCCACTTCCCCAGAGTCTGTAGCCACTCAAGGCTGCCATCTTTGCCACCGACCCACAATCGTGGGATTTCAAATAAAACCACAATCATCTCCCCCAACGGGCCATTCAAAGCCCTTGTGGAGCCACCAGCAGTCTCTGGCTGAACTCTGCAAGAGCACAGCATCTCCACTCCCTCACTCCCCACAGGTCCACACCGGTGGTTGAGCTGCTATTGCTACAGTGACTCCGGCAGTGCCACTACCTTTCCTTCACTTCATGTCTTCTTTTATTCTTCCTGATTTCTTTCTTGAGTTTTTTCTTGCATTTGTACACCCAGTTACCTTATTTGTTCATGCTATCTATACCTAGTATACTCCTCTCTCTTCTTCTGAACCAGATTCCCAATATCCCTTGAAAGCCAAAGCTCTTTATGCCTGTTTACTTTGCCTTTAAGCCTAACCAGAATATACAAATTCTGTAGTCTCAAAATTTCACCTTTGGAGGTCTTCAACTTACCTCACTCATCTTTTACATAAAACATATCTCAATCCACGCATTCCAGATCTTTTGTCATTTCCTAAAAATTGGCCTTTCTCCAATTTAGAATCTCAACCCGAGGCCTAGGCCTATCCTTCTCCACAATTAACTTGAAACTAATGACATTATTATCACTAAACCCAAAATATTCTCCTTCCACATACTCTATCACCTGTCCTGACTCGTTCCCTAATATGGGATCCAGAATTCCACTCTCTCTCGTGGTTCCTCCATATATTGATTTAGAAAATCTTTCTGAACACATTTGTCAAACTCCAAGCCATCCAGCCATTTTACAGTACTGGAGTTCCAGTCAATACTGTATATGAAAAGTTAAAATCTCCTACTATCAGAACTTTTGCTTCCTGCAGCTGTCTGCTATCTTTCTACAAATTTGTTCCTCAAGTTCTCACTGAACTTGAGTATACCTTTCCTGTTCCTCAGCTCCACCCATATAGCCTCAGAAGATGAACCCTTTGGTCTGTCCTACCTGATTACAGCTGTGATATTTTCCCTGACAAGCAATGCCACTCCTCCCCCTTTCATTCACCCCACTCTATCTCATCTGAAACAATGAAAGCCCGGAACATTGAGCTGCCACTCTTGCCTCTTGTTCAACCAAGTTTCACTAATGGCCACAATAATGGACCCAATATAAATTCAATCTGATCAGAAACCAGATTAATCTAATGCTTAATCTAATGAAAGCTAATAAGCTAATATGACACCTGAATTTAAAATGCTTCAAATTCAACTTTATTGTCAAATGTACCAAGATGCAGTGAAGGATGTTGATGTGAGCAGACCAGTAGATATCCCATACATAGCACATGAAGTAAGACAGTAAAAAAAAACTGATGGCACCTTACAGTGATGAATCTTTGTATAGTTTTCACCAATTTATTTATTTTGATTCTGAAGAGTGCAGAGTTCCAAAGGAAGATCAGTTGCTATGGAGTAAAAGCAACATAATTTTGCTATTCTGGGGTTCTTTAAGGAGTCTGATATAGACAAGAGAGAAACTGTCCTTGAATCACTAAGGAGAAGGATATAATAGAAGGATATTGGGAGATGTGAGATAAAAAAAGCAAATTGGGTAAATATGGGGAATATAGAGATTACAAAAGGTGTAGTTTTAAGGCTTTTGAAGAATATAAAGGTGGATAAGTCTCCGGGACCAGACGGGATCTTCCCCAGGACATTGAGAGAAGTGAAGGAGGAAATAGCAGAGACTCTGGCAGTAATTTTCCAAATGTCATTAGATATGGGGATTGTGCCGGAGGATTGGCGCATTGCGCATGTGGTTCCATTATTTAAAAAGGGTTCAAGGAGGAAGCCTGGCAACTATCGGCCTGTAAGTTTGACGTCTGTGGTAGGTAAATTAATGGAGAAAATTCTTAGAGATAGTACTTATAAACATCTGGATAGACAGGGTCTGATCAGGAGCACTCAACATGGATTTGTGGGAGGAAGGTCATGTTTGACCAATTGACCAAATTCAATTGATTGAATTTTTTGAAGAGGTGACTAGGAATGTGGATGAGGGTAGTGCAGTGGATGTTGTCTATATGGACTTCAGTAAGGCCTTCGATAAGGTACCACATGGAAGGTTAGTTAGGAAGGTGCAGTCTTTAGGTATAAATTTTAAGATAGTCAAATGGATTGAACATTGGCTGAAAGGGAGAGGCCAGAGAGTGGTAGTGGATAATTGTCTGTCAGGTTGGAGGCCGGTGACCAGTGGTGTGCCTCAAGGATCTGTATTGGGCCCATTGTTGTTCGTTATATACATTAATGATCTAGATGATGGGGTGGTGAATTGGATTAGTAAATATGCAGACGATACTAAGATAGGTGGAATAGTGGATAATGAAGAAGGTTTTCAAGGATTGCAGAGGGATTTGGGCTGCTTAGAAAAGTGGGCTGAAAAATGGCAGATGGAATTTAATGCTGATAAGTGTGAGGTGCTTCATTTTGGTAAGAAGAATCAGAATAGGACATACGTGGTAAATGGGAGAGCATTGAGGAATACGAAGAGCAGAAAGATTTAGGAGTAACGGTACATCGTTCCCTGAAGGTAGAAACTCACATGAATAGGGTGGTGAAGAAGGCTTTTAGTATGCTGGCCTTTATCAATCATTGCATGGAATATAGGAGTTGGGAGATGATGTTGAGATTGTATAAGACGTTGGTGCGGCCTAATTTGGAGTTCTGTGTGCAGTTCTGGTCGCCTAATTATAGGAAGGATATAAACAGAGTGGAGAGAGTGCAGAGAAGGTTTACCAGAATGTTACCTGGGTTTAAGCATCTAGAGTATAGGGAGAGATTGGACAGATTAGGTCTTTATTCTTTGGAGCGTAGAAGGTTGAGAGGGGATTTGATAGAAGTATTTAAGATTATGAAAGGGATAGACAGAGTGGATGTGGATAGACTATTTCCGTTAAGAGGAGGAAAGATTAAAACAAGAGGACATGAGTTAAGAATTAAGGGGCAGAGGTTTAGAGGTAACTTCTTTACTCAGAGAGTGGTAGCCGTGTGGAATGATCTTCCGGGAGAAATAGTGGCAGCGGAGTCAATTGTATTATTTAAGAAAAGGTTGGACAGGTATATGGATGAGAAGAAGATGGAGGGTTATGGGCATTGTGCAGGGAGGTGGGGCTAGAAAGGGGTGTTTGGTTCGGTGTGGACTAGAAGGGCCTAATGGCCTGTTTCCGTGCTGTAATTGTTATGTTATCTGGTGATGCCTGATCTCATAGTCATGAATCTTCTTGATGGGTGGAGATGAAGAGCGTGTGGTCAGGATAGGTTGTCTTTTAATATGTTTGGCTACTTATCCAAGGCAGAAGGAATTATATATGGAGTTGATGTATTTTAAACAGTGGGAGAAAACCAAAGCACCTGAAGGAAACCCATGCAGACAAGAGGAGAACATACAGACAATGCGGGATTTGAACCCCAGTCCCGATCACTGGTGCTGAAACTACTTTTCACTAACTGCTACATTGACGTTTCTGCCCTGTGCAGCTTGTGGGATAGAAAAACATTATTGACTCTAAATCTCTTGGGCTGTCAAAAAATTATTAAAGTGTCACACAAATGGAAGACTTACTTAAGAAATTGTGGGTAGGAGTACCTATTGGGGAGAATAGATATGAAATTGCCATTGAAAATTAGTAAAAGTTGTGAAATGCTATCATAAATAGCATTGACTTTATGTTCTTACTCAAAGTGTTACAATATCCTCACACTTAGTGTCTACCTCTGCAAGTGGGAATGTCACTGTGTAACTAAATGAGCTCTTTTGTGTTTCACATCAATGCTGTGATCCATGCACTTTTGAGGGGAATTGGCGACAGAATCACAATCTCCAGCTGCTGCCACTTTATCATGTTATTCTTGTCAGCTTCCATGAATGAGCAAGAGCACAGAAGCCCACAAGCAAGAAGAAGTAGCTCTGGACAATTGACTGAAGCAGTAGCAAGAAGTAGAGGAACCAGTGGATAGAGATATCTATTGGGGAATGGTGAAGCAACTGCCTTTGTCAGGTTGGATTCTCAGACCCCATAAATCCTTGTTTTAAAGACTAGTGATTACAGCGTGTATTTCCTGTGGAATTGTCGGAGGTATTTTCTAAGTAGATGATGGCAGTACACACCACCTTTGTCAGCATCATATTCATGAATGCCGCTGGCTTCAGAAACACAGCAAAGCCTGGTCTTCAGGATTCACTAACTCTGGGAAGTCTCCATTCAGACACCATTCAAAGTCCAACATAGCCTCATGGATCCTTCAGCTAAATTCTGTGCTCAGTGTTTGAATTAAAGAAGTAGTATAAGCAAAGAAAGATGATGGAAAAGTCTTTGGAGAACAAATATGTATGGTGTGACTTTATATGGTACTTAATGCATCTGTGATTGAAAGCTTGGGGTAACAATTATTCCATTATTTGTCCAGCTGCTAACTGCCCTCTCCTTATGCACATTCTTTATATTGTTGGTTTGGAGGCACATCCAATCTCTGATTATCCTTAGCGGACTTTCTTCAATGCTACCGGAATTGACCTTTATACGTCACAGGACCCTGACAAATTTATTTAATTATCTAAAAAGATAATTTTGTATTCAAGACACTTTCTGCAATGGAGGCATCCGTTCTTCCACTTCTATTTGACTGAACTTTACAGGCCATGGGCCATGCTACAGGCAGGAGCCTGGTGTGCCAATCAATTGTAGCTATGGGT
This sequence comes from Narcine bancroftii, assembly GCF_036971445.1. Lineage (NCBI taxonomy): Eukaryota > Metazoa > Chordata > Chondrichthyes > Torpediniformes > Narcinidae > Narcine > Narcine bancroftii. The sequence continues at coordinate 129,256,569 of NC_091473.1, read as the reverse complement.
TATGATGGATTACTGCCTAACAAAATCTTCAATACAGCTTCCTCAAACTTGCCACTGATGTGCAAGGTAAAGTGGCTGGCATCACACACAAGTTGAACATTAACGAGATCGAAGACATCTTTTTTATCCATATCTCAAACAAGTTGTTATAAAATTCCATCTGAGAAAGCCAACTAGTCTTTAGACAGATTTATTTCCTTTTTTTGTTTTCTTTGGCTAAACTAAAAATGGTTCAATATTCTTGAATCTAGCCTTGAAGATTTTAAAGCAATGGTAATGAGTGGTTGATTGATGATTATAGCAGAGGTCACCTCATGTTTAGATAAAGGGCTCAATCAATAAGAAATTCCAGGCAAGGCTGCTCTCCTGGAAAAGGAGATCTGTCCATTACCCCAAAAGATAGGAATGTAGAAAGTGCAGCTTTCCAAGTCAATGATGAACAGAATAGTTCGATAAAAGCCATATCAAGATATTTCTATTAATATCAAGATCTTCATTAAAATGGCTATGAGCATCAAGGAAATGAAGTTTGATTTTGATTAATTACATTATAGTCCATTGTACTTAACTTTATTGTACAAGCATCTAACGCAGAGGTGGCATGCTGAGCATACCAGTTAGCACAATGCTGTTGCATCACCAGTGACCAGGGTTCAAATCCAGAGCTGTCTATAATGAGTGAGTACATCTACATTGGTTTCCTCTGGTGCTCTGGTTTTGTTCCCACCATTCCAAATATACCGGGGTTGTTGGTCAATTGGGCGTAATTGGGCAGCACTGGCTCATGGTGCAAAAGGACCTGTTACTGTGCTTAAAATATCTTTTTAAAAACATTAAAGATTTAGATATGAAGAAGTTGACCAAGTAGAGCCCTCTTTATTGTGAGCTGGGCATTGTTCTGCAGACTCATTAAGCAACTGCCTGAGAGAAGCATGGCACACTTAGTCATGCATCACAGACTCCTCCATTGACATCTCTCACCTGTCTTCAGTAGATCAGGCTCAGAAGAGGTTGAAGCACATCGATATACAATCAGGAAGAATCGGTGCTGGGAATTCTGGACATTGATTCAATCTCCATTAAGTCTTCTTGTTCACAATTTAGATAGTCCCTCTGGGTTGAGAGTGATTAATATCCAACCCAGCTCTGTGGATTTTTGGGTGATTGATGAGCTCAATATGAGAGCTATTGACTCTGCCTCGGGTAGGTAGGAGAAACAGTGGAGAATTCTTCTCAAATGTAATTATTCTGCTATCTTTATGGCACATTAAGGGCATTAATATACTTAGAGAACGTCTTTGAATTTACCTTAATCGTGTCTGCTAGTGATTTTTGTGACCCCTCTTAACATTCCTAATTTCATAATTAAGTGTTTTGCAATCTTGATGGGTCTCCACTGTCATTATTTTCCTGTATCTGTCTTTCACTTTTATTCTTTATCTAATCCTTGATGTACCTCCACATCCAGGGTTCCCTATATTTGTTACCACTTGCTTTTACAGGAACATGTTGGCCTGAACTCTCACTTCCTCTCCTTTGAGTGCTTTCTTCTGCACAGATGAACATTTACCTGCAAGTAGATGCTCCCATTTAATCTGGGCCAGATCCTGTCTTATTAAAATGGAATTCATCTTACCTCACTTTAATATCTTTGTATCTGGTCTATCCCTATCCTTTTTTCTAGCCATTTTAAAATAATAAGTGTGTACATCTACATTGGTTTCCCCATCCCTGACACTCCTTCCACTTGAACACCACATATCCCAAGGTGAGATACTGTTTCTTCTCTCATTGTTCTATCAGCTTATTGTATCATGAGGCTCTCCTGTTCACATCTAAAAATCATGCTCGTTCTGAGCTATTAACACTGGGGCAATCCCAGTTAAAATCCCAAGAACAATATTATTATTTCACTTCTCTGATACCTGCCATACATGTGTTCCTCTATCTGCCTACTGCACTCAGTATTTACTTCTCCTCAAGGTGTTTGCAGGAAGAGGTACAAATACTCTGTGGCTCTTTCCCTGCCAACTCAGTTTAAATCTTCCTCCATAACACCAGTAACACCCTCAGCCAGAATGGTTAAGGCGCAACACGTTCCACTGGCACCATCTTCCCCAAGAATGACCCTGAAGCCCATCTGTTGAAGTACCCCTTCAGCCGTGGAGTTATCTGTTCAAGAATTACAGTCAGAAGGGCTGAAAACCTGTATGGAGATTATAACATTTGTGGTCTTGCTGTTTAAATTCTACCTTTCTCCCTAAACTCATGTTACAGGACTTCATTTCTTCTCCTACCCAAGGTCATGACCTCTAGCTGTTCACCTTTTTTTGCAATCTCTTCACGTGGTAGTTAAGATCGGATTAAGTTTTTTTTGATGTGTGCACCCTGTTGTTGTTCTCTTTCCAGCATTTTTCTGTTTTTATTTATTTTCTTTTACTGACCTGAAATATGAACTCTGTTTCCCCACCCCCCCCCCCCGACAGATTTTGTTCACTCTACTGTGTGATGACACCATTTTCCATTTAAATTTCACTTAAATTGAAGTGTTCATATCCCAGATTGGAGTTTGAACCACATCCAAGAAATGCAGGAAGAACGTAGCCAGTAAAGCAGCATCAAAGAAAAGAGAAACCTGCTAATATTTCGAGTCATGGTTTGTCTTTGCACAGATGCTGACTGATTGGCTGAGTTCTTCCAGCATTTCTAGTTTGGCTTCAGATCCCAGCATCTGTTTCCTTTCTGAGTTTTAAGCAGAAGTAAATTGTGTGTGATCTTATGTACAGAATGAAACATTATCTGAATGTTATGATGAGGTGGAGGAAAGTTTTTTTTAACTTTATTTATTCGTTCAAAATACAAATAGTAGATAACATATACAACAATTAACTATAAACATGAATGTTATATTTTATAGAAAAAAAAAGAAAAGAAAAAAAAAGAACCCCCCCCCCTTCAGCCAACTCTCCTAAGGAGAGCCATAAAGAAAGAAAAAAAAATTAAGGAAAAATTAAACATACATATTGAGATCTAATCAACGTAAATCAAAATGTAAATATTCTGAATATAACAACCTTTTCTTTTTTCTTTGGCTTGGCTTCGCCAACAAAGATTTATGGAGGGGTAATGTCCACGTCAGCTGCAGGCTTGTTTGTGGCTGACAAGTCCAATGCGGGACAGGCAGACACGGTTGCAGTGGTTGCAAGGGAAAATTGGTGGGTTGGGTGTTGGGTTTTTCCTCCTTTGTCTTTTGTCAGTAAGGTGGGCTCTCCGCCGAACTGTGAGGTGCCAAGATACACGGTTTGAGGCGATATCAGCCCACTGGCGGTGGTCAATGTGGCAGGCACCAAGAGATATCTTTAGGCAGTCCTTGTACCTCTTCTTTGGTGCGTAGTTATCACGCAAAACATATGTAATTTTTTTCCATTATTAAACAATATTTCATCTCATTATGCAATCTATTCATAACAATCATATTTGTATCTTTCCACATACTAGCAATACATTTTTTCACTACAGATAATGCTAAATATACAAAAGTTGAAATTTATCTAATCCCAAACTTTTCAGAGGTTGCAAACTGCCCAATAAAAATACTGTTGGATCTAAAGGTATTTTAATCTTATACAGGTATTCTAAAAACAATTGAATTTTCTTCCAAAAAGATTGTGTATATAAACATGACCAGGCAGCATGAAAAAAAGTTCCAACAGATTTACCACATCTAAAACACAAATCTGATTCATGAAAACCATACTTTTTTTAGTTTTTCAGGTGTTAAGTATAATTTTTTTTTACATTTTGTTCCATTTTTAATAACTTTTTCAAAAATTTCATACTTTATATAATGTATTCTTTCTGCAGGAGAAGCATTAGATATTTACCAAATCATTGAAAAAACAAATGGTTCGCTTAACAAAAGAAAATAAGCACTCAACAAGAAATCTTTTGGATTACAAATGATAACTTCAAGAAAGTGACAACAGTTCACCCGCAATTACTTCAAAACAGCTTTTGAAAATCAGAATGAAAACTGAAGGGAGGTGATCATGTTTTGAATGGTTTAGATCCTGTGATGGGTGCAAATCTTAATAATATGCTCATTTACTGGACAAATTGTTCACCATTGCTTTAATTCATTGCTTTCTTTTCTTTTTTGGTTCTCTGTTTTCATCCACAGTGGTAGTTGATTGATAACTTGAAGTTATCATTTGTAATATTCAGGATTCTCACAATCCTGAATATCCCCTTCTTCCTGTTCTTGGAGTGCTGCATTCAATGTGGCTGCATGAATCCAGAAATCTCGGGAGGTGCTGAGTTTCATATACTGCATTAAGTTCACCTTTGATTTCTTGGTCAGGTGGATAAGGAACTTCTCGTATTGCTCAATGGCAAATATTAGGTTGGGTATAGGCTTGGTTTCTCGCAGTACTCGAGCCGTTGCTGCAGTAATGGCTGCCATTTCCCTCTTTTTGTCCTTTTTCTTTTCTGCACCTCCTCCAAAGTTCATTAACTCATTCTGGATATTCTGAATGTAGGTTATAAAAGCATAGCACTGTGGGGGTTAGATGTGATCCTGAAAGTTTAACTAGTTTCTCAAATCTTGCAGGAAGATGTGCCACGTTTGTTGAGTAACCATGGATGTAATATTTTACCAATGAGGTGAGAATATTGTACATTTTGCCCAACTCCTTCAGAAGAACATCTACACAACCTCCCGATGGAATAGAGGTCTGTATAAGTTCATGGAAAGCAGTCAGCAGGGTGCCCAGCTGAATGATAATAGCTTTCTCTACAGGTTCTCTCTCAGTTGACTCTTGTGAATTTTCATCTGTCAGTACTTTCTCAGAACTCAGCTGGGATTTTAGTTTCGTGATCAGCCAATCTACTTCTTCCAAAACCTTCTCCACTTGAGATAAAATTACCTGCACCACAGTTGGAGCTGCAGTCTTTGAGTTCACCATTGCAAAATGGGATTGTTCCTCTATTTCAATGTCCTGATCGATATCACCCAAGCGACTGTGAACATCTCGAGATAACTCTTGCAGCAAGCTCACTGGACTTTTGTGGAGAACTTGCAGACTGAACATCATGCTCATCAAACCTTTGCAGAATTGTACATCTTCAAGATTATTTTCCTTGCAAATCTTTATTGTCCATGTTAACATTTGAGCAAATTATGAAAAAAATGATAATTAATCATTACATAGCGTGCATTTATCAGTCTAGTTACACTATCATAACAGATATCTAACCAATCATCCTCGGAAAAAATAAAACCATTATCCACTTCCCATTTACTTTTGGATTTATCCCAACCCATTTTATCCATACCATCCTGTAATATTTGATACATAAATGAAATATAATCCTTCTCTGGTACCTTCATAAGAAAAGTCTCAAATATAGTCATTTCAGGTAAAATCATATCTCTACCAAACACATGTTTCACCAAAGATCAAATCTGATAATAAAGAAACAAAGAGTTCTTATCAATACAATAACTGTCCCTCATCTGATTAAAAGATAAAAATTTACCTTCTTTAAAACAATCTCCCAAATTTTCCACACCTTTAAATCTCCAATGTAATAAACTTCGATTGTGTATTGAAAAAGAAATAAGTTGATTATTACATAACAGAGTCAAAGCTGATCCATAACTTCATTAAATGTTTTAATATAGGCACATTATGTTGCTGTCACAAAAATATATTCCATCTAAACAAATATTGATGTATTTCAAATTCAGAAATATATGCCATCTCAATTTTGGCCCAACTAGGGGGCTGTTCCAAATCCATCAATGAACTAATAAATTTAAGTTGGGCTGCTTCATAATAATTTTGAAAATGTGGTAAATGTAATCCCCCTAACTCATATTTCCAAGTTAATTTATTCAAGGCTACTCTTGAAAATTTACCTCTCCATAAAAACTCCATAACCATTTTATTCAAATCTCAAAAAAAAATTATCAAGTAAATACGGAATAGATTGAAACAAATATTGCATACGCGGAAAAATATTCATCTTAATTGTATTTATCCTACCCAATAAATTAATAGGCAAATCTTTCCATTTAATCAAATCAGTTTTAATTTTTTTTATTAACGAAACATAATTTAATTTATATAAAGATTGATAATTAACATTCAAAATTATACCCAAATACTTAATTCAATCAGTCCATTTCAAATTATTAATATTCTTATAAACTGAATAATCTCCTTCACTTACCAGTAATATTTCACTTTTTTCCCAATTAACTTTATATCCAGAAAGACATCCATATTGTATTAAACACTCCTTCAATTGCAAAAGTGACTGAGCTGGGTTTGTTAAATACACCAATACATCATCGGCAAATAAATTAATTTTATATTCCTCATCTAAAACTTTCATACCTTGTATCTGTGTATTTTGTCTTATCAGCTGTGCTAAAGGTTCGATCACTAATGCAAACAAAGCTGGTGATAAAGGACAACCTTGACGAGTTGATCGAGTCAATTTAAATGGTTCCGAAATCAAGCCATTCGTCAATACTCTAGCTATCGGTTAATATATAAAGCCTTAACCCAACCAATAAAGATAGGACCAAACTTAAATTTCTCCAGAACTTTAAACAAAAAATTCCACACAACTCTATCAAATGCTTTTTCTGTATCTAAAGATATCGCCATCAGATAATCTAAAGATTGTCGAAATCTAGTAATCAAACTAATTACACGCAGAATATTATCTGAAGCATATCTATTCTTTATGAAACCTGCCTGATCCATATGAATCAACTTAGGTAAAAGTTTAGCCAATCTATTCACTAAAATTTTAGCTATTATTTTATAATTTACATTTAACAACGAAATTGGTCTATATGAAGACACTTTCAAAGGATCTCTAGCTTTTTTTGGGATTACTGTAATTAAAGCATTAGAACAAGACTCGGGTAATTCATAGTGTTCTCCAACTTGATGTAATACATCTCCAAACTGTAGATAAATCATCAAAATATTTTTTATAAAATTCAACCGAAAATCCATCATCACCAGGCGATTTACCATTCGGCATTTCCAACATAGCCATTTTAATTTCTGAATCAGTAAATGGTGCTTCCAACTCCTGTATATCTCCATCTTATAATGTCGATAAATTCAACTGTGATAAAAAAAAAGATCAATCGATCCATTTTCTTGTTTTCCTTCAGATGTATATAACTTTTTATAAAATGAACAAAATTCATCATTAATCTCACGAGGTTTATAAATGATAAGAAAATTCCATCTAACAGCATTAATAGTCCTCAAAACCTGTTCTTTCTTTAATTGTCATGCCAATACCTTATGTGCTTTCTCTCCCCATTCATAATACCATTGTTTAGTCCTATTAATCACACATTCAAATTGATAAGATTGCAAAGTGTTATATTCCAGTTTCAGCCTAGATAATTCTATTTTCTGATCTTCTGGAGCATCTTTCTGAAATTCCTTTTCTAACTCATCAATCTGTTTCTCTAATACAAGACTCTGATTTAATCGATTCTTTTTTATTTTAGAAGTATAACTAATTATTTGTCCTATCAAATAAGCTTTCATAACATCCCATAATACAAACTTACTTTGAACAGAATTAAAATTTTCTTTCAAAAAAAATTAATTTGTTTTTTCAAAAAATCAATAAATTCCGTATTTTTTAACAACCTTGTATTAAACCTCCAACGATAGGCCACTTGAATTTTCTCAGAAGTTGCATATGTAAAGTATAACAAAGAATGATCTGAAATCACCCTACTTTTGTATTCCGCTTGTTGTATTTTCCCCTGTAAATGTGCCGATACTAAAAAGAAGTCAAACCTTGAAAACGATTCATGTCTAGATGAATAAAAGGAGAAATCTTTCTCTGTTGAATTAAGATGTCTCCAAATATCTACTAAATTAAGATCTTTCATCAACGCTTGAACCTGAACTGCCATTTTAGATTTCTTAACTTTCTTCGGAGATTTATCTAATAAAGGTTCCAAAGCACCATTAAAATCACCACCAACTAAAACATTATCATTAGCCTGACCCAGATATAAAAATGCATCTGAAATAAATATTTCATCATCTACATTTGGGGCATAAATATTAAGTAAAGTCCAAAATTCACTAAAAATCTTACAATTCAATTTAAGAATACATCCTTCCTTTTCCTCCATTGATTGTAATTCAAAAGATACATTTTTATGTATCAAAATTGCTACATCTTTAGCCCTGGAATTAAATGAAGAAGAATATACATGCCCAACCCAGTCCCTCTTCAATTTCATACTTTCTTTGACATTCAAATGTGTTTCTTGTGAAAAAGCAACATCAATTTTCATTTTCTTAATATACGCCAAAATTCACTTACGCTTAATCGGACTGTTTTAACCTCGAACATTAAAAGTAGCAAACCTCAACTTTGACATATCTACTAATATTACTAAAGACCAATAATATCTTTATATGAAAACTCAAATCAATGTATATAGGCCCTCCAATAGGAGAAAAAAATCACAAATTAAAAGCTAGATAAAATGAAAATAATTTAAAAAATTAAAATAAAGTAATAAAAAAAACTACCAAAAGGTAGTAATCCCTAAACAAAATTTGGGTGTGGATCACCCACCAGTGGCTGATGACTAATAGAACTTAGAGCAAATCTCTCCCTCCCCAGTCAAACAAAGAATAACATCAAAATATCATAATAACATAAAAAGTAAAATAAGAATAAGAAAATTCTTCTATTCATCCAAGAGATTCCAAACTCGAAGATCCCATTTCAAAAGAAGTTGGACTCTTTCCATACCCGTTTTTCCCATTTCTACCAATTCTTCCGTTTCCAGAACAACCAGATTTTTCTTTAGGAGACAATGGTCGACTACGTCTTTGGCCTCTTATATCTGGCAATGAATCAGTAAAAATCATTGCTTCATGATCATTCTCAAAAAACCGAGATTGATACTCTCCATAAAACACCTTCAACACTGCCGGATAGCGAAAAGTAGACTTATAACCTTTATACCACAAAACTTCTTTAACTAGATTAAATCGACATCGACGTTGAATGACCTCTTGACTCAAATCAGGATTTTAAAAAATCTCTGCTATTCTGAATCAATAACGGAGTTTGTCATTGTCTCGCATTTTGCACTGCTAGTCGAAGTATTACTTCTCTGTCCAAATAATTCAAACATCGAATTATCACAGGTCTCGGTGGTTGACCAGGTAAAGGTGTCTTAAAGCTCTATGAGCTCTTTCCAGTACCAAGCCTCCAGAAAAAAATTCTTGCCCTAGTACTTGTGGGATCCAGTCTTTAAAAAAACAAAGAGGATCTTGTCCTTCCATACCTTCTGGCAAACCCACAACTTTCACATTATTCCTTCTGCTTTGATTCTCCAAGTAGTCTATTTTCCTCTCTAACTCCTTCTCACATTCTTGCAATTCTATAACAGATTTTTCAACCTTCAACACTTTTTCTGTATTAGAAGCCACTTGCTGTTTACATTCCAAAAAAGCAGACTGAATTTTAAAAAAATCTTCACAAGATGCTTCTACACGTGCTTTAACTGTATTCAAATCTGAACTTATACTAACATTCATTTGAGCCAGCTCATTCATTATAGGCTGGATGACAGTATTTAACTGTTTATATTGTCACTCAGAAAAGCTCAGCCCTGCTTTCTCTGACGTAGTGGCAGAACCAGGTAACTGCAGCTCCTGCTGCAACTCAACAAAAGACATTTTTGGGAACAACAATTCATGCAATCTGGACATGCTTACAACTGCCAAACTTTAAAAATTATTATAGAGCCGCACAATTAAGATACCTATCAGATTTTTATCAAACAAGGGAAAAGCCAGATTGGACCAGATTAGAATTAGATAAAATAGGGGAAAAGATACCTGAACACATATTATATAAATGGGATGAAAAATTGGTACAACATAGAAGTTCTCCAGTATTACATCATCTACTCAATATTTGGAAGAAGATTCATGTAGAAAGAAATAAAACAAATTATCAATTACCAAAACTAATATTGACGCAAAACAAGTTACTCCCTTTTACAATAGATAACCTTTCCTTTAGAGAATGGGAGAAAAAAGGGATTAAAAGAATAGAAAATTGTTTTTCAGGAAATAGATTATTATCCTTTGAACAAATGAAAAATAAATACAATATAACTCAAGATACAGCGCTGGCATATTACCAATTGAGATCCTACTTGAAGGATAAATTAGGAAGCAGTTTGAGTTTGCCAGAGGGAAGTAACTTTGAATATGTGATTACAGATACAATGATAATCAAAAGATTTATAACAAATATGTATATTAAACTGCAAGAAAAGGAGAATGAGGAAACAAATGGTAAAACGAAACAAAAATGGGAACAAGATTTAAATATAAAGATAAAAAGGGAAACATGGGAGAAGTTATGCTCTGGAACGATGAGAAATACAATAAATACGAGGTTACGTATGATACAATATAACTGGATACACAGGCTATACATTACACCTCAAAAGTTAAATAAATGGGACCCAACAGTATCTGATAGATGTTTTCGATGTAAAAAAGAAATGGGAACAACAATTCATGCAATCTGGACATGTGAGAAAGTAGAAAAATTTTGGGAAGATCTAAATCAGATATTAAATAAAATAACAGAAAACAATATACCAAAGAGTCCAGGGATCTTCCTCCTAAGTAACATAAAAAACAAAGAATTTGGAATTGATTTGGAGGATGCACAAAAAAGATTTGTTAAGATAGCTCTAGCCGTAGCAAAAAAATGTATTATGTCAACCTGGAAATTGGAAGATAATGTGAAAATACAACAATGGTATATAGAAATGAATAAATGTATTCCATTAGAAAAAATAACATATAGTTTAAGAAATAATATTGAAATATTCGAACAAATATGGGAGCCTTACATTAAATACAATAGCGAAAACCTACCGGGAACAATCATTACCTAAGTTAACGGAAGGAAAAGGAAATGAAAAGAATGGACTCAGTAGAATTTCTGGTGTATTTTTATTGAATGACAACATTGTCTGACTGGTTTAATGTATCCTAGATTGTATACCTTAAATGGACGGGAGGGGGGAGGTAGGGAGGGTGGGATGGGAGGAGGGGGGGGGGAGAAAATGGCACTGTATATGTGTGAAAAGGAAAAAGTGTGTACCATGGTTAATGTGATTTATGGTGTGAAAAATAAAAAATTAAATTTAAAAAAAAAAGACATTTTAATGGTTTTACTGTGGGTCTGGACTCCCAGCGACGGCACCCAGACTTCCTCAGGGGGTCGACGCTGGTCTCCCGCCACACCTCATTGTTTTCTTGCAAAATCACGGAGGAAATCGAAATCTTCAGGTTGAAATGCTTCCTGATGCATTTCAGACAATGGAGTTGTCTTCCTGCGTGCTCCCTCTATTAAAATTGAAAGGCTTCCAGAATCGGAATCCACTTCTTGGGAACACGCAACTTCTTCCAGAGAACGGGTAATTCCAGCGCTATCCTTCACTTGGTGAGTAGTAGACATGTTTTTTTTCAGCTTCCACAGGCAGTCTTTGTGGTTTAGACATGAAAGAAGTTAAACCTGAAGCTGTAACAGGTTGTTTAGGTCCCAAATCTTCAGCACTTCGAAAATGTAACTTCTTCTGCACTTGAGGTTTAATCTTCTTACCATTAATGGCCATAACAGTTCCTTAATACTTTAAACTAAAATTTAAGAAGTTTAAACTTGAAAACAAGGGGTTAAAAACAGGTACTTAAAAGTCTGGCCAGAGAGGTCGAGATCACACATCTAGACTCTACGCCATCTTGCCACGTCCCCAGCAAAGTTGAATAGGTATTATAATTGAACTATCACTTAACTTTCCAAATGATATCAAGCTTCTATCAAAACATGCAAATTAGATACAGGGCCACAGTTATTAAATTGGTGCAAGGTATTCTAATTTTATAGGGTTCTAATATTATGCCCAGTGTTAGGTTTTCAGTATCAAGAATTTTTTAGACTGTGCACTTGCCTCAGGCATGAACCTGCAACAGAGCATATTCTTAAAAACCTTTTCATTGTTCCTACAGTAGTTTTTGTTCCTTTTTTTCTCCTAATATTTAAACAAACTGGTCCCTAAATGAATAGACTGAACTAAGACTAGTGTTACATACTCAGACAGAGCAATAGAAATTTGTGAAGACAGGGTTATATTTAATTTTTTTTTAAAAATCATTAATTATTAATAATATAACACCTTATCTAACATCAAAATTTAACCCCCAACTATGTGCAAAGATATTTAATGTGGGTGTAATTTTGTGTGTGTGTGTGTGTGTGTGTGTGTGTGGGGGGGGGGGGGGGGGGGGAGGGGAAGCATACCTAGTGTATGCCCAATTCTGAGATGTCAGTTAAAACTTCAACTCAGAAATCCAGTGTTGACACACAGGCTTCAAGGTGATTCAAAAAAGTGATCACAAAGTAGGTGGGAGAGACCGGGTGACACACTGTTGTAAACTCACAAAATTCTTGTCAAGTTGCTTCCAGACAAAATGTCCTTTCAGATGAGTGGTTAGTCAAAACTCCCCATTTCTTTGTGTAGGGGAAACAAAGTGAGTGCCTTTCACAAAGCATCCTGAACTCTTTTGTGGGTTAGCTGGAATGACCATCACAATGGTCACCAATTCTCCTTACAGGGAGAAAACAAACTCATTGTCCATTACCACATGAGGCCATTTCACCAACGTGTTCCTCCAAAGAGCTGGTGCTTCCTTAAAAATGGCCCTGGATCAAACAATGTACTGTTTCTTTAATATGTTGGTCACATGATTCTGCGCCTGTGTCCCTGGAATACTTCCCCTCTCTTCAGAAGTAGCAAGATGAGTACATGCTGTCCCAGTCTGCTGTCAGCCACAGTCCTCTCCAAGCTTGAAGGGCTTGCAGCTTGATTTGTTAGCTCTTAAAGTGACAGTCCCATTAAAATGGAAATGAAAATGGGAACATGTAACACTGGACATGGAAAAAATATTAATTCAAAATTATATTTCAAGGTAATTATAATCTGCTTCATTAACCTACTGATAAGATGTATGCTACAAATGAAAGTTTTACAGTATAATTATAATATAAAACAGTGAAGGTAAAGATAAAGGTTCCATTATTGTCTCGTAATACTACATTTAGAATGTAACACATGAAATTCTTTAACTTATGTCGACTGTAAGGCAAAGAGAGAGAGAGAGAGAGAGAGAGACAGTTGCCACTTTGTCCAGTGCCCCTCACAGAAACCTGCAGCACCTGGTGTTCCTAGGTAGTCTCCCCTCCAAGTATTGACCAGGCCTGAGCCTGCTTAGCTTCCAAGGTCAGACCATCTCAGGGGTGTTCAGGCTATTATGTGCTGCTAATTAGGTGAAAGTGTGGATAAAGTGAATGTAGCTCCCATGTAAGGTGTGAATGGAGTATTAATATTGGTCAATATAGAAATGGCTGAGGCTTTGAATTAATATTTTGTGTCTGTCTTCACAGTGGAAGACACTTCTTATATGCCAAAGAGAGACATTATGGATGAAATGAGAGAGGAGGACCTTTGATGCAATTGCTATCTATAAAGGTAATGGTGACCAAATGAGTGAGCCTAAAGGTAACTAACTCCCCTAGTCTGTTGTCATACATAGTTGCACATTAAGGAAATGGTGAAAATAATAGTCAGTGTTTGTGATCATTTGCCAAAGTTCTCGGAATTCTGGACATGTCCTGGTGGATTAAAAGATAGCAAATGTCACACCACCATTTAAAAAAGGAGGTAGGCCAGTTAGCTTAATACCTAAGAGACTATTAGATAGGTAAATGGAACTGAGGAGAATGGAGAATAATGCAGTAGGGAATTTTTAAGCAGTTGGTAGAGTATGTTATTACTCTGTGGGCTGAAGATCCTGTACAGTGTTGCAGATTTTTATTTTTGTCACCAGGAAAATGCTTGAAGCTACCATTAAGGAACAAATTACGAGACATCTAGATAGAAGTTGTTCCATGAAGCAAAGATAGCACGGATGCAGGAAGTGAAGTTCGTGTTTGACAAATTTTCTGGAGTTCTTTGAGAATATAATAAACCCAGTAGATTGAAGGGAACTGGTGGATGTTGTGGACTTGCATATCCAGGAGGCATTCAATACATTGCCACATTAAAAAATGTGCATGAGATAAGGATGCATGGAGTTCCAGCTAAACTGTTCGCATGGATAGAAAATTGGTCAACCATTAGAAGGCAACAGGTTAGGATAAATGGTTAACAGTCAGTGGCAAGCACGGGGGTCATTGCTGGGGCCATAGCTACTCATGACATACATTAACAATTTGGAAGAGGGAACTGGGGGTAGCTTATCAAAGTGAGTTGGCAAAGGTCTGACTGATGGAGGAATTGGAGATGGTTATTATGATATTGTGAGATAATTCACCTTGGAAGAAAAAAAATAGATCAGATTGTTATTTAAATGATGAAAGTTTGCAGCATTCTGTTGTGCAGAGAGACTTTAGTGCTTGTGTCTGCAGCTCAGAAGTTGGTTTGCTGGTACAACAGGTAATCAAGAAAGCAAATGGAATTCATTGCTGGAGGGATTGAACTTAAAAATAGGGAAGCTTTGCTGCAATTGAACAGGACACTGGTGAGCCCACATCTGGAGTACCGCGTAGAGTTCTGTTCTAATACGAGAAAAGATATACTGGCTTTGGAACTGGTACAGAGCGAAGGTTCAACAGGTTGATTTCAGAGATAAGGTTTGCCTATGAGGAGAGATTGAGTCACCTGGGACTATACGAGCTGGAATTCTGAAGAATGAGAAGAGATCTGATGGAAACATGTCAAATTAGAGGCAGGAAAGTTGCTTCCACTGGTAGGTGAGACTAGAATTAGAATGCGTAGCCTCAGGAATGAGGAGAGTAGATTCAGGATGGAAATGAGGAACAAATACTTTTCCTGTGAATCTGTGGAATTCTCTATCCAAGGAAGCAGTGGAGGCTGCCTCATTAAAGATAATGATATTTAAGTCAAATTTCAATAGATTTTTGTAAAGAAGGGGAATTAATGGTTATGGGAAAGGAAGGTAGATGGAGTTGTCCACAATCAGATTGACCATGATCTTATTAAATGACGAGACAGGCTCGAAAAACAGATGACCAACTCGTGCTCCTATTTCTTACATTCTTAAATTTGTCCTTCATAGAGTGTTATTTGTATTTCTATTGAGACATCCTCAGTTTTTAATTTTGAACTAAATAGCACAAGAAACAGAAGCAAATCATCAATAATAGAGTATGAACTGTTGTAAAAACTTTGTTTCTATTTGCAGATTTTATAAAGGTTTTCTCTCTTGTAAATCTAGAGATTTTTTTTAATACTAACTAAACTTCGGATCCCAAGATCGTGTTCTATGGCAAGCTCTCCACTGGCCACCGAGACAGAGGTGCACCAAAGAAGAGGTACAAGGACTGCCTAAAGAAATCTCTTGGTGCCTGCCCCATTGACCACCGCCAGTGGGCTGATCTCGCCTCAAACTGTGCATCTTGGCGCCTCACAGTTCGGCGGGCAGCAACCTCCTTTGAAGAAGACCGCACTGACAAAAGACAAAGGAGCAAAAGCCCAACACCCAACCCCAACCCACCAATTTTCCCCTGCAACCGCTGCAACCATGTCTGCCTGTCCCGCATCGGACTTGTCAGCCACCAACGAGCCTGGAGCTGATGTGGACATTTACCCCTCCATAAATCTTAGTCCGCGAAGACAAGCCAAAGAAAAGAATTGAATTTTTATGAAGGGAAAGAGATCCTAAGCAAAATATCTAGAATAAATCTCCTTTCTCAGAACACAAGCAGGTTAGGAAGTGAGGATAGTCTAGTAGACTAAACTGCATTTAATTTAATGCAAGAAGCCTGACAGATAAGGCAGATGAACTGAGGACATGGATCAGTTTTTTTTAATTTTTTTTTTTAACTTTATTTATTCATTCAAAATACAGATAATAAGTAACATATATAACAATAAACTAAGCATGAACAATATATTTTATATATATATATATATATATATATATATATAAAAGAAAAAAGAAAGAAAAAAAAGAGAGAAAAAAAGAAGAACCCCCCCCTCCTTTCAGCCAACTCTCCTAAGGAGAGCCATAAAGAGAAAAAAAAATAAAGAAAAATTAAGCATACGTACTAAGATCTAATCAATGTAAATCAAAATGTAAATATTCTGATATAACAACCACTTATTAATAAAAAAACTATAGTTATCACATGAAACATACGTGATTTTTTCCATTATTAAACAATATTTCATCTCATTATGCCATCTATTAATATCAATTATATTCGTATATTTCCATGTACTAGCAATACATTTTTTCGCTTCAGAATATGCTAAATATACAAAAGCAAGTTGAAATTTATCTAATCCCAAACCTTTACTAAAACATTCTCATTAGCCTGACCCAGATATAAAAATGCATCAGAAATAAATGTTTCATCATCTTCATTTGGGGCATAAATATTAAGTAAAGTATACATGCCCTACCCAATCCCTCTTCAATTTTATACTTTCCTTGACATTCAGATGTGTTTTTTGTAAAAAAAGCAACGTCAATTTTCATTTTCTTAATATATGCCAAAATGTGTTTACACTTAATCAGACTGTTCAAATCTCGAACATTAAAAGTAGCAAACCTCAACTTTGACATATCTACTAATATTACTAAGAACTAATAATATCGATATATAAAAACTCAAATCAACATAAATAGGCCCTCCGATAGGAGAAAAAGAAACCACAAATTAAAGACTAAATAAAATGAAAATGAAAAAAATAGAAAAAAAGGTAATGTAAAAAAAAAACCCAAAAACTACCCTAATCCCTAAATCAAACTTGGGTGTGGATCACCCACCAGTGGCTGATGACTAATAGAACATAGAGCAAATCTCTCCCTCCCCAGCCAAACAAAGACTAACAACAAGACATCATAATGGCATAATAATAAAGTAAAAATAAGAAACTTCTTCTATTCATCCAAGAGATTCCAAACTCGGTGACCCCATTTCAAGAGAAGTTAGACTCTTTCCATTCCCATTTCTCCCATTTCTTCCATTTCCAGAACAACCAGATTTTTCTTTAGGAGACAATGGTGGACTACATCTTTGTCCTCTTACATATGGCAACGAATCAGCAAAAAATCATTGCTTCATGCTCATTCTCAAAAAACCGAGATTGAAAGTCTCCAAAAAACACCTTCAACACTGCCGGATAGCAAAACGTAGACTTATAGCCTTTACGCCACAAAACTTCTTTAACTGGATTAAATCGACGCTGACGCTGAATAATCTCTTGACTCAAAACGGGATAGAAAAAAAATCTCTACTATTCTGAATCATTAACGGAGCTTGTCGTTGTCTCGCATTTTGCACTGCTAGACGAAGTATTGTTTCTCTGTCCAAATAATTCAAGAATCGAATTATCACGGGTCTCGGTGATTGACCAGGCAGAGGTCTTCTTCTTAAGGCTCTATGAGCTCGTTCCAATACCAAGCCTCCAGAGAAAAATTCTTTCCCCAATAATTTTGGGATCCAGCAAACCAATAATCTTCACATTATTCCTTCTGCTTTGATTCTCAAAATAGTGTACTTTCCTCTCTAACTCCTTCTCACGTTCTCGCAATTGTTTAACAGATTTTTCCACCTCCATCGCTTTTTCTGTATTAGAGGCCACTTGCTGTTACATTCCAAAAAAGCAGACTGAAATTTTTTAAAATCTTCAGTAAATGCTTCCACACGTGCATTAACTGTAGTGAATTCTGACCTCATAAAAAATGCCATTAAAATTAGTGATGCCCCAATTTAGGACCTGAGGCAACAACTCTTGCATTATTGGCTGAGTGACAGTATTTAACAGATTAAATTGTAATTCAGAAAGACTCAACCCTGCTTTCTTTAATGTAACGATAGAACCAGGTAACTGCAGCTCCTGCTGCAGCTCAACAGCAGGCATTTTAATAGTCTTACTGCGAGTCTGAACTCCCAGCGATGGCACCCTGACCTCCTCAGGAGATTGATGCTGGTCTCCCCCCACAACTCGCTGTTGTTTCAAGAACTCACGGATAAGACTGAGCTCTTCAGGTTGGAGTACTGCCTGAGTGGTTTCAAACAATGGAGTCATTTTCCTGCTTGCTCCCTCTGTTAGAGTTGGCAGGCTGCCAGAATCAGGATCCACTTCTTGGGAACACGCACCTTCCTCCTGAGAACGAGTAATTCCAGCGACATCCTTCTCCTGGTGAGTAGTAGTCATTTTTTTTCCAGCTCCCACAGGCAATCTAGGCATGGAAAAAATTAAACCTGAAGCTGTAGCAGGCTGTTTGGACCCTAAATCTTCAACACTCCGAAAATGTAGTTTCTTCTGCACTTGAGATTTAATCTTTTTACCATTAGTGGCCATAACAGTTCCTTAATACTTTAAACTAAGTTTTTAAAAAGTTTAAACTTTAAAATGAAGAGTTAAAAATGGGTTCTTAAAAGTCTGGCCAGAGAGGTCGAGTTTACACGTCTAGACTCTACGCCATCTTGCCATGCCCCCAGGACATGGAACAGTTCATGGGACTGGGATATTAGAGCTATTATATGAACATGGATAAGGGATGGGCAGGGTACAGATACTATCAGCTTGGTAGAAATGGAGGTAAAAAAGGAAGAGAAAATTGTGTTTTTGATTAGGGAGAACATCACAGCAGTATTTAGGATATTCCTGGGGGAACATCCAGTAAGGCTACGTGGGTGAAAATTGGAAATTAGAAATAAGACTGACATGATGAGTTAGTACTGTAAGCCCCCCATAGTCAATGTGAATTAGAGGAGCAAATGCATAGGGAGATAGATAAGGTAAATAGTCACAGTTGTTTTCCTTGAGTCCAGACTGGAGGGCATAGGATTAAGTTGAGTCGGGAAAGATTTAAAGGAAACCTGAGGACCAACCATTGTGCAGCTAAATGGAACAAACAGCCAGAGGAAATGGAAGAGAAAGTCATTACAACATTTAAAATTACAACATTTTAAATACATTTAGACAGGTAAATGGATAGAAAATGTTCAGAGGCCATATGGGCCAGGTGCAGGCAAGTAGATTAGCTAATGTAGGTGCCTTTCTTGGCATGGAGGAGTTAGGGCAAAGGAGAGGGGTTGTCCCATATGGGATGGAGAAATTCAATCACTAATTAGGAAAAGGGCCCAGTCAGGAGGCGGAGATGGAGCTGTGATTGGAAAGAGATGTTATATTGAAGGCGCTGGGACCGGACAACATACCTGGTTGGGTGCAGAAGGCCCATGCGGACCAATTCGCGGAGGTCTTCACGGACATCTTTAACACCTTCCTGCAGCAATCCATCATTCTCACAGGGTTCAAGGCAGCCACTATCCAAAAGGGCGACAATGACAGGCCTCAATTACTACCGCCATGTGGCACTGACCTCTGCCATTATGAAATCTTATAGTGTCTGGGGATGGAATACATCAAACCACATCTCCCAGAAATGCTGAAAACATTCCAGTTCACCTATAGAAGAAACTGTTCCACAGACAATGTTCTTCACTCTGTCCTGACCCACCTGAAGAAGGCCTCATATGTCAGGCTGCTGTTTATTGTCTTCAGCTCAGCATTCAGGACAATCATTTCCCAGAGGAAACAATTGGAAACAACGTCTCCTCCTCACTGATTATCAACACAGGCGCACCCCAAGGATGTGCGCTTAGCCCACTGCTCTACTCATTATATCCCCAAGATTGTGTGGCTAGGTGCAATTCCAATGCCATCTACAAGTTTGCTGATGACATCACAGTTGTCGATAGAATCACTAACAGCAATGAGGAAACGAACAGAAGGGAGATACATCAACCTTGCACTGAACATCAGCAAAACCTAGGAGATGATTGTGGGCTTCAGGAGGAAGTCAAGGGAACACCACCCAGTCCTTATCAAGGGCTCAGTAGTGGAGAGGGTTAAGAACTTTAAATTCCTGGGTATCAAAGTCTCCGAGGATCTGTCCTGGAGCCTCCACATTGATATAATCACAAAGAAGGCTCGCCAGCGGCTATACTTTGTGAGGAGCTTCAGTCTGTCACCAAAGACTCTCATAAACTTCTACAGGCGTACTGTGGAGACCATTCTAGCTGGCTGCATCACTGCCTGGTAGGGAGACGCCAACTCTCATGACAAGAATAAACTCCAGAGGGTTGTTAACTCGGCCTGCGACATCACAGGCACCAGACGTCACTCCATCGAGGGCATTTATATGAGGCAGTGTCTTAAAAAAGCAGCCTCTGTCCTCAAAGACCCCACCGCCCAGGTCAAACGTCTTCACTCTGCTACAATCAGGAAAAAGGTGCAGGAGCCTAAAGATGAACACTCAACTGCACAAGCACAGCTTCTTCCCCTCTGCCATCAGATTCCTGAATAATCAATTTTGAACCATAGATACTGCCTTACTTTTCATGCAGTATTATTATTATTATTTTATTTTACTTTTATAAGAATGTTATATATATTTCCACTGTGACGCTGCCACAAAACACCAAATTTCATGACTTGTTCATGACAATAAATCCTGATTCTGATTCTGTTTCTGTTTCTGAGTGAAGAGCACCAGGTTCTTTGGAGTTCACTTAAATAGTGACCTATTCTGGACACTTAATATCTCCACACTTGACAGGAAAGCTTAATGGTGACTGCACATTATGAGAAGACTGAAGCGGGCAAGGCTACCGGCCACCATTATGTAAACCTTTTACAGGTCCTCTATCGAGAGCGTCCTGGCCGACTGTATCACAGTGTGGCACAGTTGCTGCAGAGAAATGGATCAGAGGTTAATCCACAGGACCGTAAAAGTGGCAGAGAGTGGAGTCTCTCTCCTCCCCTATCAATGTTATCTACCGGGATTGTTGTCTGAAAAGGGCGAGTAAAATCATTGAGAACCCCTTCCACCCTGCACACAGCATCTTTCAACTGCTCCCATCAGGAAAGAGATACAGGAGTGTAAAAGCCAACATCACCACTCTGATGAACAGCTTCTTCCCACAGGGAGTGAGAATGTTGAACAACCAAAGAAACTGCTCACCTTGTTTACACATATTAACACAGCTAATCTACTAACAAAAGGCAGGGAGTACATATTGAAAGTCATGGTGGAGTGCATGTTGGAATTCATATTGGGGGCATATTTGAGGCCATATTGGAGTGAATGTTGGGTACAGGTTGGATGCATGTTGGCAATTATGTTGAATTTATGTTGTGGCCCATGTTGACTCCATGTTAAGTGTAAGTTGGGGGAAAACATGCAGTGCATATTGGGCACATGTTCATCATGATGTTGGAATGAATGTTGAGGTGCAGGCTGGGGTGAATATTGGAATGCATGACAGAATGTGGGAAAGCATAAAACAGTGCTTCAACTCCTTCAGGTTATTTCTGCTTTTGGTCATTTCAGTTCTGCTTTTATAGTGACGGATTTTGACGATTCCTTTCACTGAGTCTTTTTATGCACTGGATTTCCAGACAAGAAACTCAGTCGAAACATTAAGGCCAACGCTAGAAGCAATTTGTTTTATCATGGCACAGTGCCACAGCTAATAGAATAGATGCCTCTAGTGCCCCAGATTTGATCCTGACCTTGGGTGCGGTCCATATGGAAGTCGCACGATCACCCGGGGTGTTCCATTTTCCTCCCACATCCCAAATTGTAAGTTAATTGTCCAATTTAAATTGACCCTTTTGTGATAGAACCTGGTCAGGTGGAAGGTGGGGGAGGGTTTTGAAATTAATGCAGGTAAGAGTAATTAGTGCAGTGGTTCCCAAACTTATTTGGGCTGCCGCCCCCTTGGCCCCAGGCCACATCCCTAGTGCCCCCCGCCCAAACCCCACACACATACAACCAAGACACACCTCTTTCTTGATATTAGGTCCACCACAAATTTAAATCAACAACTAATCTAACACTATATACAAGCAGATATATTACACAATTTTTTTTTCGTAAGCCAATTTATTTAGCATTATGAAAGGGTAAATTTACATCTTAACTGTAACTACCTTGTCTTCAGGCCGTCGGAATCTTGATGGGCGGGCAGCTGGGGTAAGGATCAGCCATAGGGAGCTTGATGGTCAAGGCCAGGATCATCAGTTGGGTGTTGGATAGATGGGCGGCCAGGGAGAGATCCATGATCGGGCCGTCTGTAGCTCAATGGGCAGGTGGTCAGTGCTGGATGGGCAGTTGGCTGTGTGAGGAACAGCCATTGGGTCCTTGATGGGCAGGTGGCTGGGGTAAGTATCAGCCGCCTGGTGCTTGATGGCCAGGCGACGATCTGCGATCGGGCCAACAGGGCCAAAAATGGGGGAGGGGGGGGTCAGTTATTTAAACATAATTTAAGTGTACATTACAACTTGAAGATAATTTGAAAATCTTACAATTGTGGAGCCTTGGCCCTTGTAGACGTGAATGTGGCGCATGTCCTGTCCAGAGTACATCATCAATAAACAAACAAATATTAACTCCCCCCTTTTTCTTCACTGTCCACTGACTGCCCTCTTTCTCCTCACTGCCCCCTTGAATTTTTACACTGCCCCTAGGGGTAGGCAGCGATCACTTTGGGAATCACTAAATTAGTGGCTCGATATGATGGTTGGCAGACATAGTAAGCCAAAAGGCCTCTTATTTTGCTGCACAACTCTGTGACAGCAAGACTCTATTTGTTAGGTCAAATGAGTTGCTAGCAATATGGAGAAAATAAATTGGATTGGGGAGGATTATCAAAAAATAATGTTTGGTGGTCAGAATGTTGGGCCCTATGAATCTACGGCTCTATGGAATGCATATTGGAATGCATTCCCTGCCTTTCATCTGATCATCTTCCACCTGTAGGTCCTCAGAGCTCATATGAACAAAATGATTCGTGGTTTTAGATTTCCTCCTTTAATATGCAACATAACTCGCTGCTTTTCGAGAGAACCATTACCTTGAATGAATACTTCCTTTGGAAATCGTCCGTGTTCACGGACTGTCTGCTGTTACCTCTGTGTACTTTGCAGAAATGAATTCGTTTTGGATGCCTCATGAATGACATCACAGAAGTTAAAGGATGTGATCCATGCAATTTCGTCAGTGATGCTTCAACTTAAACTTAGAGCTGATATCATCTGGGTGGTTCCCTGCTCAGAGGAGCGGTCTGAAACAGAGAGTTTTGATAATGTGGAAAAATGCTCCAATTAGTATTATTCCTGGTACTGATCTTCTCAACATCCAGAAGGATGGAAACTTTTATCCTGAACTGCTGCGAGGCCTATATAATTATCCATCATTTAAGTGGAGAAAAAGGCCTTTATTTTTGTTAATATTGAAGTGAAATAGAGAAGGAAATAGAGAAGGACACTTGGGCAGATTAATCCCAAATATGTTTATGATCAGGACATCCAGAATTTTCATCTGACCTTAGAGTCATGCTGTCACAGAGTTGTGCCAAACATCATATCAATCTATACTAATCCCACTTAGCTGCATTAATGCCATTGCCCTCTATGCCCTGATCATTCAAATACCAGTCCAGATGCCTCTTAAATGTTATTACTGTTCCTGCCTCCACCATCTCCTGGGGCAGCTCGTAGTCTTTGACCTTTGCTCGGATTACAGGTGTGATTTACAAGTAAGCCCCTTAAAGAACACGACATTCTCAGTGGCGGAAAAGGTGACAGCTGCTTGCACCTTCTAATGTTCTGGCCTATCTCTGTAACAGCTAAGACTAGTCTACCACATCAAATGGTCCAGATCAGGCAGCAGAAGCTTTGATCCCCAAAAGAATTTTGTGACAAAAGGAATTTGCCTTTCATGTCACCAGGATGTGTTCCCATAACATCCCCAGAAGATCCTCTGCAAAAGCGATGAAATCACAACAATTCTACAGAAATAACTTCTTTTCCAAACTGGCAGGCAATGTTTGATGGTGATTGCGGATGTACTCAAAACTCAAAACTCCTTGATGGTGCAACCACTTCTCTAAATGTAAGCGATAGGCTGAGTAACCAAGAGTAAGTGTAATATTTTGTTATATTCCACAGTGCAAGAGTTAATTGGTTCTTTTAACCATTTTAGAATCTACTTGGAAGAATTGGAAATGAAGGAAGAAGTGGAAAAAAGTACTGGAAGAGGGAGCAATGGTAAAAAAGAAACGGAACTCAGGGCCTTACGCGCAATGGTGCAAAGTTTTAACACTTGTTAAATGTAATCATGAGACAGATATTGATTTTTTAACATAATATAATGCCTTTAATTGCATGTTAATTTGAATTAATGTATGATTACATAATTTTCTGGCAGACTGCCACAAATTATTATTCAATGAACTAACATTAATTCAATCACAGTGCCTTATGCATTATGTCATTTAAATATATAAATATGGAAATTTTTCTAAGACAACAGCTGAAGAAACTGTTTGCTCTCTGTATGTTGTAGAAATTAATGTAAGATAAATGTCTGTACCACCTGGGATCTCGGTGAATATCATTGCATAACGAATTTCAAGCTGTTGATCTAGTTGTCTCTCCACTGTAGATGGTTTACTATCAATAGACAGTGCTAAAAAAGAAAAGCAAACTGAAATTCATGACTCAGAATGAAACTTTTCACATAATAAAATAAACTAATGAGAACTATTTTGAGCTATATAATTGTTTTTAAACTATTGCTACTCGATTTCCATTTGTTACTGAAAGAATGTCAGGGATATCCTACAAGCACCAAAAGCAGTAATCTTTAGTTCTGTTTTGGGTTTGACATAGGAAATCATCCCATGGCGTTCAATAGCCAGACTAAAATTGATACAAAGCCAAAGTATGAGGTGTATAATGGGAGCATTGGTTGAAGTCAAGGACTTAAGTAAGGTAGGAAATATGTGAAACCTTGAAATCTAAATCCACGAGAAAGATCCCACACTGCTGAAGGTCCACAGGAGAGTGAAGAGATTTAGTGTGAAACACGAAACTCTGCCGATGCTGTGAATGTCATAAAAACACACAGAAATGCTGGAGGAACACAGCCGGCCTCGCACCGTCCAGAGATTTGGTGATGCACATGAACCCAGAATTGGAGGATTGCAAAAAAAGAGATAATAAAATCAAGGGATGAGATTTAAAACAATAAAGCCACAGTAATGAGGAATCTGGAACCACTGTGGGCCACTAAGGATGGTGATCAAGGAAGAATAGTGTTCATGCTATGCAGAATATAAAAGCAGAGCTTTGATTGATCTCCAATTTAAGAGGGTGAAAGAAGTGAGGACATCCAGGAAAGAAGTTGAATTGTTCAGTCTGGAGACCTGCTAAAGTAGGGCTCATCGCCCCACAGCAAATACTATTGCCTTCTTTAGAAAACAAAATATTGCACACATATCGAGACATGGTGAAACTTTTATCTACTATTTAGGATTACGGAAGGTAATTACCTTCATTACATTTGAAAATCCATGCTGGTAGCTAATCACACCACCCCACCCCCCAACCCACTCCTTTATATCTAGACAATTAATACAATTTTATGTCTTTACACATTATTTTCCTACATTATGACATCAATAAAAGGATTTTTATATTTTTTTTCATCTTCATCTTACGCATTCAAACTCCCAATGTTAGTATAACACAGTGAAAATAACTGAGTGGCACACTGACTTAGTTTGTATTTATGTTCAGGTCATGAAGGTGTCAACTCTCAGGCCAAGAATGAACTCCAGAAGGTTGTTAACTCAGCCTGCGACATCACAAGCACAACTTCACTCCCCTCCACCGAGGACATCTTCAGGAGGCAGTGTCTTAACAAAGCAGTCTCTATCCTCAAAGACACCCACCACCCATGCTAACATCTGGAAAAAGGTACAGGAGCAAAAGACAAGCGCTCAGCGATACAAGGACAGCTTCTGCTCCGCTGCCATCAAATTTCTGAATAATCAATTAACCAAAGACACTGCCTCACTTTTCGGGCACCAGTATTGTTATATTTTATTTTATTTCTCATGGTAATTTCATAAGACGGTTATAGTATGTCTGTTTGCTCTATGATGCTACTGCAAAGCACTGAATTTCATGACTTGTTCATGACAATAAATACTGATTCTAATCTGAGGGTATGGGCCCTGAAGTCATCTAGTATTTATTGTCTGAAACAAGATAATTCGTGTACATATTAAAATGATGTGTGACTTTGACATAGAGAGGAAATCAGAGATGATGTTCACTTAGCACCTACAATCCTTGACTTTGTAAGTGGTTAAATTTGAGAGGTACTCCTGATCAAATATTGGAGACCTGCTTCTGAGTTCTCTGGATGGAATGAATATTTATGTTGGTAGATGAAATTACCATTCAAGTGCATTACTTTGTCATTATCCTTTGAGCTTACAAGATACTTGCAGCTGCACCCATCCTACCAAGTGGAGAGTGCTCCATTGCGGGCCTTACTTGTACTGAGCTTCATTAGCACTGGAATAGCTTTGAGTCAGGAGGTGAACAATTCACTGGAAATTACTGCTCCAGCATCCATTGCATTTGTGGCACAGATACAATTGCTTTTCTGGACAATAGTTCTCTTAAGTATGTTGGCAGTGAGAGATTTGATTTAAAAAAATGGTATTGAATGTCTAGAGAGAGGAATTTAGCTCGTATTTCCAAGATAATGGCCATTGCCTAACTAATGTTCCATATCCCATGACTAAATGTTGCAGATGTAGATGACAACAGTACCCGAGATAATGTGGCAGAGCTAAATACTTATCAATTGACAGTAGCAACCTGACTTAGGAGCTTACAATGAGAGGAAGATCAGTGAAGAAGTTCAGTTAGCATAGCGGTTAACACAATTACAGGACCAGTGACTTGGATTTGATGGGAAGATAATTAGCCAGATTATGACTTCTGTAGATATGGTGAGTGAAGTTTTCATTTTGTCAAATAGATGCACATATTGTCGATATCTAAAGATGGCTGGAGTCGATGTACAGCCACCTCTGCAGAGCAAGTCTTTAGTTTTGCATCTGAAATATTGCTCCGTCACAAATGCTTTGCTTTGTCCAGTGAATTCATCTCTATATTGCTGGTCTGTGAAGTTATTGAAAACTTATACTTAGAAGTGCAGGGGTGATCTGTGCAGACGAAAATGACCATGAAAAAACTGTCTTTGTCTTTTGCACTCATGTGCCAGATTTTGACATTATTTTGGTGGAATTTGCTCCCATTCATAGCAGCATTGGGAGGGAATATTGATAGTTGCCTGCATAGTTTCTCAGCTCCAATCATAGTATGCTGAATTTACTATTTAATATGCATATTGGACTGAATTTTAGCAGATTTTTTTCAGATTTCAGATTTATTGTCAGAGTACATACATGACAGCACACACAACCCTGAGAATCCTTTTTTCTGCGGGTGTGGCATGAATTGGTGGTGCAAAAAATAAAGGGCAGACAGTATAAACATGTAAACAAATAAAAGAAGTGTATACAGATAACGAACGTAAAAAAAACTGACTGTGCAGTACAGAGAGAACAAAAGCAAGTCAATAAAGGGTCTAATGGTGGAGGGGCAGCAACTGTTGCTGAACCTGATGCTGCAAGTCTTTTGACACCTTTACTTCTTCCCTAATGGCAGCAGCAAGAGTAAAGTGTGTGCTGAGTGGTGGGGTCTTTGATGACTGATGCTGCCTTCTGACAGTCGTGTCCCCTGTACTCAATAGTGGGGAAGATTTCACCTGTGATGTCCTGGACTGTGTCCACTTCCTTTTGGAGGGCTTTATGCTCGGGGATATTGGTGTTCCCATACCAGACCATGATGCATTTGGTCACCAAGCTTCACTACACCTCTGTAGAAATTTGCCAGGGTTTCTGGTGTCATACCAAACCTCCGCAAATGCTTGAGGAAGTAGAGGGGCTGATGTGCTTTCTTCATGATGCCATTGTTGAGTTGGGTTCAGGAAAGGTCCTCTGAAATAGTGGCTCCCACCCTCTCCACCTCTGATCCCCCAGTGATCCCTGGATTGTATACCTCTGACTTTCCTTTCCTGAAGTCAACGTTCAGCTCCTTAGTTTTGGTGACTTTGTTGTTGTTGTTGGTGCACCATTCAGGCAAGTTTTCAATCTCATCCCCTACCTTTATATAACCCACAATCATAATATCGTCAGAAATTTTGTAGATGGTGTTATTGTCATGTCGAGCTACACAGTCGTAGGTTTTAAGTGAGTAGAGCCGGTGGCAAAGAACACAGCCCTGTTGTGGTCCGGTACTGATGGAGATTGTGGAGGAGAAATTCTTACCAATCTTCACTGACTATAGTCTGGAGGTGAGGAAATCCATGATACAATTACACAGTAGGGTATTAACTCCCAGGCCTTCAGCATGCAAGGTTGTAAATGTTTAGATATATCTTTGCATGCTTTCCATTGTATGATGTATTCACTCAGGTTTTTTTGAATAGGATATAATTTCCACTAAATTTCACAATGGTCTTCAATCATTTTTTTTTAAACCATAAAGCATTTATTTGGTAGAGAGCAGAAACATTTGTTCATTTTAATTAAATAAAAATTAGAATAATGATTTGATTCACAATTTACTAAGGGCAGGGAATTATTTTGAAGTTATTTTTATGGCTCAATGAATAAGTAGTTCATAGAAACCAGGTTTAATCCCTACTGTCAAGTCAAGTTTATTGTCATCTAGTCAAGTTGGTGGTACTGACTCCTGTATTTCTTCAATTGGGGGAATGTACAGAGCCTTTGCTCAGAGTAGAGGAATGGGTAACCAGAGGACATAGGTTTAAAGTGAGGGGCAGAGATTATTTTGAAATATTACCTTTTCAGCCCACAAGCTCGTGCTGTCTAATTACACCCAATTGACCTCCAACCCCTGGTAGGTTTTGAACAGTGAGAGGAATCCAGAGCACCTGGAGGAAACCCATGTAGTCATGGGGAGATGTACAAACTCCTCACAGACAGCACAAGCTTCAAACTCCGGTCCAATCACTGGCATTGTAACAGCATTGCACTAAGGGCTGGCCAACCTTTATTTTTTTAATTTAGACATACAGCACAGTAACGGGCCATTTTGGCCCATGTGTCCATGTGTATTGGGGAAGGTTGTGGCTGTCAAATGACAGCACTTCCCCCTACCTAGTCAGAGGACACACAAACTGCCAAACAAGGTTTAGTGTGTCCCACCCATTAGTGCACACTTTGATGTTGGATCCATGTAAATTACCTGGATTAGACTCTCCCACCTGCCTATACTTGGCCTTGGGCCATTGGCTATTGTAATTTGATTAACCCTCCTGGTATCATTGGTCCTTGCTAGCGATTTGGACTGGACCCTCCAGTGCTATAAAGGTGCCATGTGCTCTTTGCTCTCTTTCTTTGCCAGCTTGGGACCACCCTGCTTCATTCCAGGCCAAGAAATGTGGAAGGGTGCTGGAGAAACTGTTGGTAAGATGTGCACTGTTAAAAGGCTTGGAAGCATTTAATTAGCATAGAGCCGTGTCTGGACTGAGTCAAGGGGTGGTGGGTATTGTATTGATTTTTCCTTATGTACCAGTTCATCATATGTGTCTGTGTGTATTTTGTTCCCATGCTATTTTCCCCATGTTCATTATTAATTGTCTGCTATTTATTTTCCATGGATGGTGCAAACTGTGTGTCTGCGTGTGCGTGTACATGCTGCATCAGTTACCATTTCCCACACTTGCCTTCTGTAAATTAAATCCTTCCCGACCAAAACTGAATTCCGAGTCCTTGCCTTTGAGACCTACCAAAGACCTTTCCTCACTCACAACACATTGCTGCCCAACTAACCTACTCTTCCAGTACATACTCATGAGCCTAAATGGACCATGCTGCATGCCTGTTTTGCCCTATTCTGCACCATAGACCAGAGAATACTGTTTGTTAAGTTATACATGTTCATTTTGATGACAAATAAACTTGAACTTGATGTCTTTTTGACAACGAATGAGTTAGGGATAAGGTTGGACTTTTTAAACTCACGGTAAATGAGTCTATGGTTCAGCAAACAAAGTCAATTTGATCAGACAAAGAGTTTATGGTTCACCAAACAACGTCAACTTGATCCGACATTTACAAATTAGATAAAGCAGGATTAGAGAGACTTTTCTTGATAAAATTGGGTAATATATCCAAATAATATAGCAAGAGGACAGTCACCTAACAATTATGTACAGGAAATAAATATGAATCAGTTTCCAAGCTTGATTGACGGGGGAATGACACAAACATTCTCACTCTGACTCGTGACAGTGTTGTCACTATGTACCATCTCTACTAAATATGCTACATCACTGCCTTTGTAACGATAGCATCATAAAGATGATGTTGAACCCAAATGCACAACTGTCCACAGTTGTACTATTCACCCTTATGGTCTATTGTAACCTTTGCTTCATGTTTTCTTCATAGCCATAAATAAAACATCTCCCTTGACATTCTTGGAAGCATATGCTGAAACCTTCTGGTAACTTATTACCTTTGTAATATATTTTATGTGGGGAAGAAGCTATGATTCTTTATGTGTGTACATTTTATTTTGAGTTACAAAAGTAAAGTGAATGCTACCCAAATTACCAGAACTTAACATCAAACTGGCTGGGATGGAAATTTTAACTGAGACCAAAAAATACAAATTTAAAGGTATGTACCCTCGATTAAATTCTTTTTGGCCCCAGTATAAAATTGTAAGGTACCTTTACTGCATCTTCAAGGTCAAATCATAGAATCATGCCACATGGAAAGGCCCTTCAGCTCAAAGTGTTGACACTGACAAAATTGGCATTCTAGGCTAGTCCCATTTGCCTCCATATGGTCCATATCCTTCTAACCTTTCCTATCCAAATATCTGTTCAAATATGTTTTGAATATTAAAATTTTATCTGTTGTACAGTTCCCTCTGGTAGCTTCTTGTTCCAGATATGCACCATCCTATGAGTGAAAGTGATGCCTCTCGGGTCCCTCTTAAATATTTACTCCTCACCTTAAACCTCTTCCTTATAATTCTAAAGTTACCTACCCTTGGAAAAAAGATTGTGAGTGTTCACTTAATCCATGCTCTTCAGAACTTCATAAACCTCTATGAGATCATCGAACCCTCCGACAAAGACATGATCAGAGACTTTAAACACAGAGTTGCCATTTCAGTATGTTAAAACCTTATTTTGAGAACTTGGCTTTTAGCAAGGAACACCCTTCACCAGAGGTATTGGTTGTTGATAAAACAAAGGAGTCTAGGGACCATGAGATGGTACAAGCTGACACTTCAAACAAAACATGGTGCCAATTCGTCCGTCTAATTCGAATATTTTGCAGAATTTGGATGATAAGTTGGCCTATCTTCAGTCCCAGGAAAAGGAACAAATGAAACAGCTACTTTTAAAATTTTGGAACCTGTTCCCAGATGTACCTAAGAGAACCCCAATAACTTGTCATGATGTTGATGTTGGAGTTGAAAAACCTATCAAACAACATCCATACCAAATGAATATTTAAAAGTGTTAAATAATTATATTATTAGATGCTCTTCTGCAGATTGGAGTTTACCTTATGTCCTGGTGCCTAAATCAGATGGGAAGGTTAGATTTTGCATTGTTTATAGGAAAGTTAACATGCTAACAAAGACAGATACTTATCCTATCCCTAGGGTGGACAATTATGTGGGATGGAAAGGATAAGTTTCTTATGAAGATGGACCTATTAAAAGGTTACTGGTGTGTTCCCTTAACAGAGAGAGTTAGGGAAATTTCTGCATTTGTAACCTCGTCAGTGTTATTTGAAAATAATGTTTTACTATTTTGAATGAAAAATGCTCTAGAGGCATCCTAAAGAATGATCTGTGAATGATTCTATGACTCAAAGTTTATAGCATATGGATTGATGATTTGGTTAAGGGAAGGATACCTGGGAACCACATATTTGAGTTAAAGGAATTGACAAACTTTCAAAAGCAAACCTTACTGTTAATTTAACTAAAAGTGAATTTGGCCATGCTACTGTGACTTATTTTGGTTATGTTGTTGGTCAGGGCACATTGGTGGCCTGTCCATGTGAAATTTCAGACAATTTCTGAGTTTCCCTTCCCCAAACTATTAGGAGGTTTTTGGGAATAGTAGGGTATTATAGGACTGTAAAAGTGCTGTAAAAATATTTGCTGATATCACCCTTCCTTTAACTAACTTCTGAAGAAGGGTGTAAAGCTTGTTTGGTTAGAACTTTTGTCAGGAAGCATTTGATAAACTGAAATCCATTTTATCTCACCAGCCTGTGTTTAAGTCACCTGACTTTAAGCAGCATTTTCTTTAGAAGTAGATGCTGGTGATGAAGCTGCAGAAGCAGAGCTAATACAAAAGAATGATTGTGATGATATTGAACATCCAGTGGCTCACTTATCCGAGAAATTCAATGAACATCAGAAGAATTATTCTATTATAGAGAAAGAATTATTGATCCTTGAACTTGCTTTGAAGAATTTCAATGTATACAACTGCACAGTTCAGGGACCACTTGTTGTGTATACTGGCCCTAATTCCTTTGTGTTCTTGAGTAAAATGAAAATCAAAAATAGATGATTGCTAATCTATAGTTTAATTCTCCAGGAATATGACTTAATGATAACTCATATTAAAGGTAAGGATAATGTAATTGCTGATTGCCTTTCAAGATGTTAAGTTTGCAATGTTGCTGAAAAATTTTATATTTGTCTGTATTATATCATGTAACAATAGTGGATGTAATATGTCAAATATTGTAGGTGGCAGCTAAAATTTTGCTCTTACAACTCCATTTCTTTTGTTGGGGCGAGGTATTACAAGCTCCTGTTTCACTTTGAAGATTGATGCAGGCTGCAAACATTCACAACATTCACAGATGGAGTGACACTGTTGAGTGTTGACTATAAACAAAGAGATGGTCTAGAAGAAGAACCAAGAAGAATGGTTGCTTATTGAGGAAAAGCAGATGGTGAGAGAGAGAGGAATGTGATTGAGTCACGTGATTGGGACACTTAATGAGTGTTTCAGTATTGATCAGCTAGCCATTTGGTAAACACAGAGGTGTGGAAATGGATATTTCTGCCTGTCACAAGATGTATTGAACCACAGTGACCATTGTAATGTCCATTTTGATCGACCCATATCTGGGTAAAGAAAGCAGACAGATTCCTGCATTGGATCATGACCATTTTGATGAACATTTCATCTGATCTGTGCCTGGGTTTTTGAAGCATTGTGGAAGTCACATTTTTGTTTCTCCTGCACAAGGAAGAGGAGAGATGTGACAAATATTCGTACGAATGAACATTTCTCAGGAAGAAATTTAACAAGGATTTGTGAGTTTTTGGCGGTCTGATCACTCAGTCTTTCACCTCGTTCATAATTACTTGTAAGCATCAGTTTAAAAGTTTAAGTTTCAATACAGGATTTCTAAGACTGAATAAGTTGACTTTCCATAATTGTGCCGAAGCTGTAATGGTTTGGGAATTCCACACACACACACACATACATACACATAAGCACATAAGTATATTCATGCATAGTTGGGGTAGATTTTAAGATGTTATATTATTAGAAATTATTAATAAATATGTTGTTTTAAAAATACCACTGTCTTGGTGAATTTGTATTGCTGTTTGTCTGTGACATAACACTTGAGAGTTTTTAACTTGGTATCAGTCTCCACTACATTGAGGCCATCCACAAGTGGTGATGGCTCAAGAAAGCAGCCTCTCTCCTTGAGGACCCTCACCACCCAGGTCATGCCCTCTTCACACTGCTACCATCAGGAAGTGCTGTCTTCACTATCTTCTCCACCTAAGTCTCCACAAGGTCTCTTCATTCTACAACACTACCCAGGGCCCTATTACTTATAGTTGTAAATCCTACTCTAGTTTGACTTATAAAATTGCAACACCTCACACTTATCAGAGTTAAATTCAATTTGCCATTTCTTGGCCTACCTTCCCAACTGATCTTGATCCTGTTGTAAACTTAGATATTCTTCCTCAAAACATTTTGGCATCATCTTCAAATTTACTAATAACGTTAACTACATTCATCGAGCAACCACTAAAAATAGATTGCTGTAGTTATTAACAATGCACAACATGTTCTATTCTGAAGTGAAAGACAATAAAATATTATCAGTTATTGTCATACTCAGGCTATGTTGTTACAGCAATGACTTATACAGCTTAAGTATCCCATATCCAAAGTTCTAAAAACTGAAAAGATCCAAAAGCCTAACTTTTTTTAAAAGTGCTGACATGATGTCACAAGTGGAAATAAATTCAACACCTGACTTGTCCACGTGGGGCTCTGACACTTTGTTGGCACCAGTTTGATTACAGAAGGATTTTTTTTTTGGGTTTAAATCTTCAGCAGAGGCTTCAGGCAGAGTTGGCGACGGTGACTCCATTCTCAACGTCGGGTGCGGTGCTGTCTGCATTGAAGAAGTCGCCTTGAACTCCTAGTCAAGAACATGGACCTGGAGCTCCTGGCAGGAGCGGGGACCTCGGGCTCTTAGGCAGGAATGGGGACCATAGTCGGGGACGAGAACTGGTGTTTGGGAGGCATCGGGGATCAGCGGTAGCGTTTGGATGGTGTCGGGGATTGGCGGCAGGGATCAAGTGTTTTTTGGTATGTATGAAACATTATTTCATGTGAATTTTCAAGTTGCTGTTTTTTGATGTTGTCGGGTGGGGTTAAACTAGTATGGTTGGGGACAGGGTTTCAAGTTAGGCAAGACAGCAGGGTGAGGGTTTGTTGACTAAGAAAAGAGACAAGTTTGAATAATTTAAGGGAGGAAAAGCAGGAAATAGTAAAAAGATGTTGTAGTGAAAATTGTGAAAATGGAAGAGAGGAGGATATGCAGAAGGAAGGATGTAGAAGATCCCTGAGATGTACTTATTTTAATGCGAGGAGCATAGTAAGGAAGCTGGATGAGCTAAAGGTGAGGATTGAAATGTGGCATTTTGATATAGTGGCCATTAGCGAGACGTGGTTGAAGGAAGGTTGTGACTGGCAGTTGAATGTTCCAGGATTTTGCAGCTTTAGATGTGACAGACTTGGTGGATTAAGAGGGGGAGGTGTGGCATTATTTGTCAGGGAGGATATTACAGCAGTGCTGAGGCAAGGTAGACTGGAGGGCTCGTCTAGGGAGGCAGTGTGGGTAGAGCTGAAAAATAAGAAGGGTGAGGTTACTATTATGGGGAAAGGTTACTATTATAGACCTCCAAATGGGGAAAGGGAACTAGAAGAGCAAATGTGCAAGGAAATAGGTGAGATGTGCAGGAGAAATAGGGTAGTGTTGGTTGGGGATTTCAATTTTCCAAACATAGATTGGGAAACACAATCAGTAAAAGGGCAGGATGGATTAGTATTTATGCATTGTGTCCAGGATTGCTTTTTGCAGCGATATGTTGAGACGCCAATTAGAGGGGGAGCGGTGTTAGATCTGTTGTTTGGGAATGCAATGGGGCAGGTGATGGAGGTAAGCATTGGAGAGAACTTCGGATCCAGTGATCATGGATCCATTAACTTTAGCTTAATGATGGAAAGGGATAGGTCGGGTCTGATGTTGAAGGTCTTTGAGTGGGGTAAGGCCAGATTTGGAGAAATGAGAAGGGATTTGCAGAGAGTTGTGTGGGCTGATCTTTTTGCTGGAAAGGATGTAGAGGAAATTTGGGGGGCATTTAGGGGTGAGATTTTGAGAGTACAGGATCTTTATTTTCCAGTCAGGCTGAAGGAGAAAACTATAGGTTCAAGGGGGCCATGGTTTTCTGGTGAAATTAAGAAGTTGGTTCAGGACAAGAGGAAGGACTATACCAAATATAAAAAACACAAGGCATTGAGGAGATAACCATATAACCATATAATCACTTACAGCACAGAACAGACCAGTTCGGCCCTACTAGTCCATGCCGTAACAAATCCCCACCCTCCTAGTCCCACTGACCAGCACCTGGTCCATACCCCTCCAGTCCTCTCCTATCCATGTACCTATCCAGTCTTTCTTTAAATGTAACCAATGATCCCGCCTCTACCACATCTGCTGGAAGCTCATTCCACATCCCTACCACCCTTTGCGTAAAGAAATTTCCCCTCATGTTCCCCTTATAATTTTCCCCCTTCAATCTTAAACCATGCCCTCTAGTTTGAATCTCCCCCACTCTTAATTGAAAAAGCCTATCCACGTTTACTCTCTGTCCCTTTTAAAATCTTAAACACCTCTATCAAGTCCCCTCTCAATCTTCTATGTTCCAGAGAAAAAAGCCCCAGTCTGCACATCCTTTCCCTGTAACTCAAACCTTGAAATCTTGTCAACATTCTCGTGAACCTTCTCTGCACTCTCTCTATTTGTTTATATCTTTCCTATAATTTGGTGACCAAAACTGTACACAGTACTCCAAATGTGGCCTCACCAATGCCTTGTACAATTTCATCATAACCTCCCTACTCTTGAATTCAAAACTCCGATTTTTGAAGGCCAACATTCCAAATGCCTTCTTCACCACACCATCTACCTGAGTATCAGCCTTGAGGGTACTATTTACCACAACTCCTAAATCCCTTTGTTGCTCTGCACATCTCAATAGCCTACCATTTAATGCATATGACCTATTTGCCTTTCCAAAATGTAACACCTCACACTTATCTGTTTTATATTCCATATGTATGGTCATTACTTAGATTGCAGGAAGAACCTTAAGAGGGAAATTAGAGAGGCAAAAAGAAGGTATGAGGTGACCATAGCTAACAAGGTGATGGTGAATCCTAAGGTTTTTTTAAAGGTATGTGAACAGTAAAAGGAGGGTTAAGGATAGAATAGGTCCTCTGGATGATGAGACCAGTGAACTATGTCAGGAACCGCATGAGATGGGAGAAATATTAAACAATTTTTTCTTGTCTGTATTCATGAGGGATCATGATAGAGGTGGACATTGGGCTATACAAGAGAAGAGAATCAAAGGGTTTAGTTATGGAAAAGATAGAGATTAGTAAAGCGAGAGTTTTGGAGCTTCTTGGGTCAATTAAGGTGGATAAGTCTTCTGGTCCTGATGGGATTTTTCCCAGTAAGGGAGGTCAGGGAACAAATAGCGGGGGCACTGACAGTGATTTTTAGGAAGATCACTGGAGGAGGGGTTGTTCCACAGGATTGGAGGGTTACAAATATTGTTCCATTGTTCAAAAAAGGCAGTAGGTGTAGACCAAGTAATTATCGGCCAGTAAGTTTGATTTCAATGGTGGGGAAGGTTAAGGAGGGTATTCTTCAAGATAGTATATACACATATCTGGATAGGCAGGGATTGATTAGGGGCACCCAGCATGGGTTTGTAAAAGGAAAATCATGTTTGACGAACCTTGTTGAGTTTTTTGAGGAAGTGACAGAAAAGGTGGATGAAGGAAGAGCAGTGGATGTGATCTATTTGGATTTTATAAGATAAGGTTCCACATGAAAGGTTAATAAGGAAAGTTCAGTCACTAGGAATTAGTAGAGAGATTGTGACATGGGTTCAGAGGTAGCTGGGAGATAGACAGCAGAGAATCATGGTGGACAATTGTATGTCAGGTTGGAAGCCTGTGTCAAGGGGGTGCCTCGGGGATCAGTGCTGGGTCCCTTGTTTATCAATTATATTAATGATTTAGAGGAGGGTGTGGTTAACTGGGTAAGCAAATATGAAAATATATGCTAACAAGGTGATGGTGATATGAAAATAAGGGGAGTGGTGGATAGTGAGGTAGATTTTCTTGGATTACAGAAGGATTTGGTTTGTTTGGAAGAGTGGGCTGAAAGATGGCAGATGGAATTCAATGTAGACAAGTGCGAGTGTTGCATTTCAGTAAAAATAACCAGAATAGAACATATACAGTTAAGGGGAGGGCATGAGGCATGCAGAGGAGCAAAGGAACCTGGAGGTTATGGTACAAGAGTTCACTGAAGGTGGATGTTAAGAAGGCATATAGTATGCTGGCCTTCATAAATCATAGTATAAAGTACAGGAGCTGGGTGGTGATGCTGCAGCTGTTTAAGGCATTGGTGAGGCCAGGTTTGGAGTACTGTGCTCAGTTTTGGTCTCCAAATTATAGAAAGGATATAGATAAGGTGGAGAGGGTGCAGAGAAGGTTTACAAGGATGTTGCCTGGCTTACAGCATCTGGATTACAGGGAGAGATTAAGGAGACTGGGACTTTATTCATTGGAATGTAGACGACTGAGAGGGGACTTGATAGAGGTATTTAAAATTATGAAAGGAATAGATAGACTAGACATAAACAGACTCTTTTCCCCTGAGAGGTTGGAACAAGAGGCCATGAGTTAAGGGTAAGGGGACAACACTTTAGGAGAAATATTAGAGGTGGCTTTTTCACTCAGCGAGTGGTGGCAGAATGGAATGATCTACTGAATGAGATATTTGCGCAGGGTCCCTTCTGTCATTTAAGAGAAGGTTGGATGTGTATATGGAGGTGAGGGGGTTGGAGGGTTATTGGCGGTGAGCGGGAGGTTTGAGCTAGTGGAGTTGTTCTATTGAACTGGTGCAGACTCAAAAGGCCGACATGACCTGTTTCCGCTCCGTAAATGGTTATATGGTTATAACTGCTGGTACAAATATTCTGATGCTACTGTGCTATTTTGGAGTTTTTATCAATTTTGTTCCAAAAACCAAAAATAACCAAAAAATCAAAAAATGTCTGGTCCCCAGTGTTTTGGATACAGAGAACTCTACTGTAGGTTGTCCAGTCACAATATCATACTAAATTCTGAAGAAATCTAATGAATTAAGAAATGTTAGGTAATGGATTACATTATCGTGGATTTCTACAAATGACATGACACTTGTGAAAACAAAACTAATTTACATATTGTTCCTTCATCAGAAATTAATCATCCCGAGCCTTAATCTTCATCACCTTTGTATTAAATGCTTTCTGTCATTGCGCTATTTCCTTTTTACTGATCATTCAGGTAGGATATAAAATTATCATTGCATTTTTATTTGTTTATTCAGATTTTGTGCGAGAAATGATTGTGTAAAGCACCAAGAAAATGACAGCAAATTTGGGATTACTGCATGTGTAAAACCCAGAAGTTCACTACAAGGCTGGAGAGCATTCTCCAAAGGAAACTTCTATGTGGAATTCTACCAAGGAGCAGGGACCTGGGTTGATTGCCTGAAAGTACTTGAGGAAAAACCTATCCTCAGATCCATGGATGCACAACTGATGTTTCCCTATAGGTTTTCATGGAACAGAATGTTTCAAGGGTGGCACGGTTAGCTTAGCACTTATTGCGACTTGGGTTCAAATCTGGCGCTGTAAGGAATTTATATGTCGGTATTCATTTCCTCCATGTGCTCTGGTTGTAGGTTAATTGGGTAGCATGGACTTATAGGGCAACAGGGCCTGTTACTGTGTTGTATGTCTTAATTTAATATTTTTTAAATGTTATAAATAATTTGTTAATTTAAAAAAAGATTTTAAGCTTTTTTCAGTTTCTAAGTATTAATGAAAATGGCATCATTAATTAGGTGTACAAACTTTAATAGATTTTGTAAAATCTTTCTGACATTTCCTTTAAAATATATAGTGTCATTAATTGAGTGAAGCATGAAAGTCTGCAGATGTTGTGATTTTAGATAATACACAGAAGTGCTGGAGAAACTCAGCAGGTCCCGCAACGTCCATTGGTGGCAAAGACATATTACCAACAATTCAGTCTCAAGCCCTTTGTCCAGATACGAGCCAAAAGCAGCCAGGCAGTGGGAAGAGGGAAGAAGGGGCAGGAGGAGGAGCTCAGGCCAGCAGCCAAGAGGACATAGGTGGACATGGATAGGAGAGCAGGGGAGAAAAATCAGAGAATTGATCAGAAAAGGGGGTTTGCTCTGTGAATGCAGAGCTAGAGGACAGGAGACCCACCCCCACCTCAAATTCACTTGGTCCATCTCCAGCAACGCCCTCTCCCCTTTCTCGATCTCTCTGTTCCCATCTTGGAAAACAAACTCTCAACAGACATCTACAAACCCATCAACTCCTACAGTTGTCTGGACTACATCTCTTCACATCCTGACCCCAGTAAGAATTAAATGTATTGCTTGCAATTCCTCCATCTCCATTGCATCTGCTCCCAGGTCGAGGTCTAAGGTCTGGCATGCAAGATGTTCTCTCTCTCCAAAAAAACATGGATTCCCCTCCACTACTATCAATTAGGCCCACATATTCTCCATCATTCGCACATCTGTCCTGGCCCACTCCACAAGGGTAACAAGGGTAGGATTCCCCAGTCCTTATCTACAACCCTGCATTGAACATATTAGCCTATGTAATTTCCATCATCTACAATGTGATCTCAATACTAAAAACATCTTCCCCTCACCACTTTCTGCAGGAACTGCTCCCTCCGAGAGTCCCTTGCCCATTTCCTTCAATTATTCCCTTGGTAGTGTTACAAACTAACAACCCTTTTAATTTTTTTTTTGTTTGGGACTAAAGGGACTTTGTTAGCACTAACAAAGGAACAGCAATGGAAACAGACAATGGTAAATTCAAAATAATAGTTTTTATTAAACTATTAATAACATAACATTTCTAACTTAACTAAATTTACCCCACTGTGCACAAATATAAAGTGTGTGTGTGTGTGTGTGTGTGTGTGTGTGTGTGTGTGTGTGTGTGTGTGTGTGTGTGTGTGTGTGTGTGTGTGTGTGTGTGTGTGTGATTAAAATTTCACTCTGAAAAGTCCATTTTTAAAACTTCAGGTTCATTTTAGTTTTGCTTGAAGGTCTTAAACATCATATCTTCAGGATTCTTCACTTAGAGTTCTTTTGATGAAATGTCTTGAGAGATATTTAAGTAGAAGTGACCATCTTTCGAGCCACCAATGTACCTCGTGTGGAAATGAGAACACAGTTCCTGTCTTCCCAGGATCGAATCTTCTTTTTACTGAATATTTTGGAATCTGTTTTTCACGCGATGAATCTGCCTTCTTTTCAAAGAGACAGCGAATGTGGCTATTTTCTTCCGTGATGAATTCACAAACCCAAGTGGCCAAACAAAAATGAATGCAGTAGAATTCTGTCATCTTTTCCAAAGAAACAGCAAAGTGGTCCTCCTTATTTCAAAAGTCAGTAATTCTGTATTCCCCTTTTCCAAGGAATAACACCACAACACCTATTCTGGTTATTGTAATTCAACCCTGTCTTTCACAAGGTTCCAACCCCTGTATGGCATATGGTTTTAACTTCTGTACTCTCCAAACTGAACTGATTAAAAAAGTCTGAATTTGATAATATATTTCTCCAAATCATGTGACCATGTACATCATCAATGAGGTCAGTTCCAATTCTTTTAAATCATATGATCATTTATTGGAATTTTAAACAGTTGCCAACCCCAATTTCTTGTAAACCATATGATCTTCATACCTCAGTCTTGTAGACGACACACTCTGAAAGATTACCTCACTTCTGTTTCAAAGGCTTAAGTATATAACTCACATGGCTCTGAGTTTCATTTCTCTTGTTCAAGAAGCCTTAAGTGGTTTAGTTTAAAAACAGATGGCTTCCCTCAGCAGTGTTTATTGAGTACTAGAATACTTCAGTTTTTTAATTAAGCAAACAGTCCATTGTTCTTGAAAAATTAAGACCCACTTCAAATCCATTGGCTCCACCTTTCCAAGACACGTCAACTCCAAAAATCAACACTCTTTCTGATTTCAATGGTGTATCTGTAATTGTGCTGACCTGTGTGTGACCCTGCACTAGCCCACAACTCACTTACTAAGAATATATATATACAATATTTTAATTCTATAATTTACTGTACTAAGACATTTTTATAAGAAATATAACTTAACTTTAACCTAAATATTATTATTAACTTAGATCCATAACAGTATCTACCCCTGTGACCATTAGAAATACTACACTTGCACCCACACCTCCTTCCTCTCCATCATTCAAGGCCTCAAACAGTCCTTCCAAGTGAAGCAATACCTGTTAACCTGCAGGAGGTCATCTACTCCATCCAGAGCTCCTGGTGTGGCCTTCTCTACCCCAAAGAGACTGGGCGCAGACTGTGAGATTGCTTCGTTGAGCACCTTTGCTCTGTCCATTATAATAGTAGGGATTTCCCAGTGGCAAACCATTTCAATTCCTCACCCCATTCCCATGCCAACATCTATGTCCTCTGCTAAATTGAGACCACCCACAAATTGGAGGAATAAAACCTCCTAGCCATTCTGGGCACCGTCCAACTAGATGCCTCTCACATCCACTTCTCCAGTTTCCATTAGACCTTCTCCTCAAATCTCTCTTTCCATAAACCTACATCACATTTCCTCCAGCTCCCAATCTCCCCCTCTCTCTCTCCCTCTCTCACTCCCTCTCTCCCTCTCTCTCTCTTTCCCCTATCCCTGTCTCCTTTCCACAGCTCTGCATTCACAGAGCCACCCACTTCCCTGATCAATTCACATATTTTCTCTTCTGCACTTCTATCCATTTCCACCCATGGTCTTGGCTATTGCCCTGTCCCCTTCCCCCTGTCCCCCTCCCCCTGTCCCCCTCCCCCTGTCCCCCTCCCCCTGTCCCCCTCCCCCTGTCCCCCTCCCCCTGTCCCCCTCCCCCTGTCCCCCTCCCCCTGTCCCCCTCCCCCTGTCCCCCTCCCCCTGTCCCTTTGTTCCTGTCCCCCAGCCATTTTATTCAGACACCTGTCTGCTTTTTGCTCACACCTTGACGAAGAGCTCAGGCCTGAAATGTTAGTTATCTATCTTTGGTTGCTATGGATGCTGTGGGACTCCAGCATCTTTGTGTATTAACTAGTGCCTTTAATTTTTTTGTTAGTTTAGAATTTTTTTGAAAAGTGTTTGATTATGTTTTGGAATTTTTTATTATGTTCAACATCTGGCATGACACAGTTAGTTAAATGGTTAACGCAGAGCTGTTACATCAACAGCAACCAGGACATGTCTGTAAGGAGTTTATACGTTCTCCCCATGTCTGCTTGGGTTTCCTCCAGGCTCTCCAGATTCCTCCCACCATATGAAAACATACCAGAGATGTAGACCAGATGGGTGTATTTGGGTGGCGTGGGATCGGTGGCCGAAAGGGCCTGTTACCTTGAAATATGCCTGTCTGACTGTCTGATTTTGGATGCCTCAGATAATTTAAATTATTCAGTGTTTAAAAAAGTTATCAGTGTACAAGAGCTGTGGCCTAGTTCTAGCTTGCTATATCATTAACATTTTTGGGGGAGGGTTAGTTTTGGCTGCCCTGCATAATACTCAATTACATTTGCAGAAAAAAAAATTGCAAAGTCATACTACGGAGAAATTTCCCAGTGGTTAAAAATGTGATGGTGGTATTAGAGAAAAGAGCAAGGCAGTTGTGAGGATTCTTTATGAAATAACTGATCCATCTCGAGTTTTGCATCCAATGTGGGCACACTGCTTGTGAAGGCTTTAGTGAGGATCCAGAAGGGATTAACTACAGTGATCCTAGAGATGAGGTGCTTTAGTTTTGTGGATGGATTGGAGAAGATGGAGTTGTTCTCCTTGAAACAGAAGCCCTCGATTAAAGATTTTTAGAAGTATTTAAAATCCTGGAGAACTTTAGTGAGAGAAGTTAGAAAAATAATTCTCCTATTGGTAGAAGGGTCTGGACCAGATTAAGTACAATGAAAGGGAAAGGAAATTAGGCAAAAATTCCGCAAAGCACAATGTTTTGGGTCAATGTGTGGTTGGGACTGAGCGTAGTGTTAGGATTTTAGTCCTAGAAGTTAAATAGACATAAAATTAATGGAAAGGAATGAACTTGCTGCGCGATAGGAGATAATAGAAAGTGTGGGAGTCCCTGCATTGTTCTTACATGCAGATGGCACTCATACGATGGGCTGAACATTCTCCATTGGTACTGAATCTTATGTTAGCCATTTTCATGCTTTTATCTCCTATCACCCCACAGCAAGACTATGCTCAAAGTTCATAGGGCACCTTCTCTGTGAAGTGGTCAAGGACTGGTATCAGCCCCATCAAAGCTGCCGTAACAGCAGTGCTGCCATTAATGGGAGACAACGCTACTCTGAAGGGTTTAACCACTTGGTCCTTATGTCAGCATCTTAGCACAGGTGTTAAATAGCCTGTTAGAGTAATGGATGGTATTTTTAAACTAAAATCCTGCATCCACAGGTCTGTGCTCAAGATGGTGGTGCCTGTGCTCAGCAGTGGCCATGAGGGTTTGCAATCTTTGGGGAGAGGCAGACCAGCGTA
The DNA here is from genome assembly GCF_036971445.1 of Narcine bancroftii. NCBI lineage: Eukaryota > Metazoa > Chordata > Chondrichthyes > Torpediniformes > Narcinidae > Narcine > Narcine bancroftii. The sequence goes on along the minus strand of NC_091473.1, from coordinate 129,212,176 downwards.
AGGGCACCAGAATGGGGGAGAGCACTCACTATTGAGAAGGAGAAGCAGAGAAGACAATCCTACAGCATGGTGAACAAGGCAGCAGACAAGCAAAGGGCTCAGCAGCTGAAGAACCTGCACAGGCTGGACTCTAGCTCATGGGAAACAGGTAGCAGAACTGGGATTTGAGAAGGTGCTGAGGGCAGGAAGGGCTCCCAAAGGGCCTTGGACGCTGAAGGCTTCCTGATTGTGTCAGAGGTTTAGGATTTGGAGCTCGGGTTGCCGATAGATTGAATAGGATTCTATGCAGCTGCAGAGGCTGTGGGAGCACTGGAGGCGAATCCACAGACACTCGTGTGTTGAACTGGGTAATTCAACGGGTCCGTACCCAGTAATGGCATGGTAGGAAACGTCCCATCTGGGCAATGCGAGTTAAAATGAACCGGGCTCTGACTCTTGGTGACGGCAAGTGTCATAGCCCGGCAGAGTTAACTCTCTGGTGGTGTGAATGTTCTACTCAAATTACGAGGTACTGCTAGTGACTGCGTGCTTGTGTCAGTATGTCAGAGTGTGGCTAAAATTAATGGTGCTGATTGAAAGGTTCATTGTGATTGTAAATCGCCTTGCACGTGTAGGTGAGTGGTAGAGTCCTAGAGAGTAAATGAGCATATAACTGTTCAGTTGGCACGGCATGTGCTTTAAATCACACAGGATCACTTTTAATACCTATACAATGTAATGCTATGTAAATTGTTGTTATACTCCATTGTTTAAGGAATATTGACAAGCTGGTCCATGGGTTTGTCCTAAGTTTGAACAGTCTGAAACCCATTGTGGTAGATTTTTCCATGGTCTTTGAAAGATTGTCCTGTTAAACTGTGCACGTCTTTTTCCACGGTATTTTAAACTTATTCCTGCTATGATTTCACTGCCCTGTGAGTATGTAATATATCACTCATGACATCACCGCCGTAGACAGGATCCCCCCTCCTTAAAATCCTGAGTTCCCAATGAATCAGGTGGGCTTTTGTCTGCCTTACCGTAGGCAGAATCTAATTTCATGTCACCTTCTATGTTCTGTACTATTACATGAAATTATTGAATCTTGAATAACTACATAAAGAATCTAAAAAATATTTATGTTACGAGAGGTAAAAGAAAGTAAGGCTTTTACTTAAATGTGCTCTGGCCCCCAGGAGGCCATGGGTCGCCCTTTGAGAATTGCTGCCCTATGTGATTTTTTTATCCTCTCTAAACTTGTAAATGCGAAACAGCTTTGACTGAAGTCACACTTTTTAAATGTAGAGATATAGCATGGTAACAGGCCCGTGCCGCCCAAATACACCAATTAACCCGAAAACCCTGTACTTTTTGGAGATAGAGAGGAAACTGGAGCACCTAGGGGGAAAAACACACAGACACGGGGAGAAGGCACGAATTCCTTACAGACGTGACCGGGTTTGAACCCGTGTTGTTCGTGCCATGATAGCCTTGCACTAGATGTTAAGCATTGTCACCATCAAATAATTCCCACTGCTCTGCTTCATTACTTGTGATGGAGTCATGGAATCCTACAGCATAGAAACAGGCCATTCAACCCAATGAGTTTATTGCCAACCTTTTTGTACTAATCCTAATCCCATATGCTCATTTACTCTCTAGGACTCTACCACTCACCTACACGTGCAAGGCGATTTACAATCACAATGAACCTTTCAATCAGCACCATTAATTTTAGGAATGTGGATAGAATCGGGAACATCCAGGGGAGACCCATGAGGTCACAGGGGAAAGGGCAAACTTCACACAGGGAGACAGTATTGAACTCGGATTGTTGGAGCTGTAAGGAAGCAGATTGACTGGCTGAGTCACTATGCCATCCCTGGATATTTATGACACTGTCAATCCACTGATTTATTGCCCTGACACATTAACTCTTGTTCTCCTTTCTAAAGATACTGCCTGGCTTGGTGAATAATATATCCAATGTTATTTCAGAAATCCTCAATGTAGTATATTTTGTTTTAACCCTGTCAGTTATTTCTGCTGTTTCATTCATGCCATTTCCTCTACTACCTGAAAATTTTGATGTAAATGATGAGGAAATATTTTAAAGCATGATCACAGGATGAACCATCCTAAATCTAAATGTTGGCAATTCTTCTGCAGCTGTTCTCCATGTTTTTTGGGCTATGGTTCCCCCATGGACTTTGCTCAAAGTTCTCAACCCATAACACATGCCACAGAACATTTAAGTGAAAGCCTTGTTTTCTTTTCACCTTGCATAACCTAAAAACATTTTTATGCAGTCAGTAGGAGAGATGGAAGAAATCAGAACTTGACTGCTTCACAGGGAAGGGGATCCATAAACTTTGAGCAGAGACCTAGAAAGACCATAGCCAAAAGAGAATGGTTTGAGAATGGGTGTTCTACAGTGCAATAGCTCAATGGTTAGAAGACTGGTCTTGTAAACCAGGGGTCATGAGTTCATTCCTCACCGGGGCCTCATTTCTGTGAGGGATGCTGGACAGTGGGGACTTTCTGTCTTCCTTATGGTAGATGAAGTTAAAGAATTTCAGGTATGTCTTCAGTATTACATGACAATAATGGAACCTCTACCTTTTGATTTTTTAATATGTATTGCAATCTACTTTATCACACTGCTGCCCAAGAACCTTCCTCATCTATTAAAAAGAATTACAGTAAAATCCCTGGTATCTGGCACCTATGGGGATTGGTAGTTGGTGGACAGTTATATTTTCTGATTGCTGGAAACTTACTTTTACAATGCCTAATACACCTGTATTAATAATAAATAGATTAAAAGACAAAAATACTATACTGTACTTACATTGAACAAACGTCAATTGCATGAAGCATTTTACATTACTTTCAGTCACTGGAACAGTTGGTATAGCAGTTAGCGTAATCCCTTTACAGCGCCAGTGATCAAGACCAGTGTTTGTATCCCATGCTGTCTGTAAAGAGTTTATTTGTTCTCCCTGTGTCTGAGTGAGATTTTCCCCACAGGCTCCAGTTTCCACCCGCCATTCAAAATGTACTGGGGGTTGTAGGTTAATTGAGTGTAAATTGGGCAGCATGGACTCATGGGCCAAAATGGCCTGTTACTGTGCTGTATGTCTACATTTAAAATTTAAATTGATTGAAAACATTTAACTATCGCTGCATCTGCAGGTTCCTCCCCCTCCATAGAGCCACCTGAAAGGTGAACAATAACATTAAAGATAATTGACACTCCCTCCCCCAAATTTACAGATAAAGCCACTGACCAAGGAAACTTCTACTAAGCAGGGATAAGCAGACACTTTTAGAGAGTCACCCCAACAGTGAGCGGCATCAACCAGCTTTTCATCTGGGCGACACCATTGCTGTTTCACACAACTTTATTCAAACAGCTGCTACGAGGAAAGCACGACCAAGGGACTCTGCTGGCTGAATATTTGCTTCCATCTTCACCAAAGGTTTATGTGCTACTTCAGAGAACATTTACTTTTACAAATTTAAACTTAGTATTTTTTAATTATTATTTTATTATTTAAATGTTTTTCTTTCTTTTTTTTTGCTAGTTCCTTGAGGCTGCTGGTTGCTTGAAATCTGGATACCAGGGTTTTTATTGTAATCGGTAAGGCATTTTGACATGATAAGACATAAATATACAACTTAAGGATATCAGTTTATTTTGAGGCAGAGTTGAGTCAGTCTGCAAATCACTGCCTTGGACCTCCTCAAATCTGTTCTTCTGTGGTTGAGATATGTAGTGATAATTTTGTTGGCCTGTGTGGCTTCAGTGGCAACAGTGACGCTGGCAATGTACTAAGGATGTCTGAACCCCAAATGTTTCCTGCAACCTTTGGCAGCTGGCAATGCCCAGTCCTCAAATCAACCACTGTCAAATATTTTGATTGTCTTTCAAGCTATGGTACTTAGAGATTTTCTTTAAAAAAATTGAGTAAATAATTACAGTAATTGTTCAAATGTAAAATTCACCACTAAAATGACTCACACCACAAAAAGCACATAATTAAAACATTAAACAAAATTGAAACAATTTAAAATAAGTAACTTACCTTTCTTCATATATGTTACATTATCATGTATTACATGACAATAAAAGGAATATTTGAACCTTCTGATCGAGGAGTATAAATCATGAAGGGTATAAATGATATAGATACAGAAAAAAACTGCACTTATTGGTGAGGGTTGAGAATTAGTAAATAAAGAATGAAGTTGATTGTCAAAAGGACAGAATTTGACATGAAGAATATATGTTTACATAACAATTATCTGGGGTTTGAAACAAGGGATGTATTAATCGTATTACTGTTACAGAGTCGTTTGACACTGGGTAGGCTGATTCTCCTTCTCTATATGCATTCGTACTGTAATTCTGTGGCTCTTGTTTATCTCAGTCCACTGCCTTGCAATCTGCTTTGAAAGCAAGTGGATCTTTGATCCTGCGACCAATCTAACCTGCACTAGATGATTCATCTGGTGGGGGAAATCTGAAACTGGTATCATATTCTCAAGACAATTTATGTCTTGAGATAAGAAGGAATGCATTCCTTCACAGGGTTTTGAATCGTTGGGAGGTTCCACCCCAGAGAATTTTGGAAGCTAGACTTTGGGGTTATCAAGTTTATGGGGATCAGGTACAAAGTGGACTAGGACAGAGGGGCAAGTTTCTGTGTGCCATAAGAATTTGTGGTGTTGGAACCTAGACTACACCAACACATGGCTGATCGCAACATTGCTCTCAAACCTGCTTTGCTGCCTGATCCATTACCTTGAAACTAGAGCCTTGATTCCAGTTTCCAGGAAATATCATGGCAAGGCCTCTCATTACTTCCACGAGACAACTACTAAATTTGGTTAAGTCTAGAGAATATGCACAATTCTGGATGGTCACACTATTGTAACATGTCATTTTTTTCTAGCATTAACTGATCGTCTCTCCTCATGGTAATTTGTATTTATTGTTTTTAGGTAGTACAGTAGTACACTAAAATACAAGAATTTCTGTGTGTCTGCATATTGTACTTATCTGTATGACAATAAACTAATAATCAACATTGTTCTTTTCGAACGTACCCATATACAAGGTCTTCAGCACAAGTCCCAAACTTAAGGCTTCCTTAAAATCTAAACTCTATTTCAATTGGAACCCCAGGCTTTGGCCAAAAAGATCCAATACATTACCGATTTTTAATAAAGATAAAACAAAATTGTCGCTCATTATTGGCTCAGATTTTCTTGAGAAATGCTAGAAGTATGCACTCACTGAAGAAGGCCTCACGTCCTGACTTACTTTTACTGGTGATTTCCCAAGTGCAGTTCAATGTTTGATGCCTCATGGAATCCAGCCAATTTCCCTCAAAGTTTCACATAAGCAACATAAGGTTAGCTTTTGGTTAGTAATACTTCTTCTTAGTGTCTTCAATTAACTTGTGTAACATTTCCTTGAGTTTAAATACTTTCAATTATGTTACATTTGCAATAACATCCTCAATGGTGGTGCTTTGATGGCTCTCGATATCAGGCACATTCAGAAATATTCCCACTCCTTGACAGGGGTGATAGTCAGTCCGCCTGGGGCTTTACGAAGTCAGCTGTCCTAACAATTCTGTGGCCGGGACTTGCCATTTGCAACCCTTTGCAGACCACACTGAAGCTCATTTAGTTCTGGATATTGCAGCTGAAAGATGTGCTTCAGATAAATGAAAACTTAACAGGTAGAAGAACAGCAAGGTTGGGAGATTCATCACTACCCGGAAATTATGAAAAAAATACATTCCCTAATCTATTCTTTGTCAGAGCATTTAATAGTCCAAAAAGCTTGAGCCACAAATTAGATATATATTTTACAGATTGTGACACAGTGGAAGATGGTTAGTCGAGTCTGAAATTTGAATGTATCCATGCAATGTAGAGGATACTTTTGGAATAGGTCAGCAGATGATTCAGATCTTATCAACTGTCATGTTGAATTGACATGTTAACATAGCAATTGCTGAATATTGTTTATTTGTTATATTAACATGTTGAATATTGTTAATAGTATAGGGGTATTAAAGGTTACGGAGATAAGGCGGGGACGGGGTACAGAACTTTAAGATCAGCCATGATCTCGTTGAATAGCGGAGCAGGCTCGAAGGGTCGAATGACCTACTCCTGCTCCTATATTCTATGTTTCTAAATGATGTATAAGCAACAATGACCTTGAGTACAAGAACAATGGGGGAAAGAATGAATTGTCTCATTCAATGTCCCAAAACTATAATTTCACAAACTATATTCAGATCACAGTGTGAAAATATTAAATTGTTACTTTACTTTAGTTATCTTATCTTGACATTATTCATATGGATAGTATATTATTTAATATAGGATCTCCTTCAGAATTAAGTGATCCAGATTCAACAGCTTGTTTTGTAGACAATTGAGAACTATGGAATAGTCCTTTGACAATTGCCATTTGCAGACAAAACAGAAACTTTAAAAAAAAGGATCATTTACAAGTATTATCATCTCTTCAAACATTATTATACAGTAAATCCAGTTAATCAATTTCCATGAAAAAATACATGAGACAATTTCAGGTGAAAGTGTATCCCCATGGTGTTTATACTTATAAGAGAAGCTTTCATAAATCCATAATTCATTTATCATAATTTAATTTCAGAATTATCTCAAAAATCTTCTAAATGACTTTCTGGATTCTTACCCTGTTCACAAGATGGTCAGTCTTTCAATAATATATCTTAAGGAGCTGGGTAAGGAATTGTTTTGAATACAGAATGATAGATTTAAACTAGATTAGCTTAGAGAAAAGAAAGATGAGATATAACTTAATAAAGATTCTAAGAGCAATAGATCAGGTGGGCAGCCAGCATCTTTTTCCTGGGGTGAGAGTATCAAACACCAGAGGATATCTGTACAAGGTAAAGAGAGGAGAGTTTAGGGGAGACCAGAGATTAGTGGGCTCTTGGAATGAATTGCGATGGGTGGTGATAGAGGCTGGCACAATAGGAACATTTAAAAGACTCTTAGACAGGCACATGGATACAAATAAAAGAGGGTTACAGTGGGAGGTAGGGAAGGTTTTGTTTGTGGAGTAGGGTTTATATAGGTTAGCACAGCATTTTGGGCTGACGACCTGTACTGTGCTGTAATGTTCTGCATTCTATGTTCGACAGTTTCTTATCTGTGCTTTCAGCCACAATGAAATAAAAGGCTCACTCATAGTTGTAGGACACCCAAGTGAAGCACTTTGGTTGAGTCTTAAATTTACTTCATTCAGCTTGTTACAATTTAATGTCAATTTGAAAGTGACTGTGAAACTCGTGTTATTGCATGAATGTAAATATTGTCCCTTTTCCATATTGGCCACCTTATGACCTTGATGAGATTGGACCAAATAATTCAACACAAAGGCCTTTGACTTTAGAAAAGATGTATGGAATTGAACAGGACTATTCCTGAAACCACCTCAGTAATGAATTGTTCACTACAGGTTGATTTGGTTTGATTTTTGAAAGTAAACATACTAAGTTCTCCATTTGGATTTCACAAATGACATCTCTGCTCATTGTTTTGGCAAAAATATTGACAGCAATGGAAAAAAAAAAGTTTATTTTCCCATTTGAAAGATTTAATATTATGGTATCATCGAACTTTGCTTCAACATATGTTTGGTCAATTTCTATTTCCTAAACATGCAGTTAAATAAGTAATTTTAGAACAAAAGTATGGCTAAATAAATTCACAATAGAAAAATAAATTTAATCTCTGAAAATTCCAGTGAAACATGCAGAAATATTATGGTTAATAGTATCATTAAAAGAGAAATCAAAACCATATAATTTGGATCCCTATTAACACAGGAGAAGAAGCCTTTAATTTTTAATAAACATCAGAGACTTTTGAAGAGAACATATTTAGCAACAACATTTATAACAAGGTAAATTGAAATAATGATTGAAGCTGTTGTTCAAGAAAACTGGCAGGAAAATGAAATTTAAACACTACAAACGAATTATTGCTTACGTGGCGTACTTCATCTTCCCTCAAAATCAAGACGAATGGATTTTGAATAAGAAAAAATTCAACCACCTTTCTTAAATAGATACTTAAAATTGATAGATGCCACCAGGATTTATTAAATGCACAGGTTACGAACCCTACAGTAGAAGCCTCTATAATTCTACTTGCCCAAAACATCGCCTTTCCAAATTTCTCATCAGGTACCATAAATCATAAAGTAAATTAGTTGGCCTTCTGTTGATGTCCTGTCACAGAGATGTAAAAACAGAAATTCATCTCTTTTCAAGAGTTATCTTTCATTTTACTGACATTGTGTCTTTCTGTGCAGCGCATTCCAGGTCCTGTTTCTTTAACGCTGCATTTTTTTTTCTTTCTTTCATTTTGTATTCTCTGCTTTCATTTAAATGTGGCTCTCACACTTGTTTATCTTGAATGATGTATACATTTTGGATCATAACCACTTTGGTACATAACTCATAAACAATCTGATGCCTCGTATATAATTGTAAGTTGATATCTGTAAAGGTATCTGGGAAACAATTTGAGATAGCAGAGCCTTGCTACTTTTCTGGAATATTAATATCGGATATAGTACCAAGTAAGTTAGAGAATTCAGTAAAGCTGAACCCTGAAATCAGATGCAATGTACTGGATGTGATTTTGTTCCATCAACAGAGGTAGGATTACAAAACCTATGGGTGATATGAACAGGTATAAAGTTCACAAGAGAAAATAATTAAGGTGAAAATAAAGACGTTGAGAAAATGGATAAAAGCCTGAAAGGCTTTGCAAGTAAAAGGAACTAGGTGGAAAGAGAGACAGAAAATATGAGTGAAACCAAAAGACTCAAAGGATGACTAATGGTAATTTAAAAAAAAAATATTGCCATTAAAGTGTATGAAGATTAATCTTACATTGCAAGAGACTGAAGTAGCACTGTGGGCTAGATAGTGTACACAGTGATTATAACTTTTGGAAAAACTTTTTTCACACTTTGCCATGATTATGGATGTCATCTTTCAGGTTTATAATTATGTAATGGGAGAACAAAGGTGTACACGGAATTACTTTTCCTGACTATAAATAACATTTGAATTTTGCATTGGTTAATATTTAATGACAGTCGGATCAACATTGCCCTAATGCTCCTTATGGAAGAATTTAATCCTGTCAGGTAGATGTCACATACAAAGTTTTCAATTTTATAGTTAGTTTATTTGACCATCAGTAAATACCAAGGATATTCTTTTCATTATGACGTTTATAACTGCACAAATTTCCACACTAGATACATTCAAAGGGTAAAACTCTAATCTCTTCATGGTTTATATTGCAAATGCCTTTTTCTCCATTTAAGTCCAACATTAAAATGGCTTTTTCTCATTGTTATTCATGATGAGGATATTTAAATGACAATGTGCATTATTCTTAGCTTTACAATATCAGGATATTAAAATGATGGATAAATGATCAGACTAAATCACAAAATAAACATGACAACAGATCAAAAAATTGTTCATCTTTTTGACAAACCCAAAACAAAAAAAAGTAAAACTGCTGGAAACAATCAGCAGACCAGCCAGTATCAAGGAAAAGTGAAGTCAAATTGATATTTAGGCCAATGACCAGGCAATCAGTTTCACATCATGTTATTCCTTTGACCTTCTTGGCAGAAATGTGCACCAACTGTGCTTGCCAAATTTTAAATAACATTGAGGTAGGGACATTTCTGAATAAGGCTATCAAAAGAACCTGCATTAATTATGGTGTAGATAGATTTCAAAAAATGGTAGGTTGCCCTTGAATATTTGAATTCTTAGACATGTTGAACACGGGCAATGTAACAAATATAACAGGAAATCATTTCACAAACTGTAAAGAGATTTTTCATTTCCACAGAGCTCTTCAAAGTTACTCCATATATTTAAATGTGCAAATAATTCTGTCGCTGTCAGTCCTAAATTGAAACTGCTAGGTGTCGTTTATCTTTAAAAGGACAAACGTAAAATGAAAAATTATTCTTTTAAATACCTTTTTTTAATAATTTCTATGATTTTTTTTCTAGCTGTTCACAAATCATCTTTTAATAAAAACTATATTCCTTTATTTACTTCTAAAACAAAAGAGGATAGAGGATACGACTTTCTCTGGAATCTGACACTTTTAAGATGGGTGTGTTTCTTTTTAAGATTTACTAACAATTTTGAGAAAAATCCTTCCACTCGTCTGTTGATTCGAACACACCAACATGTCAACACTGTAAAGTGAGAAAGGGTAATGAACAATGCTTGTCACTATTTTAAAGTACACCCATCTTAACAACTTTAATGCACATCTGGGACAATGGGAACCAAGCACAGGCATGAAACTAAGAGGAATTAGGGGATATGGGGAGAAGGCAGGTAGGTGGAGTTAGGTCATAAATGAGATCACCCATGATCCTATTGATGGCAGAGCAGGCTCAATGGGCCATTTTTGGCCTACTCCTGTTCCTACTTCCTATCTTCCTAACTTTGTATTAATAATAATTTTAATAAAATGTTCTCAAGAAGGAATCCACACCTCTGTGTTTATGAGAATCGTACTAATTTTTTTTAAGTGAAATGGAATGATCAATATTTTGGGCAAAAGGTTTGAATAAAATCTAAACAGTTTACAGTAAACTCTATTGATTTATGGAAATTATATTAATTACTTTATTAAGTGTTTACTTAAGAATGGACCAATTGTTATACCTGTAATCATATATTAATTACATCACTTTACATTATTAGTGAAAGTTGCCATTTCCTGCTACTCTCCAAGAATTTGTGCATTGTTTTACTGGCTTCATGCAAATCCTTAATATCTTGTTTGCATCCATGAAAATTTCTGAGTCATCTATAAAGAAAAGTAATCATCAAAATTAATGACAAGAGCTGCTTTAATTTCCTTGTGTTTTCCCCTACCCACTACACGATAAATACTGATTGCATCAAATTCAAAAGGAAAGTCCTGACATCAATCTGTCAGTGCTGTAGAATTACATTAGAGCACTATCTCCTTAGTAACAAGGCTATGGATAAGAAATAAGCTCCATCTGATGCTCTTCAATTGCATTATATTATGCACTTAGTTTAAAATTAATGTATGGTGATGCCGAGCAAGTATTTTATGCAGATCTCTAATATTTCAATAGTTTTGCTTCAAGACAGTATTATTGATATAGCTGATTTCATAATTAGAATGTAGTTCAGTACTTTTCATTTGATGCTCATATCTTCAATCCGATCAATGGCATTTGAAGCCAATAAACAGCATTTTAAATCATAATGTTTAAATGCCAAATCATAGCCTTATATGTAATAACGTAATTTAGATTAGTTCTTAAAAATACAGCAGATATGTTTCTTCTACTCAGACCCTTGATTCTCAGCATTTGGGAAGTTGTATTTTGTGGCAGTCTTGAATATATTATTTGGTACAACAATATTGAGTCCAATTATTGTGATAAACGAATTATAAAATAGGGCAGACCCTTGATTCACTTTGGTCTACTGAATATGTATGGTACTGAATTATGCTGCAATTTCCACTCATAGGTGCAGAATCATAAATGCTTTTGAAAGCATCATTCCCAACTTATTGTCTCTTTTGAACAAATAGAAACAAATAAATGAATGCAAATCATTTCATAATTTATATCGGGGGGGGGGGCGCTGAAATACGACACGACCCTCAAAGGGCAAGCTTTCACCATCAGTCACTTCCTTCAGCAATGCATGCTTTACAATTATGATTACAAATACTTTGCGGAGGCAGGCAGCAGTGACATTTGTCCTGACACTGAAATAAAAGCACTGGTCATTCCAGAAAAGCCAACTGGTAATGTAAAATACCTAGCTTCATAACATTTTCATTGATCTTTATTTCTGTCCTCCAATGTCACGACATTTTAAAGTTGGTTATAACAATTCATGATCACAGCCGATCTCAAGCAGAAATGTGCTGGTCCATGGTTGTCAAAGGTTATTTACTCACCATCCTATATTTTGGCATTTGGTGGCTTTTAAACATCATTATTTTGTGATCCACTCTTCACCAATGTGTTAGTGTTTTCTGCAATATTAGTCAGAATGCGTAAATATGGGTGGAGTTCTCTCTATCTCTCTCTCTCTCTCTTTCTCTCTCTCTCTCTCTCTCTCTCTCTCTCTCTCTCTCTGGCACACACACACACATGCCATGGTGCACTGTTAAGATGATAGATCAACTGGGTTATGATAATTCAGGAAATTGTATCTGCTTCTCACGTGATCATCCAAGTCAAGGATATCCTTGTGTGCATGCACTTTTGGAGCATAACCTTTGCTTTATTTACTTTCTGTCACCATTGTCATGGTCAAGGACAATGTATTTCATGATTTTTGATCTAAAATCGAAATGTTGTTTGAATAATGTACACAGGATTATTTCCCAAGAGAGATTCATATAGAGACCGAGCGTGCGACTTCCTTAGATTTTGCAAATTATTAGTCAAACATTTTTGAAGGCTGACTTCTTATCTTGTGGAAGAATTTACAAAAAGTTAAATCAGAGTTCCCAAAACTTATTCTGTGTTCTTCTTTACTATCAATAACTTGCCTGGTTTCTTAAGCATGTTGAAATAAATCAGAAGCAATGTTGCCAGCCTTAAGACTTAATCAATGATTAGGGTAGGTAGGAGCATGGTTTAAGTGAGAATGCCAAACCGACAGGAGGTAGCTTGGAGTTTAGGGGCCCTGAACAAGCGCTACTCTTCCTCGACATTTAAATGATCACGGAAATCAATCAATAGATTGCCCAACCCAGAATCTCAGGACTTGCACAAGCACGTGGTTATATCCAGTGATCATTTAAGTTTTTTTTTAAAAAATGTGACTTATTTTCTCTTTGGATGATCAAACGAGAAGTGCATCGCTGAATTTTTTTTTCCAGTTATCAGTATCGTTATCCGGAAAGTTATCGGGTTGTAGGTTATTTTGTACAGTTAACATATTTATTGTAACTTCATTGAAATAATTCAGTATCAATGTTGACAAATCCGAGTACCCTAGATTGACATTCATTGCAAGATCAATAGATGGGATGAGTAGGACATTATTTTAATTAGTTGAACATTTTTAGCTATTACAGTGTGTAATTAATACCACGTTGAAACTCAACACCACCGGGCGATATTATGTGAATATGAATCGTTTCCCATTCACAGCCATTGCCAAGTCCATCCCCGACATGAACTGTCCATGGCTTCGATTTAGATGTCAAGGATGCACCATGTAGTGTATAGTTTCGCTTGACTTCTGCGGTGCTGGTGTGACTTCTAGGCGTGGCACCCAGCACAACATGTCCCACCTTTAAACAGTTGCTCATTCATTTTTAAATTATACACTATCTTTTCATCTCTATTGGGAGTGCACTTGGCACAACTCTCTTTGCAGATCATATAATGCAGGTGGGAGAAATCATTTTGATTTGCAAGCCCTCGTCAATACATGCACCCAATAAGACGTCGTTATCAAAATGCGGTGAACCGATCTAGTCCGGGGAGTGGACATAGAAGACAGTTAGGGGAGGAACAATATGTCATTTTTGCCAGGCATCCTGTAGTTATAAAGCACCACGCCAACTTAATCTTCCTTCAATAAAACGTGAGTAGTTATTAGCTATGAGTTTCTAGTCTCTATGTAGAAAATAGAGAGAAGTCGCAGTATTCTTAGTTAAATGGCGAAGGAACGAAATTGCCTTGTTCTTGTTAATGGGATCTTATCTTTGGAGAAATAAAAGTATTACATCGATTATTTTCCAGCTCTTACTAGAGGCCATTTTGATCTCATAAAGCAGCCCGTTTATTTCTGGTTCATTCACGATCTGGTGTGACCAGAAAAGGAAGAAGTAACTCTGCAAAACATACCGCAGAGCGAGTACGTAAAATGTTGCATTAATAAACTGACAGAATTGTGAATAACGGTCGTGGGGTTTGTTTGATGGACATTTACAAGAAGAGATTATTTTAAAACAATCTGTGATTTACGTGGAAACCTCTTCACACTTACCCAAGCAATGGTTAGAGTCGAGGAGGAGGGGGGTCAACTGTGACTGGCAAATTAGCTGAGCAGGCAACAAGCAAAGGAGTGGCTGGGGCGAGCCTCAGAGACGGTGCAGCGATTTGATCCCTTTATGATGTGCATTAGGTTGTTGGTGTTTGCTCGGTGTCAATGGAACACTACATTAGCTCCTGGTCAAGAAATGGCTTATGAGGTAGCTCTAATTGAGTGGGGATATCCTGAAATCCAGTCTCAGAAATACTTCCTCTATTCAGTTATGCATAAATGGTCGTTTAAAATATACAAGAAATTAAGCTTAATCTTGGGAAATGGTTCTGCATTCACAGCGAAGGAAACACTTTGCAACTTCTATGAAAATTTCCTTCCATCTCACTCGAGCGGAGAGAAAACAGCAACGAGCTGTTGTTAATGCCAATCTGTATTCTGAAGTTTTATTTCCGCATGATACAGGACTATAGGACATGACTACAAACGACTACTTGGTCTCCATGTTCACACACAGGTCTGATTATAGCAACGTTTCAAAAGCAAACTGGACTTACAACCACATGAAGCATACATCCGATAGAAATAATCTGTTGAACATGAATATAAAAACAAATTTCTTTCACGAGGCAGTGGTAATGCTACACTAATCCTCTGCATTAGCCATTCCTATTCACTCCCAATTCTAAATGCTCTCAAGAAAGAGCCCCACATGCGTATGAAAGTTGATTTTCTTCCCCTATTCATTCAGCTTGTGTCCCATGGTCGCACTTACAACTGGTATCTTTAGGAAATAACCCAAGGCGTTGGAGTTGGTTTCTTCTCCAACAGATCGCTCCAAAGGGTGGGAGGCGGGGTTCTATTGTTGATATGGAATGTAATTATCTTAAATAATAGTTACGCGACTCGAATAAAGCACCGGTACACGTCTTGTTGTCACGTTACCATTTCATTTGAAGAGCTGCTGTCGGACATCAGAACCCCACAATTCCTTTTGTGCAAAAATAGTGCATTTGTTTTTAGTCCATTGAAGTGCCGAAGAGTGTACTCTCCTCGACTACGCGTATTCTTAAGCAATAACAACGTAATCCGTATTATACACCCAAGAATACCCGTCACCGAAGAGAGTCTGAATAAATCTAGCAACATCTAACCAATGCCAAAAACATCCACGCCTATTATCAACAAAGACGGGTTCCAAAGAATGAATCTGAGTCGTCGTCCCGTCAGTACACAGCAAGGCGAGTTCCCAGCAAAGCCACTCTGCAAAGGGAAATGAATAAAATGCATTTTGAAGTATATAGTTTCGTGCGGAATTTGTGACCATTTGATTTTTTCCAAAAGTACACCATTTGAAATTACAACCTATGTGAAAGAGTATAGCCCAAAATGCAGCGTTCAGTAATGCTACTCACCTGTCCAAATCAGCAGATCATTTACGGAATGTCGAGTAGTTGGTTACATTCTCCATTCTCCACATTTCATTCTGAGCACTTAACATTCCCTTGACCACCAGGATGGAGTGCGGCCAAAAGTTAAGTTCCTGGGAGGGGTGGGGGGGGGGGAGGGGGATGAGGAGGTTTAAAAGAAAGAAAATCTATATTTTGTTGTGATCCCCTTTATCAAGTTATGCATTTCATTGTACATAATCTTAAGGGTAGAATGAACCATAATGGGAGAGTGAGCGAGAGAAGAAAGGAGAAGGTTGGTGACAGAGTATCTATATGAAATATTTAAAGACAATCTTTGCCAATCAACTGTGGGAAAAAAAATAAGGATTCAACAGACTTTTGTAAAATAAAAAGTAGCATCTGACTACATTGAAAGCTACGGTCAGAAAGAAATACGATGAACTAAGGCAAAGACACCATTACAGGCCTTCTCATGGAAACCCTCAGCTACATTCCCATTAAGGCTAAAAGATTTTTTTAACTACCCTGCTTTAATGTAATTCTTCTTAAGATGTCTGTTGAATTGCGATCAATGCGTTGGCACTCCCGAGCTTCGTGTTTCCCTTTCCCCCTCCTCCTAATGAGAGGATTGGAACCCAGGAAAAAAAAAGACAGCCAGATGATTTCATGTTCCCTGGTGTGGTGACTTCATTCTTCAAGCACCGTTAGAACGCTGCTTTTGGCTCTTTACTAAATGCTACCCAGTATCCCAGCTTCGTAGTGGATGAGAATGGCCAAAAAAAAAACTGCGAGGAGCTGAATGCCGAATTTCGGAATGGACTGAAGGCAACTGCCTTCGGAACCCTGCAGATATCGGCGGCTTCCCGGTTGAAATTCCAAGTCATTGATTTTAAAATATATAAATATATTTGTCCTCAGCATTGTTGCTGACAGTCTCCGAAATCAGTACATTTTCCTCTCTAAATGTGAGGCGAGACCTCCAACTCTGGGAACGTGCTGTTCCCTTGGTTGCGCCCATCACACCAGACACATCACTCTCGAATTACATCGGTGCAGTAAATAAAAGGGAAAAAAAAAACCAAACAATTGATTGTGGAGGCTTCCTTAATACGAGTACATCTGTACAGTTCTTTCCTTGCGGTTGATAATCTAAGAAAGAGATCGACACCATTTACCCCGGCTCGTAATAATACGACAATCAAATTATGAAATGCGCATGTACTCGACTATCCAAGATCCCAGCAACCCCAAAAATATATACTTTAAACGCTTTCATCTAAATTACAATGGCTACTCGATATGTTCAGCGAAGTACAGAGAAATCTTACCGAGGAGGAGTCAATGGTTTCAGCACCACGGACAGCTCAATCCTAAGAGACGCGCGCAGAAGCGACACTGGAGCTCAGCGCAACAAAAGCTCTTGTGAATCGAATCTGAACCAGGCGAACTACTTACTAGCACCATTTCCTATGAGACCGCTGCCTCTGGGTGCATATTCATACCCCACCCCCTCCCCCCCCCCCCCCCCTGGCTATGGTATTCCCAAAAATGACTCTGCTGGGCAGTGTCAGCCAGAGCACACAAACCCTATGTTACATCCTGCGAACACTGAAATATCTCCCAGCACCAACCAAGGCACATCATATGCTAAATACCTTTGTTCATTGATTCCCACGTTGCACCTAGTCAAAATGGCATTGCAATTACCCTTCAATAATTCGATTAGCCATTACGAGTAGATTTTTATTCACATTTCATTCGAAATGAACGTACCACAGCATAATCCTGCTGCATTTCACTCTCGCGACATATTCGCGCAGCCTTTTGTCAGGTCCTTCTGTTTTCCAGTGATCCAGAGCGGTTCGGGATTGTGATTCCCGTTTAACGGAACCCTTTGCGGAAAAAAAATATCGGAAACCTTTTTTAAAAAACTTAATATGTACACGTTAAAAATCATTTAAATCCATCCGGATAATTCGCGCATTCTACACAAATTACAGTCCCTGAAAATAGATGACTGGCACTGCACGGCGAAGCAGCAGGAGATTAAAAAAAAATAAAGGAAGATGAAACTCCGTGTTGCCATTGACACTGGGTTTTTTTTTTCAAAACTCCCCCTCGGAAGACAGAGCTTACCTTTTTTTTTCCAATGGAGGTTCAAAGGCAGTCTCCTGCGGGGTCGAGATGCGGTATCGGTGTGTTTCTCTACCTCTGGTATCGAGGTTGCTTTTGTGAGGGGAGGGTGTGGGAAGCAGGGGTGGGAGACGCGGGGGCTGACTGCAGCTCCATCAAACCTCGGGTAAAAGGTTGCTCCCGGCTTCCCCACCCCAACCCACCCTCCCCACACGCCGCCAGTGTCGCATTTTTTTTCCCTTACAACGTCGTTCCGCTCTAGGGGCTACACGGCACCAGAGATCTTTGCAAAAATATCTAATCAAAGTGAAACAATTACGACCAGTTGTCGCCTGCCACAACGAATGAGTGTAACTCGACACCAAAAAAAAAACATTAGTTGGGGACTAGATCTGCACAGGGTTTATTTGCCAGTTAAAATGTTTAGATCTAGGTAGCATTAACATAATACGTGGATCCCAAACATGCTAATGGTGGATTAATTGAGGAAGATCTGACGCGTGTAGTTCATAGTTTTTTATTCATGAGTTCCCAGTAGGAGATGTTGAATACCTTTGGGACGGTGTACTCTCTCTCTCTCTCTCTCTCTCTCCTCTCTGTAGTCAAAGGCTTTTCTTCAAGTGACTTCAGGTCAACACCCCAGCTAAATCCAAGTGCTGGCCCATGGCGGATGTTTAATAAAAAAAACCATATTTTTCATCATGAGTGATTTCAAATATATCTTTTAAAAGTTAGCGCTGTTTCTTCTTACGTCTGGTCCATTATAAATATGTGATGATCCTGTTAAGAGCAAAAGAAGGCGAGCGCTTTCTCATTCTTTGAATTGGTCATACGAACCAATAATTAAGGCCCATCAAATAGATTTTTTTTAACCAAACCACCCTCTAGATAATCTCACTGGTGTTGACGCCGCTTATCTTGCATCTCAATGTATTGGTCTGATGTACATCGGGACCAGTTGCTGCGTTTGGGGTTCAGTGGAGAGTTGCTGCAAAGGAAAGGGGTCTGGCATTTCCGAGCCATGAGCTCGCCGTTGACGAATTCGAATTTATTTTGTGTGCAACCGTATTTGAGTGGAACGGAGGGTCAATGCCGGTGCTTTCAAGGTAACGTTTACCACCCACTGTTTGATTCTGAACTGAATGTACGTTAACGAGCATGTCATATTCCAATCTGAAAATAAGATACACGTTGCTAATAAGATGCCTCGCTACCTGTTTGCCAAAAATACCTGTAAACTACTTAGAGTAGATTAACAGATCATGTGCGTCATTTGTCAAACTTCAAACCAGATGTATTACTAATTTGTTGATATGCAAAAGTCAGTTGCAAACTCCAGAACAAAACCTTAAACTGTTCTGTGTGGGAGGGGGAAAAAAATCATTTTTTTATTTATAGTTTGATTTTTTTAATAGTTTGAATTCTTGAGAAGAAATCTGACAGCCAGTAGAAGAGGCATTAATCAGGTATAGAGCCCTCTGGCAGAGGTATCTGTACCCAACAAGTACTGCAGTATTTGTTCGCGTCTGTTTGTTTCACGACACTTAAAATGACCTGGACACTAACATGACACTGACTCCGGACTGGATGAGGATGTGGATCTCTAAATCCGATTTAAACGCACAAAAAAACCCCCCACCCCATTCGCTTCCTGGTGGGATTGTTGAAAATTAAAGTAATGTGAGACAGGATTTAAGGGTGGCCTTCTTGCACCTCCGGGATTGCAACCTCCCAGATCAAAAATGTTACCACCCTTTGTATACATGACAGTGAAGTATTCCTTTGAAGACTGGAAGCGGCTACAGTCGCTCCACAGCCCCCCTGACAATACAACTTCAGCTCCAGAGGAGCGTTCCGCCTATTGCCACCTGCTATGTCCCGCTTTTCACATCGAGCCGACGCTTCCAAAAAAACTAATTGTCAAGACTGTCATTTTTTTTCATCTTGCAGGTTGAGCGGAAACCCACAATGTTTATTGCAATGATTACAGTTAACAATTTTGCAAAGGGCATATTTAGTAATTTAATTGAACTCCGGATCCTCAGATCTAATGGACAGCATATTAACAAAACCTTCCTGCCACAGTCCTTTATTAGATGCGAACCAACTTGCTACAGAGCTGCCTATTTGTTTTGCCTGCCGCCACTCGCGTCGCACTGCTGCCACCTGCCGGCCTTGTTTATATCTCCATACGGTATTGTCTATCGCTTGGGCGAGTCGAACAATTGCATTGAAAGGGAATGGTTCCTCTGCTTCAGCAATCACAGTGCAGACATTGAAAGAAGCGACCTTACAAAATAAATAAAATAATGCAGTGTCTGTGGTTCATGGTACATTTGATGGCAGAGGGGAAGAAGTTGTCCTTGAGTCACTGAGTGCTTGTCTTCAAGCTCCTGTAGTGCCCCCCCCCCCACCCCTCTTTGAAGGCTTGGGCGGTGGGGATCCTTTCTTAAGACACTGCTTCTTGTAGATGTC
The DNA here is from genome assembly GCF_036971445.1 of Narcine bancroftii. Classification (NCBI taxonomy): domain Eukaryota; kingdom Metazoa; phylum Chordata; class Chondrichthyes; order Torpediniformes; family Narcinidae; genus Narcine; species Narcine bancroftii. The sequence goes on along the minus strand of NC_091473.1, from coordinate 129,192,045 downwards.
CTCCATAGAGTGAAGACTGGTAACCATGATGTTGCGGGCTGTTAACCACCCTCTGGGTTCCACCCCCCCCTCCCCCCTGTATTGCCATCTATGTACCAGACAGTGATGCAACCAGAGAGAATGTTCTCTGCAGTACACCTGTTGATGTTTACAGGAGTCTTTAGTGAAAGACCGAATCTGCTCAACCTCCTCACAAAGTACAGCCACTGGCAAGCCTTCTTTGTGATTGCATCAGCATTGAGGCTGCAGTACAGATTTTGGAAACGTTGACACCAAGGAATTTGAAGTTCTTGACCCTCTCTACTGTTGAGTCCTCAATGAGGTCGAGGTTGTGTTCTCCTGAGTTTCTACTGAAGTCCACAATCATCTTCTTGGCTTTGCTAAGGTTGAGTACAAGGTTGTTGACGTGACACCACTCACCCTTCTCCACATTTATATCAACCTTTCACCAACTTAGCATTTTGTTTTGTTTCCTGGGAAGGAACACAGGTGTTGACGTTGATTTATCATTTTGATAAACCCTACAAGCAATTTCAAAATGGTTTAGGTGCTGAAGGTGCTCAGTTGATCAGGCCGTCTTTCTGGAGAGATCAGGGTGAGGTTTCAGGCTATTGTCTGGTCACAGTGGTGGGGGGGGGGTGATGCTTTTCTCCCCACAGAGGCTGTGTGTCCTGCTAGGTAGTTCCATGATTTATTGATATAGTAATTAGAAGTCGTGTCCCCTTCCTTTCACCCTCCCCCCTTACTTTGTTAATGGCTAGTGGTACGCAAACTTTTTTTCCATTCACATTTCTTTGGCTTGGCTTCGTGGACGAAGATTTATGGAGGGGTAATGTCCACGTCAGCTGCAAGCTCGTTTGTGGCTGACAAGTCCGATGTGGGACAGGCAGACACGGTTGCAGCGGTTGCTAGGGAAAATTGGTGGGTTGGGGTTGGGTGTTGGGTTTTTCCTCCTTTGTCTTTTGTCAGTGAGGTGGGCTCTGCGGTCTTCTTCAAAGGAGGTTGCTGCCCGCCGAACTGTGAGGCGCCAAGATGCACGGTTTGAGGCGCTATCAGCCCACTGGCAGTGGTCAATGTGGCAGGCACCAAGAGATTTCTTTAGGCAGTCCTTGTACCTCTTCTTTGGTCTCGGGGGCCAGTGGAGAACTCGCCATATAACCCGATCTTGGGAAGGCGATGGTCCTCCATTCTGGAGACGTGACCTACCCAGCGCAGTTGGATCTTCAGCAGCGTGGATTCGATGTTGTCGGCCTCTGCCATCTCGAGTACTTCGATGTTGGAGATGAAGTCGCTCCAAAGAATGTTGAGGATGGAGCGGAGACAACGCTGGTGGAAGCGTTCTAGGAGCCGTATGAGCCACTCACATACCACTTTGCTAACCACAGAGCACCTAAAAACTTTATGGTTTTAATTAGCTTAAGCTTAGAACCAATTAAAATATGATCATAATTATACTTGTGTGGTTACAGTGTGAACAGAATTCCCATTTAAAAAAATCTATTTAGACAATCGAATCTATATTACCTAATGTTATCTTTATAACGTTATTTGGAATCGACTGAGTATTGATTTATGATAGCATACATTTGTGGTGTCTAGTGTACTTTTAAAAAAGCATTCCAAAATAATTTCTTAAACTTATCCTTCAGCTTAGCTCATATGGGAAGAAGGCCTTTCCCAACATCAATATTCACACGAGTTTTATTGGTGCTATTGCGTTTCGAAAATGTACAACCTCCACAAGACTAAGTTGCCCCAACACTACAGATTCCAACCAACCGTTCGCATCATTCTCCCGTTGTGGTAATCGGTCATGAGGCCCCGATTATTGATCCAAGAAATAGTAACACATACTTGATCGATAGCACGTTAAAGGTGGACTCGTTTCTTCCAATTACAACGAATACTATAACAAGTCATCTGGGAGAACTTAGACTCTATTGAAGGTGAACAACGATTAGATCATGAAAATATGAGATAGTTTATAAATTATTCAGTCTTTCTCTCTCTCGAATCTTTTTGCCTCATTTCCGTTGAATCCCACCCTCCAAGTGTGAATAGCCAGAAGAGTACGTGGCAAGAATGGGAGGACAAAGCTTTTTGTAGGCAAGTACATAATATACTGTATAGAACGATCACAGACAAACTGCTGCATTCAGCTGCATCTGAATTGTTATAGATTAAGTGGATCGATAAAACGCGAACTGCAGTATTTAAAACTGCCAAAAAGCTAAACAACATTCTTATCTGATTACTTATTGGTGTTAGTAGTAATATCAAAACACCTTCATTAGATAGTGAACATAATGAGTTAACACAGAAGCCCTTTTACAATGTATAAGGAACAATAGCATAGCCCAAACCCCATACGGACAGTAACGTTTAATCAAATAAGCTATGGGTTGTTCTGATCTGATTGTCCATTCGTTTGCGAACTGGAGCCGGGGCTATTTGAGGATAACAGTGTGTGGAGTGGTCAAACCAGGATGTCCTCATCAGACGGACCGCGGGCTCCCCCTGCTGCTTCAGCACAAAGCCGAAAAAGAACCGGAGCTCCCAGACAGTGCCTCAGCCCGCATTCATGTCCTTCCCATCCTAAGAGCTACAGAGAGAGAGAGAGAGAGAAATTGAAGGATGACATGTTTATTTCTCACTCCATTTAGAATGACATAATAGCGTGGGACAACTCATAGTTACATTAACAATGTATAAAGTCAAAGTAACTCGTTAGCAGAGAAAGTGAAATGACTCATTCCAAAAGCCCACTTGGGGTTGATGCGATGCAGCTTTATGCAGCCGGACAGCAAGACAACGAAGTGGCTCACTTAAGTAAACGGTGGCCTGCCTTCCCTTAAAATCTTCAGCCAGGCTGTTAAAATACTGGGGCGAGCCACCGTTCGCACATCCACAAAGTTCCGTGAACAGTGATTAATATTTAAGACGACCCTGGCGTCAAGATGCGACTTTGCAATTATAATTCAAACCATTAAATCAATTTTTAAAAAATCGTTTAAATGATATTAATGAAACATTTTAAAAAAATCAAAATTCCCTCTAATGCACGTCGCAGAATAATTTGCTTTTGGAGAGCAAGTTACCCAAAGGAAAGAAAAAAAACCCCACTTATTTCGTACGCGCGGCTACAAAATGAAAACGGGCTCCATTGGCGCAACATTAACAGATACCAATAGGGGGATAGACGACGACAGTTCAGGCAATGTCCAATTTAAATTCAGTACAAGTGCCTTACCACTGGAGTCATCTTGGAGGTCCTTGGAGTTTTCTGCGGTGCCCTGTTTTCTTTTTTTGGAAAATAATGTTAGAGCGAAAACAGACGTCTCATTCGTTTGCAACCATGTTAAACTGGTAAAGGATTCGCTGATACCTATGGGTTTTTTTTTGGTCTTCATCAACTTGCAGGGGAACAACGAAACTATTATTGAACACTTGAAAAACATCCTTCTGAGAACTGGCAGCCGATTCCAACTTCCTCTTCCCATGCAGTGTTGTGCAGTTTAAGAGTGAATACATTTATATGATAAGAGTCTGTATCTTCCGCGTCGTTTGCTGCGGGCAAACAACGCTTGTTACTTTATTCTGAAGTGTCTATTTTATCCACAATCAAGCTCACAGCAGCTTTCATCCAAAGCAGTTATTTGTCTCCTGATGTGGTGAGCGACAGACAGGGCTTAAAGCACCAGGCCTGGTTTGAAAAGGAAAAGGGGGACTTCCTGCTGTTTGCACAATTGGACTGAAAGGTGTCAATCATTATTACCAATAAATGTGACCCAAAAACCCTCCAGGCTGTGTTTCGAGGATTGTATCTATTCAACAGCGCTCAAGCAGGAGTGCATGGCAGCAGCGTTCATGTGTCAATGCGAAATGAAGAACCGCCGAGAGGGGAAAATACTGGAGACGCAAAAGGATGAGAAGAAAATTGTTATTTGGAAGAAACGAGGAGGGAGCTGGAGGGTGAGGCGTGGTGAATGGAAAGGCCTGTCAACTGGGCTCCGTGCATAGATAAACCATGATTCACAACACATCAAACGTCCAGTGAATGCTCACAACTACAGGTTCATAAGGCAATTCATCTTCCTTTTGTGCGCTGTCGCTAGGAAGGAGGCATGACAGACTACAGAACAACAAGAGGCTCTTCCCCCCACCATGTCCCTGCTGAACACTATTCCCTAAATTAAGCTCTGTGGTTTGCTCATAATACACATCCCTCTATTCCCCACATGTTCACGTGTCCCTGAAACCCTACTATTATATCTGGTTCTACTTCTGGCAGCCCGCTCCAGACACTGTCTGTAAAAAGCAAACCTCCGCCTTAAACTCTCTCCCTGTCTCCTTTGGGGCACGGCACAAACTCCAAAACTCGAGCTGAGGAAATCCAAGATCAGAAATGCAGCTCGCTCATTGTGATAAACTGAACAAAATTTCCTATTAGTACCGTGTTTTATTTTTTTAAAATCGCTTTTGACAAAGTGATTCACACAACAACCCCCCCCCCCCCCCCAGTAGTTGACACTAATAGGGCGACTGGCTGTTGCCCTCCACCGCCGTCCACAGATGCTTCCTGACCCGCTGAGTTCCTCCAGTATCATATATGTTGACACTGATACTGTTGAATAAGCTCTAAGAATTTAATGGACTCACTGAGCATTAAAATGAAGTTTTATAATCACTTCCCCAAATCCGGTTTACCACAAATGTGTCAATGTATTCTGCATCTAATCGAGAAACTTTATTTGCAGACCATTCATTGCTGGGCTTTACTTTTCGATTTAAGCAGTCGGCTGCTTGGCAGCTTTTTTCCCCCTCTCAGTAGGTTCTGCTTTCCCTCGTGTAACCCGTAACCCTCAACATTGGCAATGGAATCCGAAACCATCTCACTGCCATCTGAGATGCCACTCAGAGAAAATAAAAGTTCTATTATATGTCCATTTCGTTTCTATTATGTAAAGGTTCCATTATTGGCATGTAATACTACATTTAGAATGTAACATGTAGGAAATTCTTTAACCTTTGGCTACCGTGAGGCAGACAGAAAGTCTCCACTTGGTCCAGCGCCCCTCACAGGTGTTCCCAGGTCGTCTCCCCTCCAAGTACTGACCGGGCCTGAACCTGTTTCGCTTCTGAGATCAGACCATCTCAAGAGGCGTATTCAGGCTATGAGGTGCTGGATGTATTTATCAGCAATTGGTTTCAAGGATTGAACCATAACTCCATTTACAGGTATTACCTGCTTTACATTGTGGAGCGTGGGATTTATATAGGTGAGGTCAAAACACTCGGTGAGTTTAATGTGTCTTGGGATCCAACCGAAATCTTTTAACCAGGTCAAGATTGTCTTGCCATTTCGCAATAAAAAAAAAACCAAAATCACCGAAATGCTGGAGGCACGAGGCTGGTGTGACTCTCGCCCATCTACACAAAAATCCGGGCGAGAGAATCTGGAGGAAGCCCAATAAATCGCCGGAAGAACTCAGCGGGGCCAGGTTGAAAGGGTCAGTCAACGTTCTAGTCTTGAAGGGCTATCGAAACGAACTGGAGCTCGGTAAAGCGCCCCGACCCGAATCGTTGACTTGACCTATCTTTACCCCTGGATGTTGCCCGACTCGCCGAGTTCCTCCAGCCGCTCACTGCTTGCCCCTAAACCATTCTACTACGGTCACCAAAATTCTGGTCCGCAGTCCTGCGATGCTCTTGGCAGTGTTTGAAGGGAGGAGGGATTTATTTATTTTTTACAAAGGGCATTTGAGTTACAAGCACATCCAAATCCCCACTCAAGAAGTAACCACCGAAAAGAAAAGGTGGGAATCGGATTAAACACCTTCCCGATCAATAAAATCAATGTTTTCCGAAACTTACTGGAGCTAAACAGGCAAGGTCACGGCTTTGAACCGGTAGCCGCTCAATGCGTAATTAGGGCGCCCATCTCCTCTCACTGTTTACAAGAGCCTCGTTGGGGACACAAATGAAAAGAAAATCAGTTATACGCCTTATAATCTTTTAAGGCGCTCATATGTTACGTCCTCTTTGTCAATATTTGATCACCAGTCTTGGTTTCCACTGGAAATATTGATTTAAGCCATTAAGCGTGGTTGCTTGGACAGCAGTTATGCTCCTTTGTACAAACCCTGATATAACCTGCTTGCCGATTAACATACCTCCCCCCCCCCTCCCTCACTCCATCCTTTCCTCGCATCAAAACAAATGGGAGGTTCCCCTTTGCTCTTTGAATTCTGTGGTCCAGCCGGGAGGAGTCAAGAGATGGGGTGAGAAATCAGAAGCAAGACACATAGATTTGGCCATCACCCCCCCCCCCCCGACCCACCCAACTCGTTTCTAACATCAAAAGGTGCTTGAATTATTCAGTGTATCTATCATTATGCACTTTAATGCGATCACGTTTTTTCGTGTAAGATTCCCTTTGGAAGTTTAATCTTTTAAATAAAAGGAGAATGGATTAGTAGGTCAGGTAGCATTTCTAGAGAAAGAAACGGAGTTAACACTTCAGGCTACGCTGAAAGCTCTGCGGTCTGACCTGCTGGGTATTTGTGCCATTTTCTGTATTAATTCCGAATATCCAGCTTCTGCAGAAAATTGCTTTATGATTTCATTATTTATTCCTTCTTTATTTATGGTATTCAAGCACAGCACCATTTTTTAAATACGTTTATGCAAATTGCTGTCTATACCAGTAGCTGATGACATAATAAAAGCACACAATGCTGGAGAAACTCAGCAGGTCAAACTGTGTCCTTATATAGCAAAGGTAAAAATGCATAACTGACATTTCTGGATCAAGGTATACTTGATTACTTATCTGGCGTAGCCCAACGCCTTTACCGCGCCAGTGGTTGGGACCAGAACGGGGTACGAATCCCGCACTGTCTGTAAGGAGTTTGTACATTCTCCCCATGTCTGAGTGGGTTTTCTATGGGGGCTTCGGTTTCCTCCCACCATTCAAATCGTATAGGGGGTGTAGGTTAATGGGGTCTAAATTGGGTGGTACCGACTCCTGGGCTGAAATGGCCTGTTACCGTGCTGTATGTCTAATTTAAAAAAATACTGAAGTGGAAAAATACATTTGCAAATTGTTAAGATGTTAATTGATGAATGTTAATCAAATTCCACTGTTTTTGTGAAGAGAATCGCATATATTTTAAATATAATTCTCCTGAAACTATCTCTTCTATAACAGTTGGAGCAATGAAATTTTATTTATCTCAGTAAGGATTTTGATGGTCTCAGTATAATTTTTAGGATGAACCAAATTACAGTCAAAATTAACCATCACTGTTTTTACAATTAATTCAATATTTAGTAATTACAGACATTTCTAAACAAGGCACAGATGATAATTGAAACATGGAGCGTGAGTGAAACCAAATTCCATGAGGAAATTGTTAGCATAAATTATTCCAAGAACAGAAGAAAATTGTCTTAATTACAATCTTTGAAATATACAATAATTAAAGCTCAACTTTTGTCGCTCAGTTGCACGTTGCCAGTGCTCCCATCAGCTACCAAACAAAATCAGTTTAAAGAAAGTCATTTTCCTTTGCAGCTTAAAATATTAAAACTACTACCTGGTGAATATTGGATAGTTACTAATTTGAGCAGTGCATCTGCACAATGCAACTAACAAAACTGCCAAAATGGCATGGCTTGGTTAGAACTGTAGAACATTACAGCTTAGAAACAACTCCTTCAGTGTTTCTAGTCTGTGCCTAATCCCACTAACCCGAACCCAATCCATAGCACTCCATACTCTTCCCATCTATGTACCTGACAAAATTCTTCTTGGATGTTAAATTTGAGCCTGCATTCACCACTTCATAAATCTGAACTATTATTTTAGAAGGTCAATCACCAAAGCCCTCACATTGGCCACAACTGGATGATATTGCAGAGAAGTAAACTTTTTCACTTGTCTCAACAGAAGGATTCATTGCCCCCTTTTTCTTGTCTTTCAGCTGGGGATGACTCTATCCGACAGTAAAGAAAGTAACATGTAACATTGATATCAGATTCAATTGTGAGAGATAGATGCAGAATATGCAATATTAGGTTTTTAAAAAATCAAATGAAAAGAAAGTAATCCTACCACAGATGATCGTAACATTAATAATGAACAATTTGTAGAAACAAAGATGATTTTTATCCTGGTCACAATTTATTGCAGCTCTGAGAAATTCTTAGCTTCTTCTAAAATTCCACTTTTCTCTCAACCAATTTATTGCTTAAACCCTAAAGGCTTAACAGATAACCTATTAATGAGAAAGTTGTAGGTCACTACACATATATTACCAGATCAATACTTGAAAGTAAAACTATTGATTATAACTTTTGCTCATTCAACTAAAGATGCCCTTTCAGTTATTCTCTTGTAGTTTTTCATTGCCTTGACAACCAGTAGCCAGCTGTAGGCAGTTTTTTTTTAATGGTGAAAATCAAATAAACTATTATCTGACCAATTGAAAAGCATCCTGCTGGCCCAAAGAATGACAGGTCATATAACAAGGTAGCAGATTTTTAAAAAAACACTTCCTATTATTTTTTTAAATTAAGTTGTCAATTGTCAGCAATGATTATTTGCCATTTTAACAGAAATTGAATTAGAACGAATTCATTCTGCATTTCAGCTCTGGAGTCGGAAGCTGGACCTGGATTTTGAGAACAAAACTTAAACAATTCATAAAATTGCATCAATGCAATTTTATATCATTAAAGTTTTAAATTTAGACATAAAGCACAGTAACAGCCATTTTGATTCACAAGTCCATGCCGCTCAGTTTACACCCCATTAACCTACATCCCAGGTACATTTCTGAATGGTGGGAGAAAACCGGAGCCTCCAGAGAAAACCCACGCAGGAGAACATACAAACTCCTTACAGACAGCATAGGATTTGAACTGTGTCCGGACCCAATGGCTGGCACTGTAAAGGCAATGTACTAACCGCTACACCAACTGTCCCAACTCATAAGAGCGACTATGATTAATTTAATTGCAACCAAATTGAGTATGCATGGAATCTTGTTATTAAGAAGTGTGTTCTGATAAAATTAGGCAATATCTAAGGCAAGTGAATAATTAACATATTCAAATGGTTAAACACATATTTTTACAGGTAGTTATTGTTATAGTTGCATAAAATCAGTCAAAAAGTATGATTGTCTTCAATAAGGTCCAGAAAGTATTAGGTCATTCAGAACACAGTGTTTCAATTATCACAGTTTGTGTGAGCAGATCCAATGACTCAAATTCAATCTCAACTTTTGGTGCTGTCTGCGTGGAATTTCCATGCACTCCCTGTATCCACATGGGTTTCGTCTGTGTGCCCCACTTTCCATAGCAGAGATGTGCAAATTGGTCAATTAATTGGCCATTGTAAATACCTCCTAACAGGTCGATGGTTATAATTGGTGTAGAATTGCATGAAAATGGGAGAACAAAAAAAAAGGGATTGGTATAAATTTAGTCCAACTGGATGCTTGATAGTCAATATAGACTTGATGACTGTTTCTATGCCTGTCTGACTCCATGTGTAGTGTACAACTCTACCTATTTTTAAAGGTGATTCCCAACCAGGGGTATTTATTAAAAATATAAACTGACCTTCTTTGGAAAAGATCTCTTCTTAAGGTCATAAAAACAAGGAAACCATGTAACAAAGTTAGCTAGCTGCTTTATAACAAGAAAGAAAATTTGTTAAATACAAAAATTCTACTTTGTTATATTTTTCAGTCACATGACTCTTGCAAGAAGCTAAAGATTTTGGAATTTGGAAAGGAGTGAACATGTTTTTATCCCTTCTGGAAAGAATATTGAAAATTGGTTTCATGGAAATATTTACAATTCCAAGTAGACATTGTTCTCATCCATTATTGAATTTCTCTAAATAATCTTCACCTTTCATAGTCTTACATTGTGCTCTGTAACTATTTTACATAACAGTATTAGCAAGTGATTCTGCTGAAATAAAGATAATTTTAGAACAGTTTGTGCATAAAGGGCAATACATATACATGGAGTGGATGTTTTACATTATTCATTTAAGTCTTCATTGTTTCATTGAAAAACTCATTACTAGCCTTGAAAGGCTGTTTCCTCACATCTGAATCATATATTCCTTATAAATTTAGGTGAGTCATTTCACATTTCATATTTGTGTAAGGGAAACCAATCAGTTGCTTGTATACAGGTGTGATAAGAAAGGGGTGATGAGGGAGAAAATGGAGTGCAGGCATACATTTTATGTAGGTTTAAAAACAATAAGTTATTAACACTAAACTGCAGCTCCAGCCAGATTCTATCAACATAGACAAAATGAATCTCTCGGAGTCAGCCTTGACAAGTGCTCCCCACAAATAAGCCGGTTAGGTAGCCAGTTCACATTCACACAGACAACAAATCAGCTCAGAAAAAAGTGCAATTACCAGCTAATACTTTGAACATTTAAAAGAGTACCAAATAAAGATTGGAACATGATATAAAATAGAAACAGACTTTTCAGAACCATATTTTTCAGGGATGAAATATCTAACTTTTAAGGTTAGAATGTATTGTTTTGAAATATTTAAATGAGCGAGTATTAATCCACTTTCACCTGGGTTTAAAACTCATAACTAATACAAAGAACGAAACACATTCAGCAAGTGTTATAGCAAGAGTATTTAGCAAGTCTCTGAAATTATCATTAATTGTCTGCTTTCCTGACAGAGAAAGCTGTGGACGGAAGTTGCCTGTGTAGGAACACTGAATTACTGAAAACACCTTCATGCCTTCAATGTTAAGCTATGTAAAGGTGAAAATACCAAAGTTGTTATTAGTTTCTAGATGTAATTACCATGCAAACTGATAATTTCAACATCATTTACACAAGAATGAGTGGACAATGCTGTTATTTTTATTGGATGGAAAATGTATTTCCCCTACTATTACTTAAGCATTTTTAAATGAGAGAGTAAGTCCCTGTAAAATTGAACATTTAAAAAAAATAATAAATCAGTAAAAACAACCTTATTGCTTGTAATGTTAAACATTTTTCACCCATTGTGATTTTCTAATATTCTCTTAAAAATGTGCCATTACCAAAGAATGAAAGATTGCAAACAGGTTAAACAAGATTTCTGACATATTGTAAATGGTATTTATTGAACAAGTAAATTGATGTTATGCAAATAAAATCTGTTGGGCTGATATGACACAGGTCATTGGCTCTGATAGTAAGGTTCCCATGTGTGTCAGTTGATGCTGAGGTCAGGATGTTACTTTGAAAGGAAATATTGCATAATGTATAATGGATGATCAATACATAATTGCATTTTTTCATCAGCTCCAAAACTGAATTTTCTTCCTCAGATTTAACAGTTAAAAATGAAAAATTGGAATTGATTTCTCTAAAAACTAACACAAACGAGTTGGAATGTTCATTTCTATATTCCTATCTTTTATAAAAATACCCACCTGTGGTATTCATCATAAATATATAAAAAGGTAACCTATTCATACTTCTTCCAAACAAATTAAAGGAAATAATCCAAAAATAATCAATATAAATATCAAATGATTATTTATAGAAAATGTTTCCTTTTGCAACACCACTCACTGTGCATTTTGCTTAACTCCTGACACTCTCCAATGCTGTTTAAGTAAATTAACTGGCTGTGATATTTTGTATTGATTTTCCATGCCAGGGAGTTTATTCAATTTTATTATGATGTGGTTGTTCTCATTCACAAATCAGAGCCTTTTGATGAATAAGGTGGAAGGAAGGCTTAGAAAGCTTAATTGTGAATTGTTATTTAATATTGATTTTTTGATATCATGAGTTAATTTATCATTTCTTTATATTTACATGAATATTTGAATTAATTTTGATTTCTTTACGAACAGTAAGACTGAAAATTGATAAATAAATAGGCTGAAAGGATCCTGGCTTTCGGTGGAACCTGGCAAAACTGGGTGACACTTACTGTGGATATTAAGCAGTCATTGGTGCACTTCCCTCTTTTGCCAGCCAAGTCAGATCTTCAATGAAAGGTGAGCTGCCCCAGAGCATTAGTTGTCTTAGACCCGTGAGCATTGGAGCCTAGTCCTCCAAAGGAAGGCCAGCTTCATGCTGCTTGATCAGATTGACTGGTTCTGTTTGAAGTTCAAAGTTCATATTTATTGTAAGAGTACATACATGACATCACATTCAACCCTGAGATTCTTTTTTTCTGCGGGCCAGGCAGAATTTCTACTTATCGATAGAGCAAAACTATACTCAAGGAAAGATATGTATACAAAAGAGAGAAATGTAAACAAATAAAGAAATATAAATGTACAATACAGAAAATAAGTATAACTGGACAACAAAAATTTTGCTTCCTGTACATTTTTGGGTATATTTTATGGATTTTAGGCAGCTGATCATGAAAACCACCCTAAAGTTTGCCTATCACATACTGTGTTTTAGATATAATCTATTTTTGTGATTTCCTGTCATATTGTAAGTCTACTTCAAGTAGACAAAGCCAAGAAGTGTAATAGATAATTGAAAATTCATTTTTTGCATTTGCATTTCGACTCCTTCCCTGCTTATCTTGGTGCAGTTAGACGTGAACATGGTGAAAGGTTTCACCAGGACATTGCACACAATAGGCATCAGATACTGAGTACAAGCAAAAATCCGTGGCAAAACATGCTTAGATCAGTTGAACTAAAGCAATGTTTCAGCATCAATATTTGATTAAACATGCTACATTCAATAAAAGTTAATTCAATGTTTCTCCAACTTGCTACATGATACAGCAAATCTGAAATTATCTTTGTGTCCAACTTGAAGTTGTCAATCTGAATAAACTGTTGTCCAATGTAATCGAGTAAGATCTATTTTCAAGAATCTGTGATCACCGGAGGAGTCACGTGACGCAATGGCTGAGATGGCTGCTTTGAACAATGCTCCACATTTATCCTTTAAATATTCACTGTTAACATTATATTTTATTATGGTGGCAGCCCTAAAGTGTTATTGCTCATTTAAGATGTCAAAACAACCTAAGGTGACAGCTTCTGGAGATATTAAGAGATATTTGAGGTTGCAGTGCAGGAAGACTTGGATCAAAATTTTGGAGAGCCATCTTCTCTTTGGGGTGGGGGTGGGGGTGGTTGGGTGCAGCAGGAGGTGAATCATGACTTGGCTGGCATTTATGTGGCTTTGAAAAAAATCTCGGATGACCTGGTAGGCCTTGAAGATATATGCTCTTCTATAAGGTTAGTGGAGTCAAAGTTGTCATCACTGATAGATAGGCTTGCAGAGGTCAAGAAGTGAGTTCACTATCTAGAAGCAATGGATAGTGAATGAGTAGTTAACCCATTGGCTACCAAAGTGGATATTGAACAGCTAACAGATAAAATGGAGAACTGTAATTGGCACAACATTCTCTGATTCACCGGCATTCCAGAGAGAAAGGAGGGGGATGATATAATTGGATTCATAGATAAATTAGTCTCAGAGCTTGTTGGCGATCAGGAGAGAAAACTGGAAATAGAACATGCACACAGGTTGCTGGGATCTAGACCCAGTACTGGAGATAGGCCTTGGCCTATCCTAGAAAGGTTTCTCAGGTCAACAGATGGAGATTTGGTGCTACAAGTGGCAAGGGTCAAGGTCAGGTTTTCCTTGGACAATAATCACTTTATTATTTTTCCTGACTTCTCCAGATCCACACAAGTAAAATGAGGAAAATTTAAAGAATGTAAGAAGATGCTTCAGGGGCAGAATGTGAGCTTCATGCTGCTTTACCCAGCCAAGCTAAGAATAAAGACTTAGGATAGCTTTAAGCTTTTTGACTGTCCATATAAAGCAATAACATTTATTGAGGAGATGAGGTAGTCTAACTACAATAGTTAATTTGAGCAAGATGTGATTAGGGGTATATTTGCTTTTTTAAAATAAATCTTGCTGAATTTTATTTTACTGAAGCTACCTTATTCTCACTAGGACTGCTCTGTTGACTCTAAAATTGGACTGGCACAGTTTCTGAGCATTTATCTAGTTGGAGAGTTTCATGAACCATAATTCCTTGTGGAAGGGACATTTGGCAATATATTTCTTTGGACACTGTGGTGTGCAGGAGTTTTATGTGCCATTTTGTTACTTTTCAGTTTAAATGGGGATTGATGAGTCAGCGTCAACATATTGTGATGTTTTTGTTTGTTTGTTTTAATTATGACTTCTCTTAATTCAGACAAATTATGTTTCACTGCATGGAATGTTAATGGACTGGGGAATCATCCTATAAAAAGAAGAAAAGTATGAATAAGCTTAAGAGAAAAAAAATGGGTTGTGGTATTTCTACAGGAAAGACATTTATCAGTAGAGGAATGAGTAAAGCCACTGGGTTGTTTTATAGATCATGTTTTTTACAGTGCAGGTCAACAAATAGGAGGAGCATTATAACACTTATCAATAGGCAACTGCAGTTTAGATGTGAGAAACAGATCAAAGATGAAGCAGGAAGAATTCTTATTATTTTGGCAGAAATAAAGAACCAACATTGTTTTAGCAAACATATATGCATTTGATATAGAAGATGCAGGCTTTTTTGTGGAGTTAATGACATTACACTTCGGGGGATTTTAATTTGGTAATGGATCCAATCATTGACCATAGTAATGTATTATCTAGAACCTCAAAGCCCACTGTGATGGTACAAAATATGTGTAAGGCCCTCAGACTCATAGATGTTTGGCACCTGAGGAATCCCAGTGATAGGGTCTACACTTTTTACTCTGCAGTTCATAAAACATATACAAGGATTGATTTCTATCTAAGTCACTTACTCAGTTGGTGTTTCGATGTGCAGTTGGTAATATTATAATATCAGATCATGCTTGTGTTTGTCTAGAGACAATACCTCAGAAAATGCAGTCACATAGATGGAGATTTAATTAATCCTTGTTACAAGATTCAATATTTAGGCAAGCTACGAGACAACAAATCAAGGAGTATTTAGAGTTAAATACTCCCATGGTCTCTTTGGCAGGGATTAATTGGAAAGCCCTGAAAGCAGTTCTGAGGGGATATACTATTCAACATACTTCTTGTATCAAAAGAACAGAATAATCAGAAAGTACAAATTTAGCAATAAAATCAAAGAGATCGACACAAAATTGAAGCAGCAGATGTCATCTAAAGACTTGAGAGAATTAACATAGCTGAAATATCAATACAATCAAATATTATTTCAGAATGTGGAATTTTGGCTTTTTAGGGCAAGACAAAGGCGATTTGAATTGGAGGAAAGAGCTGGCAAGCTTCTGGCAAGGTGTATAAAACACAGGGAATCAATGTCTGTCATCCCAGCTATTAGATCAGCAACTGGTGATATTTTGACAACACCTAAAGATATTAATGATGTGTTTCAAGAGTTTTATAAGGACTTAGATGCGTTTACCTCCAACTCTAGTGAGGACAATATTGATAGTTTTCTGAGGCCATTAGGGTAACCTATGTTGATGAAAGAACAACAACAATGGTTGGATTCTGCAATAACATTGGAAGAAATTAGATGTTACCTATTGGGAAAGCTCCTGGTCCAGATGGATTTACTGCAGAATTTTTTAAATGCTATGCAGAGGAGCTTTCCCCACTACTATTGGATATGCAAAATGAATCTATAGAGCGGGGTATTTTACCCACAATTTATCACAAGCACCAATTGCATTGATTCTGAAAGAGGATAAAGACCCATGTGAATGTAAGAATTATAGAGCAATTCACCTAATTCCAACAGACGTGAAAATCTTATCAAAGATTCTTGCAAACTATTTAGATACTGTAATAACTAGCTTGATACATAGTGATCAGGTGGGATTTATTAAGGGCTGCAGCTGCTCTGATAATATCAAGTGTCTTGTGAATATTATGTGGTCGGTGGCCAATAAACAATCACCTATAGCAGCTATTTCACTCAATTCTGAAAAAGCATTTGATCTGATGGAATGGGGATATTTGTTTAAGATTCTTCCATTTTTTGGATTTGGGCCCATCTTTTTAAAATGGACTGGATTGTGGTGCAGCCTGAGGCAGCAGTTCAAACTAGTAGTTATATTTTACCTAATTTCTCTCTTAGGAGAGGTATTGGACAGGGTTCTCCACTTTCGCCAATGTTGTTCTCTAGCTTTGGAGCCCCTGGCAGCAGCTCTTAGAGACAATGAGAATTTTGTAGGGATGTCCAATGGAGGATATGTTAATAAACTGACGCCCTTTTGTGGATGATATTTTATTATTTATGTCGGACCCTTTCGGTTGGTGCCAAGTCTTTTGAATGTTGTAATGTCTTATTCTAGATTCTCAGGTTATAAGATTAAATGGACAAAATCAGAAACATAACCTTTGTCGGCATATTGCTATGAGAGCTGCTGTGTGAATAATTCTGACACAAAGTCCACACACTGTACAACAGGCTTTAATTAAACTTGTACACACCAGTCTCAGTACACTCCTGGCTCCTCGTGTCTGACTACTCCCAAAGGGGCGTACTCGAGTCTTTATACTGGTTAATGATTGACAACCAGCAGGTGGGGTTAGCTTCCCAGGATGCCTACCTGCAGGTATAGTGGTCACCTCCTGCAGTAGGCTGGTAGGAGTGCGGCCAGTATCGCCACAACTGCCCTGCATCTGCTTTTCACCCAGGCCAATTTCATTGGGCCAAAGAAGAGTATACAATATTTAGGTATTAATTTTTCTCCCCAATTGGAGGATTTAAAGATAAATTTTGATCCATTATTTTGGAAAATTTCATGTTATGCAGATAGATGGTCATCATGGTACAGGGTACTTGTCAATATTGTGAAAAGTATTCCAAAGGTGAATAGTATTCCAAAAGTTAATTACCTGTTCCATTCTTTACCAGTGATAAATGGGAGTTTTTCAGGTTGGCAGAGAGTGGTAAGTGGGGTGCCACAGGGGTCGGTGTTAGGCCCACAACTGTTCATCATTTACATTGATGACTTGGAGGAGGGGACAAAATGTGGTGCAGCCAAGTTTGCGGATGACACCAAATTGAGTGGAAGAGCAAATTGTAATGAGGATGTGGAGAGTCTGCAGAGGGATAGAGTTAAGCTGGATGAGTGGGCAAAGGTCTGGCAGATGGAGTACAATGTTAGTAAGTGTGAGGTTATCCACTTTGGCAAGAAAAATAAAAGAGCTGAATATTATTTAAAGGGTGAAAAACTACAGCATGCTGTTGTGCAGAGGGACTTGGGAGTGCTTGTGCATGAATCGCAAAAAGTTAGGTTGCAGGTGCAGCAGGTTATTAAGAAGGCAAATGGAATGTTGGCCTTCATCGCTAGAGGAATTGAGTTCAGGAGTAGGGAGGTAATGTTGCAACTGTATAAGGTACTGGTGAGACCGCACCTGGAGTACTGTGTCCAGTTCTGGTCTCCATATTTGAGGAAGGATATACTGGCTTTGGAGACGGTCCAGAGGAGGTTTACTAGGTTGATCCCTGGTATGAAGGGGTTGACTTATGATGAAAGATTAAATCATCGAGGATTGTATTCGCTCGAGTTCAGAAGAATGAGAGAAGATCTTATAGAAACATATAGGATTATGAAGGGTATGGATAGGATAGATGTAGGAAGGCTTTTTGAGCTGGCCGGGGAAACTAAATTGAGAGGACACAGTCTCAAGATTCGGGGGAGTAGATTTAGGACAGAGATGAGGAAAAATAGTTTTACCCAGAGAGTAGTGAATTTTTGGAATTCTCTAACCAGGGAAGTGGTTGAGGCTGCCTCATTAAACATATTTAAAATTCGGTTAGACAAATTTTTACATGATAGAGGAATTAGGGGATATGGGGAGAAGGCAGGTAGGTGGAGTTAGGTCATAAATTAGATCAGCCATGATCGTATTGAATGGCAGAGCAGGCTCGATGGGCCATTTTTGGCCTACTTCTGTTCCTACTTCCTATGTTCCTATGTTCCAGTACAAATCCCATTAATGTATTTTAAACAATTTGACAAATTTTAACCTTGATAAATTACAATTGCCAGTTGAAAGAGGGGGCTTAGGTTGGCCAAATATAATGTACAATTATGATGCTTTTACTCTTAAGTATTTCGAACATTGGTCTCTCCATCCAGAGAGTGCCTCATTTGTATCATATTGAGTGTTCTGCTCTTTCTCCTATCCCTCCATTATAATGTTTTGTCTATTAAGTTACCTCCTGAGGCAAGATCCCACCAAATTATATCACATATGAATTTCTTCTGGAATAAGTTAGGCAGATTATTTAAATTTAATTCATATTTGAATAAAGCCTTGAGTATTTGGATGAATCCTGAGTTGTGTATTGTTAAGTCCCCTTTTTTTTCTGGAGGGAATGGCAAGGGAAAGATATAATTAAATTGGGAGACTGTTATAATGATTAAAATCCTTTAATCAATTAATCCAACAGTATTTCACAATTTTGGAGATACCTTCAACTATGTCATGTGCTACACACAACTTTTGGTTCTACACAAACCCCAAAGTTGCTACGATACTGTCTACTGTACTGTATTATAAAGGACACAAAGCCGCTTTTATTATTCAGCCTTAACACAAATCTCAGGGGATAGACTTTTATTGGGTCTTAAAAGAGCATGGGAAATAGACCTGAGTGTAGGTTTTGAGATGGAAGTATGGGACAAAATTTGTAGAAGTATCAAAATATTTCAAGAGACCTAACAATGAGCCTAATTCAGTTGAAGATTCTGAACCATTTTTTATTGAACTCCAGCCAAGTTATATAGATTAGGGTTGGAAAATACCCCTGAATGCTGATGCTATGAGGTGGATAAAGGGGACTTAATACATGTGCTTTGGTCTTGTCCCAAATTCAAGAATTTTGGATTGTGATACATAAGTATATTGGTGATGTTTTAGGTATTGAAATTCCTTTTTGCCCCAGACTTTTTGTCTTGGAGACACACTTGGGTTATCTGAGGGACTAGTATAATGGTAGGAAGGCAAATTATACTTAGAGGTTGGAAGAATTTGGGTGGACCATCATTTCAGGAGTGGGCCTCAGAAATGGCCAAGGTGGCAGCGTTTGGACACATGTCTTACATACAGTTTGATAAATTGGACATCCATACACAAAAATGGGGCAAATATCTAGGTTTCCTGTGGCGCAAATAGTGGTGGATGTTGTGGTGAAACATATGAATGAACGGCAGTTTTTTCAATTGTTAGAGGTCAAAATAGACACTAAAGGTGTCTATTGATATTTTTGCTGCCATGTTTGTTTCTACTTTATGCATATGTTTTGTAACTTACGATTCACATAACTTTAACACTGACTCAAGGGTTTGAGGAAACATTTTTTTAAAGAACTCAGTAAAATTTAAATCATAAAAAAAATCTGGAATCGCCAGATTTCAGGAAGTGAACATTTTGGGGGAAAAATTGTTGTCCAGTGTATTCAATAATAAATAATATGATAAGTAAGAGGTCCTTAAATGAGCCTCCGATTGAGTTTGTTGTTTAGGAGTCTGGTGGTGGAGGGATGGCAATTGTTTATGAACCTTGAGGTATGAGCCTTGTGGCATTTATATACCTCTTCCCTGATGCCAGAATTGAGAACAGAGCACATCCTTGGTGATGGGCATCCTTGATGTTTGCTACTGGTCTTTGATGGCAGCATTCCATGTAGATTTTCTCAACAGTGGGGAGAGTTTTGCCTGTGATATATGGGATGTGTCCACGACCATTTTTAGGGCTATCCGAGGTATTGGTGCCCCCATAACAGGCTGTGCGCAGTCAGAACATTTTCCACTAAACAGACGTAGTAGTTTGTCAAGGTTTTCGATGTCATTACCAAGCCCCCAAATGGTCCTGGGAACCTTTCACATGAGTAAAATAACTCACTGTCTTTACTCCATTCGAACCAATCTCTCACTGAAACTCTGCTCTCTATGCTGTGTTTTGTTCCACAGTACTTATGTTTGAATAGATGTGCTGGATAGCATGTAAAACAAATGCTTTTAATGTACATCATACTTGAAACTTGAGAGCTGATGAGATCCTGGTCAAGGAAAGCTAGCAAGTAGGCACTATCATTCTCTAATTTTTGGCATGTTTCCAACTCCTTCAATAACTTGCACCAAGCAACTCCATGAAACAAGGAACGTTGATAAAACCAAGGTACAATAATTTAGCAAACAGCAAGGATCTAACCTCCAACCATCTCGTAGCACTTCTTCATTACATTTACAGTTTCTGCTTTCCATTTTTTACATTATGTAGGAATTTCTAATGCCCATTGGATGGTATATTTATCCCAAGTCACCAATATAATTAAAGTGTTCTAAATGGAAAAGGTGCTCAGTGTGGAGCCTTTTAAGGCAAAGGAAAACACTGACTCACGTTGTTATCAGCAAACTGTTTGAATCTCTTTTTAGACCACTTTTTAAGTCACTTCCAGTTTGGCTATTCTAAAACCGGAAGTGATGTCATAAAACTCCCGCCACATTTCTCAGCCCGCGGGCTTCGTCCCCGAGGTGGAAGGGGTCCAGCATCATCTCAGCACAGGCCCCCGGGACTTGTTGTCAGCTGGCATTAAAAGCACCATTTGAATGTGGCCTGGCTCTTCATGTGGAAACATCACAGAGTAGTGTATCCTTTCTGGGCCAATTTCTGTTTCTTACAGCTGAAGTCCTGTGACTGCGGTCTGGAAGCTTGCACCTCCACATCCTCTTACTGGGCCTTGGCCAAAGCATTCAAGTCCAGGTCTCCCATGATGGAGTTGATCTCAGGTCTGGAGAGGGCGTCTGCAATGACATTATCTTTCCCCGACCCATGCCATATGTCCGAGGTGAACTCTGAAATGAAAGACAGATGTCATTGTTGTCTTGCTGTCCATGGGTCCGATATTTTCAACAGGGCAAAGATGAGGGGTTTGTGGTCAGTGAGTACGATGAACTGCCGACCCTTTTTGGAAATGGCAGAAGTGCTTCAGGGCCAGGTAGAGCACCAACATTTCCCAATTGAAGGTGGTGTATTTAAGTTTGGGGTATGTAGATAGCAACTGAAAAAGGTGAGTGGCTGCCAGTGACCATTGACTCGCTGTTCTAGGACTGCTCCAACTGCTGTATTGGAGGTGCCCGATGTCAGTGCCAATGGGGCATTCATGTGTGGGTGTGCTAGCATGGTTGTTTTGGTTAGAGCATCTTTAGATTCATGGAATGCTGTCTCTGCCTCAGGTGTCCATGTTAACAGTTTTTGTTTGCCGATCAACAGATGGAAAAGTTCAACTTTAGTGTCCGACTCCTCGTCTAGCAATGCGACAGCGTGCCAAAATTTTGTAGCCTCGCTGGTGATATTGCGTAAGTTGAATGGTGCATCCACCTGAATGAACCACGCCCATGGTCTGAGTGGCCAGAATGCTGGCAGCTTAATGGCAACTGTGCTCAGCGCTGGTTCGTCGGCCATTGCGTTGGGTTCAGACACGTCTGAACCTTTGGGGTCACCAAAGTGGCATCTTGTGAGATAGAGCTGCAAAGGAAAACACTGATTTGCATCGTAATCAGCTAAGAACTGTTTTAATCTCTTTTTAGCCCACTGTTTAAGTCAATTCCGGTTCGGCTGTTCAAAATTGGAAGTGGCGTTATAACACTCCCGCTGTGTTTCTCAGCCCGTGGGCCTCAACCCTGAGGTGGAAGGGGTTCAGCACCATCTCAATGCAGGCTCCAGGACTCATGGTCAGCCGGCATTACAGGGACAAGTTGAATGTGAAGCCACGCAACCCCCCCTCCCCAGCTGCCGCTACACTCAGGCTAGAATCAAAAGTAATGGGGACAGATGGTCAGTGTTGGGATGAATACTTGGTGGTTTCAACTTCAATGTTTGTGCCCCTGAGAACAATATCTAGAGTCATCAAGTATGATAGCATGGAAATAGTCCATCCATCCATTAATCTCATTTACATGCATTCAGCCCATATCCATCTATATGTTTCCTGTTCATATATCTGTCTAAATGTCTCTTAAATTTCACAATTCTCCCTCTTCTACTACTTCCTCTGGCAGCTTGTTCCAAGTACCCACCCCACTCTCTGCAGCTATCCATTCAGCCCTCCCTTTATCAATCTTTCCCATCTCACCTGAAATCTGTGCCCTGTAACTCTAGGTTCCCCTAAAGCTAGACTTCCCCTTGTCTAGTGTAATCAGGTAAGATCTATTTTTAAGAATCTGCCAGATTCTTAAAAAAAGATCTTACCCGATTACACTGGACAAAAATATCTTTTCAAAAGTTTTACTTCCTGAAAGAAAATTGGGGATTATGATAGACAATTAAAGCTGAACACAAAAATAATTTCAGATTTGCTATATCACATAGAACGTTGGAGAAACATTAAATTAATGTTTATTGGATTTATCCTGTTTAATCGCATAATGACGCTGACACATTGCATTAGTTCAACTGACCTAAAAATGTTTTGCTGCTGATTTTCATTGTACTCAGCATCTGATGCCTCTCATGTCAGTCTCCAACTATAGTCAGGCAGTATTGATGGATTCCAGTTGCCTTGATGCCCCTTTTCCATAGTCGCAATGCTTTGGTTCAATATTTTATCATGTTTGTCATTAACTCCACCAAGATCAGCAGGGATGAATCTAAGTTCAAATGCAGAAATGAATTTTCAATGACCTATTGCATTTCGTGGTTTTGTCTGCTTGAAGCAGGCTTAAAATATGACAGGAAGTCACAAAAGTAAGTTATGTCTAAAAAATGGTTGTGAGAGTAAAATTGTAGGGTGATTTTCATGACCGGCAGCCCAAAATTCATAAAATACACCCAAAAGTGTTCAAGAAGAAAAATCTTTGTTGTCCAGTGTTATCATTTAATAGTATGGACTGATGTCATGAGTCTATTTATCAGCCTGGGACAGTCAGGATTAAGCCCAAAGTAGCCCAGGTCAGTTCAGGGAACAAGGCTCCATGACATTGTCATTCAGATGCTGCAATGGCACTACTGATGCACTCGGGGAAACCTATAACTGTTCTGCTTAGTTCTGAGCTCAGGACTGCCCAAGGACCTCAGGATTATGCCCAAGATGGCCCCACCCTGAGCCTGGGTCACTCAGGTTGGAGACACAGAGAGATTAGAAGATACTGGAGCAGCATCAGTGAGAGAAACCATCTTGATGAAGTGTTCCAACCTGAAACGTCGACCATTCTCTTTGTCCTAATGATGCTGCTTGACCCACTGTGTTTCTCCAGTAGATTGTTTAATGCCTAAGATAGCCCATCTTAAAAATTAGGATAGCATGGCTCCAATGGCTAGAAGGCAAAGATGTGGTTGCCCTCATTCTAGCAGTCTAGTTGCTCCTTGGTCACTAGTAGCAGAGACCATTGGCTGCCACAATGGGCTGGAGATTTTGTTTTGCTACTGAAGGCAACAGGGTTCAGTGTAACAATGGAGGTAGCCACATCAGGAAGGTTGGTTAGAAAATAGGCAAATTATTCCCTATGCACGTTTGCTGATATTCCAATAATAAAAGACCAAGACAGTTATATAGGAGCAATCAGTAGGACTCCCCCCTGTGACTGAGTAACTAGGTCATGGAGTCTTGTCCCCCATCACATCGATTCACAATGTAACTGTTTACAGTTCTTTATTTGTTTGCATGTTTTCGTTGTGCACAGTTTGGTTTTGCACTACCAATAAATGGTAATTCTGCCTTGCATGCAGGACAAAGAATCTCTGGATTGTAAGTGATGTCATGCATGTACTCTTACAATAAATCTGAAATCTGAAATCCATGCAGTGCAGAGAGTGTACTGCATTCCTGCTGATGCTATCTTACAGATGGAATATTAAACAACACCAAAGGTTCAAGCCTCCCTTTTCACTATTTGAAGGGGATTTGGAGAAAACTCTCGGTGTTACGATCGGCATCTGTCCTTCAATCAACATCTCAAAAGCAAATTAATTGGCTTTTCGGACTTTGCAGCTTGCAAATTGGTTGATGGTTTATCTATTTTACAATACTTCAGCATGACACCCTTGGATCTCCTGAGTCTGAGGGTGCGCTATATAAATGTAAATTCTTCCTTTCTGTAATTCACGCCATGGCTGTTCTGAAATGAATCAGCGCAATGTGTTAAATCTGCGTTTGCACAAAAGCACAGGAAACCTTATTTCTGAGATGATATAAATATATGCCGATACGAGATCTACAGGTTTATTTGGAGCCCAGAATTAGTTTTCAGTAGAAATGGAATCCAAGCACAAGAATAAATGTTTTTGTGAGATCATTTCAATTAAAAATTATAGGCTGCAGAAATGAATTGTTCCTACCTCTGAGCACTCACTGCTGTGTCCAATTCTCCCGTGCATGAAATAAATAATTGGGCACAGAGGTAATGAAAGTACATTGCATACTAATTTAAACATCATTAAAATTCTTATCTTGTCTAGTGTCTGATGGTAGATGGTTGGTCCTGCACATTCATCCGATCATAATTGCACTAAATTTTGCATTTGCCTTCAGTTGAATGCTGTGAAACAAATTGCTTAAGAAGACTTATGAAGAGCCAGCAGGTACAAGAGAAACCTACCATGTCGCATTATAATGCTGGTTAATTTTGCAGTTTTCTTTTATTGGTGATTCTCCCAGTGATAAATGGCCGTAAGGATTGACCAATAGGGTTATCCTATGTTCAGCTTTGAGCATGTTAAAAAAAAACAATTTGAATGGGGAGCTATGGTTACACAATCACTTAAAATCCTAGCTACGGAAGTTGGTTATTCAGGCCGTCCAACCTGTCTTTCTACAGAAAAAGTCCACAAATCCAGATGCCAGAAATCCTCACCAACTGCGAATCCAGACTTCTTGAAAACTGTTGCTGAAATCTAGACTACCCGAGAATCCGGACTTCTTGAAATCTCTCGGCTTTTATGTGGATGCGTGTGTGCAGGTCTAAGCACCAGAGATACGCAACAGCAACAAGCGACCACACAGGAGTCGTGGATATGTTAAAAAAAAATTCTCTGTACTTTGTATTTTATATGAAAAAATGTTTTGTTAATAAACGATTAAAATTTACTTGCTTATTCCCTTTAAATTTGAATTTTAAAAGTACTACGTGAGAATCCATATAATCTGAAAATCTGGATTGACACAATTCCTGAGCAGTCTTGATTTTAGGACTTCTTCTGTATTCAAGTAGGTCATGAATTAAATCTGTATCTCCCATCTATTTTGTCATGTGGTACAGAAACAATCACTTTGGCCTTCCATGCCCAAGCAAAATATCAAGTACACTTTGAGACAACACATCTTCCGTAACTTTAGTGCACATATAAAATGTAATTCTGTTAAATGGATATGACAGGACAGAGCTCAATCCCAGTCTACATCAATTGTTATGAGGTTATGGGGAGAAAGCCAAACAGGGAGTCTGACTGGGAAAATGGATCAGCTCATGATTGAATGACGAGGGAGACCCAATGGCCTGCACAGCTTATTTCTGCTCCTATATCACATGATCTTATGAGATTCAGATTTTAAATTCATTGTCATATTACATACATGACATCACATACAACCCTAAGATTCTTGTTTCTGTGAGTGATACAGAATTTCCACTTATTGATAGTGCAAAAAAATCTGTGGATAATGTATGCATGTAAACAAATAAAGAACTGTAAACAAAAAATGAATGTAAACAAACTGACTGTGCAATACAGAGAGAATAAATAAAATCAATAAAGTACACAATTATGAGTCCTTAAATGAGTCCCTGATTGAGTTTATTGTTGAGGAGTCTGATGGTTGAGGGATAGTAGCTGTTCCTGAATCTGGTGATATTAGTCTTGTGGCACCGATACCTCTTTCCTGATGGCAGCAATGAGAACAGTCCATGTGCTGGTTGGTGTGGATCCTGATGATTGCTGAAGTTCTCTGACAGCAGTGTACCCTGTTTATGTTCTCGATAGTGGGGAGGGTATTGGCTGTGATATCCTGAACTGTGTTCACTACTCTTTGGAGGGCATTAGGTTCAGGGGTATTGATGACCCCATACCAGACCATGATACTGCTGGTCAGCACACTTGCCACCACACAATTGGAGAATTTATTTCCAAGGTTTTTGGTGTCATATCAAACCTCTGCAAACTCCTGAGGAAGTAGAGGAGCTGACATTCTTTCTTCATGATGCCATTAGTGTGTTAGGTCCAGGAAAGATACTCTGAGATAGTGACTCCCAAGAACATAAATTTGATCACCCTCTCCACCTTGATACCCCAATGCTCACTGACTTGTATACCCCTGCTTTCCTTTCCTGAGGTCAGCAATCAGCTGCTTAGTTTTGGTGACATTGAGTGCAAGGTTGATGTTGGAGATTGTTGACAGCTTTAAATTCCTGAATATATATACCTCTCCAATCACTTATCCTGGTCCACACATATCGATGCAATGGCCAAGAAAATGCATCTGTGTCTCTATTTCCTCAGAACCTTGAAAGGTTTTGCCATGTCACCCACATCCCTTTACAATTTCTACAAGTGCATCACTTAAACCATCTTATCAGGGTGCATCACTGTGTGGTGAGGGAGCTGCTGTGTCCAAGATGGGTTCAGCGGTGGCTGGATGATAGGCACCAGAGAGTCATGGTGGACAACTGCCTGTCAGGATGGAGGCCAGTGACGAGCAGTGTGCCTCAGGGATCAGTGTTGGGTCCTTTGTTGTTCGTCATTTATATTAAAGATTTGGATGACGGGGGTGGTAAATTGGGTGAGTAAATATGCAGACAATACAAAAATAGGGGGAGTTGTGGATAGTGAGGATGGTTTTCATGGACTACAGAAGGATTTGAGCTGTTTGGAAAGGTGGGCTGAAAGGTTGCAGATGGAGTTTAATGTAGATAAGTGTGAGGTGTTTTATTTTGGGAGGAATAACCAAAATAATATGTATGCAGTGAAGGGGAGGGCATTGAGGAATGCAGAGGAACAGAGGGATCTTGAAATAATGGTTCAATGCTTCTTGAAGGTGGATTCCCGTGTAGATAGGGTGGTGAAGAAGGCTTTTGGTATGCTGGCCTTTATAAGTCATACCATAGAATATCGGAGCTGGGGGTAATGTTAAGACTGTTTAAGGCATTGGTGATACGAAGTTTGGAGTATTGTGTGCAGTTCTGGTCTCCAAATTATAGGAAAGATATAAACAAGGTTGAGAGGGTGCAAAGAAGGTTTACGAATTGCAGTATCTTGAATATGGAGAAAGATTGAGTAGACTGGGATTTTATTCATTGGAGTGTGGAAGGTTGAGAGGGAATTTGATAGAAGTATTTAAAATTATGAAGGGAATAGATAGAGTTGATGTGAATAGGCTCTTTCCCTTGAGTGTAGGGGAGATTGGAACAAGGGGTCATAAGTTAAGGTTTAGGAGGCAAAACTTTAGGAATAATATGAGAGGATGCCTCTTCATTCAGAGAGTGGTGGCTGAGTGGAATGATCTTCCGGAAGAGGTAGTTGCAGCAGGGTCAATTCTGTCTTTTAAGAGGAGGTTAGATGAGTACATAAATGTGAGGGGGTTGGAGGGTTATGGGCCAGGGAGTGGGTAGGTGGAACTAGTAGAGTTAACATAAATCGGTGTGGACTAGAAGGCCGATATGGCCTGTTTCCATACTGTTGTTATGTAGTTATATGGTTATATAAAACCAAAAGAATCTGAAGAGAGCTGTGAATGTGACTCAATCCATCATACATGCCCAAGCTTCTCCATAAAATCTATCTATAATTCTCACATCTTTGGAAAAGCAGCCAACATATTAAAAAATATCCCATCACAGCTATATTCTTTTCACCCCCCCCCATTCCCCCCTCCAGTCCTATCAGGAAGAAGATTTACGAGTCTGAGATCATGCAGATTCTCTCCCACCTTTATCAGACTCCAAAACATGCCACCCAGGAAGATAAAAATGTCCTGTCAACCACGAGTGCAGCTTCAGGCAAGTGGGTGAATTGACTGACCATGTTGAGAATGTATTTGTGGTTATGCTTGCAAAATGATGTTGCTTTTGCTCTGTACCACGTGATCACTCTCTGTAAGTCAGCACTTGTATACTGCACCTTACTTATTGTACTATGTATGAGATGTCTACTGGTTTGCTTGCTAAACAAAATCTCCACATTGGTACACGTGACATAAATGCAAACTTGAAATTTGCCAAAGTTCTGTAATTTTTCTCATCAGGATTTCTCAACATGTGGCCCCTGCCCTGGATATCTGTGGTGGTCCATGGGTTTGTTACAGGTGGTCCACTTTGATGCAGTGAAAACAAATAGTACTGATATATTGAATAGGTAATATGCAAAACTAGGTGATACGCCTGAAGAAAAAAAACAATGAAAATTCTCACCAAATTAAAACAAAACTAAAGACCTAACATTGGTTTGGAAAACTTGCAGGAACAATTCTTACTCTTACCCCCAGCACCCCCACCCATCTCATTCACTGATGGTCCATGGTGTACAGTAAGTAAATGAAAAATTTAGATGGCCTGTGGATGAAAAAGGGCTGAGGACCACTCCTTGGAGATGCTACTGTGACTTAATTTCCAGCCAAAACATAGAGAGTGGTTATGTGAAGCAGAAAGATGTACCTTCAAGTCCCACTCTAATCATTCACCTATGTGAATTGAGACTGATGATTCCGAAGTGGTCAAGGGTACTGGAAGTATCATTTTTCCTATGAAATGTAAAATAAAGATTCCTTCTGCTTCTTGGCAAACATAAAATATGTCAGAGTACATTTATGAAGCACAATCTCTTGATCAAAAAAAAACTTTCTTAAAAGCAGGTAGTCTGCAAAATTTGTTGCGCAACATTTGATATTTGAATGGTAATTTTTGAGATACATACTGCATCAATGGAGCTGATCTTGCAAAAGTTCTAGTGCTGGATTTTACTGACAGCTTTGAACACTGGTACACTGACAATCGCAGCACCAAACTTTCCCCCATCAATCCATGTGGTGAATGTTATACAGTTATAGGCAATGACAAGATTGCAAGTTTCATCACTGATCTGTTGAATTAACTAGTGGTTGTTCCCTATAAAAGAGTTGTAGAATTGTTAGAGATGTATATCATGGAAACAAGCCCTTCAACCCATTTTGTCCAAGCCATTCAAGCTGTCTATCTGAACTAATCTCATATGTTGGCATTCACTCTGCATCCCTCTACACCTTTCCTATCCATGTATCTGTCTAAATGTCCTTTAAACATTGTAATTGTCTCACCTCCACAACTTCCTCTGATTGCTCATTCCATACACACACTGGCCTCTTGTGTGAACAGTTGTCTCTCAGTTCACTTCTAAATCTTTCTCCTCTCTCCTTAAACCTGTGCCCTCCACTGTTAGAGTCCTCTAGGCTGCCAAATAGATTCTCAATTCACCTTATCTATGCCCCTCATGATTTTACATACAGTAAAAGTCCAAAAATCTGGACCACCCAAGGATCCAGAATTCTTGAAAATTCTCGTCTGAAATCTAGACCACCCGAGAATCCAGACTTCTCAAAAACTCTTGGCTTTTGCATGCACGTGAGTGTGTGTGTAAGCCCCACAGATGCTCAGTGGCAAGAAGCGACCATGCAGAAGTCACAGAAATGTAAGAATTTTTTTAAATGCTTTGTTTTTTATATGAAAAAATATTTTGGAAATAAACTATCTAAATGTACCTGTTTATTTGCCTTAAATTTGAATTTTTAAAGGACTGCCTGAGAATCTGGAAAATACGAAAATCCTAACCAGCCCAAATCCCGACCAGTACGGATTTTAGGACTTTTACTGTACTTCTTACAGGTCACCTCTCAGACCCTGGGTTTCAAAGAAATTAGCCTATCCAGGCTCTCCTCATTATTTAAGTTCTTTAGTCACAGTAGTATCCTTATAAATCATTTCTGCATCCTTTCCAGCTTAACTGCATCCTTTTTATAGGTAAACAATGATGACTGCACACAATTACCCTGTAAAGTCTCACCAATGATTTGTACAGCTGTATCATAACATTTTAATGCCCTGACCAATGAAGCAAGTGTGCCAAACACCTTCTTCACTACCCTGTCTACCTGCATTACTTGTAGCCTTTGTGTCTTTGATCAACGACAGTTTCCAGGGCCCCATCATTTACTGAGCAAATCCAGCCCTGGTTTCACCTACAAAATGCATAACTGTCTGAGTTAAATTTTATCTACTTTTCCTAGGCCCATTTGTCCAGTTGATCTCGATCAGTGGTTTTCAAATTTTTTCTTTCCACTCACATACCACTTTAAGTAATTCTGCCATAGATACTCTCTGGTTAGTATGAGATTACTTATGGTGGTATGTGGGTGGAAAGAAAACATTTGAAAACCACTGTTTTAATTGTACCCAATTGACTCGTTATGTGCACAGTTTCATAACTCCAAAAGAAATGGGTCCATGACTATTTTTCTCAAGCAAAATATATCAGTAACAATTGGGTCTAGAGCAGTGGTTGTCAACCAATTTTTCCCATTCACATGCCACCTTAAATAATCCCAAACCAATCACAGAGAACCTATGGCATAGGGATTACGTAAAGCAATATGTGAGTGGAAATAAAAAGTTTGAAAACCATTGCTATAGATCAATACCTGCAGTAGATTTTCCCATGCTCTTTTATAAATTATAAATTCCAAGATTCCTCAGCAACATTGGGCTCTACAGCAAAGGTGTCCTAGAGCTACCCATTTCCGGTCTTTCAGAGAGGAGTATAAGTGCTCATATAGGAGTAGGAGACTGGAGATGATGTTAACAGAGGCGAATAATCCACTTGCAGCTCAAGCTGCCATCATCCTGGATACTGGGAGGAAATGGATTCCATCAGAAACAACTAAGCAAGCAAAGGCAGCACTCGAGCATAGGGACGTCATAGGCCCAGGGACACCGTGTGCCAATTGCAGCGAGAGAAGAATCGTCTTGGACTTGGGGCCAGTACACCAGCCTGGAACAAGGCTGCTCCATCTCAGAGATGCAGGAGTATGATGGAGGAGATATGTTGGAAGGTGGAGGTGGCAAAGTACTCATAGGGCCTTGCTCAGGCAAAGCAAGGGCAATGGATGAGATGGGAGGGAGTGGAGAAAAGGAAGATTTCCTTGAAAGAGCTGTGGGAGATGGAGACATTCAAAGTGAGCTTCAATATCAGGGTTGCATATGGTGTCTTGCTGTCTGCCATGAATCTCAGCCAGTGGTATGGAGAGAACCCCACATGCTCCCTTTGTGTGACTTCGGCAACACGGAAACATACCTTGGTGGGCTACAAGACCAGCCTCATTCAAGACCGATACACCTGGCGTCAAAACCAGTTGGTACGGTGTCTCACAGCAGTGCTGGAAAATAGGCGGACAAGTGATAATGCTCTACCTCCCCCTTCATCCTGCTGGCCGCTAATGGTATTTGTCCGGGAAGGTGAGGGTCAAGCTGGAATCACCACATCAAGATCAGATTCTGGTGGCTAGGAGAGGCACGTAATTGGAAGATGGTGGCAGGCTTAGGCCAAAGGCACTGCTTCCCAAATGAAATCGTGGAAACCAGCCTCAGACCAGACCTTGTGCTGTGGTCAGCCTCACTCCATCTCGTTTACATCACCGAGCTTACAGTGCCCTGGGAGGATGCAGTGGAGGAGGGCTATGAGCGCAAGAAACTGAGGGACACTGAGCTTGCAGCTGATGTACAGCAATGTGGCTGGAAGGAAAGGGTCTGACTGGTTGAAGTAGGCTGCAGAGGTTTTGTAGCCACATCGACATCAAGGCTCCTCCGGGAGTTGGGAGTGTGAGGAAAGATGCACCGACAAGTGGTCAAAGATCTCTCCAGAGATGCTGAAAAGGGTAGTCAGTAGCTCTGGATGAGGAGAAAGGAATCCACCTGGGTACCCAAGTGAATGAATGGCATCTAAGGGGTGAGTCTAGTAAGTTATCCCTTACTAATCACAGAGCACCTATGGCAGAAGGATTGCTTAAGGTCATATGTGAGTGGAAAAAAAATGCTTGAAATCCACTGATCTATTTTGTACTCCATCCAAATCGAGTCCAAGTTCTTTACTTCTTATATTACTTAGAAGAAAGATCTCTGGATTTTTTGGTATGTTGCTTTTTGTGATTTTATTTAATACCTGGTTTAGATCTTTCCAAAACTTTTCCACTTTCTCACATGCCCAAATTGCATGTACTGTTGTTCCCGTTTTCTTCTTACAACAAAAACATCTATCTGATACTGTTGGGTCCCATTTATTTAACTTTTGGGGCATGGTGTATAGCCTGTGTAACCAATTATATTGTATCATGCATAACCTCATATTTATTGTATTTCTCATTGTTCCGGAGCATAGCTTTTCCCATGTTTCATTCTTTATCTTTATGTTTAGATCTTGTTCCCATTTTTGTTTGGGTTTACAGATTGTTTCCTCATTCTCTTTCTCTTGCAGTTTGATGTACATGTTTGTTATAAATCTTTTAATTATCATTGCATCTGTAATCACATATTCAAAAATGCTTCCTTCTGGTAACCTCAGCCTGCTTCCCAATTTGTCCTTCAAGTAGGTTTTCAGTTGGTGGTATGCAAACATTGTACTGTGAGTTATACCATATTTGTCCTTCATTTGTTCAAAAGATAATAATTTATTTCCCGAAAAACAATTTTCTATTCTTTTGATCCCTTTTCTCTCCCATTCTGTGAAGGAAAGGTTATCTATTGTGAAAGGGATTAGTTGATTTTGCGTCAAAATTAATTTTGGTAGTTGATAATTTGTTTTATTCCTTTCTACGTGTATCTTCTTCCAAATGTTGAGCAGATGTTGCAGTACTGGTGAATTCCTATGTTGCACCAGCTTTCCATCCCACTTATATAGTATATGTTCAGGTACCTTCTCCCCTATTTTATCTAGCTCTAATCTGGTCCAATCTGTTTTTTCTCTTGTTTGATAAAAATCTGATAGGTATCTTAATTGTGCTGCTCTATAATAATTCTTAAAGTTTGGTAGCTGTAAGTTCCCTTGTTTGTACCATTCTGTTAATTTATCTAGCGCTATCCTCAATTTCCCCCCTTATGATAGCCTTAATTGTAGCAAAAAAAATGTATTATGTCAACCTGGAAATTAGAAGATCGCCTGAGAGTACAGCAATGGTACATGGAAATGAATAAATGTATCCCATTGGAAAAAATAATATATAATTTAAGAAATAACATCACAGTATTCTAATAAGTTTGGGGACCGTACATGGAACACAACAGAGAAGTCCTACCGCGGACCTCCACCACCTAAAATGACAGAAGGAGAAGAAGATGAAATGAACTGATCCAGTATGTAAAAGTAGAAGACACAAATTTCTTGTTTATTTTCATTGTGTGATTACATTGTTTAATGGGTTTAATGTATCATATATGTTGAACGTTGAGTGGGGGAGGAAGGGGGTGGGAAGGGAGGGGGGAAAAGGGGAGAAAGTGATACTATATTCATGAGGGAAATGTTTGCGTGTATTTTGGTTAGTATGGTTCATAGTGTAAAAAATTAAAAAAAATTAAAAAAAAATCCACTGATCTAGATCTTGCTGTAATCCTTAGCCCATTTACACAGTGCTAGAAAGCTGGGTTTTATGTAAATGGAGAATCAAAGGTGGATTGAAGGGTCTAGACTTTCCCATCTTCTATCCGCCAAGGTAGGAACTCTCAGCGGTGAAGCGCATTGATGTAGGGCCTATCTAAAACGGTTGACCCGTATTGCCAGTTCAAAAGGAAAAGGAACGATGACGTCCTGATGTTGGGTGCAGAAAATGTTCATAGTCAAAGATGCCCAGCGAATTGAGCAGGGGACACTACTAGGTGCATAGTGTGCAAATGATGGTGGGTCTGGACACAAGAGTTTGCAATCGCACGTAGTTTTTATTAACACACAACAATTTGTTGAAGCTGGTTGCAAAATATTAACTGGAATAACACTCACACACACACACACACACACACACACACACACACACACACACACACACACACACACACACACACACACACACACACACACACACACACACACACACACACACTCTCTCAAAATGTATGAAGGAGTGCTGGAAAATGTAACAGGAATAAAACACGTGCTCTATAAAAGAGAGTGGGAAAACATTACCAGATACACGCACAATTTATAAAAGAGCTCTTTTTTGTTGTGTGTTAATAAAAACTAGGTATGATTGCAAACCCTTGTGTCCAAACCCACTAAATCTGATTCTTTTTTCAACACAACACAGCGTCATGCTAGGCGCTGATTCTGCTGTGCTACATATCCCACCTCATTTGCTTTGGGGAGCCAGCTTTCTGTGTAAAAGGACTCATGGAGCTGGCTTTTTTCTGTTCTGTGTGAACAAGCAGGCCGGATTCCAAAGATGTGCCGTGTATATGGCAATAATGCAACTTGTCAGTGTAAAAAAGGACTTAAGATAACCTTCTTCACTATTCATTATACCGTTGATTTTGGTGTTATCCACAAACTTACTAACAATGTCAGAATCAGAATCAGGTTTTATTTGTCGGGGGCATCACGGTTAATGTAGTGGTAAAAACAATTCATTTATACACCAGCAATCAAGACCGGGGTTTGAATCCTGCGCAGTCTGTAAGGAATTTGCATGTTCTCCCCATTTCTGCATGGGTTTTCCCCAAGGGCTCCAGTTTCCTTCCACCATTTGAAATGTACTGGGGGGTTGTAGGTTAATTGGCTGTAAATTGTGCGGCACAGACTTGTGGGCCAAAATGGCTTGTTACCATGCTGTATGTCTAAATTTAAAATAATTTTTTTAACAAAATTAATAAATTTCAAAGAGCACGTGTCACAAAATCTGTTGTTTTGTGGCAGAAGTATTGTGCATTACAGGTGTACAATTGCTCTAAATTACAGTTCCTGAAATACAATATTTAAAAATAAATAATTACTGCCAAAAAGAGAATAAAGAGATGCAGGTTTATAGTCTGTTCAGAAATCTGATAGCAGAGGGGAAGATGCTGTTTTTGTACCATTGGGTGTGTGTCTTCAAGCCTCTGGACCTCTTTCCTGATTGGAGCAGTGACCAATGTTAACCTTTTTGTCATCCAAATCATTAATTTTAGACAACAATCTACAATCACCATCGATCACTGTGGTACATCATTTGTCACAAGGCTCTAACCTGAAAAACAACCCTACAAGTCCACTTGGTCTGGACCCAGAAATTTATCCACCTTGACATGATCCAACACTGTTAACACCTTATCATCTCTTTCGCAGACATACCATAGGCTATATTTAGTTATCTCTCTTACCTCCCACTCCTACTTATCTACTCCACAGTAAACACATTCAGAAAATATTAATTGAAGATCTTCCCTGCCTCCTCTGGCTCTACACAAAGGTATCCTTCCTGATGCTTCCTGACCCATTTTCCCCTCATGATTCTTTTGTACTTAATATCAAACCTTAATGCCTGAGTAAAGCCATTTCCAAATTCTTCACATTCATTCTTCAGTATGCTCCTCAATGGATTCCTTTGAATCTCTTCTGCCTGATATATTCTTCCTTTTTCTTTCTGATCTCTGCCTCTATATCTCTTGTTAACCAGGGTTCCTTTACCTTGCCATTCCTTCCCTGTGATGCCAGTTATTGGAGCAAAATTTCCTCCAATGCTATCTGTATTAAGCAGGCAGTTAAGGGTCAGCTCAATGCCACCCAGATTAGGTAAGTGCTATTGACCTAGTGTGAGATTTTATGTTAATCCAGTAGTTTCATGGCTACTGTTATTGGATTCTTAATTACATATTGAGCATTTGAATTTCAATTTCAGCTGTTACCATGAGTTCTTAGCTCGTATCGCCATTGATTTGAATTGAACTGAATTGTTTATTGCCCTGAGCACCAAAATGCAAAGAAAAGTATATTTTGGTGCTATCCAGGGAAATCAACCCATATAGCAGGTAGTGCAATAATAAAACAAAAATTTGGGGTGTAGAGTTACAGTAAGTCAAAGAGTGGAAGTATAGTGCTTGTATGACAAAGTCCTGGATTAATAGAAAAGTAAAGGGATCATTCAAGAATCTGATAACAATAGGAAAAAACAACACTGCCCTTGAATCTGGAGGTTGGTGTTCTCAAGCTGGTGTATGCCCTGGTCAATGGAGGTATGGCAAAGAGACTGTGATGTGTCCCTTAATATATGACCAGTTTTCCAATGATAGTGTGAGGTACAGGCGTGGCCAATAGAGAAGAGGTTAGTTTACGTGATGGCCGTGCTTTCTTGTGGTCTTGGGTAGAGCAGTTCTCATATGCAGCTGTGATGAAGGCTTCTAGATTGCTGTCACACTGTGCCAGGCTTCACTATCACCTCCAGAATATGGCTCCATATGATGATCATTGATAGAGCCAGACTCAAAGCCCTCAGTGATTAGAAATTTTTGAAAGGGCATTTTAGTTTTATCTACTGCACCCTCCTGCACCCTCCTGCACCTGTTTTAGTGGGATGAAAAGGGGAGAACGTCTACTCCATGTTGAAGAAAATAAATTCTCAGTATCACATAGTATCCTTTGGAACCCAGAGAAATTCAAATTTTTTTATAACCAATAAAGAAATTTTGGATCAAAATTATTGTCAAGGCAACCAATTTAAAATTTCACAAAATGCCTTCATCAATGTTAGAAGGTGACTGAGATTTTCCCTAATGTTTTGGCTAAACTGAATATTTCAAGCAATACCAAAGAATAAAAAAATATAACCAGCTACTCCATCTTGAAACATTGACTGACCATTTCTACCTGACGTGCTGAGTTCCAATGTTTGCTCAACATTACACTTAATTTATTAATTTTGCAGGTAGTATATATTTTAGTCACACACAGGTAGGAAATCTTTCTTGCCTGTATCACAAAATCTTTTTTATCTCTACCTAATACCATAGAAAGCCAGAGGTATACAATCCCGTGATTATTGGGGGATCAGAGGTGGACAGGGTGAGCAAATTTAAGATCTTGGGAATTACTATCTTGAGGGATCTTTTCTGGACTTGACACACTAATGGCATTGTGAAGAAAGTATGTCAGCACCTCTACTTCAGGAGTTTGAGGTGGTTTGGTAATGACATCAGAATCTCTGGCAAATTTCTGCAGATGTGTGATAGAAAGTGTACTAATCGGCTGCATCATGTTCTGGTATGGAAACACCAATACTCTTGACTGTAAAGATAGTGGACACTGTCCAGGACATTGAAGGCAAAACTCTTCCACTATTGAGCATATCTACAGGGAGCTCTGCTATTGGAGGGCAGCAGCAATCATCAAAGACCCTCACCACCCAGAACATGCTCTGTTCTCGCTGTTGCTATCGGGAAAGAGGTATAGGTGTTACAAGACTCACTTCTAGATCACTTTCAGGAACAGCTGCTACCCCTCCACCATCAGATTCCTCAATGACAACTCAATTGGAGACTCAGTTAAGGATTCTTACTTGTGCACTTAATTGATTTTCTTTTTGTTCTCTCTGTATTGCACAGTAAGCTTATTTACAGTTTTTTGTTTGCTTACATGTTTTACACTGTGTAGTTTTTTTTCACTACCATTTAGTAGTAATTCTGCTATCCCTTCAGGATAAATGAATCTCAGGGTTATATGTGATGTCATCTATGACTCCGACAATAAATCTGAAATCTGAGACATTTTAACATCACAAATGAAGGTCAGGACCACTGAATGTAAGATGCTGTACTGATTTTTGGTCAAATCTCTGTAGCAAGACTTAATCTTCTAGTTGGTTACAAGGAGATTAGGTTGAAATAAAGGCCATGTTATTGTCTTGGTGGAGATTTTAGCTGGATTAGAAACCCCTAGTATCAGTGTGACCAAAACTGTGGTCGTTCCCCCACACCCCCCCCCTATACAGTTCTAGCAAAACTTTGTTAATCTTGTCTTCTTATGTTTACTGGGCTGCCTGCATGGCAGAGTGGTTAGTGCAACGCTGTTAGAGCACCAACAACCAAGTTTCAAATCCAGTGCTGTCTTTAAGGATTTTGTACATTTTCCCTGTGTGTGCATGGTTTTTCCATGGGGGCAACTGTTCAAAATGTACCAGGTTTTGTGGTCAGTTGAGTGTAATTGGCCAGTATGGGCTTGTGGGGCTGAAAGGGCCTGTTACCATCCTGAGTCTGCATTTAAATTTAACATTTTCAAACCTCTTTGGTACAATGGAAGGGAATAATTCTTCTTTGTCTTTGGTTCAGAGTCATGCTATCTCTTTTGCCTATAGCCATGCAAGTTTACTTAAATAGATCAGGTTTACTCATGATCAAATGTTGTGTGACATCATGTCTTGCTTGTGGAAAAGATTTGTTATTCAGTTAATAAATCTGATACAGTAAATGCTTTGTCATTCATCGTGATAAAAGTCTTAATGCAAAGCTATGCAAATATTTATCTTTTATTTTATCAGCGAATTAAAATTACATAAGTAACAGCCACAGAGCGATTTTTTGGATGAGAGATCGAAATTCGGAGTATTTCATGCTTTGGGAGATGATACTTTGAAATTAAGATATATTACAATAAGGAAAGTATCGTCTATATTTTGATTCAAAGAAAAAATTCTCATGCTCACGCTTCCTTCAAATCTTATGGGGATCATTTATGACTCACTATCTTACTTTATAATTTCACTGCAATATAATGAAATTGTCTGATTCATAACTTTTCCATGTTGTTTTTCTTTTAATATTAATTATGTATAGCATCTGGCAATGGTGTTAGGCATGGGTTTTGAGTTTTACTCCTTTTTTTCTTCTTTTTTTTTGTTATTAGTTTTTTTTAAATATATATAACTTTTGGAAAATAAATAATGAATACGATTTACAATTTATGTATGTTTTTAATATATTGAATGTTTTATTACATTTGTGTAACCATCCATATCATTTTATTTAATTTTATTTTTTGTATCAGCTTTTGATTAAAATCAATAAACATATTTTACAAAGAAAAATAAAAGAAAGAAATAAAGAATCTTACATGTTGCAGGTTTCCAAAGCTCAATGCAACATTAATGATCTAGAAGTAAACTTAATAATGCAAGGGTTGATATGAAATGACCTTACTTTGGAATTTGCAGATGTGTTTTGCATTAATTGTGATCCATTGACCTTTGGGCCTGATGATATTGTACTATAATAATAGTATATAGTTTTCAATCTACTCTGATTGAGTTACTCATTGATAATATTATTATTGTACTGATCAGGGACAAATACAATATTAGTTGTGCTATTTGAAGGTAAGCATTATCTTCTGATTTTCATTAGGTCCATTGAGAACGGGGTTTTAGCGAGCAATACTGATTGGATGTAGACTCAAGTTGTTAAACCAGATGTTAATGTAAGAAATATCAGGAATGTATGTTTTCTTGGCTGAATACATGCTGTTGACATAGATGCTGCTGGGAGTTTGTTGAGCTAGGGCAGGTCATGGCATATTGAAGCCTGAAAAATCAGTTACTGTCAGAGTGATCATTGTGCCGACATATCTTCAAACTACCGTGACACCGTGTTAGCAGTGCCAAAGTCCATCTATTCTTCTTTGTCTTGTGTTCATATTGGATCTCAGTTACAATCTGTCAAGCTTAATCAGCTTGATTGCCCAAATTCATTAAAGATCAGCGAACATTTTGTCATAAGTCTATTCATTGCAAATTATAGATAGTGCATGGTTGAGAAAAATATAGCAGACATTTCACATCAAAATTGAATATCAGTGTACGCTGATTTTCCACGTTTTACCCGTCTCTCACTTTAGCTGGTCCTCAGAATTAATTTCAACCTTTCACTGCTTTCATTTGCTTAAAAGAATGACTGAATTTCTGTGACAGTGGTCACGATCCAACCAATTATGCACCATGTTACAGAAGGAATGTTATATGTTCAAGGAATTGTGTGTTATTCAGCTATAACGCTAGTTGTGTTTAATTTGATTTAAAAAACGAGGTGAGAAAGTGTCATCATTTGTGATATTGCAAATCCTGAAGTCAAGTACAAGTTAATTGGAATTATAGAGAGGGTTGGCACATTTGCACTTGCTTGTAAATCTCGTTTTATGACAGAAGAAATCAGGATGGAATTACATTTTTTTTTGGTTTGGTGATTTTGAAGACTTGCACCTGTAGTGTGGAAAATACCCAGTAATGTTTGAAATGTTTTCAATCTACTCTGATTGAGTTACTCATTGTTAATATTATTATTCTCTCGGTATTTTTACTAATTTCTGTTAGTTAACCATAGTTGGTGCTTATTAATGCTTGTGTCTGTATGTCTGTCAGATTTTCTTATCATTAAATCTAAGGAACTTATACCTGTACATTGTTTGGAAAGAAAAGTATTATTTATCATTGCAATACACAAAAGTGCTAGAGGCATCTGCAAACTTTCCTGTTTCAATCCTTTATCTTTGGTAAATATGAAAATAAACTTGAATGTGAAACTTTGAGATTATGGCAGATTCGGGAACAAGGCTATTGCAAACTGATACACCAGCCCTCATGGGAATTCACTGCTTTTAAAAAATTCTTTAACAATGATATATGTATGATTTCTCTATGGGCCTAATCAACATAATACTTTAAATTATTCTGAAAAAATTATACTCCTGGATGTCTTTGCAAGTAAACCAGGCGCAGGTGAGAAATTCTTGCGCTTGTAATCCAGAAACCTCAACTATCAATCTGGAAACCAGAAATCAAATCTCAACCACCTTGGCAGCTGTGGAATTTGAATTCATATGATAATTTGTTCATCAGTTATGAAGCTCTTGAACCTTCATTCCAGTACCACCTCAACCATAACACTACTGCAAGAACAAAGATCTGTTGTTGCACTATTGTGTCAATACATTTTTTTACACTAACTGCAACTTTAAATATCTAAGCAAGGGATGTCTTTGGTGCTCTGTGGTTAGTAAGGGATTACTTAAGATGGGAGAAAAAGGTTGAGAACCACTGATCTGCCCTGTTATTTTTTTAATTTATGCTGATGGGTTTTTGTGTATTTTACATATTAGTATTCTAAAGCGGCATCTTCTGCAAAGAGTAGTTCACGGACAAGTTGTTCTTGTGTCTTGGTGTGAGCTTGAAGGCGCCTCAGATTGAAGAGACTGCCATCCGTGCGGTACCGGATGTAAACAGCGTCTTCATTGTTGAGGTCTTTCATGGCTTGTTTCAGCATCATGCTGAAGAAGATTGAAAAGAGGGTTGGTGCGAGAACGCAGCCTTGCTTCACGCCATTGTTAATGGAGAAGGGTTCAGAGAGCTCATTGCTGTATCTGACCCGACCTTGCAGGTTTTCGTTGCCCATTCAGAGCCAGCTCTTCAGCGCTTGATGTCCTGTTTTGTGGAAACTGCCAAAATGTTTGGCCTGGAAGTCAGCCTGAAGAAAAATGAGGTCCTGCATCAGCCAGCTCCCCACCATGACTACCAGCCCCCCCACATCTCCATCGGGCACACAAAACTCAAAACGGTCAACCAGTTTACCTATCTCAGCTGCACCATTTCATCAGATGCAAGGATTGACGACGAAATAGACAACAGACTCGCCAAGGCAAATAGCGCCTTTGGAAGACTACACAAAAGAGTCTGGAAAAACAACCAACTGAAAAACCTCACAAAGATTAGCTTATACAGAGCCGTTGTCATACCCACACTCCTGTTCGGCTCCAAATCATGGGTCCTCTACCGGCATCACCTACGGCTCCTAGAACGCTTCCACCAGCGTGGTCTCAGCTCCATCCTCAACATTCATTGGAATGACTTCATCCCTAACATCGAAGTACTCAAGCTGGCAGAGTCCGACAGCATCGAATCCACACTGCTGAAGATCCAACTGCGCTGGGTAGGTCACGTCTCCAGAATGGAGGACCATCGCCTTCCCAAGATCATGTTATATAGCGAGCTCTCCACTGGCCACCGTGACAGAGGTGCACCAAAGAAGAGGTACAAGGACTGCCTAAAGAAATCTCTTGGTGCCTACCACATTGACCACCGCCAGTGGGCTGATATCGCCTCAAACCGTGCATCTTGGCGCCTCACATTTTGGCAGGCAGCAACCTCCTTTGAAGAAGACCGCAGAGCCCACCTCACTGACAAAAGACAAAGGAGGAAAAACCCAACACCCAACCCCAACCCACCAATTTTCCCTTGCAACCGCTGCAACCGTGTCTGCCTGTCCTGCATCGGACTTGTCAGCCACAAACGAGCCTGCAGCCGACGTGAACCTTACCCCTCCATAAATCTTCGTCGGCGAAGCCAAGCCAAAGAAAAGAAAAAAATATTAGTATAGCTGCAGTAAGCAAGAATTCCAGTGCATTTGTACAAATTTGTCACCACAGCAGCTGGCCTCATTCATGATGACACAAAACCTATTGGACTTTCATTTTAAGAATCCATCTTTTTCACTAAATGTACTTCAAAGAAGGAAATTGGCCAACCCCACTCAGCTGGAGAAACTCAGTGGGTTAAGCAGTATCGGTGGGGGAGAAAACTGAATGGTCTCATTAAAGGGCTTTGGCTCAAAACACCAACTGTTCTTTTTCTCCCACTGATGCTGCATGACCCTTTGAGTTCTTCCAGCTCAGACTGTTTGGCTTCAGATCTCAGCATCTGTAGCCTCCTGTGTGTGTCCAGCAAGTTGGCTATCCTTACTCACTCCTGGTCATATTTGACTCCAGATCTGCCCACTGTTTTTGAGAGCTAAATATTTAAAATTCAAAATTTAGATATTTTAAATGTAGACATGTAACACAGTTACAGGCACCCAATAGATCTATAACCCCTGTATGTTTTTGAAGGCTGGGAGGAAACTGGAGCCCCTGAAGAAAACCTACACAGACATGGGAGAACAAAAAACTTCTTACAGTCAGCACTGGATATGAACCCAGGTCACTGGCACTGTAATAGCATTGAAGTGTATTTTCTGAAATGGTCTAACGAGCCATTCATTTATACCAATCCTGTTTCATTCAGTTAAATTATACAAAATTTTCATCTCCACATATGGCAATTTGCACTGAGGATTCACAATGAGATTATTTTTGGAATACACTGATAATGATTCTTCTTAACATTGCAGAGCAGAATTTAAGAAGCCTCAAAATGTTCTCCAACCAAAAGACAAATGTTTTATTTTTTTTCTGGGCAAGGCTTATTTGTGTTGAAATGACATCTTTTTCCAGTGATGACATGGGTTTTCTCCAAGTACTCCAGACATCCAAGTTTGAAGGTCACCATAAATTGTCTCCAGTGTGTAAGTGAGTGTGGAGTATGGAATGGGAATATGGGGAGAATAAAATGGAATGAGTGTGGTATTAATGTTAATGGGTGCATACACTTTTTAGGTTGAAGGACAAATTTCTGTGCTGTATGACTCGATGATTCTCTTCCTATGATAATTCATTGAGTTTTGTCAGTGATCTATTTTCAGTTAGTAGGAAAAGGAAGATTTGAGTGGGTGGAAAGCAGGAGAGAATATCTGATAGAAGAGGAGGGGGAAAAGGAATGCTAATGTAACACAAAAAAAATCTGTGACCATTGCCAATAAATGTTGTCTAAAGAGGAAATGCTTCTCTCTCTGACTGTCAGTCTGACTGTAAGAGCCACTTAGGCAATTCCTGCTAGTGGTGAATCTGTCTCCCTTGCAGCAGGCAAAAAGAAATTTCATGTCATATGACTGTTTTATTACTATGACAATAAATTAAATCTTGAATCTTGAAATAAAATTCAAAGCCATGGAATTTGAAACATTGCAAAGTATTAGATCTCAGAAAAGGAATACTACTTCTGAAGTTTTCATTGAGGTTTCTTACAATGGGGCAGGGGAGCTATGATAGAGGTCAGATAAAGACTGTGGTTTTTAATGGGAATCGGATTTCAGAATAAATGGAAGTATTCCAGAAAGCTTTCTCTTGTGCTGTCATTGGGTTACTTGGTGTAAAGGTACCTTGCACTGGAAGCAGTAAGTTGCATACTACTGTAATGAAGTACAACAAAGCAACTGTTTCACCTGGGAAGTGTGTTTGGGACCCTGGATGATAGGAAGTGAGGAGGTGAGAGTGCAGAACTATATGAGCCTTGTGGTCCATTTATGATTGCAGAGACCTCCTGCCTCAAAGAGGGTCTCCACATTCTACCAGCTACATTACTGTGGCCATTCATGGGCTGGGCTCTATATAAGTGCCAACCAGGTTACGGATAGCCATTGTGAACCCCTGCCCATAGACCACTGCGATTATGCACTGACGATTGACCATTGTGATGACCCCCACCCAGTGATGATCCACTGCCTGAATACCACAATGACCCCTGCCCATGGACTACCACAATAACTCCCTTCCTGTATCTCACTGGCTGTGGACCACCCTTGCAGCTCTTCATCTATTTTACCAGCTGAGGTAAAAATAAGCTGGCACAGGATGTACAGTTGATTCATAAGGATGTAGCCAGAGTTGTCAGCACATATTGGGTTAAACTGGTGATGCTGGTGATCTGACAACAGAAGAGATTAACTTATTTTTACCCTTATAATGACCAACA
This sequence comes from Narcine bancroftii, assembly GCF_036971445.1. NCBI lineage: Eukaryota > Metazoa > Chordata > Chondrichthyes > Torpediniformes > Narcinidae > Narcine > Narcine bancroftii. The sequence continues at coordinate 129,147,394 of NC_091473.1, read as the reverse complement.
AGCTTTTGAAACGTCTATACCCCTCCAATTCTCCTCTGCTGAGTACTTCATATTTTAAATAATCTTTTAAAAAAATGTGGTCAAAACGTAACCAAAATTCCCAACTTCCTTAACAACCTCTCAGCATCTTTGTTCTACTCCTCTTAAGATGGCCCTTAAAACTCACTTTTTTAGTGTTTGATCACTTGTTTCACTTCTTCCTTTTGTGACCTGGTGTCAAAGTTTGCTTGATAACACTTCTGCTTTGGGACATTTTGCCATATTAAAATTATTAAATAAAAATTGTGTTAATGAAACAATTGTTGACACTCTAAGTTAGATGGAACAAACCAAATTGTAAGTATGGTTAAAAAAAATTGCTAGTTATACAAAACCAAAGTTAAATGTAGAAAATGTTAAAAACACACAGCACCCAGTTAAAACAAAAAAGAGGTAGGAATTCAAGCAGAACCTTCCATGGAACGCAAAGTTAAAATATAGGTCCACACTGTAATCACAGAAATACAGAATACTAGAAACCTACAGCACAGAAACAGGCCCTACGAGACCGCGTTATCATTGTTGACTGTGATATCTATCTTTGTTAATCCTATTTGGTGCATTAGGCTTGAATCTCTCCACCTCTTTCACAGTACATCTTAATATCGTTTAAACATTGCAATCATATCTGCTCCCCCAATATCCTCTGATATGATTTGCTATGGTATGATATAATATGACATAACATGATATGATATGATATAAATTTATTGTGCAATGCACAGACACACTGAAATTCTTACCTGCTGAAGCCACACAATATCAATAAATTAAATTAACATAATGTGCCACGAGACATAAATGAAAAAATAAATATAAAAGGATAGATAAATAAATATTCAGAATATGCAAAAAAAAAATGTTTCAATAGTGCAAATGGATCTTTTAGTGGTCCTGGAGAGATTTATGGTTAGGGCAATTCAGGGTGATTCAAGACTCTGATAGCATTGGTAAAAGAAAATGATTTTTGAACCTAGATTCTTCAGGCTCCTCTATCTTCTGCCCAAAGATGAGAGAATGACTAGGGCGATGTGGTTTCTTTATGATGTTAACTATGTCTTGAGCCAGCACTTCACATAGATGTCTTCAATGGACAGGAGGCCAGTGGCTATGAGACTTGGTGAAGTTTCCCACTTCCTGCAGCCTTCTGTGTATTCAAATTTCCAAACCAGAACATGATGCAACCAGTCAGTTGGTACACCTGTAGAAATTTGCTGGAGTATTTGATGACATGCTGAAGATTCTCAGATATTTTGATAAGTAAAGATAGTGGTCTGCCTTCTTCATGATTGCCTCAATGTGCTGACCTCTGGAGAGTTCTTCTGATATGTGGATTCCAACCCTGTCTACCACCGTCCCCCAATAAAAACAGGGCATGGTCTCTCATCCTTTCCTAAAATCCACAATAAGCACCTTCTTCTTGCTAATATTGAGAACAAGATTGTTGTTCTGGCACTACACATCCAGATTCTAAATGTCCATCCTGCATTATAACTCATCATAACCTGTTATTCAGCCAACACAGTCATTCCAGATAATTACCATAATCTATGTGAAAAACTCTGACCTCAGATCTCCAAATTAATTAAGAAAAAGGTGGTTAGTGCAATGCCTTTACAGTACCAGTGATCAGGACTGGGCTTTGAATCCTGTAAAGAGTTTGTAAGCTCTCCCCATGTCTGCATGGGTTTTCTCCAGGGGCTCCGGTTTCCTCCCACTGTCTGAAATGTACCAGGGTTGTAGGTTAATTCGGTGTAAATTGGGCAGAGCAGACTCATGGGCCAAAATGGCCTGTTACTGTGCTGAATATGTAAATTAAAACAAAAAATAAAAGTTTGGAAAACAAACTATAGAGATGAAATGAGAGGTTGCAAAATCTGCAGGAAGTGTTTACCTCTCTTCTCCCAAACTCACCTTATATTCTCAATTTTCACAATTATGTTGTTTTTAATCAATTTTCACTTCCTTCAATCTTTTGATCACCAATGCAGAAATTATTATTCAACTCCTTTGCTTAGAGCAAGATTAGATTGAAGTAAATCTTGTCTACAGTGTGGGCAGTGTGCTGGCTGGCAATTATATTGTAGGTGAGACAACATAAGGGCACAATATTGCCTTCATTGAGCCTCTGTGTAGCCAACCTAGATATGCCTGGAACGCCATGTTTCATTTTTAGCATCATCTTTAGTCAGATCATGTTACTCTATGTCTGATAGTGGCTTGGTGCAGTCTCGTAAAACAGGTGATAGGAAATCAGAAGCAAATTTTTCATCTCTCCCAATTTTCTTTATTGCTTTTGAAATCAACACAGATATGGCATTAGAGAGCTATACAACACTCAGCAGATTTGCAAGCACATGCTTTACATTATTATAGAGTCAAAATTATTCCCCATATTTTATTGTGAAGTGGCATTGAGTGGTGCAGAGTCGGCAGATGCCAATGGACTATTTATTTATGGGTAGCACCGTTGTGACTGCTCCTCCCCCACAGGACTAGATGAATGAACATCAGTGAAATATGAGACTTTGCTTTTTGCTAAGATTTTGACAATGCAATTAATTTGGAAGGTTTTGTTTTTATTCACACTGGGCATGGTATTAATTAGCTTAAAGTAAGGGAAAATTTCATACTATCACCAATGATAGATCATCTTATTTATTTGAGCAATATGGCAGATCTGTACTCCGGGGAGGTAGAGGAAAGTAAATTAACTCAAATAGTGTTGATTAAGCAAATTAACAAATTTATGTCTGCCCCATTCAGAACAAATAACCAATAGTTTTTTCTTCCTTGAGGTAACAGTGGTTTATCTTCTAGAAGTCACATGTTGTGAGATTTCCCCTGCATTTCTGTTTTACAGACCTGATCCAGATTTAAATGTGTCATATTTCTATAGCCAGCAATGGAAGTAACTCTGTTACCCAATGTTAGCTTTATATAGTGAAAATATTATTTGATAGGTGGTTCTGCATTTTCCTATAAACCTCAGTCGATGGAGATTCTGACAGCAATTCAGCAAAATCACACTTCAAAATGAATTTAAATGCCTCATTATAAAATAAATGATCTGCAGCCTTGGATGTGAAGTTTTGCATTAATTCCTTTAAAATATGTGTTTCAGACTGTTGAGCTGGTGCATTCACATTCATGGGGAGAGAGAGACTGATGGACGTAATGATTGGAGATTGAAATAAATCTTTCTTCTGCTGAGTGGTAGACTGTTAAGTCAATGACAATATGTGACACAAGTACTAAAGTGGTGGCTTGTCTCCATGTAAATTTGTACTGATCACAAATAATTTGAAAGGACAGGATCGCACGTATTTTTTTTCATTTCAAAATTAAATCAGTTTGTTTGCAATGTGAATAAAAGAAATACAGATGGTGAACACATTGGGAGGCAAAACAAGTGTGGATAATGGTTTAAATTCACCGATGGCTGCATAAGCAAGAAAACTTCCAAATATAAGCTGAAAGTTCTGGAAATATTCAGCTGGTTGGGTAAATTGGGTGGGAGAGATAAAGTGTCAGGTTGACGACCATTTATCGGACCGTTCACTGTGAAAAAGCAGCAGCTGAAACTTTAACTCTGGTCTTCTTTCACCAGAAGTAGGGATCATAGTTTTAGTTTTCATGTTACATTTCCACAATCTGCTATATGGTGCCATTAAAAATGTCAATGACACTGGCTTAGATTTGCAGGAAGCAGCGAGCTGCTATGTTAGCTGTTGACCCTGGAGCTAAGGTTGCACTTAACTTTAATGGATAGCCTAATGGGAACTTCTGGTACAAAATTGTCTCTGATATCAGTATTGAAGACAATGCTATTACGTGGAGGACAGTAGAGGAGTGAGGAAGAAGAATAGGGACCAGTGCAATAACTGAGACTAATAAATTGGCAGAGATTGATTAACAGATAGGAAACAGAATAAGATAGGAAGCTATGTTCAGGGAGGTGATGCAAAGATAAGTATTAAGACCCCAGTTATTATTATCAATTTCAATGACCAAGTGTAATGCATCTAACCTTGTTATTGGCACAAAGTTGATTGGCAGTATCACTGTATGCATTAAGGCTTCAACCGAAGTGAATGGAAAAACATGGCAAATGGAATAGACTGCAGGAAAATGGAAAGCAACATTACCTTGCTCCACACATGGATTACCCCTTTGGTCACAAAGAGGAACCCTGGTTATCCCCCTTGCTCCTTATATAAATAAAGTCTTAAGCTTAAAGATTCTGCTTAATCCTATTTGCCCTCCAAATTTCCTTCTCGCCTTTTCTTCAATGCACTCTATATTCCACAGAAGTCTCTCGATTCCAGTTGCCTTTATCAGTCATGAGCTTCTTTCTTTTTTTTCCTGATAAAAATATTTTGATATATTTTCCTCTTGCAATGTTCCATTCTTGAACTCTCTTTTTAAAAGGCTCTACTTGTCAGCTGTCACTTTGCTCTTAAGCATCTACTCTCAATCTACTTTGGTCAGAAGTAGGAGTGGAGAGATGAAGAGATGCTACAGGAGGCTGTATCCAGGCTACTGCTTCCCTGATCTTTGGATTGATGTCCCCTTAGCCTAGGAATCCAAGCTGGAGATCTTGGGATCTCAAACTTTCACCTCATACTCAAACTGTACCTTTGACGACTTTCTCATTCCTTGGTTTATAGTGCTCAGGATGAAAAAATTATCCTGTCATGCCAATCGGTTCTCTTTGACCCATGATAGACTTCTGCATAAATTTCCAAAACTCGCTCAATGAATCAATTAATAATTTGGGAGATACTCAGCAGGTTTACTCTATGTAGCAAAGATAATGATCATTAACCATACATAATGCAACTTTTTGGACTTCAGCCATTCATCAAGGTATGAGCAGAATGTAGGCAGGCACCCAATCAAAGTGGTGGGGGGAGGGTGGTGAAGAGGACAGGGAGAGGAGCACAGTCCCATAGGCAAGAGGTGGATAAGGGAGGGAGGGCACACCAGCAAATGGGGAGGCTGTGAATGGAGAGAGAAGGGGGTGGAGAGCTGGAGGAATTAAAACAAAGGGATTAGAAAGAGAGAGAGAGAGAGAATGGGGAATGGGCTAGCAGAAAGCAGAGAAGTTGGTGGCTCAAACCTGAAATGTGGGTTATGTAACTTTATCTTGGCTATATAAAGGACACTGTTTGACCTGCTGAATTTCTCCAGCTTTGTATTTTTATTTCAACCACTGCATCTGCAGTCTTTCGAGTTTTACTCATGATGCACCATCGATTACTCAAAGACTGAGGTTGAGAAACCAATAGGCTTTTATTCATTAAAGAACAAAGGAACATCCATGCTGATCGACTCTCCTGCACTGAGGAGGGGGCTGTGGAACAGTCACCTTTATACAGGAGCCTGTGGGAGGGGTCACAGGTACAGCCAGGGTGTGGGTACCAGGGCAATGGGTGTGCCCAACCAGACAAATACAAACAACAGTGGTTTACCACATTCACCCCACGCTTTTAAAAAGAGTCCAGTGGGGTGAAGCGGTGCTTACAAAGTCACAACTTAAGTCTCTCAGATGGTTTGGTCATTCAGTGGGACTGTCATAGTACGTGTTGTGACTGCAGTGCAGTGAAAAGGTCCTGGATGGCTTCGGGTGCCTGTATGTGCTCATTGTTGCTATGCTGGTGGGTAAGCGATGATGAGTCTGGTGTTTCCTCTGTTAGGGAAGAAGCAGGGTACTATGGTTCAGGTGCATCTTGTGTGGTTGGGGTGACAGTGATGTGAGGTGCTCAGTCAGGGTCACCAGGGCCTCTGTTGGAGCCAGATCCTTAAAAGAGACAGTGTCTTTGTGTCTGTCAGGATACACCACATGGGCATACTGGGGATTGACATGGAGAAGATGGACCCTTTTGACCAGGGGCTGGACTTATGGCTGCTCACATGCTTCCGGAATAGGACCTGCCCTGGGGTTATCAGCCACACTGGCAGTGTGATCTCTGTTGCAGATTTCAAGGGAAAGGAAAACATACGTTCATGCGGTGTGGTGTTTGTGGCTGTACATAGCAGGGATCTGATGGAGTGGAGCACCTCCTGGAGGACCTCTTGCCAGCAGGAGGCTGGAAGGGCCCTAGATCACAAGGCCAGGAGGACAGCCTTTCATACTGTGGCATCCTTTCTACTTGCTCATTCCCCCAGGGGTTGTAGCTAGTGGTCCTACTTGTGGCAATGCCCCTGGCCAATAGATACTGATGCAGTTCATCACTCATAAAAGAGGACCGCTGGTCACTCTGGATATAGCTGGGACGCCGAATAGAGTGAAAAGTGCGCAGGGCTTTGATGACTGTGGCAGCAGCCATGTCAGAGCAGAGGACAGCTAACAGGAAAAGGATTACTCGTCAATAACATTGAGGAAGAATACATTGCAGTCTATGGAGGGCAGGGGTCCTTTAAGGTCAACACTGAAGTGCTCAAAGGGGTGGGAGGCTTTTATCAACTGTGCCCTGTCTGGCCAATGAGGTTTGCACTCAGCGTAGACCTGGCAGTTCTTGGTCATGGATCTGATCTCCTCAATGGAGTATGGCAGGTTATGAGCTGTGATGAAGTGGAAGAACATGGTAACTCCCGGGTGGCAGAGAGCATTATGGAGGGTTTATAAGCGGTCAATTTTCACAATGAGACAGGTCCAGCAGGACAGGGTGTCTGGTGGTTCATTAAGTTTCCCCATTCCTCGCTACCAATACCTGCGCTCTCCAAGAGTTGGTGCTAGCTTCAATGACACCTTCCTTAAGTAAACGCTGTACCTCAGCCTGAATGAAGACCCTGTGCCCGGCACTCTACAATCTACTTTTAGTGATGACAGGTCACATTCGGGGGTGAGGTTTGCGAACAGTGGTGGATTTTAAGTGTGGAGAGCCCGCAGATCATGCGTGGTACATGACTGGATTGTTGGCCATGTACAATGTGGGGTGGGGAGGTAGGGAGGTACTGAAAGGTTGGCTTGAAAATTGCCAGTTAGAGACAGTGAGGGACAGATGGGGCCTCGTCATGCTTTTAAGGTGACATTGAAAATCAAGTCCAATAGCACGGAAATGCAGAGCTGCGGCATTGCCAAAAGTTTAAAGTCTTTATAGTCTGTATCCCGCACACTTACAGTCACTACACAGTAGCCTTGAACATCTGCCATAAGTGACCTAGAGGTCAAAGAGATCTTCTGGTTCACTGACATTACTGCGAGGGAGATGCTTCGCACCATGTCAGGGTGTATGAAGCTCTCTGTGCTCCCACTGTCAAATAGGCCGCTTGTCTCATGGCCATTTACCTTAATGTCTGCCATTGACCTGGTGAGCTGATGCAGACTGTCCTGGTTGAGTGTGATGGAGGCCAGTGTTGGGTCACTGCTTGTCACTGTTACGGAGGACAGCGATATCCAAGATGGTGCCCCTAGGGCCCACACACGGCGCCGTTGGATTCTGGGAGTGAAGTACCTACAATTTATCGGTCTCTGACCGCACGATGTTGAAGCTCCCTGCAAGAATGCTTTAAAATAGTGTAGCCAGGATACAAAGTTGGTCGATGCCTCAGGTGATTGAGGGTCGATTTCCAGCTTCTCTGACTTCAGGATGTGCTCCAATGCAAAAACTTCAGTGAAATCAATTGATGCACCATCAATTAGTCAAAGACTAGGTTGAGAAACCAATAGGCTTTTATTCACTAAAGAACAAAGGCACATCCATACTGTCCTGCACTGAGGAGGAGGGCTGTGGAACCTTTATACAGGAGCCTGTGAGAGGGGCTACAGTTATAGCCAGCCAATGGGTGTACCTGACCAGATGAAATACATACAACAGTAGTTTACCACAACTTAGTTCACAATTTTCACAGGTTTAGAACAAGGAACCTCTTTTGGAACCAGGGCCTTACTCTATCCACACTTTATACAGCAGGGAAACCAGTGCTGCCCACAAATCTGTGAACAGGCAACGATGTGAGAAGTATTCAACCACTTGCCATAAAAAAATTTCTACCATCCACCAGTGGATAAGGAAATAATTGACATTAATGGAGCTACTGTTTTAGCTTCAGTGCTATTTTGCATTTACACCAATACATAACATAACATAGCATAACAATTACAGCACAGAAACAGGCCATTAGGCCCTTCTAGTCCACATTGAACCAAACACTCCTCTCTAGTCCCACCTACCTGCACAATGACCATAACCCTCCACCTTCTTCTCATCCATATACCTGTCCAGCTTTTTCTTAAATAATAAAATTGACTCTGCCGCCACTATTTCTCCCGGAAGCTCGTTCCACACTGCTACCACTCTCTGAGTAAAGAAGTTGCCCCTCATGTTACCTCTAAACCTCTGCCCCTTAACTCTTAACTTATGTCCTCTTGTTTCAATCTCTTCTACTCTTAACGGAAATAGTCTATCCACATCCACTCTGTCTATCCCTTTCATAATCTTAAATACCTCTATCAAATTCCCTCTCAACCTTCTATGCTCCAAAGAATAAAGACCTAATCTGTCCAATCTCTCCCTATACTCTAGATGCTTAAACCCAGGTAACATTCTGGTAAATCTTCTCTGCACTCTTTCCTATAATTAGGCGACCAGAACTGCACACAGAACTCCAAATTAGGCCGCACCAACGCCTTATACAATCTCAACATTACTTCCCAACTCCTATATTCCATGCAATGATTGATAAAGGCCAGCATACTAAAAGCCTTCTTCACCACCCTATTCACGTGAGTTTCTACCTTCAGGGAACGATGTACCGTTACTCCTAAATCTTTCTGCTCTTCTGTATTCCTCAATGCTCTCCCATTTACTACGTATGTCCTGTTCTGATTCTTCTTACCAAAATGAAGCACCTCACACTTATCAGCATTAAATTCCATCTGCCATTTTTCAGCCCACTTTTCTAAGCAGCCCAAATCCCTCTGCAATCCTTGAAAACCTTCTTCATTATCCACTATTCCACCTATCTTAGTATCGTCTGCATATTTACTAATCCAATTCACCACCCCATCATCTAGATCAGGGGTGTCAAACTCAAATTCATGGAGGGCCAAAATTAAAAACTTGGACTAAGTCGAGGGCCGAACTAAATATTTATTGAAAATTTTCAACAACATCTGCATGTTTTCTCTTCTTTCAACATATGTAATGTTAAACTTTAGGATATAACTTTAGGAGGATAATGTTACAGGTCAGGAGAAGGTAGCTCAAGTTCACCCTTTGCTTGACCTGAGGGAAACATATTTGGTCCCTGTGGAGATGTAGTCAGCATTCACAGGCCATTTCCATTTTGGCCTGCATCAGGACTCAGCATTTCCTGCTCACTCCTCAGGCTCTAGGCCTCTATTCATCCTCGACCCACCATCCCTCTACCTGACCAGTCCTTTACCCAACCTCTACTCACCCCTCACTCCACTCGCTCTGCCTCTACCCACCCCATCCTATACATGCCCCTCTACTGCCTCTCCCCTCAACCTGTTCCTTCCTCTACCCATCTCTCACCCTCTAATCACCCCTCCCCTACTCACCCTGCCCCTCCCCTTTTACCTCTTCCCTATCCACCCCTCCTTCTACTCATTCCTCCCTCTAAATGCCCCTCGCACCACCATAACTTCCCCTGCCCATTACTCCTCACCTACACCCTCTGCCCACCCCTGCTTACCCACCCACTCAGGCCCAGCGCACTGCCGATCAGCCTTTGCAGACAGCCACCATCTCTCTCTTCACGTGCAGGGCCGAACCAGCCGTCCCTGGGGTTCGCGCGGGTGCAAGTGCTGAAGGCCGTGGCGACCGGGAGAAGTGCGCTCGCGCTGTGGAAGGGCCGTCCGGTGCCAGTCGCACAGGGCTCGTGCTGCCTGGGGGCAGTGCGCAGCCTGCCATGCCCGTTGCGCTGACAGGAAATGACAGGCGCTCGCCCATCCGCCGCACCGCTCGACAGGTGGGAGAAGTGACTGGTTGTGCGGGGAGCCTTCCAACTGGCTTGCCGGCTTATGACATCAACAGACTTCTCGTGTTACAATTTCTTGTGTTACAATGGGGAAGGATGTGCAATGAAGGGGGAGGATGGTGAGGGGTGACATTACCAAAAAACAGCATCGGCTCTCGCTGCAGGGCGGGCCACCTCTAATACATTTTTGAAATGACCTTGCGGGCCAAATATAATTATATTGGCCCGCGGGCCAGAGTTTGACATGTGTAATCTAGATCATTAATGTATATAACAAACAACAATGGGCCCAATACAGATCCCTGAGGCACACCACTGGTCACCGGCCTCCAACCTGACAGAAAATTTTCCACTACCACTCTCTGGCCTCTCCCTTTCAACCAATGTTCAATCCATTTGACTATCTCAAAATTTATACCTAAAGACTGCACCTTCCTAACTAACCTTCCATGTGGTACCTTATCGAAGGCCTTACTGAAGTCCATATAGACAACATCCACTGTGCTACCCTCATCCACATTCCTAGTCACCTCTTCAAAAAATTCAATCAGATTGGTCAAACATGACCTTCCTCCCACAAATCCATGTTGAGTGCTCCTGATCAGACCCTGTCTATCCAGATGTTTAGAAGTACTATCTCTAAGAATTTTCTCCATTAATTTACCTACCACAGACATCAAACTTATAGGCCGATAGTTGCCAGGCTTCCTCCTTGAACCCTTTTTAAATAACGGAACCACATGCGCAATGCGCCAATCCTCCGGCACAATCCCCATCTCTAATGACATTTGGAAAATTACCGTCAGAGCCTCTGCTATTTCCTCCTTTACTTCTCTCAATGTCCTGGGGAAGATCCCGTCTGGTCCCGGAGACTTAGCCACCTTTATATTCCTCAAAAGCCCTAACACTACATCTTTCGTAATCACTATATTCTCCATATTTACCCAATTTGCTTTTTTTTATCTCACATCTCCCAATACCCTTCTCCTTAGTGAATACCGAAGAAAAGAAACTGTTCAATATCTCCCCCATTTCTCTAGGCTCCACACACAGTTTTCCGCTCTGATTCTCTAAGGGACCAATTTTGACTCTAGCTTTCCTCTTACCATTAACATATTTGTAGAACTCTTTTGGATTAGTTTTCACCCTGCTTGCCATAGTTTCCTCGTACCTTCTTTTAGCTTTCCTAATTCCTCTCTTAAGATTTCTCTTACATTCAATGTATCTTTCAAACATCTCCTTAACTCCATGCTTCTTATATCTAATGTACGCCTCCCTTTTTCTTCGAACCAAGTTTCCAATATTCCTTGAAAACCACGGCTCTCTCAAACCTTTTGCCCCTCCTTTTAACCTAACAGGAACATAAAGCTTTTGCCCTCTCAAAATCTGATCTTTAAAAGACAATAGCCTTCTGAAGAAATGGATAGTTCAAAAAGATCTGCTCCTAATTGAGACTCTTGTTAGAGACTCTTTCCATTCAGAAACACCAGAAGCAATTGCCATTAAAAAAAAAAATCATGAACTATAATCCTTTTGGTATGGCTGAATTAAAGATCTGTAGCAGAAGACATTACCAAAGTCAATAAAAAAGGGACAAATTTGGGAGAAGGAGATTTGTTCCAAATTTTTCTTACAGGTGAAGATTTTTTTGGTGTAAATTTTTATCTCTTAGTGCTAAAGAGAATAAAGAAAACTCTTCTGACCTTTTCAATTTCAGACAGCCTCAGGATTCAGACCTGCAACTGTGCTCTTTGGAGCACCAATCTTGTTTACGAGACGGGTAATCAATGTATCCTTTACAATATATTTTCATTGTGGATCCTGTAAATATCAAATATGTTACAGAGCTTGCCACATCAACAGCATTTCCTTCAGATTCAGGGAATTTAACAAGAGCAGTTAAACATGTAACCATTTTCTTGTGTGGGACAGTATTTCTTCATCACATGCACAAATGGCTCAAGGTTCAGGTTGTCTAAGAGAATCATCAAGAACACAGACAGTTTGAAGCATCTTTTATTGTGGTCATAGTTTATGTTCCACACCATTGTATTTTTTAATATTTCAAGTCGCATTGGTTGAATTGGGTTGAAGAACACAGGGTTTCAGGGTATACTTCTGCATCTTTGCTCTTAAATCAAGTCCTTGATATTTTCCCTGCTCACTCCAGCAGATATTTCTGCCATTTTGCATTATTTAATGGAGAAATGGAAGGGATTTCTCATCTTGTCGCAAAGCCACAATGCAGCAGAATACAATACCAAAAATGTATTGTAGTTCAATACACAAAACTGCTAGATAACCTCATGTAGTTTTCTTTATGTAGCAAAGATGTGCTACCAATGCTTTGGGCCCGAGCCTTTTGGCAAGATAAAATAGCAGGCAGGCACCTGAATAAAATGGTGGCGGGAGGTAAAGAGGGAGGAGCATAGTGTGGATGGATATAGGTGAGAGGGCAGGAGAAAAAGTGCTGGGAAGTGATAAAGAGAGGGGATAGCTCTCTGAAAGGAGAGTGAAGGGGTTGGAGCTGGTGGAAAGGAGTAGTGGTGAAAGCAGATCCCATAGTATTGTTTAAGAGGCTTTGAGCAAGACACAGGACTTTGAAGGGGATGGAGGCATATTTATCAAGTGCAAGCAGCAGAGTTTTAGTTTTATTTGGATATGACATTCATCACAGATAAGTGGGCCTAAAGGGCTGTTCAATGCCCTATGTTCTATTGCCAAAGTAATTATAGGTTTGGGCTGGACGATAGACTCACTCTCACTCTCTCTCTCTCTCTCTCTCTCTCTCTCTCTCTCTCTCTCTCTCTCTCTCTCTCTCTCTCTCTCTCTCTCTCGACACTTTCAGAGAGGGATTTCATTCCGGGACATTTTCGGCATTTTGACAGCATGTCTGTGGTCTGAAAAATACTGATCCAGAATGGGAGGGGGTGTGTGTGGTGGGGGGGGGGGGGTGTCATTTCTGTGCAGGCATTTTTCTGCCAGTGGACCTAGTCACAGCCCTGGGAACGCCATGTTGCCTGAAAGCTGCTTACTTCATTCCGGGACCAGGTTTGGTATGGAAGATGATGTTGCAATGACGTTCAATGTCTGCGATGTTTCAGCGGGAAATGTGAACTACTGAGGCACAGTTGGGATTCGGTATCTAACCATTACTGGACAACCTGGCAGGGAACTGAGAGACAAAGAGACCCGCGAGCTACTCACAATTCATGCGGAGGACAAAATTCTCTTGGCCCATCTTTGGCTTGGCTTCGCGGACGAAGATTTATGGAGGGGGTAAAAAGTCCACGTCAGCTGCAGGCTCGTTTGTGGCTGACCAGTCCGATGCGGGACAGGCAGACACGATTGCAGCGGTTGCAAGGGAAAATTGGTTGGTTGGGGTTGGGTGTTGGGTTTTTCCTCCTTTGCCTTTTGTCAGTGAGGTGGGCTCTGCGGTCTTCTTCAAAGGAGGCTGCTGCCCGCCAAACTGTGAGGCGCCAAGATGCACGGTTTGAGGCGTTATCAGCCCACTGGCGGTGGTCAATGTGGCAGGCACCAAGAGATTTCTTTAGGCAGTCCTTGTACCTTTTCTTTGGTGCACCTCTGTCACGGTGGCCAGTGGAGAGCTCGCCATATAATACGATCTTGGGAAGGCGATGGTCCTCCATTCTGGAGACGTGACCCATCCAGCGCAGCTGGATCTTCAGCAGCGTGGACTCGATGCTGTCGACCTCTGCCATCTCGAGTACCTCGACGTTAGGGGTGTGAGCGCTCCAATGGATGTTGAGGATGGAGCGGAGACAACGCTGGTGGAAGCGTTCTAGGAGCCGTAGGTGGTGCCGGTAGAGGACCCATGATTCGGAGCCGAACAGGAGTGTGGGTATGACAACGGCTCTGTATACGCTTATCTTTGTGAGGTTTTTCAGTTGGTTGTTTTTCCAGACTCTTTTGTGTAGTCTTCCAAAGGCGCTATTTGCCTTGGCGAGTCTGTTGTCTATCTCATTGTCGATCCTTGCATCTGATGAAATGGTGCAGCCGAGATAGGTAAACTGGTTGACCGTTTTGAGTTTTGTGTGCCCGATGGAGATGTGGGGGGGCTGGTAGTCATGGTGGGGAGCTGGCTGATGGAGGACCTCAGTTTTCTTCAGGCTGACTTCCAGGCCAAACATTTTGGCAGTTTCCGCAAAGCAGGACGTCAAGCGCTGAAGAGCTGGCTCTGAATGGGCAACTAAAGCGGCATCATCTGCAAAGAGTAGTTCACGGACAAGTTTCTCTTGTGTCTTGGTGTGAGCTTGCAGGCGCCTCAGATTGAAGAGACTGCCATCCGTGCGGTACCGGATGTAAACAGCGTCTTCATTGTTGGGGTCTTTCATGGCTTGGTTCAGCATCATGCTGAAGAAGATTGAAAAGAGGGTTGGTGCGAGAACACAGCCTTGCTTCACGCCATTGTTAATGGAGAAGGGTTCAGAGAGCTCATTGCTGTATCTGACCCGACCTTGTTGGTTTTCGTGCAGTTGGATAATCATGTTGAGGAACTTTGGGGGACATCCGATGCGCTCTAGTATTTGCCAAAGCCCTTTCCTGCTCACGGTGTCGAAGGCTTTGGTGAGGTCAACAAAGGTGATGTAGAGTCCTTTGTTTTGTTCTCTACACTTTTCTTGGAGCTGTCTGAGGGCAAAGACCATGTCAGTGGTTCCTCTGTTAGCGCGAATAAGGCGAGAAATCAGACTGCTCAAACTACAGGGGAATCACGTTGCTCTCCATTGCAGGCAAAATCTTCGCTAGGATTCTACTAAATAGAATAATACCTAGTGTCGCTGAGAATACAATTGAAATGGAATAATTATAAATGACAATGTGCTTGTTGTAAAGGAAGTTGTAGGGCAGCTTTGGGATTGCATAGGAACGTACTTGAAACGGACTAGCAGGAATCCACGTAACAATTGCAGGCAAATGTAGGTAGGCCCTTTATTTTATTTTAAAACTTTTTAATCAGAACATTATGTCTGTTATAATACCTCTGTGGACAGGCAAATCTTCAGTTCTCTCAAAAACTGATAAAACAATATCGGTGACCAATTAGCCAATTTTCAAACTCTGAAGGCTGCTACACATTTGTATCTGTCTTTGTCTATCTTTCTCTTTTTTTGTTGCCAAAGCCTAATAGCTCTGATTCCTTTCTACATTCGATTTCGAAGGGTTATTATTGAAATATGACACTTGAAAACTATCCAGCACTAGAAGTAAGGATTAGTGATTTTTCTCTGGCTCACAGAATGCATTAAAGGCATTCTACAATAAATCTCAACTGGTATATTGGGTCCAGGTTACTAGAACGTTTCAAACTACTAGAAGGAGAGAACAATGAAGAAGCCAAAAGTACATTTTTATTTTAATAGCAGATATCATGTTAGTAAATAGTCATTGCATGTTACATGATACCAAGAGCTGTGTAGGATGTAATAGAATTGGAATGATGGAGACCTGGCTCAGAGGAACAGAGAAATGAAAATATTCCTGGCCATAAGATAGTCAGGAAAGAGAGGAAAGAAATGTGAAAGTGGTAAGGCAATAACAATCACAGATAATGTTACAGCACTGGAAAGGAATGATGTAGTTAGGATTCAAAGATATTTGATTCAGTTCAATTAGTGCAATGTCAATGGGTATTTTTTGTAGGTGAGGAATGATAAAGGGTGTGGCTCTCAAGCAAAGAACATTAGTTGATTCACAATGGCCAGTTGGACAGCTTGATGCTAATTTCAAATTTGGGACAATATAGACATCACATATGCTTTTGTAGCATTAGCTACTTTTCAGAGAAAAAAATTGTTTGTGGATTGCTTTAGCCAGAGAAAATGAATAATGTGAGGAACAAAGAGAGGAGGGAATTTTTAAAGCATGGACAGTAAGAATTTTTTAATCAATTATTTGCAAAGAGATTCTCTGAATTAAAATACAGCAAGTCACAATAATGTGATTGAAGAATATGCCACAGTGGGAAAATATTGGGGAAAGTTTTTCCTGACTTGAAATGTCAACTGTTTATTTCTCCATGGATGCTACTTGGATGAGCTGCGTATTTTCAGAATTAGTTTTGTTTCATTGTTGGACATTTGGGAAACTCTGATCATAATTCTATGATGTTTACAATTGTTTGTGAAAAGGAGAAGAAAAACTATCCCAATTTACAAGTACTCAGTTGGAGTGGGGTGGGGTGGATGGGTGAGGGTGGGGGGAGTGTGGTACAGTTACATTCAGCAAGGTGAGGAGTGATCTTCCTGGATGGATTGGAGTCAAAACCTGAGGGTAAAAAAAAGACAACCTTCAGAGAGGAAACAAAAGCTTTTACAAAGAGCATCTGCAGTATATTCTGAAAAGGAAGGGTGAATAGTCAATGGTAGTGGTACATATTGGTACCAACAACATGGATAGATGGTAGAGTGAGGTCCTGCAGCATGAGCTTAGTGCCAGATATATATATGAAAAGAGCAGGATCTCAAAGGCTGTAATCTCTGGATCGTTTCAGTGCCACATACTGGGTGAGTACAGGGAAAGAAAGATAGGAGGATAGATCAGATGAATGTGTGGTGGAAGCTATGGTGTAGGAATGTGGTCTTTGGGGTTCTTGGGTCACTGGGGACATTTCTTGGAAAGGTTTGGCCTGCACAAGAGGGACGAGTTGTACCTAAATAGGAAAGGGACCAACATGCAAGTAGGGAGGTTTGCTCACATTCTTGAGGAAGGTTTAAGCAGAGTTGGCAGGAGAAGAGTATATTTTTTTAGGTGAGCAGGTACCTGGAAGAGAAAATGTTAGCATGTTTTGTAGGCGGAGAAGGCAAGTAAATTCTGGTGAAGGGAATACATAACTAAACTGCATCTATTTTAATGTAAGGAACCTAATTAGTAAGGCGGATGAACTTAAAGCTTTAATTAAAATATGGGATTATATATGTCATCACTGAGATAAGATAAAAAGATAAGAAGTACTGGCAACTCATCTTCTTGAGATATATAATTTTCAGGCAAGACAAACAGGGATGTAAAAGAGGAAGTGACATTGTACTGTCAGTCAAGGAATTGTTGAGCTTAATCTCGAGAAGTGGCCCTGTCCAAAACATTTGACAGTCTATTTTCTCTGTGGATATTACTTGACCTGTTGTGTCCCTCCAGCCTCTTTCTGTTTGCTCAGGATTCCTGCACGTTTCTCTTCATGAAGGTATTGCCCAGGATGGGGCATTTCTGTGATGAGGAGAGAATAGAGAGGCTAGGTCTGATTTCCTTGGGGTTGAGGTGCTTAAGAAGGAGCAGGCCTGAGGTAAATAAAATTATGACTGAAGGAAAAAATCTCCCTTTATCAAGATAACTACAGAGGTCTTGCAGGACAAGGGAGAGTGTTTCTCAAGCGCACAAACCTGACACCCCACAAGGGTGGCAGACTGGTGCGTGCCTGGGCCCAGGGTGCGTGCATCACATACCATGCCAGAGAAGGGAGGAAAGTTTAGGGGAGACATCAGAGGTAAGTTTTTTTCCACAGAATGTTGTGGGTGCCTGGGAGGCCTTACCATGGGTGGTGGTAGAGGCTTAAACATTAGGGGGATTTGAGAGATTCTCAGGTGGGCACATGGGTGAAAGAAAAATAGAGGGTTATGAGACAAGGAGGGTTTCATTTTTTTTAGACATATGTAGGTTGACACCACATCAAGGGCTGAAGGGCCTGTACTGTGCTGCAATGTTCTATGTTATCATGTGAATAAAACTAGAGGACATTAATTTTTGTGAAAGAATATAGATTTTGTATCTGAAATGAGCTACCAGAGGATGCTTTGAAGCAAGAAGAGTTTCAAAGGAAGTGGACCAAATGCAAGAGGATGGACTAACCAAGAATGCCAACTTAGTCAGCATGGATGAGTTGGACTGACGGGGCTGATCGAAATGTATGAGATATGGTGAGCACTTGGAATGCTCTGCCTGAAATAGTGGTTTAAACAAAGTTGTTGACTCATTTTTGAAAGCCCATCACAAAAGCTGATTGGTCTTCAGAGATAATTGCCAGTAGACAGCAATCTGATCTTGAATATTCTTGAATTTAGATTTGGAGTGCGAACACACAACCTAGTCAAGACATACTCAGTAAAGTACAATGCACATTTGGATGTTGTTACAACAGAATCCATGCCTCAAGCAGCATGGATGACTTATGAAGAGCCAAGTCTCTTCCATATGTGGGAGGCTCACATCAGCATTACCTAAAGGGTCCTGCCACAGCAGGCTATGGATTTTTGCATTCAGGATCAACAACAAAGTATACTTCTTTTAAGGTGTATGTGTACTCTTCATGCCTGGTGCCTCCACCATGAACCCTCCTGAAATGTGACCCCAACATCTTTCCCCAGCTCATCAACATAATCTTCAATATCCTGTTGTCCTGCTGAGTGAATCCCTGACCATCGTGTTGTAACAAACTTCTTTCTCAAGGCCAGTCCTGTTCTATATAATGCCTTGAACTTCTTGCACAATAGAATTTACACCATGGATGCAAATTTAAAAGAAAAACATGGAAAGACAACTCACGTCAGCAATTGTCACACCAAGGCTATTTACTGACACCATAGAGGGAGTTTAGATTAAATTCTCAGAAGCAATTTTAGTGATCTCTTTTAGATTATTCAGCAGCAATAGTAAAGGTAGTACTCTGTATGAAAGTTGATCATACTGCACACATTGAGAGCTATTCAATGTTAATCTGCGAACAGTTAGCACTGCTACCTGGATGTGTGGTACACACATTACAATTAAATGTGTATGTCACAAATTTTCCTGCAGGTGTACATTTTGCAGATGGTAAATATCTACAACTTTCATCCTGCTGTTCTCCAGGAAGCTACGTCGGTTGTTAACTGTTGATAGATAGGCATGCTGAGGCTTGCACATATGGTGTAGTATTCGAGTGGTGTTCATACTTTACTGCTTCAACATTTATTGGAAAATCTGAAGAAATTCAGACCTGTGGTGCTGCTTGGTGTTACATAGGAATATATAAAACAGGAACTATCAGTCCTTTGAGACATCTCCATTGTTCAATATGGCTAATTCAATCTTGGCTTCACTACTGATTCTTTCCCTATGCCCCTTGGTCACCTTGCAGTACAAAGATCTGTCAGTCTTATCCTTAAGTATTAACACCACATCTGTCTGGGGAAAAGAATTCCAAAGTATCACAACCCTATGAGGGAAGAAATCTTTCTTATGTCCATCTTAATTGGCAATTATTTTTTTTCTGAAACTTTGCTGCACTGGATGCTCCCAAAGACCTCAGTCTCCCACACGCTTCAGCAAAATCACCTCTTGTTCTCCTAAAATATAAATCTAACATATTCATCTTTTTTTTTCGAATATTTTATTGTTTTAAATATAAACAGACAGTAAATTCTACAATATCAATATATATTTTTTCTTAACAGAAAAAAAAAACCAAAACAACCCTTCTCTGCACCACCCCCTCACTTTTCACAATATAAATCCACACACCATCAGGGCTCACATTTATGTTGACCATTAAAAAAAAATTCTCAATGGGGAAGTCACTTGCATTTATAATATAGCAGCATCTATTTTTGTTCTTTTTTTATTGTGTTATAATTATAATTATAATTGGGCCCTTATATGATCCAGATATGTTGCCATATCTTGATAAATATGCTATATTTGTTTATTTTAAGTTACATGCTTTTTTCAATAGATATGCAACTAATCATCTCAGCAGTCCATTGTACTATATGTAGAGGGGAGTCGGATTTCCAAGTATTGCAATGCATTTCCTAGCCACTGCTAAGGCTATTTTTAAAAATGGAATTTAGTTAGTTTATTGCTTATATCTATAAAGTTCCCCAAAAGTTAAAGCTCTGGTTTGCCCATGAAGGCCGCCCCATTATCCTTGATAATATTTCAGTATTATCCTGCCAGAAATGTCTCACATTCACAAACTACCATGTAATACGTAAAAATGTTCCTTTTTCTGTCCCATCTCCAATATTTCAGATTTTGATGTATGCATTTTCTCTGGTATGAGATATAATTGGTGAAGGAAATATATTGCAGTAATCCGTATCTTGCATTTATAATTGATGTCATGTTATCCAAAGACCAATCAGATCAACATTTTTCCACACCTAGATCTAACTCCCATCTCTCTCTTGATCTCTGTAAACCTGGGTTTGTATTTTCATTCTGGAGAGCATAGTACATCTTAGTTATAAATTTAGGTGTATTCCCCCGCCAGATCATTTGCTCCATTTCACTAATTTCAAGTGAGGCCAAGTTTGGTCCCCATCTTTCTCTTAGCTGGAGAAAACAAAAGAAAGTCCCACTAGCTACTCTGTATTTATTTCTTAATAGTTCAAAAGACATTAGAGATCCCTCCACATAATAGTCATCAATATGTTTTATTCCTTTATCATACCATTGTTACGAGCCCAGAGGACCCATAAACCCAGCAGCAATAGATATTCACCAAGACAAATGGTTACTTAAACAAAACTTGCTTTTAATTATCTTTAAACATGAAAACAGAATCAAACTTTAACTTATCTATTGTTAACTTAACCCCCCTTCTAATTCTAAGTGCACATGTGTGTAATGTGTGTGTAAATTCAGAAAAGTTATTTGGTTCACAGTCTAATCTCACTTCTTATTCTTCCAAGTTCACTGGTTGCAGGCAATTCTTATACTGTGCACAGAATTTAACATGTATAAAGTTCACCAGGCTTTGGTACTCGAAAGGTAAATGGTTACCACTCAGGAAGGTTCTTGTTGGTTTTCAGAGAGAGATGTGTTGATCCAGGACATCCACAATTGATGTACTTCCATCAGTTACCTCAGTGTCTTGCTGACAAAACTTGCCCCATCAGAGTTCTCCAGATGATGACCTCTTTCTTTCAGGTTACTACAGAGTTCCTATTTGTTTCCCTTATTCCAAGTGAAACATTAGACAGCCAGTCCTCTTCTCCTTCATGAACCACAAGGGCTTCAAACAGGATGTCTTCCAAAAGCTTGCCAGCTTATTCTGTTTCAGTCCCAGCAACTTCTGCTGGTTGACACTGTAAAGTGATCTCTGCTTCTTTCTCTCACTCTCTCACACACACACTCTGAGACTGAGAGAAAACCTGTTTGACTCTCTCTGCTTACAAAACTACATGATCCTCTTACAACAACAAAACTCTCCTTTCAGACAGCAGCGGCTCCAGCCTGCTCTTTCATCTGTTGCCTTGATAAACAATAATCCATTAGTGACATCTCTTGAGCACTCTTCAAAGCTCTAATGAAAAGGTGTGAGAAGCCACTATGTCTCCAGTATTTCAAATAAGATCTGTTTCAAAGTGTTTGCATGTGACCTACTCTAACCTACTTTCCCAATTTATCTCCCAAAAATATTTCTATATACTCTTTCACACCATGAATTCACTATTTTCTTACCTGGATTCATAGGCAGCACTATATTTTTACGTAGTGGTGTTCTTAGTGGTATACCTGTTTTTTTTTCTTATACATTAATTTATTTTTCCATATTCTAATCATATGTATTAATATAGGGTTTTCCACCTTTTTTGCTATTAACATTTCAATTTTAAATAAAGTTTTTCACTGTCTCTTTTTGAATTGAATTCAATCCCATTTGGATCGAAGAAGGGCAATTGTCTTCTTCAAAGAAGATTGATAAAAATCTTGCTTACGTTGATAAATAATACTTAAAATCCAGAAGCCTAAGTCCTCCAAGTTTATAATTCCATGTTAGCTTTTCCAATGAAATTTTCGACTCTTTGTTATTCCATAGGAATCGCCTTATATAATTATTTAACAAGTTAAATAATTTTTTTTAGGTAGTGCAATAGGCAATGATTAAAAAATATACTGTAATCTTGGCATTACATTTATTTTAATACAATTTACTCTCCCCACTAATGTAATTGGTATGTCTTTCTATTTCTGTAAATCTTTCTCTATTTTTTTTCTAATAGAGGAATATAATTAAATTTATATAAGTCCTGTAAATTATTTTATATCATTATTCTTGAATATTTGAGTCCGTCTGTCTTCCATTTAAATCTAATATCTTTTTGATATCTTTCATAATCAAAATTCTTCAATGGCATTATCTCACTCTTGTCCATATTTATTTTATAACCAGATACTCTTTGATATTTTTCTAATATTGTTTGCAATTTTGTCAAGGATTCAGCGGGGTCAAACATATATAATAGCACATAATCACTTATTAAGCTAATTTTAAGTTCTTCCTGTCCAACTTTGAAGTCCTTAATATTTCGATTGCTACTTATAATCTCTGCTCAATAACTACTTGATCTACTCAAGGGAAAACCACTGGTATTTCATTATTAGTTATAATTTTGGCTTGTGGTTTATGATAAAGAGTTTTTATCCAATTTATAAAATTTCTGCCTATATCAAATTTTTCCAATGTTTTAAATAGGAAAGACCATTCTAATCAGTCAAATATGTTTTCTGCATCTAGGGAGATAGTTATTCTTGGTTTCAACTTTGATTTTGTCATATGTATTATATTGAATAGTCTACCTAAACTATTTGAAGAATGCCTTCCTTTAACAAATCAGACCTGGTCTGTATATATTAATTTTGGTAGATGTTGTCCCAATCTATTAACTAGTGCCTTTGCCAATATTTTATAATCAGCATTCGGTCATGATATAGGTCTATATGATGAATTTTTAAATGGGTCTATACTTTTCTTCAGTAGCATTGTAATTATAGCAGTTGAGAAAGATTCCAGGAAGGTCTGGGTCTCCACTTCCCGATCCAATACATCCATCATCAGAGGCATAAATAAATCTTTAAATTGTCTATAGAACTCAGGAGGAAACCCATCCTCCCCCAGAGATTTGTTAGCTTGTAAAGTACCCAAAGCTTTCTCAATTTCTTCTCTTGTGAAAATCAGAATTCTCCATATTCAAATTTTGGAAGTTCAACATTTGTTAAAAATTCATCCATCTAATTTTCATCTCCTAATAATTCTGATTTTTTTTCATATAATATTGTCTAAAAATATTATTTATTTCTTTTTGACTATGTGTTAAAATATCAGCCTGTTTTATTGCATTTATCATTCTAGATGAGTCCTCTGCCTTTACCTGCCAAGATAAAACTTTATGTGCCCATTCTCCTAATTCACAATATTTTTGTTTGGTTTTTAATATATTTTTTCCCCATTCTATATGTTTTCAATGTGTTATATTTCAGATTTTTTATTATCTAATAATCTATGTATTTCTTGTAACCCTATTCTCTGATATTCTTTTTCAAATTTTGTTATATCTTTCTCTAAACCACTAACTCTGTAGCATATACCCTCTTAAGGTTTTTTATATAAGAAATAATTTGTCCTCTTAAATAAGTTTTAAGCGTATCCCATACAAAAAACCTATTATCAGTAGAATAAAGATTAGGATGTAGCAGCAATTATGGTAGAGCTAGTAAAGTAATACAAACACACACACACCAGATTAGTCAACTCAAGACTGACTTTATTCAGGTTTTACAATGTTCTTTTATACCTCAAATGTCCCGGGCTCCATGGGACATGGCGGGACATTGCCATGGGACCGGGAGGTTTAAATTGATCCTTGTAAGTGTCCTGCATCTTCCAGCAGGTTACTCAGCAGGACAACATGCCATTCTCCAGCATGCAGTACCACTCCATTAGGTGAGTATTCACCTGTTTGTTTGGTTGTTCCGCGGCTCACAGAACCATACCAGCGACGGTTCGCAACAACGTGCTGCGCACAAAATAATTCTATCTGTCTCAATAAACTCATAAAAGTCTTTCTTTTTCAACAGTGTGCCATTGACAAACCATCTTTATACACATTTTCTTGGTTTTCCATTATTGTGATAGTTAAAGTTAATGGTGAATGATCTGATAAAAGACTCGCCAAATATTCCATTTTTAACCACTCTAGTTTTTAACTGGGCGGACATTAAAAACAAATCAATCCTTATATGTGAGTCTTGCACCCTTGAGTAGAAAGAATAGTCTCTTTCTACAGGGTTAAGCTGCTTCCATATATCAATCAATTAAATTTAAATCCTTCATAAATGATAGTGTAATTTTTGCAGCTTTTGCCCTTATTACTTTTCTGGCTGATTTAACCAATATTGGAAATTGAAATCTCCTCTGTCCAGTATATTTTATCTTCTCTCTGCTGTTTTTAAAAAGATATCCTGCATAAAGGCTTCATAATCATAATTTGGTGCATAAATATTCATAAAAGTCCATGATCCTGCAATAATTTTTACAATCTGCCATTACAAATCTTCCAGCTTGGTCAGTCAATGTATCTTCTATTATTATTGGTATATTTTTATTAATTAAAATTTCTGCTCTTCTTGCCTTTGAGCCAAATTAAGATGATATTACTTGTCCCACCCATCCTCTTTTTAATTTAGCATGTTCCAATTCGGTAAGAGCTGTTTCTTGTAGAAAGACTATATCATATCTGCCTTAATTTTTTTATGTGTGCCAAGACTCGCTGCTTTTTCACCTTCCCATTTATCCCATTAATATTAAGACTAATAAATTTTAACATTCTATCCATATTGATTTTTAAACAAATATTGTTTAAATAATTCAATTGTTTAAATAAATACAGTGATCTTTCCCCTTTAAAAAACACATACAATATCCCTGCCCTGATGGTGATGTAAATAGAAGACCCTGAAAGCCCACGAGAAAAGCCCGCAGAATCTTTTGAGGAAAAAGAACCCTTCCTTTTAGTGCCATCTTTTTTAGATGCTCCTCTCTGGGTGCCATCCTCCTCCTTAGACTAGAGTCTCCAGCCTGCTAATATATTTCCCAAATTTTCACTCTTTACTGAGTTCTCTAGGAACATCTCAATAAAATTTAGTTTTCAACAATAGATACAAGACGGTTTAAAAAAAATACAACTTTTACTTAGTCCCATTGTAAACATTCTTCATTGTCTTCTTCTTTGGCAAACTTAGTCTTTACATAAACCTTACAAGAAATTTTCCACCTCATTTTTAGTTTTGAAAAATCATCAATTACCTTCTGCTACTTTGACCCTCAGAGTCATGGGTTATATCATCGAATTTGTCAAGTTTTTGGAACACAATTGTCTTTTTTAACATCAAACTCCTTCCTTTACTTAATCAAAGTAGGACTGAAATCTTGAAAAATATAGAACTTTTTTATGATCGATCTTGGATAGGCATTATTTTGGTTAGATTATTTATATGCTGCTCCCTGTTGTCTCCTGTTCCTGGTAACATAAAATTCTCCATGTGGTCGATCTTGTCCAGCAGACCTTGTCTGTCTGACTCCCAGTTCTTTGTATATTTTTCCATTGCTTTTAGCTTATCTTCTGTTTATACCAAATATACTTCTGCTTGGTTCATTCTTTCCATAAAGTCTTCAACAATTTATTTAATTTCAGTCACCCTTTCAGTCATGTCTCTCATTACAGTTTCAACACCTGCAAATCAATTGCTCAAGTATTCCATTTTCTCCAGAATAATATTTAGTTCTTGTCCTAACTCAGACAAGAGGCCACTCTTACGCTGCTCCCTTTTGGCTGAGTAGAAACTTGCTCAATTTTTATTCTCAGCTACCTTGGTTTCTTAATACTTGTTTTGTCCATTTTTTCATGAAAAAATCTTAATTTTAAGATTTTAACTATTTTAACTACTTTTTGATACTCTTCACAGCGAGCTCAATCAAAACATATCTGTCTAAGTCCTTCGCCTTCGCCCTGCTACGCTCCCCCCCACCCCCCGTTTAACCTTTCTTCATCCCAATAATCAACTTGCCTTCAATGCTGGTGCAACGTTACTAAGTCTGGAGCACTACTCCAAGTGTAGCCTGCCTTTTTATCAGCACCCTGTGAAGTTGCCATCCAAACGTTCCTACTTTTATCATTCATTCCTTTTGGAATAAAGACCAACATTCTATTAGCGGGGGTGTGGCAAGATGGAGTAGAGTCTCGACGTGTAATCTCGACCTCTCTGGCCAGACTTTTAAGAACCCATTTTTAACTCTTTGTTTTCCAGTTTAAACTTTTTAAAAACTTAGTTTAAAGTATTAAGGAACTGTTATGGCCATTAATGGTAAAAAGATTAAACCTCAAGAGCAGAAGAAACTACATTTTCGGAGTGTTGAAGATTTAAGGCCTAAACAGCTTTAATTTCTTCTGTGTCTAAACCACAAAGATTGCCTGTGGGAGCTGAAAAAAAAATGACTACTACTCACCAGGAGAAGGATATTGCTGGAATTATTCGTTCTCAGGAGGAAGGTGCATGTTCCCAAGAAGTGGATCCTGATTCTGGGAGCCTGCCAACTCTAACAGAGGGAGCACACAGGAAAATGACTCCATTGTTTAAAACCACTCAGGCAGTACTCCAACCTGAAGAGCTCGATCTTATCTGTGAGTTCTTGAAACAACAGCAAGTTGTGGGGGTAGACCAGCATCAATCTCTTGAGGAGTTCAGGGTGTCATCGCTGGGAGTTCAGACTCACAGTAAGACTGATAAAATGCCTGCTGTTAAGCTGCAGCATGAGCTGCAGTTATCTGGTTCTGTCACTACATTAAAGAAAGTAGGGTTGAGTCTTTCTGAATTACAATTTAACCTGTTAAATACTGTCACTCAGCCGAAAATGCAAAAGTTGGCTCAAATGAAAGATAGTTTGAGGTCAGAATTCACTACAGTTAATGCACGTGTGGAAGCATTTTCTGAAGATTTTTAAAAAATTCAGTCTGCTTTTTTGGAATGTAAACAGCAAGTGGCCTCTAATACAGAAAAAGTGATGGAGGTGGAAAAATCCATTAAAGAATTGCGAGAACGTGAGAAGGTGTTAGAGAGGAAAGTAGACTACTCGGAGAATCAAAGCAGAAGGAATAATGTGAAGATTGTTGATTTGCCGGAAGGTATGGAAGAACAAGATCCTCTTCGTTTTTTTACAGAATGGATCCCACAAATATTGGGGCAAGAATTTTTCTCTGGAAGCTTGGGATAGAGCTCATAGAGCCTAAGAAGAAGACCTCTGCCTGGTCAATCACCGAGACCCGTGATAATTCGATGCTTGAATTATTTGGACAGAGAAACAATACTTCGTCTACCAGTGCAAAATGCGAGACAACGACAAGCACCGTTAATGATTCTATCCCGATTTGAGTCAAGAGGTTATTCAGCGTCGGCGTCGATTTAATCCAGTTAAAGAAGTTTTGTGACGTAAAGGATATAAGTCTACTTTTCACTATCTGGCAATGTTGAAGGTGTTTTGTGGAGACTTTCAATCTCGTTTTTTTGAGAATGAGCGTGAAGCAATGATTTTTACTGATTCGTTGCCAGATGTAAGAGGACAAAGACGTAGTCCACCATTGTCTCCTAAAGAAAAATCTGGTTGTTCTGGAAATGGAAAAAATGGTAGAAATGGGAGAAATGGGAATGGAAAGAGTCTAACTTCTCTTGAAATGGGGTCACCGAGTTTGGAATCTCTTGGATGAATAGAAGAACTTTCTTATTCTTACTTTATTATTATGCCATTATGATGTCTTGTTGTTATTCTTTGTTTGGCTGGGGAGGGAGAGATTTGCTCTATGTTCTATTAGTCATCAGCCACTGGTGGGTGATCCACACCCAAGTTTGGTTTAAGGATTACTACATTTTGGTAGTTTTTTGGTTTTTTTTTTAACTTTATCTTATTTTCTTTTTTTTATTTTCATTTTTATTTTCATACTTTCTTTTTCTCCTATTGGAGGGCCTTTTTATGTTGATTTGAGTTTTTATATATCGATATTATTAGTTTTTAGTAATATTAGTAGATATGTCAAAGTTGAGGTTTGCTACTTTTAATGTTCAAGGTTTAAACAGTTCACGGAGATTGGTTTCATTTTTTCCGAGGATAATTGGTCAGATATTTGTTATGATAGTGTAACAAGACTGATAAATGCATGTTATACAATGATTAATTATAATTTTTTAACATCAATTATGCTTAACACCTGAAAACCTAAAAAAATATATGGTTTTCATGAACCAGATTTGTTTTTTAGATGTGGTAACGCTGTTGGAACTTTTTTCATGCGGTTTGGTCATGTACATATACAATCTTTTTGGAAGAAAGTACAATTGTCTCTGGAATATCTGTATAAGCTTAAAATTCCTTTAGATCCAACAGTATTTTGCAACCTCTGAAAGATCTGGCATTAGATAAATTTCAACTTGCTTTTGTATATTTAGCATTAACTGAAGTGAAAAAATGTATTGCCAGTACGTGGAAAGATTCAAATATGATTGATATTAATAGATGGCATAATGAGATGAAATATTGTTTAATAATGAAAAAAAACATGTGTTTCACGTGATAACTATAGTTTTTTTTATTAATAAGTGGTTGTTATATTCAGAATATTTACAGTTTGATTTATATTGATTAGATCTTAATATGTATGCTTAATTTTTCTTTAATTTTTTTTCTCTTTATGGCTCTCCTTAGGAGAGTTGGCTGAAAGGGAGGGGGGTTCCTCTTTTTTTCTCTTTTTCTTTTTGCTTTTTTTTTCTTTTTTCTTTTATATATATATAAAATATATCATTCATGCTTAGTTTATTGTTATATATGTTACTTATTATCTGTACTTTGAATGAATAAATAAAATTAAAAAAAATTCTATTAGCTTTCTTTGTTACTGCATCAATATGACAACCCTTTGCATTTCATGCAAAGGACCTTTATATATCAAAATATTTTGTGGTTTCTAGAGTGCATCCTGTGATTTTCCAGAGCTGTGTTTGGAAAAGTTTATTTCCAAAGCAGAATAGATGACAACTTTTTCCAGCTGAAATCAAGCCCTTCCAAATATGCCTCGAGGCCTTTCTGGTTGTGTTCCTCTTTGCATGCATAACATTGTATTTGTTTTAGAGCTAGACATACAGCACGGTAACTGGCCCACAGGCCCGTGATGCTCAAATACACTAATTAATCTACAAACCCTGTATGTTTTTGGAGGGTGGGAGAAAACTGGAGCATGAGGAGGAAACTCATGCAGAAACAAGGAGAACGTACGAACTCCTTACAGACAGCCCCGTATTCAAATCCCAGGTCGCTGGCACTGTAATAGCGTTGTGCTTTCCACTGTGGTAACTGTGGCAAGGATGATATACTCCATAGAGCACTGCTTGGATCATACTGGTGGACTAGCTAATATCATTCATTCCAAGCTGTGTCCACTTTTGATCACTCCTGGAATGACAATGTTTTCTTAACATATAAGTCCTTTTGTAACAATATAACTGAAAGAGAGCTTCACAAACACAAATACAATGCAGCTATGTTAATTCTTTTTTTTTTGATTTTTATCCACACCCTTTTCCTCTGCACTACAGTCACCACACTTCCCTGTTTTGCACCAACTGCCTTTTCCCACCACTTCTCAATTGCATTCCCTTGGATCAAATCTGATGACTCAAGCCTTGAAATTACACACTTCCACCATGGTCCCAATCTCTAGGCATGCTCATATCTCCCCTAACACCACCGAACTTCAGCCATCACTCAACCCCAGTCATCGATCTCTGACCATACACCAGGTCAAATGGATTACCAAAACCCTGCCATCTCTCACAACCTGTCCAAGTGTGGAATAAATATTTTCCTTAACCAGTTCGTCAACCCTTAATTAAATATAGGCAGTGGACAATAGTACCTGCTTCTTCGAAATTTAAGCACTGTTGAAATTTGCAGCAGGAACACAGCTGAATTGGTCCTATCTTTCTCCACCATCACCTTCCTCTGGCTGGCAGAGCTTGTCCTCCCCCTCAATAATTTCTCCTTTAACTCATCCCACTTTCACTAGTCAAAGGGGTAATCATGGGTATCTGCATGGGTCCCAGCTATGGCGGCCTTTTTGTTGGCTATGTGGAGCTATCTATGCTACAAGCCAACACAGGCAACTCTTCCTCCACTATATTGAGGACTACTTTGGTGCTGCCTCATGTACCATTGTTGAGCTTGTTGACTTCATCCACTTTGCTGCCAACTTCCACCCCGACCTCAAATTCACTTGGTCTATCTCCATCAACACTTTCCCTTTCCTCAATCTCTTGGTTTCCATTTCAGGAGACAAACTCTCAACAGACATTTTCTATAAACCCACCAACTCCCACAGCTACCTCAAAAAATCTCTTCCCACCCTGTCCTCTGTAAGGATTCCATTCCATTCTCTCAATTCCTCCATCTTTGTTGCATCTTCACCCAGGATAAGGACTTCCGTGCCAGATCATCAGAGATGCCCTCCTTCTTCAAACAATGTGGCTTTTCCTCTACCACCATCAGCCCTCACCCGGACATCCTCCATTAACTGCACA
The DNA here is from genome assembly GCF_036971445.1 of Narcine bancroftii. NCBI lineage: Eukaryota > Metazoa > Chordata > Chondrichthyes > Torpediniformes > Narcinidae > Narcine > Narcine bancroftii. Next base: position 129,117,007 of record NC_091473.1, on the reverse strand, counting down.
TCTGTCCTGGTCCCCACCGCCCCCACGCTCAACAAGGACAGGATTCCTCTTGTCCTCCCCTACTACCTCACCAGCCTCTGCATCCCATCCAACACATCCTCCTCTGGCATCTACAACATGATCCAACCACTAGACACATATTCACCTCTCCTCCCCTCTCTGCCTTTCGCAGGGACCACTCTCTCTATGACTCCCTTGTCCTCTCCTCCCTCACCACCAATCGTTTCCTTGGTTCCTTCCCCTGTGACCACAGGAGATGCTCCACTTGCACTCGCACCTCCTCCCTCATCACCATTTGGGGCCCCGAACAGTTCTTGCAATTGAAACAGCATTTCACTTGTGAATTTTCAGGGGTCATCTACTAAATCTGGAGCTCCCATTGTTGTCTCTTCTACATTGGAGAGATTTGATGCAGACTGGGAGATCACTTTGTTGAGCATCTCAGCTCTGTCTGCCACAATAGTGTGGATCTCCCAGTAGCCATCCATTTCAATTCTGCATTCCATTCCCTTGCGGTCATGTCTGTCCATGGTATCATGCACTGCCAGACTGAGACAAACTGCAAATTGGAGGAAGAACACTGCATCTTCTGACTGGGCAACCCTCCAACCTGTTGACATTAATATCAACTTCTCTGGCTTTCATTAGCCCCCGCACCCCACCCCCTCCTCTGTTGCCTTCCCCCAAACTCTGCCTTTCTCCTATCTCCTCTCATACAGACATAAACAATTCTCACCTCTCCCCTTATTATAGCCAATTAACACCTTTTGTCGAATCCTCCCCCAGCCACCAATGTCCGTATTCTGAGATTTCCTGTTTTCTGCTTATTTTTTGTTTATTTCTCGAAGAAGAGCTTATAAAGGATAAAACCTTGTGATTTTACTTCTTAGTTAATTTTTTTTGACTATCCCTTTAAGAAAGATTGTTCCCTGCCTGTCGCAAAGATATTCAAGAAGGAGGTTACTATACAGAATTACCTTTGAAGAAAAGAGAAATTTGTACACCAGACAATAAAATAATTGTTGAACAGTGTAAGCTGAATTTGAAAAGAAAATTCAAGAGGAATTCTTTCTTTCATTTGGAACATACCAATGTCATGTCGGACATGATAACTAAGGGTTAATGTGGAAAAGGTATCAGAAGATATCTTGGAACATAAAGATGGTAGAAAATGCTATTTAACTCATCATGGAGTTATACATCCATAAAAGGAGAAACTACACATAATATTTGATGGTGGAGCATCATTTCAAGGGATTTCATTGAATTCTCAACTTTTACAAGGTCCAGGCTTAACCAGTACTTTAATAGGCATAAGCTTTCATAAAGAGCCTATTGTAATTGCTGCAGATCAAGTGAAAGTGCCATCAGAAGATCGCGATTTTCTATGATTGTTATGGTGGCCTAATGGCAATTACAGTAAAGATATGATTGAATCCAGAATGACAATTCATTTATTTGGAGCAACTTCATCACTGAGTTGTGCAAATTTTGCTCTCAGGAAATGTGCTGAAGATGATGAAGAGTTCCAAAGCTATGAGCATCATCAGAAATAATTTCTATGTGGATGATTGCCTGACTTCAGTGGTTTCGGAAAAAGAAGCAATAGATCTTTATCATGAGTTAAAAGAGATCTGTAATAAAGGAGGTTTATTCTTTATGAAATGGGTTAGCCATATTCGGGGTATATTGGCTGTTATTCCTGAGGGAGAAAGAGCAAAAGGGATAAAACATCTTGACTTGAATTGTGATGTTCTACCTATCGAAAGAATTCTGGGAGGGCAATGGTGTGTTCAGTCAGATGTTTTCAAATTCAAAATTGTTTTGAAAGAATGGCCTTTAAAAAGAAGAGGTGTTCTTTCAATCATAAGCTCAATATACCGTCCTTTGGGAATATTGGTATCAGTAATATTAATAGGCAAGAAAATTCTGCAAGAATTGCGCAGAACAAAATTTGGATGGGATGAAGCTATACCAGATTCCATCGCACAAGATTGGATGAATTGGATTGAGAGTCTTAAAATGTTAGAAAGTTTGTAAGTCAACAGATGTTTTAAACATATAGACTTCGGAGTGGCCACATTTACTCAGTTACACCATTTTGCTGATGCAAGCGGAGGTGGTTTTGGTCCTGTCAATTATTTAGTACTGCAAAATAACCAAGAGCGAGTACATTGTGGATCTGTAATGGGAAAAGCCAGAGTGGCTCCATTAAAGCGAGGCACCATACCTCAAATAGATTTGACTGCTGCTACTAAGGTGAGAAAAATGGACACTGTGTTAAAAAGAGAATTACAAATGGAGTTAGCAGATTCTATGTTTTGGACTGATAGTACATCAGTGCTTAAATACATTAAATAACAAAACCATGAGGTTTCACTCCTTTGTGGCTAACAGAATTAATGAGATGGAGAAGGTTTCACATGCTAATCAATGGAGATATGTTAAAACAATGGATAATCCATCTGACATGGCATCACGAGGATCAAGTGTACAATCATTTCTGAAAAGAGCCAATACTTGGGTGTTCAATTCTCAATTTCTTTTGCAATCTCAAGAAGAATGGCATCAAAATCCAGAAGAGTTATAAGAAGTTTCAATGGAAGATCCAGAAATCCAAAGCACTAACGTGAATACTATTCAAATATTTAATGAGAATGATCTGATTACTTGATTAATTTGCTATCATTCTTCATGGTTTCATTTGAAAAAGGCAGTGGCCTGGATTCTTAGATTAAAAACTATGTATCATGAAGAGAATCTAAAGTCTTGAAAGAGCTGTTACTTAACAGTTGATGAGTTGGCGAATGCTAAATTGGAGATAATTCATTTTTGTCAGAGAAAGAAGTTTGATCATGAGAAATTGAAGAAGAATTTGAATGTTACAAAAACAAGTTGTATTTACAAGCCAAATCCTCTTCTTGTAAATTATGTATCGAGAGTAGCAGGAAGATTGGAAGAAGCAATAATGCCAGATGAAGTGAAATATCCAATTATATTAGCTAAGGAATGTCATATTTCTGAATGGATTGTTCAACAGAAAGTAGGTCATGGTGGTTGTAATCATGTGTTATCAGAACAGCGCCAGAAATATTGGGTACTTGGTGTTTCAACTTTGATCAAAAGAATTATATCAAAATGCGTTAATTGTCGATGGGCAAATGCTAAACTTGGACAACAACAAATGGCGGATTTGCCACCAGACAGAGTTTCACCTGATGACCCCCATTTACATACGTGGGAGTTGATTACTTTGGTCCTTTGCAAGTAAAACGAGGAAGAAGTGTTGAAAAATGATATGGAGCTATTTTTACTTGTTTTACTATGAAAGAAATTCATATTTAAGTAACATCACCACTTGATACACTCTTTTATCAATGTTCTTTGATGTTTTATTTCCAGACGTGGTCAAATAAAAGAATTGCATTCTGATAATTGATCTAACTTTACAGGAGCTCAAGTAGAATTACAAAAAGCAGTTCAAAATTGGATTCAACATCAAATTCTTGATGCATTACTTCAAAAAATAATTAATTGGATATTTAACCCACCCACAGGTTCATATCACGGTGGTGTGTGGGAAAGAATGATTAGGTCAATCAAGAAAATTTGAAAGTCAAATCCTGAATGATGACAATCTTCAGTCATTATTCTGTGAAATTGAAGCTATTTTAAATAGTCGTCCAATAACAAAATTTTATTTCAACTCAAATGACATCGAACCACTTATAGCGAATCATCTCTTACTTCTTAAATCTAAACCTTGAATGCCTCTGGGTCAATTTCAGAAAGACGATATTTATGTTAGATGCAGATGGAGACAAGTGCAGTTTATTGCAGATTTATTTTGGAAAAGATGGGTTAAAGAATATCTTTCATTATTACAAGAAAAACAAAAATGGTCTAAAGCTAAACACAATTTTATATGTGGAGACATTGTAATTATCATGGATGATTCTGCACCAAAAGATTCTTGGTTGTTGGGGAGAATTGTGGATACAGTTCCGGATAAGAAAGGTTTTGTTCGGCAAGTGCGGATTAAAACTAAGACTTATATCGACCTATTACTAAAATCTGTCTTTTACAGAAGCAGAAAGTTATGATTTCTAATCTTGTATTTATCATATTTACTTTTGTATCTGTAATAGTAATTATTATATATTGGTCAATAATGACTATTATAATAATTAGGGGCCAGAACGTAAATGTTAAAACTTTGTGTTTTTACTTCTTAGTTAATTTTATGACTATTGCTTTAAGAAAGATTGTTGTAGCAGTGTTTCTTTAGATACTATAATGTCCCAATCATGGGTCCTCTACCGGCATCACCTACGGCTCCTAGAATGCTTCCATCTGCGCTGTCTCTGCTCCATCCTCAGCATTCATTGGAATGACTTCATCACCAACATTGAAGTACTCAAGCTGGCAGAGTCCGCAAGCATCGAATCCATGCTGCTGAAGACCCAACTGCGCTGGGTGGGTCACGTCTCCAGAATGGAGGACCATCGCCTTCCCAAGATCGTGTTCTATGGTGAGCTCTCCACTGGCCACCGAGACAGAGGTGCACCAAAGAAGAGGTACAAGGACTGCTTAAAGAAATCTCTTGGTGCCTGCCACATTGACCACCGCCAGTAGGCTGATATCGCCTCCAACCGTGCTTCTTGGCGCCTCACAGTTCGGCGGGCAGCAACTTCCTTTGAAGAAGACTGCAGAGCCCATCTCATTGACAAAAGACAAAGGAGGAAAAATCCAACACCCAACCCCAACCCACCAATTTTCCCTTGCAACCACTGCAACCGTGCCTGCCTGTCCTGCATCGGTCTTGTCAGTCACCAACGAATCCGTGAAGCCAAGCAAAAGAAAAAAGATAATGTCATATGTCGTAATATCTGGGCTTATGGGCAGCTTGCTTTCAGTCTTCAAAGAACCATGAAGGAGGTGTAAGCATCAAAATAATTTTCTTTGAATTCATCTTAATTTATCTTAATCATCTTATTTCATTTTATTTTTTATCTTATTCATCATCTTAATTTTGGTTAACTGTTTAAAGAAGAATATCATTATACGGTATGCGTTATTTACTCGTTATAAAAACCTTGATGCAAAGTTATGCAAAATGTTTAATTGTGATCAACGAATTAAAGCTACTTTATAGCTGCAAATACAGAGTTTGGTTTATTGGATTAATAAGATAGTAATTTGGAATATCGTCGCTTAATTTTCTGTGAAGGTGACACATTTTGAAATTGGGACATATTGGGCTCAGGCCCAAAATATCAGCAATATATCTTGAATCCTATGGACGCTGAAAGACCAGCTGAGTTCCTCCAGCATTTCGGTGTGTTTTTACTATGGTAATCCTCAGGCAACCCTCAACACCTCATACTTGGCACTATACGGCTGACACTACACTTATTTTCTCTGAGCCTTCTAAACAACTTGGTGTCCCAAACAAGTAAATAAATTATCTCTGCTAATAATTAGGCCGAAAATGTACTGTAGAATGAATGTATTTTATATTGAACTCTCCCCAATGTCATAGAACCATTAAACAATAGAATATTACATCATAGAAAAATAGGACATTCGACCCTTCTGGTCTGTGCCACTAGCTAGTCCCACTGACCTACCTACTCTTTTTCCATAACCCTCCAGACCCCTTCTATCCACGTATTTATCCAATCTATTTTTAAAACTCAAGATTGAATCTGCATTCACGACATCTGATGGCAGCTCATTCCACACTCTTACCACTCTCCGAGTGATAAACCTTCCCCTAATGTTCCCCTTATACCTCTCCCCTTTCAGCCCAAAGCTACGATCTCTCATTTTTATCTCCCCCTCCCCAATGTTAAGTGGAAACATCCCACTCACATCTCTCTGTCTATGCCCCTCTCTCAAGTCTCCCCTCATTCTTCTTCGTTCCCAGGAATATAGTCCTAACCTGTTTAATCTTTCCAAATAACTCAACTCCTGAAGATTTGGCAACATCTTAGTAAATCTTCTCCACACTCTTTCAATCTTATCGATACCTTTCCTGCTGCTGGGCGACCAGAACTGCACACAATATTCTAAATGTGGCCTCACCAATGGTTTCAATAACTTCGACATAACATCGCAACGTCTATACTCAATACTTTGATTTATAAAGGCCAAAATGCTGAAAGCTTTCTTTACATTGAGTTAACTGCACCCAATACCAAGGACCACACAATCCCTTATGATTTATGTCTGCTGTTTTTAAAGATTATTCCCTTATATCTGAGATCTTCATTTGTTTAATCACCACCAAATACCTCTGCATTACAGGTGCTCTGTTATGCTGCTCTGTGTGGTTCTCTAGCTTGTCAGATCACAAGACAGCTAATAAATGCATTAATGCAAACTTGCTCTCATCTAGAGAGCATTATTTTTACAACCTCCAGTTCACCCATTCTTAGCCTTTTGTTTTTGCTATGTCCCTCTAAGGACTCTGCTCATAATTTATGGGCCCCCTTCGCTGTGAAATAGTCAAGTTTAGTGGGTTATTCCATGCTTCTCTCCCACCAACTACAGTAACCCTCCCCCACCCCCCCTCCCACCCCGGTATCTGGCATCTTTGGGGATAGGTAGATGGTGTATTATTGAATTTTCCAATTGCTCGAGATTGCATATTGCGGGATTGATAAAATGACCGCTAGGGTGCCAATTGTAAATTTATTCATTTATTTTCTGTGATTTATTTGCCAATTGCTTGAGAATGCTGATTGCTTGAATTCCAGATAATGAGAATTTTACCGTAGATGAAAAACATAAAAAATATTTTATGATTTTATTCTGTGGACCTCATTAAATGTGCTGCATCCCCTAAGTGGACACCCATTGAGAATGGCTGCTCAAGATGACCCAAAGCATTACACAAGCTGCATTTAAGAATTTTAAAATACAGGTCTATGTTATTGCAGATTATGAAATGCAAAGTCAATTTACACATTCCAAAGACTTAGAAATCATAATGGCCAGAAAATCAATGTTTTGTTCTGATTTTGATTCACTCTTCTGACACTGAAGCAGAACTGCACATCATTAGCCAAATTTACCACTTTCTATGAACTCTGAGGAGATTTGGCATGTTGTTGAATATTCCATCAAACCTCTACAGGAGCACTGTGAAAAAATGCCGATCAGTTTGCATCACAGCCTACTTTGGGAGTTTGAGTTCCTTGGAATGCAGAAGGTAGAAAACATAGCCAGGTCTATCTCAGCATCTGACCTCTCATTCATTGCAGACATCTATGTCAGGTGATGCCTCAAGTATGCACCCAACACTAAAAAGGACTGCTGTCATCATCATCACAACCTCTTCTCACTGCTGCACTCTGCCACAAGGGACAGAAGCCTGAAGATCAGCACCTCTAGGTTCGTGAACAGTTTCTTTCCAGCAGCTATCAGGTTCATGAACCTCCTCTTGTTGCACTAATCATGGTCTGCTCTGACACCACAAAAGGACTATGTGCGGTATTGTAAAGCCACGTTTCGTTGCACGATGATAACTCTGAGTTTTCATTATTTATATTTATTATTTCATTTTAATGTAATGTATACCATTGTAGTTTTCTTATGAAGTACCCATTTGGCTGCACCAAGTAGGAATTTCAGTGCATATGTAAATAGCATCATGAATATGACAATAAACTTATCATTGAATATTTTGAAACCATTGAAGTTGAGGTGAGCTTCTTATTAATGTACATATGGCTCTACAAATTTGATAGATTTCCCAACTTCACACCTCAATTTGTGATTTGTTTTGCTATTAAATGAACTTCTATCATTAATTTTTAAGAAAACTGTTAGAAACATACTTCTACAAGATCCAGCCTAGGCTCTCTGTCAGTCTTTTTTTCAAATTAGTGGAATATATCCTTTCAAACATTTCAGTCATGCCATATTTTAAAAAAATATATATTTTATTTAAGAATTTTAAAACCACATCTACAATTATTATTAATTAATACATTGGAAAAATTGAAAAAAAAACAAATGTGGTATATGGATATAAGTAACTCCATCCCTCCTTCCATCCCTCACTACCTCCCCTCCCAACTTCACTGACCCAATCCTACACGAAAAAAAAGAAAAAGAGAATAGGGAGAATGCCAAAAAAAAACTAATTACACACCATATTGGAGCTAAGGGATATCACCGCAATGAGCTTTCTGGAAGTCCTTCAAATTTTCAAACCTACACCTTGTAAGTATGAACTCCATATTTTTCAAGAAGAAATGATATTTATTACATAAATGATTTTATTTTCTCAAGTGGAATACAAGAGCACAATTCAGCATGCCTTCTCTCCCTCCCTAAATCAGTATTTGATTTCCAAGTAATGGCAATGCACTTTCTAAAAACTCCTAAAGCTAATTGTAAAAATTCAGTTTGATACATAGTTAATTTTAATCTAAGACTAATTATTTTAATATCACCTAAGAAAAATAACATTGGATCCAGTGGGAGTTTTACCTTTAATATTTTCTCCAATTTTTTTTTACCTCATACTGTATTTTTTTGTTAATTGTTCATTCAGTTTTTTTGAATATTAAAATTGCAGTATATTTGTGATGGCCATTACAGACTTTGAATCATGATTCTGTTGCCCACAAATTCATTTCCTCAAGATAATCTCAGGAAAAGATAGAACACCAACCTTGTAAATCTTTGAATTATGCTCCCACTTTAATTTGGCCTTTGTCTTATTTCAGTCTGTGTGAAAGCATTTTTACAAGAAACATTTGGGACTGGAATGCACTGCAAAAAAGAAGCAACTCTTTAGTGACATCAATGCAAAATAAACGTGATAGTAACTAGAAATATTGTGACTGGCTGCAATACTAAAAATAACAACAAAAAGCAGGCAAGATAAATAAAGGAAAACAGTGAGATGTTATGTTAATTTATATTAAATTAAGAGGAGCAACATTTTATTACGAATATATCAATTTTTGAAGAAATATGAAAATGTATTTTTCATATCCCTACAGTTTTTAGTCCTTATTTGTGGTTTCCAATGTAACTTTTGATAAGTTGAAAAATCAGTTGTGATATGCATAGGTGTTTTGTGGTGTAAATCCAGCTGTGCTTACAATTACTGCATAATGCTAATGTCCTCATCAAGAACATTGGGTTCTTAGCTTCAAGCTTTTTGAATAAAATTCAGCACATAATGCACAGTGTTTTAATTTTGTTGCAATTAGAACAGAAAGGACACCACTAAAAACATCCAAAATATTTAAAAAAACATTAAAAAAAAACATTGTAGAAGTGATTCAATAGTTTGGGGAACAGATAAAAGATTCTATGGGAGAGGATGAGTATTGCAGATGGTAAGTTGTCTCCCAAGTGCCAGGATCTGGGGTGGCTCTGATCGAGTTCTGGGCATTCTGAAGATGGAGAATAAGCAACCACATGTGATGGCGTGGGTAGAAACGGTGATTAGTTCCTGCAAAGAGAGTTCAGGGAGTTAGGCACTAAGTTGAAGGACAGGAACTCCAAGGGGGTGATCTCAGGATTGCTACCTGTGCCAAGTGGAAATGAAGTTAGAAATAGGAGGCTACTGCGGCTTAGTACGTGGCTAACGAGATGGTGCAGGAGGGAGGAATTCTGATTTCTTCCAGGGACAATGGGACCTCTACAGGCAGGTTGCATCTGAAGTGGAGAGGGACCAGTACCCTTGCTAGGTTTGCTAGCATTTCTCTGGAGGATTAAATTAGATTTGCAGAGATATGGGAACCAGAGTGCCAGAGCAGATAGTGGAGTGGGGGTGGAAAAACATTATGTTAAGATTGCAGATCGGAATTAAAGGGTTGTGGATGGTGAGAAAAATGTTCTGAGGTGTGTCTATTTCAATTTAAAGAGAACTGTAGGAAAGGCAGATTAGTTTAGAGTATGGTTTGGTCATGGAATTATGACATTGCAGTCATTAGTGAACCTTGGTTGCAGGAGGGGCAGGACTGGTAGCTCAGTATTCCAGGGTTCCATTGTTTCAGATGCGATAGAGGGGAAGGGATGAAAGGGGGTGTTGTGGAATTACTAGTCAGGGAATATATCACAGTGTAGTGTTCGTGCTAGATGAGCGTGGAGAAGAACAACACACACACACACATATCAAATCCTTGGAAAACAAGATTGGTTTATTGCTCTGGCCATCTCACTTATATGGCCCCAGGCGCTAACGTCAGGATCCCGCGTCATTGAAGCACCACCTTGGGATTGGCCAGCATTCCCACCAGAGATCCCCATCATACTGACAAATTGGTGTGGCCCCTTTACCGTGCATGTCTTAGTGAAGTGCCGGACCACCTTGACTTTCTCAGGGAGGGTTGTAGCCCTGTGTCTGTTTATCTTGTGCCCTGTCCAGATCTAATTGGCTTGGCCCTTCGCAGGGTTGATCATCAGCTTGAACACAATCAAGCAGGTGCACAGTTGTCTCAGGTGGGCAACGTGATCTTCGCAGCTGCAGCTTGGAATGAGGATATCGTCCAAATAGGTGAATCCAAATGGGAGGTCCCGGCCCACTGTGTCCATCAGCAGCTGAAAAGTTATTTGGACTGAAGGACATTCAAACAAACCAAAGGGAGTTATGATTGCAGTCTTGGGGACATCCTTGGGGTGAATTGGTACCCCCGGATGAGGTCCACCTTAGAGAACACCCGTGCCACATATCGATTGGCAGGGAAGTCTTTGATGTGGGGCATGGGATATCTGTCGGGCAAGGTGGCCTCATTGAGAGCAGCGGTTGTCACCGCAAGGTCTCCAACCCCCCGCTGATTTGGGCACCATGTAGACAGGGGAGGCCCAGAAACTGTCAATCCCTAGCTCCTCTATTTCTTTAAACTCCTCCTTCGCTAGGGTGAGTTTTTCGGGAGGGAGTCAGCTTACCCTGGCGTGGAACAGGGTGCCCTCAGACAAAATGTGATACCTTACCCCATGCCTTGGCTCAGCTGCAGAGAACTGTGGTGCCACTATTGAGGGGAGCTCCTCCAGGATGTGGGCGAATTCATTGTCTGAAAGTCCAAGAGGGGGGAGGCGCTAGCTTGGCTTCCCCCAGAGGCAGAGTCTGAAAATTTCTGGCATGCACCAAGTGCTGTCCCTGAGGTCAGCAAGCAAGCAGTGGGCCCAAAGGAAGTCCGATCCCAGGAGCAGTTGTGCCACTGCCACAAGGGTGAAGGTCCATGTAAAGCGGCTGTTCCCAAAATGAAGGGGAATGGTGTGGGTCCCAAATGTCAGAATGGAGGAGCTGTTGGCTGCCTTCAATGCTGGGCTCTGCTTGCCGTTGTGGGTCTTGAGGTCTGCGGGAGGTTAAACACTTATCTCGGTCTCCACGTTGATGAGGGAACGCCTGCCTGACAAGGAGTCCTAGACGTGGAGGCCGTCATGTGTGCCAACCTTTCCATCAATGATGGTTGGCCAGGGCATTTCCTGGAAACTCGCAAGGTGGGTGGCTTCAATGGGCCTCTGCACCCCATCACTGATCATAGTAGCATAGCTGTCCCATGGTATTAACACCTTTCTGCTGGTCTTGATCTCGCGGGTGGCTGTTTGTGGGGCTTGCTGATGTTGTCTACGATAGCGCTAGTGTCCTTCTTCACTCTCCAGAACATGTCCGCCCGGGCAGTGACCCTCTGAGTTTTACTGAAGTCCTCGGCCATGAGCAAGAGTTGGATATCCTCAGGCAGCTGCTCCAGAAATATCTACTCAAAGAGCAGGCAAGGCTTGGGGCCCTCGGTTAGAGCAAGCATCTCACTCATTATGGCGGATGGGGCCTTGTCCCCCAATCTGTACATCTGAAGTAATCTGGGGGCACGCTCATGCCTGGAAAGCCCAAAAGTGCGGGTTAACATTTCTTTGGGGGTAGTGTATTTGTGTTGCTCCAGAGGCTGCCGTAGGAAATCTATGACCCTTGCCGCTGTGTTCTGATCGAGGGGGCTCATGACGTAGGAGTAGTGGGTGTCATATACAGTGATGTGTCGAAGTGGAATTGAGTCTCGGCCTGCTCAAACCACATGTATGGTTGCGACATCCAAAATTTTGGTAGCCTGAATGAGACCGCGCGGATGGTCATTGGCTCTGCTTGATCTGTCATCTTCAGGTCCAACTACCAGTTAGACTTATCAGAGTCACCAATGTAGCGTTCGCATTACGCGACCGTGGAAAACAATGACATGTACACCAAAGCATTGGAAAATGAGACTGGTGTATTTCTCTGACTGTCGCATTTATATGGGCCCCAAGCACTAACGTCAAGGATCCGCATCATTGGAACAACGGCCTGGAATTGACCGATGTTCCCGCCAGAGCTCCCCATCTTCCCGCCATGCGGAGGTCACCTAGGACAACAGCCGGTGTCACCCTAGGTCTGTACCATCGCTGTGTTCATCGGCTTTTTGTGGGCCGATCCTTGTCTCCATGCGTGGGCCACTAGAACAGCAGTGCTCAGACAGGACAGACAAGTCTACTAACGCTATATGAGTGAACCTGAGGAACAGGAAATGTCTGACCAATTTAAATTTTAAATTTTAATATAGTCCATTAACAGGCCATTTTGGCCCATGGGCCCATGGCACTTAATTACACCCAATTAACCTACAACCCCTGGTACATTTCGAATTGTGGGAGGAAACCAGAGCCCCTGGAGGAAACCCACACAAAATGGGGATAATGTACAAACTCCTTACAGAGAGCGCAGGATTTTAACCTTGGTCTCAATCACTGGTGCTATAACAGCATTGAGCTAACTGCATGCTAACTGCGCTGCAATAATTAATGGAGTTGTATTATAGATTACCCAATAGGCAGCAAGAATTAGAGTGGCAATTCTGCAGGGAGAAAGCAGACAGCTGTTGGAAACTAAGTGATAGTAGGTGACTTTAACTTTCCACATATTGACTGGGAGCCCCATACTACAAAAGGGCTAGATAGCTTCGAGTTTATCACATGTATTCAGGAAAGTTTTCTAAATCAATAGATAGAGGTACGAACAAGAGAGAGCACAAAATTGGATCTCCTACCAGAGAACAAGACAGGACAGGTGATGGAGTTGTGTGTGGTGGAACATTTTGGGTCCAGTTTTGAGATAATTATGGATTATAGATCTGGTCCTTGGGTTGGGATTCTAAATTGGGACTTCCAATTGGCGACTACATGCTGTAGGGGGTAGTAGGGGCTTATTCAACTTTTTTTTTCAGCCGAAGTAACTTAAATTAGATTCCTTTGCTATATAACACCTTTTTTTCTGAAAATGAAATCGAGAAGAGATGTTAAGGCAGCAGAAAAGGGTAAAGAAGAAGCAGTCCCTCTGACGTCAAACCTCATCTCTAATATGAAGAAGAAACAATCATGAGTGATAACGAAAGAATTAACTGCAGCTATGAAAGAATACTATCAAGAGATTAATGCCAAGCTTGAAAAGGTTTCACACTCGTTCTCAATAAATGAAGGTCGTTTTGAACTCTGAGGAGACCAAGTTGGCATTTGTGAATAATCAAATTGAGAAGCTAAAACTTCATTCTGAGGAAATGGCTGTGAGCAATCATATGTTAACTTTGCGGGTGGTTGACTTACTTGGAGGGCTGGAGTAGGTGTAATGGTATTTGTATTTTAGGCCTAAAAGAAGGGGCCGAGAAAGGATAGCTGACCCAACGGAGCGCATTGTTCATTGATTCCAAAGCCGATCTCAAAAAATCGCTCACGTTGGGTAATTCTTCATATTCACTGCTTTCAAGTTATTTGATAACTTACCCCTTCATTGGGGTAAGGGATGAGTATTAAGGCTGTGTGTTGTCGGGAGTGCCGGATGTGGGAGGTCCTGGAATCTTCCAGACTCCCGGATGTCCATATCTGCACTAGGTGAGTCGAGCTGCAGATTGTCAGGGACCGTGTTAGGGAACTAGAGCTGCAGCTCGATGACCTCAGGCTGGTTAGGGAAACAGAGGTAGTCATAGACAGGAGTTACAGCCAGGTGGTCACGCCAGGGCTACGGGAGGATGAAAGGTGGGTAACTGTTAGGAGAGGGACAAAAGAACGTAAGGTGCCAGAGACGAGCCCTGTGAATGTAACCCTCAGCAATAAGTACGCCTCTTTGAGCACTGTTGAGGGGGACATCAGGGTTGGGGGGAGTGACAGTGGCTGTGCTTCCGGCACAGCTCAGAAAGGGAGGGAAAGGAAGAGGAGGGCAATTGTGGTAGGAGACTCCATAGTTAAGAGGACGGATAGGGGATTCTGCGGACGCAGCAAGGAGAACCGGATGGTGGTTTGCCTCCCTGGTGCCAGGGTCCGAGATGTTGCTGCTCGTGTCCCAGACATCCTAAAGTGGGAGGGACAGGAGCCAGAGGTCGTGGTACATGTAGGTACCAATGACATAGGGAGAATTAGAGAAGAGGTCCTAAAAAGTGAGTACAGGCAGTTAGGTAGGGAGTTAAAAAGAAGGACCGCAAAGGGGGTAATCTCTGGATTACTCCCTGTGCCACGTGACAGTGTGAATAGAAATAGAATGAGGTGGAGGATTAACACGTGGCTGAAGGGGTGGAGTAAGGGGCAGGGTTTTAAGTTGCTGGATAACTGGAACCTTTTTTGGGGGAGATGTGACCTGTACAGTAAGGATGGGTTACACTTAAATCCCAGGGGGACCAGAATCCTGGCAGAGGTATTTGCTAGGGCTACTCAGGATCCTTTAAACTAGAATGGTTGGGGGGAGGGAACAAAATAGTACAGAGCAGTAAGGAGAAGGTTAGAATGCAAACAAAGAAAGTTTGTAGTAAGTATTTGAATATGGATGGGCAGGTGATAGAGAAGGGAAATGCTCTGGAAGAAGATGAAGGGCAATTGGCAGGAAAAGTAAATAATGTTGTTCTTAAAGATGAGGGAAAACAGGGATTAAAAATTGGGAAATCCCTGAAATTCATATATTTTAATGCCAGGAGTATTGTAAAAAAGGTGGATGAGCTGAAGGTGTGGATTGATACTTGGAAGTATGATGTGGTAGCGATTAGTGAGACATGGTTGCAGGAGGGATGTGATTGGCAACTGAATATCCCTGGGTTTCGTTGTTTTAGGTGTGATAGAGTCGGAGGGGCAAGAGGAGGTGGGGTTGCATTGCTTGTCAGGGAAAATATTACAGCGGTGCCTAGGAAGGATAGATTAGAGGGCACATCCATGGAGGCTATTTGGGTGGAACTGAGGAGTAGGAAAGGAGAGGTTACACTTGTAGGGGTGTATTATAGACCACCCGGAGGGGACCGAGACCTAGAGGAGCAAATCTGTAGGGAGATAGTAGATATTTGTGATAAGCACAGGGTTGTAATTATGGGAGATTTTAATTTTCCACATATAGATTGGGAAACACATTCTGTGAAAGAACTGGATGGGTTAGAGTTTGTGAAATGTGTGCAAGATAGTTTTTTACAACAATATGTAGAGGTGCCGACCAGAGAAGGAGCAGTGTTAGATCTACTGTTGGCAAATGGGATGGGTCAAGTGACAGAGGTTGGTGTTGGCGAGCACTTCGGGTCCAGTGATCATAATGCCATCAGCTTCAATGTCATTATGGAAAGAGAGAAATCAGGGCCAAGGATTGAGGTTTTTGATTGGGGATAAGCTAGATTTGAGGAGATGCGAAAGGACTTGCAGGGTGTGCATTGGGACAATTTGTTTTATGGGCAGGATGTAGTAGAGAGATGGAAGTCTTTTAAAGATCAGCTTTTGAGAGTGCAAAAGCTTTATGTTCCTGTTAGGTTAAAAGGAGGGGCAAAAGGTTTGAAAGAGCCGTGGTTTTCAAGGAATATTGGAAACTTGGTTCGAAGAAAAAGGGAGGCGTACATTAGATATAAATAGCATGGAGTTAAGGAGATGTTTGAAAGATACATTGAATGTAAGAGGAATCTTAAGAGAGGAATTAAGAAAGCTAAAAGAAGGTACGAGAAAACTATGGCAAGCAGGGTGAAAACTAATCCAAAAGAGTTCTACAAATATGTTAATGGTAAGAGGAAAGCTAGAGACAAAATTGGTCCCTTAGAAAATCAGAGCGGAAAACTGTGTGTGGAGCCTAGAGAAATGGGGGAGATATTGAACAGTTTCTTTTCTTCAGTATTCACTAAGGAGAAGGATATTGGGAGATGTGAGATAAAAAAAGCAAATTGGGTAAATATGGGGAATATAGAGATTACAAAAGGTGTAGTTTTAAGGCTTTTGAAGAATATAAAGGTGGATAAGTCTCCGGGACCAGACGGGATCTTCCCCAGGACATTGAGAGAAGTGAGGGAGGAAATAGCAGAGGCTCTGGAGGTAATTTTCCAAATGTCATTAGATATGGGGATAGTGCCGGAGGATTGGCGCATTGCGCATGTGGTTCCGTTATTTAAAAAGGGTTCAAGGAGGAAGCTAGGCAACTATCGGCCTGTAAGTTTGACGTCTGTGGTAGGTAAATTAATGGAGAAAATTCTTAAAGATAGTACTTATAAACATCTGGATAGACAGGGTCTGATCAGGAGCACTCAACATGGATTTGTGGGAGGAAGGTCATGTTTGACCAATCTGATTGAATTTTTTGAAGAGGTGACTAGGAATGTGGATGAGGGTAGCGCAGTGGATGTTGTCTATATGGACTTCAGTAAGACCTTCGATAAGGTACCACATGGAAGGTTAGTTAGGAAGGTGCAGTCTTTAGGTATAAATTTTAAGATAGTCAAATGGATTGAACATTGGCTGAAAGGGAGAGGCCAAAGGGTGGTGGTGGATAATTGTCTGTCAGGTTGGAGGCCGGTGACCAGTGGTGTGCCTCAAGGATCTGTATTGGGCCCATTGTTGTTCGTTATATACATTAATGATCTAGATGATGGGGTGGTGAATTGGATTAGTAAATATGCAGACAATACTAAGATAGGTGGAATAGTGGATAATGAAGAAGGTTTTCAAGGATTGCAGAGGGATTTGGGCTGCTTAGAAAAGTGGGCTGAAAAATGGCAGATGGAATTTAATGCTGATAAGTGTGAGGTGCTTCATTTTGGTAAGAGGAATCAGAATAGGACATACGTGGTAAATGGGAGAGCATTGAGGAATACAGAAGAGCAGAAAGATTTAGGAGTAACGGTACATCGTTCCCTGAAGGTAGAAACTCACGTGAATAGGGTGGTGAAGAAGGCTTTTAGTATGCTGGCCTTTATCAATCATTGCATGGAATATAGGAGTTGGGAGGTGATGTTGAGATTGTATAAGACGTTGGTGCGGCCTAATTTGGAGTTCTGTGTGCAGTTCTGGTCGCCTAATTATAGGAAGGATATAAACAGAGTGGAGAGAGTGCAGAGAAGGTTTACCAGAATGTTGCCTGGGTTTAAGCATCTGGAGTATGGGGAGAGATTGGACAGATTGGGTCTTTATTCTTTGGAGCGTAGAAGGTTGAGAGGGGATTTGATAGAAGTATTTAAGATTATGAAAGGGATAGACAGAATGGATGTGGATAGACTATTTCCGTTAAGAGGAGGAAAGATTAAAACAAGAGGACATGAGTTAAGAATTAAGGGGCAGAGGTTTAGAGGTAACATGAGGGGGAACTTCTTTACTCAGAGAGTGGTAGCCGTGTGGAATGATCTTCCGGGAGAAATAGTGGCGGCGGAGTCAATTGTATTATTTAAGAAAAGGTTGGACAGGTATATGGATGAGAAGAAGATGGAGGGTTATGGGCATTGTGCAGGGAGGTGGGACTAGGAAGGGGTGTTTGGTTTGGTGCGGACTAGAAGGGCCTAATGGCCTGTTTCCGTGCTGTAATTGTTATGTTATAAAGTCCATTGCAACACAGATCTGACCTATCTGGGTCAACATATTAGATTTTTAGAAGATTTCTGCACTGAAGTCATGGAGATGCGAAGAAAATACCGTGAGGTTAAGGCTGAACTTTACAACAAAGGACTCAGACCGGCTTTGTTGTATCCGGTGAGGCTAAGGATTATTACGAAAGAGGGCTGCAAGATATTTTTAAACTCTATGCAGGTTGACTGCCAGGTTTCGTCGGACTCCACTTTAACTTGGAGTCCAACATGTGTCCGAAGTATTCTCCATTTCAAAGGGAGGGGGGGGGTTCTTCTCTCTTATTTTTGGGAAGTCTGAAGGGGAGGGTGTCTTTTTTTCTTTCCTTTTGTTATTTGAAGGGTTAAGCTTTTAATTTATTCAGATTGAATTTTTTAAAATAAAAGTTTAATGCTTCTCTAATGCTAATTCCGTTTCAGAGGGAGGATTTTTAAAAAATCGTTGTTGCTGAAATCAGAAACGATGGAACTGCACATGTGCTTTTATTGTTTATCCCTTTGGTTAATTTTCTTCTTAATAGAATTTATGTTTTGGTGTGGAAAATTTACTGTGTTTTTTTAAAAATATCAGGGGCTGTTATAAGACCTACAGCAGAAGTGACTGGGGTGAGATGTATTTTTGAGAGCTGATTGCAACTCTGGAAAGCTGCAGACTAGGAGGGTTTGGAAGGGAGGGTGTTTGTTTGGGTTTGTATGGGATTGTCAAGGTTAATTGTATTTCATGTTTTACAAATTTTGTGTTTCCGCATAGTTTGAAGGTGACAGCTCTTGGAAAGGAGAAAGATGCAGCTGGAGGATGTATATAACACCAATTAATATGAATTAAATTCCATGTTTTCCCCTATTAGGTTTATATCATGGAATATTAAAGGTATGAATGGGACAACGAAACATTGTAGGGTATTCACCCATGTTGGGCATTTAAAGGCAAATACTGTTTTTCTTCAAGAAACTCATATTAGGAATTCTGACAGAGGTCAATGTTGAAGAGGTTAATATTTTCATTCATTTTTTAAAGCTAAAGACAGGGGAGTTTCCATTTTAATTAATCAAAATATTCCATTTGTACTCGATAATACTATATCAGTCAAAGAAGGTCATTACATTATTCTTACAGGTAAATTATATAATAATTGGCTAACATATACACCCTGAATACTGATGAGCCACCATTTTTTGAAATATGTTTTCAGCCTTACCTGATTTAAATCAATACTCAATAATTTTGGGAGGCAACTTTAATTGTCGTCTAAATACTGCTCTAAATCGTTCTTCCTCTAAACCAACTGTTCTTACTAAATCTGCAGCAGTAATCCACTCCTTTTATCAAATGTTGTTATTTCAGATGTTTGGCATTTTTTTATATCCTAAAAATAGAGAATATTCTTTTTTTATTCAAATGTTCTAGAACTGATTATTTTCTAATAGATAATCAATGATTTAAATGTCCAAATCATGTGAATATCAAGGATATCCGATCATGCTCCTGTTAACTTGTCTTTCATTTTTTCTGACATTCCTTTCACAACAAGGCATTAGCATCTCAGAGAATGATTTTTTTGAATTTTATGGAAAAAAGTTTTTTTCACTACATTCTACCTTGAAAGTATATCTGATAGGGCAAATTATTTCTTATACAGCTGATATAAAGAAGACAAATAAGGTAAGACTGGAATTAATTAATCAGATCAAAGAAATTGATTTACAATACGCTAAAGATAAATCACAGATTTATATAAAAGGAAAGTTGGACTTCAAAACTAAATTTGCTCTTCTTTTTACTTACCCCATTGAACATCAATTGTTGAGGCATAAGAATCAATTTTATATTCATGATGAAAAGTCTGGCAAGCTTTTGACTAGCTAACTGAAAGGAATGCTGCAGAAAAAAACATGATCTTTTCATGAGGCTTGTATCTTCCTTGTTTGGAAAAAGGGAAGGACCCTGATGAATGTGTCTATTTCATTACTTAATGCGCATATGAAGAATTTGTCCAAAATTTTGGCCCATAGATTAGAGAATATTTTACCATTAATTATTCCTGAGGACCAAACCTTTAATTAAGAATTATTACTCTTATTTAAATATACATCAATTATTGAATATTTTATATTTACCTTCTACTCTTACCCCTGAAAGTGTTCTTTCTTTAGATGCCAAGAAGGCTTTTGATCAGGTGGAATGTGGCTATTTATTTGCCATTTTGGAAAAATTTAATTTTGGACTAAGTTTTATTAAATGGATTAAATTATTACATTTATGTCCTACTGCCTCAATTCTTACTAATTCACAGCAATCAAAACACTTTAGGCTTCAGCAGGGTACCCATCAAGGTTATTCTTTAAGTCCTTTGCTTTTTTGACCGAGTCCTAGAACCTCTAGCAATTGCTCTTTGGGAAAGTAGAGAAAGTTGGGATATATAGGAATGGAACCAAACATAAGGTTTCCTTATTTGCAGATGATCTTTTGCTTTTTATATCCAATCCTGAAGTTTCAAGACCAAACATATTAACTTTATTTGCTCATATTAGTCAGTTCTCTGGCTTTAAATTAAATCTGCCCAAAATGAACTATTACCCTTAAAGAATTCCTTATTAACATATTCTAATTTCTGTTTTAAGATTGTGAAGGATCAATTTACCCATCTTGGATTTACAATTTTCTTGGCTTGGTGGTCAATGTAGCAGGTACCAAGAGATTTCTTTAGGCAGTTCTTGTACCTCTTCTTTGGTGCACCTCTGACATGATGGCCAGTGGAGAGCTCGCCATATAACACGATCTTGGGAAGGCGATGCTCCTCCATTCTGGAGACGTGACCTACCCAGCGCAGTTGGATCTTCAACAGCGTGGATTCGATGCTGTCGGCCTCTGCCATCTTGAGTACTTCGATGTTAGGGATGAAGACATTCCAATGAATGTTGAGGATGGAGCGGAGACAACGCTGGTGGAAGCGTTCTAGGAGCTGTAGGTGATGCCGGTAGAGGACCCATGATTCGGAGCCGAACAGGAGTGTGGGTATGACAACGGCTCTGTATACGCTTATCTTTGTGAGGTTTTTCAGTTGGTTGTTTTTTCAGACTCTTTTGTGTAGTCTTCCAAAGGCGCTATTTGCCTTGGCGAGTCTGTTGTCTATCTCATTGTCGATCCTTGCATCTGATGAAATGGTGCAGCCGAAATAGGTAAACTGATTGACCGTTTTGAGTTTTGTGTGCCCGATGGAGATGCTGGTAGTCATGGTGGGGAGCTGGCTGATGGAGGACCTCAGTCTTCTTCAGGCTGACTTCCAGGCCAAACATTTTGGCAGTTTCCTCAAAACAGGACGTCAAGCGCTGAAGAGCTGGCTCTGAATGGGCAACTAAAGCGGCATGGTCTGCAAAGAGTAGTTCACGGACAAGTTGATCTTGTGTCTTGGTGTGAGCTTGCAGGCGCGTCAGATTGAAGAGACTCCCATCCATGCGGTACCGGATGTAAACAGCGTCTTCATTGTTGAGGTCTTTCATTGGTTTGTTCAGCATCATGCTGAAGAAGATTGAAAAGAGGGTTGGTGCGAGAACGCAGCCTTGCTTCACGCCATTGTTAATGGAGAAGAGTTCAGAGAGCTCATTGCTGTATCTGACCTTGTTTGGTGGTGGAGGGGTAATTACAATTACTATGAGTTATAAACACATATTCAAGGAATTTTTTTCTGTATTATTTAATCAGGTCAAATCATTGTTATCGAGATGGTCACCTTTATATATTATTATGATTATATGTATTAATTCTATTAAAATGAACATTTTACCTAAATTTTTGTATCTTTTTCATCTTTACCAATTATTATTCCTAAATCCTTTTTTGATTTACTGGATTCGCTTATCTCTTCTTACATATGGGAAAGAAAACACCCTCACTTAAATAAAGCTAATCTTCAAAAGACTAAAAGGAATGGTAGTTGGCATTTCCTAATTTTAATATTATTATTGGGTGGTCAATATATATAATTTGCTTCTTTTTTTACGTTTTGATAAATAAATTGACTGCCCTTCTTGGGTAGAAATGGAATTGAATTACACTATAAATTCATCTATGTTGGCAATTTTAAGGTCTTTTTATTAATACTCTTTTCTTTTATAAACTGACTGAAACCTGATAATGAGACATAGTTTAAGAATATGGGCACAATTTAGAAAGTTTTTTTGGATTTCAGGGTTTTCTCTTGCCAGCCCTAATATATTGTGTGGCACATTATATTATATTTTATATTGTATACAGATATGTCTCAAAGGAGATAAATTGTGGCAGATTTTTTAGTGTAGGTCACATAAAAGCACTTTAAAATAGATCTCATTTAAAATACTGGAGCTATGCTCAAGTCAGACAGGCCGGCTCCGAGTGCCTTTGCAAAAGCATTGGGGAGTGCCTTTGGAGACTTCTCAAATGGATTGTTGTTTTGAAAAGAAACAGATGAATGAACTTGTAGGATTAGGTTCAGAACTGCATGCTTTCTGAGTGGAATTTGCTGTTCTAAGAGGGTCACGAGGTTTTGCAAGCAGAGAGAGTAAAACAGGCTTTTCTCTGTGAGAGAGAGAGAGAGAATTCAGTAAACAGTTCAGCAGCAACTTGGACTGGAACATGACAAATTGGCAAGCTTGTGGAAAAACGCATTTTTAAGATGGTTGTGACTGCTTAGTTCATCCTGTTCAAAGCCCTTGTAGTCCATATAAGAGGAGATGATTGGCTGCATAATGTTTCACTTGAAATAAGTGAAATGAAAAGGAACTCTGTGATGACCTGAAAGAAAGGGGTTATCATCTGGAAAACCCTGAGGGTGCAAGTTCCTTCAGCAAGACACTGAAGTGGCTGGTTACAAAGAATCAGTTGTGGGTGTCCAGTAAACAACAAATCTCTCACTGAAAACTGACAAGAGCCTTCCTGAGTGGTAACCATTTACCTTTCAAGCACCAAAGCCTGGTGAACTTTATAAATATTTAATTCTGTGCATGGTTAAAGAAATGCCTGCAACGAGTGAACTTGGAGGAATGAGAAGTGAGTTTGGATTGTAAATCAAATAAATTTTCTGAACTTACATACACATTACATACATGTGCACTTAGAATTAGAAGGGGGTTAAGTTGGGTAAGTTAAGTTAATAGTAATAAGTTTAAGTGTGATTCTGTTTTCATGTTTAAAGATAATTAAAAGCAACTTTTGTTTAAGTAACTATTTGTCTTGGTGAATATCTGTTGCTGCTGGGTTTTGGGCTCCTCTGGGCTCGTAACATTAATTAATGTTTGGTCCTGTTTTCATGTTTAAAGATAATTAAAAGCAACTTTTGTTAAAGTAAACATTTGTCTTGGTTTCTGTTGCTGCTGGGTTTTGGGGTCCTCTGGGCTCATAATAATTGAAACTATTTTTTTTCAACCTTCTTCATTGGACACTATTTTTAAGGATTGGCATAGATAGGTATTAAATATTTTAAACATCATTTTATTTGAAACAACTTTGCTTCCTTTGAGCAATTGGTGGTAAAATTTAAATTACCAAACACTCATTTTCTTTAGATATTTACAAGTTAGGCATTTTGTTCAATCAAATATCCTTGACTTTCGACAAATTGTGGAGACAAATATTCTCGATTTACTTTTTGACTTACAGTCTCTCATAGAAGCTCAATATCAATTATTTATAACAATTTGCTGGACTTAAGAATAGCCTCACTAGTTAAGATCAAGAATGATTGGGAACACGATTTGAATGTATCACTTCAATGAGGTTTGGGATTCTACTTCTAATCTGATTAATATGACGTCCTTTTGTGCACAATATTATTTGTTGCAATTCAAGGTTAATCTATCACATTTTTATTCTGATAAAAATCCTTGATATGACAAATGCAAAATTTTTGAGGCTTCATTTATTCATATTTCTGAGCTTAGCCTAGTTTAGAAAAATTTTGGAAAAATATCTTTCAAACTTTATCAGTGATTTTTAAGGTCACAGTAGAACCCTCCTCCTTAATTGCTTTATTTGGATTTTCTCAAGAAGATGATGTATTACTGACTTCAACTCAAAACCAAATTTTATTTTGTACTTCTCTAATAGTCTACTGGGCAATTTTGATTCAATAGAAAGCCAATACTCTATCTAGACACATAAAATGGTTAAGTGATATCATGTTCTGATGTCTTAAAGCAAATGAGTGTGGATAAAAAATCCATAGGGCTTGGCAATGAATTTGAGGGGGTCTGATTTAGATATTTAACATGTACTTATCCACCTTCGGTGACCTGCTGGAGGATGAAGGGTAGTTCATGTTGATCTGTTGTTTTGAAAAAAAGGCTCTAAAAATAATTTGAGAAATTATAGGCCCGTGAGCTTGACGTCAGTAGTGGGTAAGTAATTGAAAGGCATTCTAAAGATCTGATGGACAAGTATTTGGATAGCATATGGGTTATGTACCTTTGCCTTTGCTACATAAAGAACAATGTTTGACCTGCTGAGCTTCTCTGGCATTTTGTGTTTTTACTTCAATCATGGTGTCCACAGAATTTTGTGATTTACAATTGATTAGGAATAGTCAACTTGGCTTTGTGCATGATACGTTGTGTTAAACAAATTTTATGGGTATAGTGCAATCATTACAAGTAGGCTTTTTCACTGAGGTGAGGAGAGATGAAACTAGAAGACATGGGTTAAGGGTAAAAGGGGAAAAGCTTAAGGGGATTATTAGAGGAAACCTCTTCATATAGAGTATGAGAGTGTGAAACAAGCTGCCACACTCAATTCTAGCATTAAAGAAAAAATCAGACAAGGTACATGGATAGGAGAGATATGGTCCAGGTGTAGGTCAGTGTAACTCAACAGAATAATAGTTCAGCACAGACTAGAAAGGCCAAAGGGCCTGTTTCTGTTCCGCAGTGTACTCTGGTTCGATGGTTTTAAAATGCATGTAAAAGCAATTCCATTGAATTGATTCCATACTAACACCTCAATTCAGAGTCATTTAGGGTGGACAATAAATGCTGGTATTTCTAGCTATGCTTATGTGCTCTGAAATAATTAAAAAAAAATATATTGTGTCCAGTTTGTATCATCACACTAACCATCCCAGGAAAAATGCTATATATTCCTGGTAGTGGCAGAGTTGCAGTGTCTTCGCCACTCTGTTTTACTGATGCTCCCAATAAGTTAAGCAAAGTCAGAGAATAATCAGGACTCATAATTATTTCTCCTCCTTCAACTCCATCTGCAACTCCCACTACCTTGGAAAAGTAGCTAACATTCTAAAAGAATCTTCCTAACCCAGCTATGCTCTCCTCACCCTCATCAGTCAGGAAGATGATTCTCAAGTATGAGAACACACACCTCCAGATTCAATGACAGTTTATTTTCCACTCTTTTGTGACTCCTTAATGAACCCTAAAATATCAACATTATGTTGCCTCTTCTCCACACCATATGATCTCTCACTAACTCTGTATTATTGTTGCAGAAAGCTGTTGTAGTGTTACTTACTAACAACCTATTAATTATATTTCGGATTAAAGGGTTTTTGTTAGCACTAACACAGGTACAGCAATGGAAAATTCACCAGAAAATGGCAAATACAAAATAATAGATTTTATTAAACGATTAATAACATAACATTTCTTACTCAATTCTAAACTTATTCAACTCTAAACTTACATAACTCTAAACTTACTTAACTCTAAACTTAACCCCATTGTGCGCAAATGTAAATGTATGTGTGTATGTATAATTCAAAATCCCACTCTGAAAAGTCAATCTTTAAAACTTCAGCATCATTTTAGACTTGCTTGAAGGTCTTAAATTCTCAGTTCAGAAATAATTAGAAGGTGCTTTTAAACATTATATCTTCAGGCCTCTTTTAATCACATTTATGTTTTCCACATGAAGAACCTGCCCTCTTCTCAAAGACAGTGAATGTGGCTATTTTCTTCCACAATGAATTCACAAACCCAGACAAGGGTCAAATAAAGTGGCCAAACACAAAAATAGACCAATAAAATTTTGTCCTCTTTTCCAAAGAGACAGCAAAGTGGTCTTCATTAATTCAAAAGCCACAGATTCAGTGTTCCCCTTCTTCTAGAAGTAACATACAACATGCAGCACCAATTCTAGTTACTGTTGTTATGAGCCCAAAACATAGCAGCAATAGATATTCACCACGACAAATGGTTATTTAAACAAAAGTTTTTTAAATTATCTTTAAACATGAAAACAGAATCAAACTTTATCTTACCACTATTAACAACCAACCTAACTTAACCCCCTTCTAATTCTAAGCACATGTGTATATAATGTGTGTGTAAATTTAAGAAAAGTTCTTTGGTTCACAGTTCAATGTCACTTCTCCTCCTTCCAAGTTCACCAGGCTTTGGTGCTTAAAAGGTAAATGTGGTAGCTCAGGAAGGTTCTTGTAGGGTGTGCAGAGAGAGATTTGTGGTTCCAGGATTTCCACAACTGAGGTACCACCATGAGTCACCTCAATGTCTTGCTGATGAAACTTTCCCCATCAGGGTTCTCCTCTCTCTCTCTCTCTTTCTCTCTCTCTCACGCACACACACACACACACACACACACACACACACACACACACACACACACACACACACACACACACACACACACACACACACACACACACACACTCAAACTGCCAAACCCCCTGCAAAGTGATATCAGGAGACAGTGTGTCTGTGCTTCACTTTAAAGACAATAGTTCAATTAACATCCCCTTGTGAAATTTCCATAGGCATTCCTCATAATTTCTGTAAAGTCACTGAATATGATTTTGCCAGTATTTCAAATAAAATCTGTTTTAAAGTGTGTATTTGTATGTAACCTTCTCTACTTTTCCTAATTTATCTCCCAAAAACATTCCCAAATATTCCATCACACTGTAACTCAACCCTGTCTTTCACAAGACTTCAATCCCTGTATGTCACAGGGGTTTGACTTCTGTGAACTCCAAGCAGAACTGTTCCAAAACTGAACTCAAAATGTCTGAATTCTATAATATGTTTTTCCAAGACATGAGACAGTTACAACATGGATGATGTGAATCCCATTCATGGAAACCACATGACCATAAGTTTTATTTCTGTCAAAATGCTATTCCTTTTTCAAAACCATTCCATATCCATAACAAGCTTTGACCTCATCTCTGTTTAAGAGGCTTGAGGAACAGAGAGATCTTGAAGTTGAGGTCCATAAATCCCTCAAGGTTGCCACACTAGCTTTATTAGTTGAGGGATTGAGTTCAAGAGCCATGAAGTAATATTGCAGCTCTAGTTAGACACCAATTGGAGAATTGTGTCTAGTTCTGGTCACGACAAGAAGGATGTAGATGCTTTGGAAATAATGCACAAGAGATTAACCAGAATGTTGCCTGGATTGAAGAACATGTCATATGAAGTGAGGTTGACAGAGCCAGGGCTTTATTCCTTGGAAGAATGAAGGTTGAGAGGTGACTTGATAGAGGTATATAAGATTATGAAGGCCTTAGATTGGGTGGACATCCAGCACCTTTTTCTTGAGACAACAATTGCATGCACTGTACCAGAGGACATCTGTTTATGGTGGATGGGGGAAAGTTTAGGGGAGATGTCATTGGTAAGTATTTTACTCAGAGAGTAGTAGGTGGATGGAATACATTGCTAGGATTGGTGGTAAAGGCTGGTAAGATAGTGGCATTCAAAAGACTCTTAGATAGGCAGATGGATGTAAGAAAAATGGAGGATCATGGGTGTGAGGTAGGGTAAAATTAGATGGTTGAGGAGTAGGTTTACATAGGTCAGCATAACATTGTGGGCTGAAGGACCTGTACTGGGCTATAATGTTTTTTTTTAAACTGTCTTACTTGTTGAACTGAATCTGATGTCTATTCATCTGCTCGCAAAACAACCTTTTTGAAACATGTGGCAATAAACTTGAGCTGGAACTTCTCGGCTTTCAATACCTGCCATCCTTCAGGCAAAAGAGATGCACTTTAACTTGGCAGCCCATTTGGCGTAGACATCGTGAGCCAGAGGGCCTGTTCTTGTGCTGCACTATTCTTTGTTCTATGTTTTATTTGTTGACTCCTTCAATGCAATATGTATATTTTTAACATGAAAACATATTGTATTTAAAACAACAAAAAAAAAAGTAACCAAAGTTTAGATCAAATGTCAGGGGAAAAGGAGTTTAAAAAAAAAAACTCAATTTGAGAAAATGCAACTGATAGAATTGCTTGTCGTTGAAACTATCAACGGGAACTATTTTCACTTGAAAATGCCCCACAGGCCAAAGAAACATGTTCACCAGTGTGAGAAGCCAAACATATTTTGTATGATGAGATGACCCAATAAAACATCAGGTTCTCCCTCAAGGCCACAAGTGATTCTCAGAAATGAGTAATGACATTCCTTATAATAAAGGCAGTTGCAAGATTCGACAGAAAAGGTATGGTGTGACAACTCCCAGCTCCCAAACTCTCTAAAGGGTATTGTTTATGCAGGAAGTTAAAGTGCTTATATTGTTCAGGTTTAGTCAACACTAGGTGCTTACTTATATCTACACAAATTTCTCTCTAAGGATAGGGTGAAGTATACAGCTACACTCCAGGCCCAAATTGAGCAGTTTGAGCAGTTTGGGCCTCAGCACATTTCCAAGTCAAATACTTGCTGAACCAAATCTGAATGCCTGAGGTAAGCTGTAGGCCACAAGCATTACACCTGTCTTTCTCTTCTCCCTCCAGATGCACCAATGAGTCCAGACATATGTTGTGCAAGGATTCGATCCACCTTGCATCAGGTCCCTAAATTTATGGCAGAGCAAATCAGGTTTGCTATAATTTTGGATAAATTAACTATGTTATTATTTAAGTTATGTTTTAATTATTTGTTTCATTATTTCATTAAATTTACTCCTTCAATACTTAATATGATTGAGGAATGCAGTAGAGCGGAAAGATCTACGAATAATGGTACATCGTTCCCTGAAGGTAGAATCTCATGTGGATAGGGTGGTGAAGAAGGCTTTTAGTATGCTGGCCTTTATAAATCAAAGCATAGAATACAGGAGTTGGGAAGTGATGTTGAGACTGTTCAATGCATTGATGAGGCCAAATTTAGAGTACTGTGTGCCGTTCTGGTCACCGAATTATAGGAAGAATATCAACAAGGTAGAGAGAGTGCAGAGGAGATTTACGAAAATGTTACTTGGGTTTTATCATCTAGATTACAAAGAAAAAATGAGCAAATTAGTCTTTATTCTTTGGAATATAGAAGGTCAAGAGGGGATTTGATAGAGGTATTTAAGATAATGAGAGGAATAGATAGAGTTCATGTGGATAGGCTTTTTTCCATTGGGAGTAAGAGAGATTGTTGATTGTTGACAAACAATAAAGACGCACGGATGGTAGTCTCTTCAATCTGAGGCACCTGAAAGCTCACACCAAGACACAAGAGCAACTTGTCCGTGAACTACTCTTTGCAGACGATGCCACTTTAGTTGCCCATTCACAGCCAGCTCTTCAGCGCTTGACGTCCTGTTTTGCGGAAACTGCCAAAATGTTTGGCCTGGAAGTCAGCCTGAAGAAAACTGAGGTCCTACATCAGCAAGCTCCCCACCATGACTACCAGCCCCCACCCCCACATCTCCATCGGGCACACTAAACTCAAAACAATCAATCAGTTTACCTATCTTGGCTGCACCATTTAATCGGATGCAAGGATCGACAACGAGATAGACAACAGACTCGCTAAGGCAAATAGCGCTTTTGGAAGACTACACAAAAGAGTCTGGAAAAACAACCAACTGAAAAACCTCACAAAGATTAGTGTATACAGAGCCGTTGTCATACCCACACTCCTGTTTGGCTCCGAATCATGGGTCCTCTACCGGCATCAACTACGGCTCCTAGAATGCTTCCACCAGTGTTGTCTCCACTCCATCCTCAACATTCATTGGAGCGACTTCATTCCTAACATCGAAGTACTCGAGATGGCAGAGGCCGACAGTATCGAATCCACGCTGCTGAAGATCCAACTACGCTGGGTAGGTCACATCTCCAGAATGGAGGACCATCGCCTTCCCATCGCCTTCTCCACTGGCCACCGTGACATCGGTGCACCAAAGAAGAGGTACAAGGACTGCCTAAAGAAATCTCTTGGTGCCTGCCACATTGACCACCGCCAATGGGCTGATATCGCCTCAAACCGTGGATCTTGGCGCCTCACTGTTCGGCGGGCAACAACCTCCTTTGAAGAAGACCGCAGAGCCCACCTCACTGACAAAATACAAAGGAGGAAAAACCCAACACCCAACCCCAACCAAACAATTTTCCCTTGCAACCGCTGCAACCATGTCTGCCTGTCCCGCATCGGACTTGTCAGCCGCAAACGAGCCTGCAGCTGACGTGGACTTTTTACCCCCTCCATAAATCTTCGTCCGCGAAGCCAAGCCAAAGAAGAAGAAGAAAGAGAAGAAGAAAGAGAGATTGAAACAAGAGGTCCTGAGTTAAGAGGCAAAAGTTTAGAAGTAACATGAGGGGGAACTTCTTTACTCAGAGAGTGGTGGCTGTGTGGAATAGGCTTCTGGGAGAAGTAATGGTGGCAAGGTCCATTTTGCCATTTAAGGAAAAATTGGATAGGTTGATGGATGGGAGGGGAATGGAGGGTAATGGGCAGGGTGCAGGTAGGTGGGACTAGAGGAGAGTACTTAGTTCAGTGCACACTAGAAGGGCAAAAATGGCCTGTTTTCATGCTGTAATTGTTATATGGTTATATCATAAAAAGGATTGTACAGCATAAAAGTGTGTTGTTTCATTCCACCTCTTCCATGCTAGTCATGATGTGAATTTACATTAATCTCATTTAATTGTGTCAGCCCAGTATTGGTCCCAATGATTTTTTAGTTTTCTAACTGTATCTGCATCCATCACACTTTCATTCCAGCTAAAAATCATCCTCTATACCAATGGTTCCCAACCTTTTACTTTCCACTCACATACCACTTTAAGTATTCCCTATGCCATAAATGTTCTGTGATTAGTAAATGATTGCTTAAGGTGGTATGTGAGTAGGAAGGGAAGGTTGAGAATCACTGCTCTAGACCCAATTATTACTGAAATATTTTGCTTGAGAAAAATTGTCATTGGCCCATTTCCTTTGGAGTTATGAAACTGTGCACATGATGAGTCAATGAGGTACAATTAAAACAGTGGTTTTGAAATGTTTTCTTTCCACCCACATACCACCTTAAGCAATCCCTTATTAATCACAGAACACTTATGGCATAGGGAATACTTAAAGTGCTATGTGAGTGGAAAGTAAAAGGATGGGAAACACTGCTCTACAGTATGTGAAAATATTACCTCTTAGATCTCCTCTAAATTTCTCCCTTCTCATGCTAAACCTGGGTTCTCTATTTCTACATGGCTGGAGTTCTTTGAGGATATAATGGGTGTGGTTGATAGAGGGGAACAGGTTGATGTTATATATTTGGATTTCCAGAAGACATTTAATAAGGTGCTGCATAAGAGACTTATAAAAAATATACAGGTGAATGGAGTCGGGTGGAGTATATTGGCATGGATTGAGGATTGGTTAACTGACAGAAGGCAGAGAGTCAGGATAAATGGTGTTTTTCTGATTGGCAGACAGTGGTAAGTGGGGGGCCTCAGGGGTCAGTGCTGGGTCCGCAGCTGTTCATCATTTACATTGGTGACTTGGAAGAGGGGACAGAGTGTCGTGTAGCCAAGTTGCGGATGGTACTAAATTGAGTGGAAAAACAAATTCAGAAATACTTGCCATCTCAATTTTAGCCCAACTAGGAGGCCGTACCAAATCCATCAATGAACTAATAAATTTAAGTTGGGCTGCTTCATAATAATTTTGAAAGTGTGATAAACGTAGTCCCCCTAACTCATATTTCGAAGTTAATTTATTCAAAGCTACTCTTGAAAATTTACCCCTCCATAAAAACTCCCTAACCATTTTATTCAAATCTCGAAAAAATAATTTATCAAGTAAATACGGAATAGATTGAAACAAATATTGTATTTGCGGAAAGATATTCATCTTAATTGTATTTATCCTTCCCATTAAGTTAATAGGTAAATCTTTCCATTTAATCAAAGCAGTTTTAATTTTTTTCATTAACGAAGCATAATTTAATTTATATAAAGTTTGATAATTAACATTCAAAATTATACCTAGATATTTAATTTGATCAGTCCACTTCAAATTAATAATATTCTTATAAACTGAATAATCTCCTTCACTTACCGGTAATATTTCATTTTTTTCCCAATTAACTTTATATCCAGAAAGACATCCATATTGTATTAAACATTCCTTCAAATGCAAATGTGACTGAGCTGGGTTTATTAAATACACCAATACATCATCACCAAATAAATTAATTTTATACTCCTCATCTAAAACTTTCATACCTTGTATCTGTGTATTTTGTCTTATCAACTGTGCTAAAGGTTCAATCACTAACGCAAACAAAGCTGGTGATAAAGGACAACCTTGACGAGTTGATCGAGTTAACTTAAAAGATTCCAAAATCAAACCATTTGTCAATACTCTAACTACCTGTTTACTATATAGAGCCCTAATCCAACCAATAAAAGAAGGACCAAACTTAAATTTCTCCAAAACTTTAAACAAAAAATTCCATTCATCTCTATCAAATGCTTTTTCTGCATCTAAGGATATCACCATCAGATTATCTAAAGATTGTCAAAATCTATTAATCAAACTAATCATGCGCAAAATGTTATCTGAAGCATATCTATTCTTATAAAACCTGTTTGATCAATATGAATCAACTTAGGTAAAAATTTAGCCAATCTATTCACTAATATTTTAGCTATTATTTTATAATCTACATTTAACAATGAAATTGGTCTATATGAAGATACCTTCAAAGGATCTCTATCTTTTTTTGGAATTACTGTAATTAAAACACTAGAACAAGACTCCGGTAAATCATAATGATCTCCAACTTGGCGTAATACATCCCCAAACACTGTAGATAAATCATTAAAAAATTTTTGTAAAATTTAACCAAAAATCCATCATCACCAGGCGATTTACCATTCGGCATTTCCAGCATAGCCATTTTAATTTCCGAATCAGTAAATGGTTCTTCTAACTCCTGTATATCTCCATCCTCTAATATCGGTAAATTCAACTGTGATTTTAAAAAAATCAATCGATCCAGTTTCCTGTTTTCCTTCAGATGTATATAACTTTTCATAAAATGAATAAAATTCATCATTAATCTCACGAGGTTTATAAGTAATAAAAGAATTCCGTCTAACAGCATTAATAGTCCTCGATATCTGTTCTTTCTTTAATTGCAACGCCAATACCTTATGTGCTTTCTCTCCCCATTCATAATACCATTGTTTAGTCCTATTAATCACACATTCAAATTGATAAGATTTCAGCCTAGATAATTCTATTTTCTGATCTTCTGTAGCATCTTTCTGAAATTCCTTTTCTAACTCATCGATCTGTTTCTCTAATTCAAGACTCTAATTTAATCGATTCTTTCTTTATTTTAGAAGTATAACTAATTATTTGTCCTCTCAAATAGGCTTTCATAGCATCCCATAATACAAATTACTTTGAACAGAATTAGAATTTTCTTAATGTAATTTTTCAAAAAAAATTAATTTGTTTTTACAAAAAATCAATAAATTCCATATTTTTAACAACATTGTATTAAATCTCCAACGATAAGCTATTTGAATTTTCTCAGAAGTTTCATATGTAAAATATAACAGAGAATGATCTGAAATCACCCTTCTTTTAAATTCCGCTTGTTGTATTTTCCCTTGTAAATGTGCCGATACTAAAAAGAAGTCAATCCTTGAAAATGATTCATGTCTAGATGAGTAAAAGGAAAAATCTTTCTCTGTTGGATTAAGATGTCTCCAAATATCTACTAAATTAAGATCTTTCATCAATGCTTGAACCCGAATTGCCATCTTGGATTTTTTTTAACTTTCTTCGGAGATTTATCTAATAAAGGTTCCAAAACACAATTAAAATCACCACCAACTAAAATATTATCATTAGCTTGACCCAAACATAAAAATGCATCTGAAAAAATACTTCATAATCTGCATTTGGTGCATAAATATTAAGTAAAGTCCAAAATTCACTAAAAATCTTACAATTCAATTTAAGAATACATCCTGCCTTTTCCTCCATTGATTGTAATTCAAAAGATACATTTTTATGTATCAAAATTGCTACACCTTTAGCTCTAGAATTAAATGAAGAAGAATATACATGCCCAACCCAATCCCATTTTAATTTCACGCTTTACTTCACATTCAAATGTGTTTCTTGTAAAAAGGCAATATCAATTTTCATTTTGTTAATATATGCCAAGACTCGCTTAGGTTTAATCGAACTATTTAATCCTCGAACATTAAATGTAGCAAACCTTAACTTTGACATCTTTACTATTATTACAAAATACTAATAATATCTTTATATACAAACTCAAATCAATATATATAGACCCTCCAATAAAAAAAATTACAAATTAAAAACTAAAAAAAAATAAAAATAAAAAAATAAAGAAAAAGGAGAAAAAAAAAAGAAAATCCCCCCCCTCCAAAAAAAACTACCAAAAAGGTTAGTAATCCCCTAAACAAAAATTGGGTGTGGGTCACCCACCAGTGGCTGAAGACTAGTAAAGAACTTAGTCCAAATCTCTCCTTCCCCAGCCAAACAATCAGTAACATCAAAATCTCATAATAACAAAAGAAAAATAGAATAAGAAAATTCTTCTTTTCGTCCAGAAGATTCCAATCTCGAAGATCCTATTTCAGAAGGAGGTGGATTCTTTCCATTTATGTTTTTCCCATTTCTGCCATTTCTTCCATTTCCAGAGCAACCAGATTTTTCTTTAGGAGATAATGGCGGATTACGTCTTTGTCCTTTTATATCTGGCAATGAATCAGCAAAAATAATTGCTTCACAATCAGTTTCAAAAAACCGAAATTGATAGTCTCCGTAAAACACCTTCAACACTGCAGGGTAACTAAAAGTAGGCTTATAACCTTTACGCCAACAAAACTTCCTTAACTGGATTGAATTGACGTCGATGTTGAATGACATCTTGACTCAGATCAGGATAAAAAAAGACTCTGCTATTCTGAATCGATAATGGGGTTTGTCGTCTC
The DNA here is from genome assembly GCF_036971445.1 of Narcine bancroftii. Classification (NCBI taxonomy): domain Eukaryota; kingdom Metazoa; phylum Chordata; class Chondrichthyes; order Torpediniformes; family Narcinidae; genus Narcine; species Narcine bancroftii. Next base: position 129,081,969 of record NC_091473.1, on the reverse strand, counting down.
GCATTTTGTACTGCAAGTCGAAGTATTACTTCTCTAACCAAATAACTCAGACATTGAATTATTACCAGTCTCGGTGGTTGATCAGTTGAGGGTATTCTTCTTAAAGCTCTATGGGCTCTTTCCAGTGCCAATCTCCCAGAGAAAAATTCTTGCCCTAATATTTGCGGAATCCAGTCTTTAAAAAAATCGAAGAGGATCTTGTCCTTCTATCTTCTTCTTCTTTGGCTTGGCTTCGCGGATGAAGATTTATGGAGGGGGTAAAAGTCCACGTCAGCTGCAGGCTCGTTTGTGGCTGACAAGTCCGATGCGGGACAGGCAGACACGGTTGCAGCGGCTGCAGGGGAAAATTGGTTGGTTGGGGTTGGGTGTTGGGTTTTTCCTCCTTTGCCTTTTGTCAGTGAGGTGGGCTCTGCGGTCTTCTTCAAAGGAGGTTGCTGCCCGCCAAACTGTGAGGCGCCAAGATGCACGGTTTGAGGCGATATCAGCCCACTGGCGGTGGTCAATGTGGCAGGCACCAAGAGATTTCTTTAGGCAGTCCTTGTACCTTTTCTTTGGTGCACCTCTGTCACGGTGGCCAGTGGAGAGCTCGCCATATAACACGATCTTGGGAAGGCGATGGTCCTCCATTCTGGAGACGTGACCCATCCAGCGCAGCTGGATCTTCAGCAGCGTGGACTCGATGCTGTCGACCTCTGCCATCTCGAGTACTTCGACGTTAGGGATGAAAGCGCTTCAATGGATGTTGAGGATGGAGCGGAGACAACGCTGGTGGAAGCGTTCTAGGAGCCGTAGGTGATGCCGGTAGAGGACCCATGATTCAGAGCCGAACAGGAGTGTGGGTATGACAACGGCTCTGTATACGCTTATCTTTGTGAGGTTTTTCAGTTGGTTGTTTTTCCAGACTCTTTTGTGTAGTCTTCCAAAGGCACTATTTGCCTTGGCGAGTCTGTTGTCTATCTCATGAGTTTTTCAAGCTTTGTTGGGACCAAGGAAAACTGCCTCAGGATCTCCGTGATGCCACCATCATCACCCTGTACAAAAACAAAGGCGAGAAATCAGACTGCTCAAACTACAGGGGAATCACGTTGCTCTCCATTGCAGGCAAAATCTTCGCTAGGATTCTACTAAATAGAATAATACCTAGTGTCGCCGAGAATATTCTCCCAGAATCACAGTGCGACTTTCGCGCAAACAGAGGAACTACTGACATGGTCTTTGCCCTCAGACAGCTCCAAGAAAAGTGCAGAGAAGAAAACAAAGGACTCTACATCACCTTTGTTGACCTCACCAAAGCCTTCGACACCGTGAGCAGGAAAGGGCTTTGGCAAATACTAGAGCGCATCGGATGTCCCCCAAAGTTCCTCAGCATGATTATCCAACTACACGAAAACCAACAAGGTCGGGTCAGATACAGCAATGAGCTCTCTGAACCCTTCTCCATTAACAATGGCGTGAAGCAAGGCTGTGTTCTCGCACCAACCCTCTTTTCAATCTTCTTCAGCATGATGCTGAACCAAGCCATGAAAGACCCCAACAATGAAGACGCTGTTTACATCTGGTACCGCACGGATGGCAGTCTCTTCAATCTGAGGCGCCTGCAAGCTCACACCAAGACACAAGAGAAACTTGTCCGTGAACTACTCTCTGCAGACGATGCCGCTTTAGTTGCCCATTCAGAGCCAGCTCTTCAGCGCTTGACGTCCTGCTTTGCGGAAACTGCCAAAATGTTTGGCCTGGAAGTCAGCCTGAAGAAAACTGAGGTCCTCCATCAGCCAGCTCCCCACCATGACTACCAGCCCCCCCACATCTCCATCGGGCACACAATGTCCTTCTATACCTTCTGGCAAACCAACAATTTTCACATTATTCCTTCTGCTTTGATTTTCCAAATAATCTATTTTTATTTCTAGCTCCTTCTCACGATCTCTTAATTCTATGACTGATTTTTCCACCTTCAACACTTTTTCTGTTTTTGAAGTCATTTGTTGTTTACAGTCCAAAAAAGCAGTCTGAAATTTTTTAAATTCTTCATAAGATGCATCCACACATGTCTTAACCATATTTAATTCTGAACTCATACCAGCATTCATTTGAACCATTTCATTCATTTGAAATGTCAAGAAAGGTTTTATAACATCTTGAATAACTGCATCTAATTGCATACACTGTGAATCGGTAAATCTCAGCTTTGCTCTCTCTGACATAGTGGCAGAACAAGGTAACTGCAGCTCCTGCTGCAACTCAAAAGAAGGCATTTTAAAAGTTTTACTGCGGGTCTGGACTCCCAGCGACGGCACCCCGACTTCTTCAGGGGGTCGCCGCTGGTCTCCCCCCCGGATCTTGTTGTTTTCTCATCAATACACGAAGAAAAACTATTTCTTCAGATTGAAATGCAACCTGATACATTTCCAACAATGGAGTGCTGTCTCAAATAGAAGAATGACTAGATGCTTTACTGATTTCCATTGAAATCAAAAGGCTTTCCAAATCAGGGTCCATTTCTTGGGAACACGCACCTTCTTCCGGAGAACAGGTAATTCCAGCGCCATCCTTCATTCGGTGAGCAATAGATTTTTTTTCAGCCCCCACAGGCGATCTTTGGGCTTTAGGCAATGAAGAAATTGAGCCTGGGGCTGTTTCAAATTATCTAGGCCCCAGATCTTCAACACTTTGAAAATGTAACTTCTTAGGAACTTGAGGTTTAGTCTTTTTCCCATCAGTGGCCATGATAATTCCTTAATACTTTAAACTAAAATTTTAAAAGTTTAAACTTAAAAACAAAGGGTTAAAAAATGGGTATTTAAAAGTCTGGCCAGTGAGGTTGAGATTGCATGTCTAGACTCTACAGCATCTTGCCATGTCCCTGTCTTAAATTAACCACATTCTCATAGATAAGAGATATTAAGCCTTCATAAGGAGGTTGTTGTTCAAAAAAATGCATCAAGAATACTTGCCTCAGGGAATACAGGAAAATCAGAAATCTGAGATGGAACAAAATATCTAATTTGTAAATATCTAAAAAAATGAATTTTTGATAAGTTGTATTTTACCACCAATTGTTTAAAAGATGCAAAGTTATTGTCAATAAAAATCTTTAAAACATTTAATAGCTAATCTGCACCAGTTATTAAAGATAGAGTCTTGCAAAGAAGGTTGAAAAAGGTGATTGGAGTGACAAAAGAAAAACTCTGAAATTTAAAAAAACTTAACTTGTGCTCATATTTTCAAACTATGGTTAATTATCAGATCATCAGTTAATTTATATAGAGAAGAGGATAAAGGGGACCCAACATGGAAGTATTCTTAGCAAAATTTAGTTCCATTCCTACCCATGTAAGGCAGTCAACTCAATTATCAAATTATAGCAAAAGAATAAAGTTACTTATATTGACTGCCCAATAATAAAATCTAAAGTTAGGAAACACCAAACCACTGTTCATTGTGGCCTTCTGAATTTGAAAACTTTATTTAAGTGGGGGTGTTTTCCTTGGTATTTACAAGAATCTATTCGCAAATCAAGTGAATTGAAAACAAGATTTAAGAATGAAAATTAGTATAGATTGGAAAAGGTTAAAAAAAATAGGTAAAATATTCATTTTAATAAAATTAATACAACCAATCATAGAAATAGATAAAGGTGGCCATCTCTTATAATTTATTGTAATTGTAATACCAAGATAAATAAATTGATCCTTCACAATCTTAAAAGGAGAATCAGATTACCTTGGTATAAGACGATTTAAAGTAAAAGTTCACTCTTATGCAGATTCAATTTATACCCTAAAATTGGACTGAATTGTGATATCAAAGATAGTATGCTTGGTAAGGAAGCATCTGGATTAGATACAAAGAGCAAGAGATCATCTGCATATAAGGCAACTTTATGCTCAGTGCCCTTCCTATAAATCCCTGAAAAATCTGTACACTCAAACCCAAATCCAAAAAGCAATAGACTTAAAGGGCTGTCTTGGGTAAACTTGTACCTCTCACTTTGTTCGTTTTAGATTGGTCACAGTGTTCAAGCTACCGAAAGAAAATAGACACACACACCGAGACCAGTTCAGTTTATACAAGTCTTTATTACTAAATCTAAAGCTGAATTCACACGACAATATGCAAGCCCTTCCCAATTATACTTATCAAGGCCTGGATTGATCCCAACTGCCGAAGCTAGGCAACGACTGCACACTAGTAGTAGTTTGTCGGGGCGCTGGTAGCAGCTTCTCTACCTCCCTCGACCGATATGTTAGCTGGACTCTTGAAGTTCTTCTTCTTGCTGAGAGATATAGCCACCTCTTCCAGTCTCTCTCTTCAGCAGTGGGACCAGGGCTTATATTACCAAAAAGTTGTTTACTTCAGATCTTATCTTTTTTAACAAATGGTTTAATTATCTTCAAGGTCTCCTGACAGTCTGCAACCAACAAATGTAAACTGTTCTGGGCCTCATAAGTGTAAATTAGATGTCTTCCTATTCAACTGCATCCCAGGGCCCCATGATGGGTGTTTACTAAATATGCATCCTGGGCTCATGGTGGAATTTAGATTATGTCTGCTGATTCCAAACAGGTTCTCAGCCTTGTAGCTGCAGAAGTAAAAACACAGTTTAATTTTTTCATTACAAGGGCAACCTTGACAAGTACCCGGTTGAAGATTAAGAGGGTTTTATTATTGTAAATTAGTAGCAATTGAAACAGTAAGACAAAAATCTCTGCATCTCTCTTCGAAGTATCTCCTAGAATCTCCGACCATGGGAAACATCAACACTGACAATGCATTTCAATATTCAAAATGTTTCAATAAGATTACCCCCTCATTCTCCTAAATTCCAATGAGTACAGGTCAAGAGCTGTCAAACATTCCTCATTTGATAGCTTTTTCATTCCTGAAATCATTCTTGTGAACCTTCTCTGAATCCCCTCAACTTTAGCATTGCTTTTCTTAAAAGATGAGCCCAAAATTGCTCACAGTACTCTAAATGAGGTCTCACCAGTGCCTTATAAAGCCTCAACATCACATCCTTGCTCTTGTATTCTATTCCACTTGAAATGAACACCTGCATTGTATTTGCCTTCATCATCACTGTCTCAACCTGCCAGTTTATCTTGTATGAGGACTCCCAGGTACCTTTGCATCTGGGAATGTTCAATTTTCTCCCCATTTAGAAAGTAGTCTACCCATCTATTTCCTCTACCAAAGTGCATGACGTATTATTTGCCCCTTTTCTGCCCATTCTCCTATTTTTTCTAAGTCCTTCTGCAGCCTCCCTGTTCGCTCAACCCTACCTCTTCCTCCATCTACCTTTGTATCATCTACAAACTGGGCCACAAAGCCATTCATTCCACAATCTAAATCATTGAGATACAACATAAACATTGAACCCTATGGAACACCATTAGCAAATGGCTGCCAACCAGAATATGATCCCTGTAGTCCAACTCTCTGCTTCCTGCCAGTTAGCTAATGCCCAACCATTGCTAGTTATGTTTCCTGTTATAACATGTGCTTTTATCTTGTTAAGTAATCTCATGCGTGATACCTTGTCAAAAACTTTCTGATAATCCAAATTCACAACATCCACTAGATATCATTTACTTGCTTGTCAATTCAAAGAATTCCAAGAGGTTTATCAAGCAGGATTTTCTCTTAAGGAAACAATGTGGGTGTCATGTGCCTCCAAATACTCCATAACCTCATCCTTGCCAATCGACTCCAGCATCTTCCCAACCACTGACGTCAGGCTAGCCAGTCTATAATTCCTTCTTGCACCTAACAAATTCTGCTCTTGCAGTTTCCAACTGGGACTGGGCGGATTACATGTCCCATGCCTGCTTTTTAATCTCTGAACTATTCTCAAATAACCTCATGTGCTCAAGAAAATATGTTCAGTTGTAGCATCTTGCATTTGGTGGTGCCATAGCGAGACGATCAGGCATGAGAAACAGCAGCATTCATCACTATGTTGACTTGATAGGGCTACATATAGGCTAATCAATGGCAATGAGGGAATCAGCCATATCACTTTGCAGTTGTCATGTCCTCAAGGAATGGCATGTCATCTTCACCATCTTGCAACCTGTAGGTTTCAATATTTAACTCTCCAATTTAGATAATGTGCTCTTTCTTTCTATTTGTGTAAGGACTGGCCATATTTAACTTCTCTCTTCAATTCTTCTTTCATTTGTACAGTCTGGCCTGCAGACAATGGAGCTTAACTGCAGAAATTCCTTCAGTTTCTCTCCCCGACCTCAATTGCTACCAAGACTTACTTTTTCTCTCTTTCCCAGTTCTTATGAAGAATTTACAACCTGAAAATTAACTGGTTCTGGTTCCATGGTGTGATGCAGTTCTTTTTCTTTTATAGATTCAGTCCGTCAGGTGCTTTGACAACTCATGTGGATCTTCTAAACACAGATGCTTGGGTCGGCTCTGCAGGTGCACTCCAGCCTAGCATGAGTAGTGTTTCTTCTGTTTCTGTTCAGGCTGAATCCTCTGTATTTATCTGTTTCTGCAATGTCTCTGGCATTTTCAGCAGGCTCCTTCCATTCCTCCTCAGTATTTGACACCATTGTTCTGACAATGGAGGATCTTGGATTTAATTCTCCTAGAACAGCAGCCTTTTTGTCTCAAGTGTTGCAATCTCTGAGTTTCACTGTGTCATGCTGTGCCAGTGGCTCTAAGCTTCTTGCTGACTTGTCATAGATTGCCTTTTGTCTCCCTTGCAGATTCTTTTGTTTCCATTTGACATCTTGATTCTTGTTTTGGTTTGCAGATAAGAGAAATGTTGTGTGTAGTCTACGTCCCATCAGAAGATCAGCGGGTGACATACCATGTTCGGTGACAAGTCTCTGTAACTCAGTAAAACTAGATATGGATCTGAGCCACTGTCTTGTGCTTTCTTGAACTTCTTTCTCTGCTTTTCCGTTTGACGTGGATGCAGAGGACTTGAAGTCACATGTCAGAAATCATACTCTTCTGCAAAGTTCCAGAATTCTCCACAGCTGTAGCATGGTCCATTATCACTGTAGACAATTTGAGGAATTCTGTGTCTTGCAAAGATCGATTTGATATATCTGATTACTCAAGGAGCAGACATGCTAGGAAGCAACACAATATCCGGATTGTTCGATAGATAATCAATAACCAGCAAGTAATTATTTCCATCCATGTGGAACAAATCAATCCCAACTTTCTGCCATGGTTCTGCTGGAATGTCAGTTATTATCATGGCAAAGCAGATGTTTCAAACAGGTCTCACTGCTGGAATCCATCCTTGTCAATGCCAGCATTTATCCCTGGCCAATAAACAGCAGTTCTGGCCATCTTTCATTTTTAAATTCCAAGGTGCCCCTCATGCACCCTTTTCAACATCTCTTGTCTCAGTGATTGAGGAATGACAATTCTGCTCTGAGTAGAAGCCCATTGACCACACTCAGTTCAGCTCTGATGTTGTAGAATGGCTGACATTCACCTTTAGGCCATTCTTCATTCAGATTCTTGATGATCTTGTGTAGAACTGTGTCCTTTTCTGTTTCAGCTGTGATCTGCTTGGATTTCATGTCAGATACGGGAAGAGGTTCAGTGATCAGATTCACATGGAGATTCACATCTGTCTCTGTGGAAATCTCATTGAGTGCTTTACTCTGCATCTTTTCCCTAGATAACGCATCAGCTAACACAATGGGTTACTTTGGTGTGTACATCAATTCAAAGTCACAACGTTGTAGCTTCATCATCAGTCTTTGGATTCTTAGCATCATTTCACTGAGAATTTTCTTGATTATTGCTATTAATGGCTAGTGGTCTATCTCTGCCATGAATTTGGTAGACTATACACAAAACTGTAGAATTTCCCAAGTCAATAGACGAGATCTAGACATTCTTTCTCGATCTGTTCATATTGACATTCAGATGTTGCCATCATCCTTGTTGCATATTTTACTGGCCTCTGATATTCTCCTATAGCCTGAAGTAGTACAGCGCGTATTCCATCTTTTGAGGTATCTGTGGATATTTTCGTCTTTATGGATGTGCCGAAGAATGTCAAAAATACTGGTTCTGTAGTTAGAATGCTCTTCAGTCATCCCCATTTTTCCTCGTGGTTGTCTCTCCACTTGAATTCACATTTTTCCTGTAACAACTTCTTTTGGTATATTGTTTTGGAAGACCAGTTTGCTATGAATTTACCAGTTAAATTGATAATTTCCAGCACTCTCAAGATGCCTTTTTTTTTGTCAGTGGGACAGAGCATCTCTAAAATTGCTTTCACCTTGCTCTTGTCTGGCTCTACACCTGCCTCTGATAGTTTATTTCCCAGAAAGGCGATTTCCTTCACACCAAACCTTTCATTTTTCTCTGTTTAACTTTAATCCATACTTCTGGATGCATTGTAGCACTTGTGTTGCTTTTGTGTTGATCCCCATAGGATCATGTCACTCATGTACACACGTACCCTATTTATTCCTTCTATGATGTGCTTCATTGTCCTGTAGAACACCTCTGGAGCTGAGGAAATTCCAAAAACCATCCTCAGACACGAGTATCATCCAAACGGTGTACTAAGTGCACAATATTTTGTGCTAACATCATGCAATTTTATTTGCCAAAAGCCCTGGGATGCATCCAGTCTAATGAAAAACTTTGCACCGACCATCTCACTTGTAATTTCCTCCCTGGTTGGAATCTGATAATGTTCTCTCTTTATATTGGCATTCAAGTATTTGGGTCCATGCACACACACAGCACAGGACACTGTTCTTCTTTTTGACACCCCCATTCTGTGGTCTCCTCCAGTTTCCATATGATCCCTAGTACTGTCATTTGGTCAAGTTCCTGCTTGAGCTTTTCTTTTAGTAGCTCTGGAACCCACCTCGGGACATGCACATCTGGTTGTGCGTAATCTTTGAACTGCATCTCATCGTTAAATGATAGAACTCCAAAATGCTGGAAGATGTCAAGAAATTGATCCAGTATTTCCTTTACACTGTTCTGTGCTCGGTCACTGTAAATGTGATACATCCTCTTCACTTGGTTTGCGTTTTCACAAACTTTGTCACCAAGCAGTGAATAATGTCCATCTGGGTGCTCTTTATCTTTAACTTTCATCTTGAGTTTACATGTACTTTTTGTGTCGATGCTCTGCATGCTTTGAGCAGTACAGGATTTGCCTGGATGTATGGCTTTATCTTCATTGCCCTGATGTTGTACTCGGAGATCAAATTATCTTTCGGCCCTGTGTATAACTTGAAAGGAATATTTGTTTCATTTGTATGCAATAACACAGTCCATATATCCTGCTTGACACTGTACACTTCCTGCACCACCATGCCCATGAAAAGTGTATCACTTTGAGTAGTTTATTCTATAGTGTGTACAGTGTCTTCTATGGTATCTTCCATGGTGTGTACAATTTTACTTCTGTTTAATTTCCCTTTGGAAAACATGCTTTGCATAGTGATTCTGCCCTTTGCACATGTTAGACTTTTCCATAAGCAGAGCATTACTTTGGCACATGCTGAGAGCCACATCGTTTACAACTGAATGTATCTCCAACATTTTTTGTTGTTTTCTGTATATCATATTGTGTGTGTGTGTGTGTGTGTGTGTGTGTGTGTGTGTGTGTGTGCGCGAGTGTGTGTGTGTGTGTGTGAGTGTGTGTGTGTGTGTGTGAGTGTGTGTGTGTGAGTGTGTGTGAGTGTGTGTGTGAGAGTGTGTGTGTGAGTGTGTGTGTGTGAGTGTGTGTGTATGAGTGTGTGTGTGAGTGTGTGTGTGTGAGTGTGTGTGTGTGAGTGTGTGTGTATGAGTGTGTGTGTGAGTGTGTGTGAGTGAGTGTGTGTGTGAGAGTGTGTGTGTGAGTGTGTGTGTGTGAGTGTGTGTGTGAGTGTGTGTGTGTGAGTGTGTGTGTGAGTGTGTGTTTGTGTGAGTGTGTGTTTGTGTGAGTGTGTGTGTGAGTGTGTGTGTGAGTGTGTGTGTGAGTGAGTGTGTGTGTGAGTGTGCGTGTGTGAGTGTGTGAGAGTGTGTGTGTGAGTGTGTGTGTGAGTGTGTGTGAGTGTGTGTGTGAGTGTGTGTGAGTGTGTGTGTGTGAGTGTGTGTGTATGTGTTTGTGTGAATGTGTGTGTGAGTGTGTGTGTGTGAGTGTGTGTGTGTGAGTGTGTGTGAGTGTGTGTGTGAGTGTGTGTGAGTGTGTGTGTGTGAGTGTGTGTGTATGTGTTTGTGTGAATGTGTGTGTGAGTGTGTGTGTGTGAGTGTGTGAGAGTGTGTGTGTGAGTGTGTGTGAGTGTGTGAGAGTGTGTGTGTGAGTGTTTGTGTGTGAGTGTGTGTGTGTGTGAGTGTGTGTGAGTGTGTATATGTATGTGAGGGTGTGTGTGTGTGAGTGTGTGTGTGTGTGAGCGTGTATGTGTGTGTGAGGGTGTGTGTGTGAGTGTGTGTGTGTGTGAGTGTGTGTATGTGTGTGTGAGGGTGTGTGTGTGAGTGTGTGTGTGTGAGTGTATGTGAGTGTGTGTGTGAGAGTGTGTGTGTGAGTGTGTGTGTGTGTGAGTGTGTGAGAGTGTGTGTGTTTGTGTGTGTGTGTGTGTGTGAGTGTGTGTGTGTCCAGTCACTGTGCTTATGACTATGCCTTCATTTTCACTGGGTTTTACACTAACACTGAATTTTTTTTCATGTGGTGCAGAGCTAATTCAATGGTGTGGCATATCTTCACAGCTCCAGCTAAGGTAAGCCTGTCTCTCACAACAATTTCTCTCTCACTTTATTATCAATAATCCCAAACAAAATTTGATCATGGATTATTTAATCATGCAGTGGACCAAAATTGCATGTTCTTGCTTTTAGTTTTAAATCTGTTAAAAAAAAGTATCAAAGCTCTCTCCCCACAGCTGCATGCCTGAATGAAACATGTACCTCTTGAAGGTTTCATTTTTTTTGGTGAACAGTGATCATCAAACATCTCGATAACCTTGTCGAATTTGCTCTGATCTTCTGCCTCGTCAAAAATTAATGTGTTGAAAACGTCTAGAGCTTAAGGTCCTGCTATGGTAAGTAGCATTGCAATCTTCCATGTATCCAGTTGGCTATCAATTCCAATGGCTTGCAGGTACAGCATAAAGTTTTGTTTAAACAGCCGCCACTCATGGTCGACATTTCCAGTCAATTTTTCTGCATTAGGAGTTTTTAAACTCTCCATACTTTCACTGCTGATATCGACTGTTACTCACTATGCACACTGTATGTTTCTTTTTTTCTTTCATTTCTGTGCGCAGCAGAACTTGGCTGTTTCTTCCACTCTTGGCTGTTTCTTCCATTCCTGGTATCATGTTCAACCAGCACTAAGGACAGAACATACACATGCCATGCAGAGGCATCCATCTTGAATCTACCCATGATGCAACAGGATTCTATCGTTACACCCGGGTGCAGTCTGACTTGCAGAAATCTTCTGCATTTTCTGTTTTTATTTACAGATCATCCTCCAAATTTATCGAATCCGTTCAGAAATATCTGCCTTTCCCATCCTGAGGCCCTTGCTTAGGTGGCAGTATTCCCAAATCTGAATCAGAGTTCAACCTTTATTTGAGATGAGCATGATGAGTAGAGACAAGAGATCCAACTCTATATGAAATATCCAGTGGGATCCTCATGTCAGGTGAATGTAAATGTGTGGACTTTCAGATGTCATGAAGCCCCTCTGCCATATCAGCCTAACCTCCTAATGGACATGGAAAGAGCATTCACATCATAGCCTGTTAGTCTGTTTAATCAACCAGCAAATTCATCCACTACTTCATACTTTACTCCAGGGAAAGAATGTGAAGCTATAAAGAAAGCAGCCAACTTGTGCAGTTTTATTACCAAACCAGCAAAAGGGAACAATTGAATTAAGCAAAGAAGTTTCAAGATAAAAATAAAGGGAAAATATAAAAGCTAAATAAGGGCTTAAGAACAAGATAGCAAAAGAGCAATTCAAAATGGATTCAGAAAAATATTTCTTACCTCATGAAAGCTTGCTTCGGTACTGGGTGACTGGCTTCCTTATAACCAATATACATGGATGAATGAAGAGCCAAGCCTCCAGTAAGAATATAACGTTTTGTATTGAAGTTATTATTTAAACTGATATTCTTATTTTCCCACAAAATGTTTGCAAGAAAATCTATCATTACATAAATTGGTTGCACTCGATTCCTGGAGTCGGATGTTCATTTTTCAAAGCGAATAGATTTCATTTTATTTTCATCCCTTTTATCAATGTCTTTAAGTGTATTGCAGTAGTAATCTTAATTTTGTACTTTATATAAGCTTACTATAAAGTTATGCTTGCAGACATAAATTTAAAACTGTATTACAAAACATTAAATGCAATGAAAGAAACATAGTAGGTATGTTCTTATCAATAAGAAAGCAATTCAAATAGAAAACAGGAATACAGTACAAACGCACTGCACCTTGGCTGATGGAAAAAAAATCATCTTTTTTTAATATATACATTTTGTCACCATGGAGATTTGGAAGAGATTTCCATGACACAGTAAAGAAAGCTGCACTCGAGAAAGAAGTAGAATTTAAAGAAAAACTATTATGTTTTTATTCAAGGTTAAAAGGATGGTGAAAATTTGCCCTGATATCACAGTTTCTTGGAGACGTGATGCATTGTGTTGTGAATTTTAAGTGTTTCTTGTTTTTGATGCACAGATTGAATTTCCCCTCATTAAATGATCAGGCTTGACTAGATAAGCTTTTTATATTAGCTTTAAGGAATTCAGGATTACCTGAATAGAAATTTCTGGTGGTTTAAAAGGTTACCCAAGTCTATGCTCCAAAGCTCTCACCTCATGGGACCTTACCACATAGTCATTGATGCTGTTTTTAATGAACAGGTATGAATAGCTTTTGAGAAGCTAAGAAAATATGGTTCTGATACATTTCCTCACACTAATACTCTTTCCAAGGCTCACACATTGAGCAGAGTCCTTGTGCATACCTTGTGCATTGATTGCTTGGACCAATATTTCAGAGGTTTGTGATGCAGCCACTCAATGGCTGAAAGTCTGATTTTGCCTGCCACAGTATCATCATGCAAAAGACAAAGTAGCCAGAAGGGTCAGACTGATTTAGAGAGATTATTTGATTGTGAAATGAGCACTTCCTAATGGTGGTGTTGAAAGATGGATTTTTCTTGAGTTCTTCCGTTGAACACTATCCAACTCATATAGTGCAAAAATCACAAAGGGGGAGTTAAGTGCTGGATCTCTGCCTCTATTTATGTCCTGTGTAAACCTGAGAGGGTAGTGCTTATGAGGCATGTGAGATAATTCCTGGCCTATAAGGAGTTATAGGGAAAGGCTGGATAGATTTGGTATTTAATCCCTGGAACATATAAAACTGAGGGATGAAATTATGAAAATATCTAAAGTTATGAGGGGCATAGATCAAGTGAATGCTTGCAGTCTTTTGCAGAGGGCAAATGGTTCTTGAATTAAGAGGGTATGGATTTAAGTTGAGATGGAAGAGATTTAAGATCACCCTGGGGAATAACTTTTTCACTCAGCAGTAGTCATTATCTGGAATGAGCTGCTAGAGGAGGCTATGAAAATGGGCACAATCCCAATGTTCAAAAGACATTTAAGCAGATATGTTGATAGGAAGGGTTCAGAATGATATGGACCAAAAACAGTCAAGTGGGATTGGCACAGAATGCCATTTTGGACAAGAATAAATTGGACAAAGGTCTTATTCCATCTTCTTTCACTTTTTACATGATATCATCTTAATTAATTTCTGTGGTCAAGGATTTATTTATTGGGCATTGAGCTCTTCTCCATGGATTGTCACCTTGTCGTGGTGTAAAAGCTTGTGTGATCCTGCAATTCGAGAGTGATGCTCCTGGGAGAGTCACCCATGGCCTTAAGGTCAAGGGTGAGGTCCCTGACAAAGAACAATCCAACTAAGTCATTATAGATGGAACACGCAGATGAAGTTACTCTGAACTCAATGGCTGTTACTGGGACCCCAGCTGTTCACAATTTACATTAATTATCTGGATGAGGGCATTGGATGTAATATCTCCAAATTTTCAGATGACACTAAGCTAGGAGGGGTTGTGTGCATGGAAGAGGGGGTCAGGAAGCTCCAGTGTGATTTGGATAAATTGAGGGACTGGGCAGATACATGGCAAATGCACTAAAATTTGGATAAATGTGAGGTTATCCACTTTGGTAATACAAACCGGAGGGCAGATTACTATTTGAATGGCAATAGATTAAGAGATGGAGAAGCGCAGAGAGACCTAGGGGTACTTGTACACCAGTCTCTGAAGGCGAGCATGCAGGTACATCAGGCGGTTAAAAAGGCAAATGGTATGTTGGCCTTCATATCAAGAGGGTTTGAGTATAGGAACAAGGATACCTTACTGCAGCTGTACAGGGCCTTGGTGAGACCCCACCTGGAGTATTGTGTGCAGTTTTGGTCACCTTATCTAAGGAAGGATGTTCTTGCAATGGAGGGCATGCAGAGACGATTCACCAGGCTGATACCTGGAATGGCAGGAATTACTTAGGAGGAAAGATTGAGCAATTTGGGATTGTACTCGCTGGAGTTTAGAAGATTGAGAGGGGATCTCATAGAGACATATAAAATTCTGGCAGGACTGGACAGCATGGATGCAGATGGGATGTTCCCAATGACGGGGGAGTCCAGAACCCGGGGCCATGGTTCGAGGATAATAGGACCGAGATGAGGAGGGATTTCTTTACCCAGAGGGTGGTGAATCTGTGGAATTCATTGCCACAGAGGGCAGTAGAGGCAGGTTCATAAAATATATTTAAGAGGGAATTAGATATATTTCTTCAGTATAAGGGTATTAAAGATTACGGAGAGAAGGAGGGGACGGGGTACTGAACTTTAAGATCAGCCATGATCTCGTTGAATGGCGGAGCAGGCTCAAAGGGTCGAATGACCTACTCCTGCTCCTATCTTCTATGTTTCTATGTTTCTATGAATGCTGCAACAAATCCATCAGTTCCAATTGTCATGGTTTTCATGCCATTGGAATTAGTTGGTTGATTTGTGAAGTATTGTGTGCTTCTAGGAGTGCAACATCAAATGCACATTAAACAAATACATGCACAGTTGTCTTTCCTCTGTGGATCAACGGAACGAAGGCCATCATCCTTGACTACGAGGGATAACCAGGACCATATAAATGCACTAAAGGCACTTACACTCTGTTATCCACTACATAAAGTTGCTAATGAGCTGAATGAAGCTGAAGAGTTAAAATGATCATAATTTAACTCCCTTCTCACCAGAACATGGGGTCATAGTGTCAAAAGGTAGGGAAGTCTTAGACAGGTATGTGCCTTGAGATAAGTGTAAACATTAAAAAGTCAAACTTGAAGGTAGAGTGTTTTATAGCCAGGATAATGTGAACTATTTTGTAACTGTGTAAGAATACACTCTTATAATTACCTACAAACCTCAGGAAATTAATAACATAACATTTTCTTTGGCTTGGCTTCGCGGACGAAGATTTATGGAGGGGGTAACAAAGTCCACGTCAGCTGCAGGCTCGTTTGTGGCTGACCAGTCCGATGCGGGACAGGCAGACACGATTGCAGCGGTTGCAAGGGAAAATTGGTTGGTTGGGGTTGGGTGTTGGGTTTTTCCTCCTTTGCCTTTTGTCAGTGAGGTGGGCTCTGCGGTCTTCTTCAAAGGAGGCTGCTGCCCGCCAAACTGTGAGGCGCCAAGATGCACGGTTTGAGGCGTTATCAGCCCACTGGCGGTGGTCAATGTGGCAGGCACCAAGAGATTTCTTTAGGCAGTCCTTGTACCTTTTCTTTGGTGCACCTCTGTCACGGTGGCCAGTGGAGAGCTCGCCATATAATACGATCTTGGGAAGGCGATGGTCCTCCATTCTGGAGACGTGACCCATCCAGCGCAGCTGGATCTTCAGCAGCGTGGACTCGATGCTGTCGACCTCTGCCATCTCGAGTACCTCGACGTTAGGGGTGTGAGCGCTCCAATGGATGTTGAGGATGGAGCGGAGACAACGCTGGTGGAAGCGTTCTAGGAGCCGTAGGTGGTGCCGGTAGAGGACCCATGATTCGGAGCCGAACAGGAGTGTGGGTATGACAACGGCTCTGTATACGCTTATCTTTGTGAGGTTTTTCAGTTGGTTGTTTTTCCAGACTCTTTTGTGTAGTCTTCCAAAGGCGCTATTTGCCTTGGCGAGTCTGTTGTCTATCTCATTGTCGATCCTTGCATCTGATGAAATGGTGCAGCCGAGATAGGTAAACTGGTTGACCGTTTTGAGTTTTGTGTGCCCGATGGAGATGTGGGGGGGCTGGTAGTCATGGTGGGGAGCTGGCTGATGGAGGACCTCAGTTTTCTTCAGGCTGACTTCCAGGCCAAACATTTTGGCAGTTTCCGCAAAGCAGGACGTCAAGCGCTGAAGAGCTGGCTCTGAATGGGCAACTAAAGCGGCATCATCTGCAAAGAGTAGTTCACGGACAAGTTTCTCTTGTGTCTTGGTGTGAGCTTGCAGGCGCCTCAGATTGAAGAGACTGCCATCCGTGCGGTACCGGATGTAAACAGCGTCTTCATTGTTGGGGTCTTTCATGGCTTGGTTCAGCATCATGCTGAAGAAGATTGAAAAGAGGGTTGGTGCGAGAACATAACATAATAACATAACAATTACAGCACGGAAACAGGCCATTAGGCCCTTCTAGTCCGCACCGAACCAAACACCCCTTTCTAGTCCCACCTCCCTGCACAATGTCCATAACCCTCCATCTTCTTCTCATCCCATTTTATTCATTTTATCAGAAATTGTATACTTCTGAGGGAAAACAGGATGATGGTTCTATTGAATCCTTCATATCTAAGTTAAATTTACCAGTTTTAGGGGAGGAAGAGGTAAATGAATTGGAAGCTCTGCTTACAGATTTTGTGATTAAGTGGGGGGGGGGTGAAGGAGGGAGGGAAGGGAGGGGGGAAAAAGGGGAGAAAATGACACTGTGTATGTTCAAGAGGGAAATGTTTGTGTGTATTTTGGTTAGTATGGTTCATAGTGTGAAAAATTTAAAAAAAAAAGAAGCTATACAAGAAGATGCTGAATGGAAAGTCACCAGGTGATGACAGATTTTCAGTGGAATTTTATAAAATGTTTTATGAAGATTTATCTTCTATATTTAGGGACGTGTTGCAACAAATAACTGAAGATCAGTCACTACCGCAATCTTGTTCAAGTGTGATAATTACAGTGATTCCAAAGAAAGATAGAGATCCATTAAATGTAGCTTCGTATCGACCAACTTTTATTAAATGTGGATTATAAAATAGTGGCTAAAGTATTGGCAAATAGACTTGCTAAATATTTACCGCAGTTGGTAGATACAGATCAAACAAGTTTTATTAAGAATAGAAGTGCATCTGATAATATTCTTAGAATGATAACATTGATCAGTGCATCGAGATAGCATCCCAACCAACCAATGGTGGTTGTGCTTGATGCAGAAAAAGCTTTTGACAGAGTTAAATGGAATTTTTTATTTGAAGTCTCGGAAAAGTTTAATTTCAGTCCTTTTTTTAACTGATTGGGTTAAGGCATTGTATAAAAATCCAATTGCTAGGGTGGTGACAAATGCCATTTAAGGTTTTCCATTGTCACCCTCCTTGTTTGCATTGGTCATTGAACCATTAGCTCAGGCAATTCGACAGAATGACAAGGTTAAAGGGATAAAAATTTCAGATGATGACTATAAGATTAATTTATTCACCGATGTATTGATTTATTTGACACATCCAGAACATTCTTTGAAATATTTACAAGAATGCTTAGTTCAATGTGGGGAGTTATCTGGGTATAAGATGAATTGTGATAAGAGTGAGATATTGCCAATTTTGGAAGGGGATTATAAAGAGTGTAAAAATATTATGAAATTAAGATGGTCTGATAAAATTAAATATTTAGGGGTAACTATGAATGCAAATGATCAATCTTTATATAAGTTAATTATGTACCTTTATTGAAAAAGATTAAAATGGATTTTATTAAATGGAAGGATCTTCCATTAACATTAATAGGTAGAATAAATTGTATTAAAATGAATTTTTTTCCTCATATTCAATACTTATTTCAGTCAATACTGTGTTTACTTTCAAAGGTTTTTTTTTTCAGGATTTGAATGAGGTGGTGAGGAATTTTTTATGGAAGGGAAAATTAGCTCAAGTAGCCTTACAGAAATATGCACTAGGTGGACTCCAGTTGCCACACTTTCAAAATTATTATGAAGCTGCACAGTTGAAGTTTGTTATTAGAATGATGGATATTAATCAGTCTCCTAGTTGGGCCATGGTGGAGTTAGCCTGCATTTCTGAATTTGATGTTCACCAGTTTATATGTAAGTGGAATTTGAATTTATTGCAGGGACATAATATACCAGTATTAAAACATTACCCCTCCATAAATCTTCATCCGGGAAGCCAAGCCAAAGAGAAGAAAAAGATTAAAACATTTGTTAAAGACAAGGGTTAAATGAAACGATGTTATAGGAACAAAAGGTAAGTTATCAATTCAAACCCCATTATATCAAAATCAGCATATTCCTTTTTCAATGTTTAATAGGTATTGAAAGATATGGTATTTTCAGGGTATAAAAGTGATTCAGGATTGTTTTGAAGAGGGACAGTTTCTTTCTTTTAATTAAATGAGGGAGAAATTTGGTATACCAGTAACTTCTTTATCTGTGTATTACCAACTTAGAGCTTTGATAAGGGATAATTATGGTGAAGAGATGAGTTTACCTAAGTTAATGAAATTTGAATCTTTGATATTCTTTATACCAAAGAGAGGTTTTATTTCGGATATGTATCGATTGTTACAGGAAACTATGGAAAAATCGAATTTGGAGAAATCTAGAAATAAATGGGAAAGTGATGTAACTTATGTTATACCTCAAGAGGATTGGGAGGTTATGTGTCATGAAGGGATAACTAAATTGACTAATGTACGATATGGCTTAGTTAATTATAATTTTTTGCATCAGTTATATTTGACTCCTGAGAAATTGAAAATATATGGATTTAGTAATTCAGATTTTTGTTTTAGATGTGGGTTAAGTACTGGAACTTTTTTTGCATGCAGTTTGGTCTTGTGATAAGGTACAACCATTTGGAAAAAAGTTAGGTTGGTTTTGGAGAAACTATTTAAAATTAAATTGCCATTAGATCCAGAGATTATTTTGTTGGGTTATATGGTTTCTTTGACTGGCTCAGGATTGGATAAGTTTCAAATTGCTATTGTACATTTGGCATTATCTGTGGCACAAAAATGTGTAGCAATTACTTGGAAAGACAATGTAGAGATCAATATAGTACATTGGCATAGTGAATTGAGATCTTGTATTATATGAAGAAAATAACATATAATTTACATGGTAATTACTCTTTATTTGTTAAAATGTGGTCATTTTATTTAGAATATATGGGTTTGGAAATATCTTAAAATATTGTATATGCTTTATGGGTTTTTTTTGCCTCCCCTTGAGGGTGCTGCTGAGGGGCGGGGAGGGAGGGGGGGGTTTATGATATTGTATAAAAATCTTTTTTTCTGTTGTTGCATTTGATTTTATGTTGTTTTTAAAAGTTTTAAATAAAGTTTTTTTTTTAAAATGAATACACTCTTTCCACTGTAGCAATATAGTGCACCACTGTGGGGCATATGTATATGAGTGTGTGTGAACAGTTTCCTGAGATGGTGGAAGACATCAATAAGTCTCTTTTGTTATTTGAATCTTGCATCTCTAAGTGATTTAAGAAGCCTCCCAAGTAACTCAGAGACATAACAGAATATGTGATTATTGGAGTAGTAGAAGGATCTTTGGGTTCAGTTCCATAGATCCCTCAAAAGTGCAACAAATTAATCGGGTGCTTAAGAAGGAGCATGGTGTGCTGGCCTTCATTCATAAGGGAATTGAGTTCAAGAGCCATGAGATAATCTTGCAGCTCTATAAAACTCTAGTTAGATTGCATTTGCAGTTCTGGTTCTCTCATTGCAGGAAGGATACAAAAGCTTTAGCAAGGGTACAGAGGAGATTTACCCGGATGTTGCCTGGATTTGAGAACATTTCTCATGAAGCAAGGTTGACAGAGGTATATTTTCTCTTTGGAGCAATGAAGGATGAGAGATGACTTAATAAATAGATGTATTTAAGATTTTGAGGGGCATAGATAGTGTGGACAGCCATAACCTTTTGTCTGGGGCCACAATAGATAATACCACAGAACATTTGTTAAAGGTGAGTGGATAAAAGTTTCGAGGAGATGTCAGAGATAAGTTTTTTGCACAGAGTGCTGGGTGCTGTTGGAATCTAGGAGTTAAAACAGTATGAAATAAATGATTAATCAATAAGTTTATTTGTACTGCATGAGTCAGGGAAAGAGGAATGTGGCTAAGTGGCTGTCACAGCATGGAGCAAAGTTGGCTGAACAAAATTGGCTGTTCCCAAGATACAGGGAGAGGATATGCATAAAACGATTTAGGAGGAATGCTCAACTGAAGGAGGTGGGAAGTAGCACAGGAGACACAGGCCAGATCAGAACAAAGAATGGCCCGCAAGAATCAAAGGGAATGGAAAACCAGTCGAGGAGGAAGATTAAGGCACAAGGAGGTGTTAAAGAGAACAGCAGAAATTGGCCAGACAGGGACCGAATGGTGATTAGAAATATCTGGGGATGAATTAATTTCAGATCTAAACAACAGGATAGTCTGGCCTGGAGGATTAACATGGGAATGCTACACCCCAGAAATCTGCAAAACAGGAGATGACTTGTGATAACCCTTATGCAAAAAGATCTAGCAGGGAAAACAACTTTTGTTCTGTGTGATAAGATTGACCTATATAAACTGTGCCAACTGGACAATAGGGGTCAGTCTCGGGGAGTAGCTCACTGGCAGGTGACCTATGAACTAACAGACTGACCCAGAGCTCTGTTAAGTTTTATTCTTGTGCTGTGTAATAAATTGACTGTTGAACCGAATACCTTCTCCTATCATTTCATTCAAAGAACGCGCTGGACTCAGACTACACATAGACTAAATTAAGAGTAAGTTAAAGCCAGAGTCCAACAGTGCCTGGAATGCATTGCCAGGAGTGGTGGTGGAGGCTGGTGCAATACAGATATTTATAAGACAGGCATATGAATATAAGAAAAATAGAGGTTTATAGGTATGAGATAGGAATGGGTTAGATTGATGTGGAGTAGATTTATACACTGCCTAAAGAAATCTCTTGGTGCCGGCCACATTGACCACCACCAGTGGGCTGATATCGCCTTAAACCGTGCATCTTGGCGCCTCACAGTTCGGCGGGCAGCCACCTCCTTTGAAGAAGACCGCAGAGCCCACCTCACTGACAAAAGACAAAGGAGGAAAAACCCAACACCCAACCCCAACCTGCAACCGCTGCAACCGTGTCTGCCTGTCCCGCATCGGACTTGTCAGCCACAAACGAGCCTGCAGCTGACGTGGACATTTACCCCCTCCATAAATCTTCGTCCGCGAAGCCAAGCCAAAGAAGAGATTTATATATCATTGTGTGCACTATGCCGTAATTTTCTATGTTTTATGTTCTAAAGAATGCTCAAACAAGCTTGGACAAGCAAATAAGACTGAACAATTAAACGCTAATTTTATAAAAGTTAATGATCATGCAAAAGTCAGCAAATAAAACAGACAAATGTACAAGAAAAACTCTCAGCCCAAAACATTGGTTACCCTTGTAACAGATTATGTTATATTTTATATTGTATATAGCTATTTCTTAAAGGAGATATATTGTGGGTTTTTTTTTTAAGTTAGGTCACAATAAGATACATAGAGTTCACTATTTCTTAAAGGAGATATATTGTGGGTTTTTTTAAATTAGGCCACAATAAGATACATAGAGTTCACAACACAGATCTCATTCTAAAACTTTGAAGAATGCCTATAGAGACTTACCAAGTAGGTGTTAGTTGGACATGCTGTGAAGTAATGGATTATTGTTTTGGAAAGCAACAGATGAACTGACTCTGGAGATTAGGTCTGGTGCTGCAGTCTATCTGAATGCAGGAAGGTTGTGGCTTTGCAAGCAAGGAGAGTGAAACAGGCTTTTCTCTGAGGGAGGGAGAGAGAGGGGAGAGAGAGAGAGAGAGAGAGAGAGAGAGAGAGAGAGTGAGTGAGAGGAGAGAGAGAGAGAGAGAGAGAGAGAGAGAGAGAGAGAGAGAGAGAGAGAGAGAGAGGGGGGAGAGGAGAGAGAGAGAGAGAGAGAGGAGAGAGGGGGGGAGAGAGAAGGAGAGAGAGAGAGAGAGAGAGAGGGAGAGAGAGAGAGAGAGAGAGAGAGAGAGAGAGGGGGGGGAGAGAGAGAGAGAGAGAGAGAGAGAGAGAGAGAGAGAGTGAATTCAGTTCTCCAGTTTTACAGTCAGCAGCTGCAGCTGGGACTGGAACATGACAAGCTGGCAAGCTTGTGGAAAAAAAAAACCATTTTGAAGACAGGTTGTGAGTGTTTAGTTCAACCTGTTAAAAGCCTTTGTGATCCATACAAGAGGAGATGGCTGTCTGCATAATGTTTCACTTGAAATAGGGAAACAAAAAGAAACACTATGGTGGTCTAAAAGAAAGAGGTTATCATCTGGAGAAGAGACTGAGGTGGCTGATCAGAAGGAATCAGTTTGTGTCCAATGAGCAACAAATCTCTCTCTGAAAACTGACAAGAACCTTCCTGAGAAGTAACCATTTACCTTTCAAGCACCAAAGCCTGGTAAAGTTCATAAATTCTTTGCCCAGAATAAGAATTGCCTGATACCAGTGAACTTGGAGGAGTGAGAAGTGAGATTGGACTGTGAATCAAATAATTTTTCTGAACTTACACACACATCACATACTTAAAATGAGAAGGGGGTTAGGTTAGGTTAAATTAATAGTAACAAAATAAAGTTTGATCCTGTTGTCATGTTTAAAGATAATTAAAAGCAACTTTTATTTAAGTAACTATTTGTCTTGGTGAATTTTTATTGCTACTGGGTTTTGGGTCTTCTGGGCCCATAACACCTTTCTCTTCCTATGGATGTAGCATGATCTGCTGAGTTTCTACAGCACCTTTGTGTATTGTACTCGACCCCAGAATCTACAGACTTTCTTGTTTAACAAGAATAGGCTAATATTTTCTAGCGATCCTTCACAGCAGACTTATAATGCATTGATCTCATATCTTAAGACTGCATCAAGTAAATTGGGTGCAATTGCCTAAAATATACTTAGTTTTGTCAGTGGAGGATTGGATTGCCAGTGAATTACTTTTTGTGCTTGTAGAGGACTTAGTGTTAACAACAGTGTTGTGTGATACAGATAATGATTGTGTACAGCTGACGTGGACTTTTTACCCCCTCCATAAATCTTCGTCCACGAAGCCAAGCCAAAGAAGAACATGGGCTACCCACTGCTACTGTGTGTTTGGTCAGAGCCAAACAATGTTGATCTGGGAGAAGACAATTACCAATAGTTGTGAAAGACTTTGCAGGGAAATCTTGGGTGCTAACTCTCCAGAATGTAAGGTGCCTACTCAAGGGTGTTCGTAGGAGAACAAAAATATGGTACTGAATTCAACTCTCTTTTCCTTGGTTAGCTGAAGTATTTGCTGCTACTCGAGTGACGGGGGTGAATTTCATTACCAATGCTTTCCTTTGCTGAGAGGTGGCTTCTGAAATATGACAAGCCGTTCACATTTTCCAGGGTATTGTTATTGGCCTTTAACACAAAGTTGAGGGAGCCGTTTCGAAATGAGCAGGTTGACAGAGGACTTGAATTTGGTGAACGCGAGGCCTTTTCTCTTGGACTGTTCAGTGAGCAATGAGCTCGCTTGGCAAAATGGAGCTCTGTGCCTGTGGTTCGAGAGACTTTTGTTTTGGAAGGGTGATTGGATGGTTCTGGATCATCTCATTATCAGTTAACTCCAGTCAAACAAGAAGTTTGTTGGAGCTGGGTTGTAGTTTACCTGGCAGTGAATTTCAGGCAAGCATTGTGGTCAAACTCTGATATTGTTAAAGTGGAGTATGGTTTCATGGGAGAAGAAAAGTTGAACTATTCCTTTTATTTCTTTTACAATAATTTTTATTTCTTGGATTTTAAAGCAGAATTCTGAACTATTAAAAAATTATCACTAAAGACACACACAAATACACCCCAGAAAGGATGAAAAGCCCATTGTAATATTCTACTCTTGTGGTGCTACACCACCGGCCTACTGCAGGGGGCAACCTCTGTACCTGCAGGAGTGTACCACCGGCCTACTGCAAGGAGTAACCTCTGTACCTGCAGGAGTGTACCACCACCGGCCTACTGCAGGGGGAAACCTCTGTACCTGCAGGAGTGTACCGCTGGCCTACTGCAAGGGGCAACTTCTGTACCTGCAGGAGTGTTCCGCTGGCCTACTGCAAGGGGCAACCTCTGTACCTGCAGGAGTGTACCGCCAGCCTACAGCAAGGAGCAACCTCTGTATCGGCAGGACTGTATCACTGGCCTACTGCAAGGAGCAACCTCTGTACCCGCAGGAGTGTAAGGGGACAGGACAACACCTGGCCGGCTGTCAATCATCCGGCCTGAAGGGATCAAGTCCCACCTGGTCGGGTGTCAATCACCCTCTGGGATATAAGCCTGCGTCGGCCTCCTGAGGCCTCACTCAGAGTGGCTGCAGCCACAGCCAGCCTGGCTCTGTGGAAGACTTTGTGGATTGAAGCCTGTTGTACTGTCTCTATCTTTGTGTGTCTCTGTTTCTGTCTAACAGTGCACCACAACTCTCAGGCTTTAGATACAAATGCCTGAAGACAAACAGCTTAAGTCTGTTGGTAATAGCAACTAAAGGTGAAATGTGCAACTTACTCTTTTTTTATATATCCTATTATCAGAGTCAAACCAAAATGTTGCAAACCAAAATATGAATTATTAGAAAAAACACTGCCCTACAAAACAGGTCCTATAGCTACAGGGTGGGTTAAAATTTACTCTTGTGTCAATGAACACTGAATACAAGTGTGAATTCCTTTAACCAATTTATGGACATTTATGCTTATTAATTTAAATAAAATAATCCTCAATTCGAAGTATGATTTACCACAAGTCCAGTCTTGGGATTTTACATCTGACACAATACAATTTAAATAAATCCATCCGTGAATATTTTTGGACCTGAATTATAACGACAAAGGTTCTCCATTCTAAGTACATTCTAATGTCATGTGGTTATGCATATTGAAGTTGATGCAAATAAAAAAAAGAATTGGTTCAAATCTGGCATTAATGGTTTTCCTTACCCAGGTAAAAAACACAGTAAATGCTGAAGAAACTCAGCCAGTCTTACACCACCAATGGGAGGTGAAGATATATTACTGATGTTTCAGGCCTGAGCCCTATGTCCCCTTACTAAAATCACAATGTCTGCAGACTTCTGTGCTTCATTCTCTTACCCAGGTGCAGTTGTGAATGAAAATATAATTTAATGTGCAAGCATAAACCTCAGCCTGACAGCATCTAGACACCATATTAGTTAACATGATGCCCATAGCTAATTTCTGGCAAAAGTATGCAGATCAGGTTGATCATGACGTCATGTTCATTTGACGATATTGCTGGCAGCAGGAAGATCATTGGGAGATTAATTGTTGATTTCTGGTCAACAGAATGGGATTTTTAAACCCCCTTCTACAAACTTGCAACACTTTTTGTGCTTTTTTTTCCAAGTTGCAAGAGTCTGTAAGGAATCAAGGATCTTTCTCTGACTTGAAGATTTTGGGTAGACACCAATTTCTGATGATTACGTCGTAGTGTGGATTGTAGAGGGCCATGTAAACCTCTCTGTCTGGAACCTCGTCAGAAGTCACATCACCTGCGATCAAGGTTGGATTCTGCCCACCCTTTAGTGGACAACTCACCATTGCTCCATTAAATTACTTAGTGATTACATGGGCTGGACTCCCCAGCTTTCTGCACTTTAAAAACCTAGCAACGTACAGCAGCCACTTCTCTTTGCTCCTTGGTCCTTACTACGAATGTTGCTCTATGCCAGGTCGCATACTGTGGACATTGTTGGAGGAGTCGTTGGTAAGGTGTGCACTACACTTAGACAAGAACTGTTGTGGTAAACCACTGTTTGTATGTTTAACCTCTCAGGACATGCCTATTGGCTGACTGTACCTGTGGCCCCTGCCACAGATGCCTGAATAAAGGAGACTGCTCTGCAGCCCCCTCCTCAGTTCAGGGCAGTCAACTGGCATGGAAGTTGCTCCAGTCTATCGTGAACAAAAGCCTGTCAGGTTTGCAGAACTTCATTCATTTGGAGTGCATCAATTTTCATTTGGAGTGCATCAATTTTATTCGCTTTCAATTTTGACAATTGAGCAGATCCTGAAGCAGGAGAAGTTGGTGATCGACCCTCAATTGCCTGAACCATCTATCAACTTCAACCCCTGACTACATTGTTTTGAAGTGTTCCTCCAGGCATCATCAGCCTTCGTTCGATCAGAGAATGATAAGTTGCAGGTACTATACACCCAGGTCGGGCCCTTAGTATACTCTATGATCAGGGATACCACTTCGTACTCGAAGGCAATGGATGTCCTCAAAGGCCAGTACCTGAAGAAGGTGAATGAAGTCTACGCGAGACATCTCCTAGCTGTGCAGAAACAGCAACCTGGGGCCTACGTCCATGACGGCCGCGGAGAACATGGAGCACCTGATCAGGGGTGTGTACATCACAGACATCAGGTCCCACTACATCTGCCAGAAACTATTAGACAAGGTGAGCTCAATTTGCAGAGGGCGGTTGAACTGGCAGGCACACTGGAGGTGGCCCACTAGATTATGGAAGCCTACTCAGCTGACAATGCAGCATCTTGTGGATGCCGCAGGTGCCACCATCTTGGAACATGCTGCCACCCCCATGCACTGCCAGGGACCCGATTGCAGCTGCTGTACTCTGTGACCATCGAACACCGCTATCGACACATCCAACCAACGACCCGTCTACGGCTGCCGTACTCTACGACCATCTGAAGTGCTGGGTAAGTTCTGCAGCCTGGGTAAGCACCTGAGGAAACCCTGCCTGGCAAAGGATGCTGTCTAGAACAGAGTCATCGGCCCCACTCTGATCACATCCATCAGCTTTTAGAACTTTCCTTTCCTCACAGCCTCAAAACCCTGAAATGGTGCCTGGGCATCTTTACCCAGTTGGTCCCCAATTATGCAGACAAGGCCCACCCCTCGTTAAATCCACCTCCTTTCCCCTCACACCAGACCTTCATGTAGCTTTCAGCTATATCAAGGCAGATATGGACAAAGCTACAATGCATGCCGTCGATTAATCCATCCCATACCAGGTGGAGAGCGATGCATCTGACTTCACCCTTGCTGCCGCACTTAACCAAGTGGGCAGAACCGTCGCCTTTTTCTCATGTACCCTACAGGGCCCCGAAATTTGACAATACTCTGTTGAGAAAGAGGCCCAGGCCATCGTTGAGGCAGTGTGGCATTGAAGACACTCCCTAGCTGGCAAACGATTCACCTTGCTGACTGACCAACAGGTGATGGCTTTCATGTTCAACAACCAGCAGCGAGGTCAAAATAAGAATGACAAACTATTGAGGTGGAGAATCGAACTTTCCACTTACAATTATGATATCTTGTACTGTCCCAGGAAACTGAATGACCCTTCTGATGCTCTATCCCATGGAACGTGTACCAGCGCACACATAGATCATTTGCAAACCCTCCACAATGATCTCTGCCACCTGGGAGTCACCCGGTTCGATCACTTTGTCAAAGCCTGCAAACTGCAAGAGATCAGGAATCTGACCAGAAACCACCAGGTCTGCGCAGAGTGCAAACCACACTTCCTTGGCCAGACAAAGCACAACTGGAAAAGGCGACCATCCCCTTTGAACGACTGAGTTTCGATTTCAAAAGGACTTTTCCCCTCCTCTAACCGTAATGTATACTTCCTCAAAATTATTGATAAATATTCACATTTTCCATTTGCCATCCACTGCTCAGACAGGGCAGCTGCTACAGTCATCAAGGCTCTGCGCAACCTTTTCACTCTGTTTGAGCTCCCCTGCTATATCCATTGTGATCGGGGACCTCTCTTTGTGAGTGATGAACTGCACCAATATCTGCTGGCCAGTGGGTGTTGCCACAAACAGAACCACCAGCTACAACTCCTGAGGAAACAAGCAGATGGAGAGGGAGAACCCCACTGTCTGGAAGGCCTTCCTTCTAGCCTTGAGATCTAGAGGTCTTCATGTTTCCCGCTGGCAAGATGAGGCACTTCATTCCATCAGATCACTACTATGTACTGCCCCCAATGCCACTCCACAAGAAAGAATGTTCTCACTCCCCAGGAAGTCTGCAACAGGGACCACACTGCTGGGCTGGCTGACATCCCCATGGGGGTCGTACTCAGGAAGCATGCAAGGAGCCATAAGTCTGACCCCTCCCCCCCTTCTCCACACCAACCCTCAATATGCCTACATGGTGAAACCTGATGGACACAGTCTCTGTCAGGGTGCTGGCTCCTTCAAGGGTACCGGAGACAATGAATGATCACCCCATGCCCACCTATTTCCACCCGCGATGCTCCAGGACCATGACATCCTGCCCAGCCTCAACAGATGGTATGCAATCTCATCACCACGAATCCACCCAACCAACACTAACGACAGCATGTAAGCACCCCAGACTGTCCAGGATCCTTTCACTGCAAATAAACCGTAGCTGGCCTACCTACGATGGTCACAGGGGCAGATCAAACTAACTGAAAAACATTATTTATGATAATGTTGAATGCACTTCACCCCGCCGAACTCTTTTTAAAAACAAGGGGTGAATGATGGAAACCACTGTTTGTATGCTTCTCCTGCCTTTGCATGCCCATTGGCTAACTGTACCTGTGGCCCTTGCCCCAGACTCCTGAATAAAGGTGACAGCCCCCTTCTCATTTCAGGGCAGTCAACTTGCATGGATGCGGCTCCAGTCTATAGCGATTAAAAGCCTATCGGTTTTGCATAACTTCATTCTTTGGGTGGTATTGATGTTGCATCAGCAGTTGTGTTGTGTGGAATACTTAGCGTTGAGCTGTACCCCGTCGGTCCAGGGAATTGGGATGTGTGTAATAAAGAGAGAGAGTAGGTGGCCACTGGTATTGGAGATCGCTGTATCTGATATGAATGGCTATGTTGTTTTAGTATTAAGTGTTGTTTTGTGACTTCCCCATTATGTTTCCCAGTGTGTGCAATAAAGATCATCCCTTGTTTGTTAGTCTGTGTCTGGACTTACTTTTCTGTGAACCCACCGAACCTGATTTAATCTCACGTAACATGCAAAGCACAATTTTCTGCAAAAACTTGAGTTCCTCTATTAAATTGTGTTTAGCTTCAGAGACCAGCATCAGCAGTCTTCTGTGGTTCTTCTAATGAAATGGTTATATTAATTAATGCTTCTCATCCATTCAATAGACACTGTATTCTTTGGAGTTTAGAGTAGGGTTGATCATGCAACGTTCTAAAGGAGTTTGAGAAGGTAAATGCTGAGATGTTTTCACAAGTTGGAATTTTTTGACCAAGAAGATATTGCTTTCAGAAATTGGGATGGTCATTTAGAATCATATTCTTCTCAGAAAGATATCTTTGGAATTTTGTACCACATAGATTTGTGGAGGGTAGCTCATCAGAAGTATTTAAAGTGGAGCTAGATGCATTTTTTGGAAGGTGGGAGAATGCGGGCCTATGGAAGAGGAGTTGGGGGTCTGGGCCAAGTCAGCCATGGTCACATAGCAGAGCAATAATGGACCGAGTGGCCTACACCTACGCATATTTTCTCCTACTATTTTGAGTGTTCTTGGGATGTAACAAGACTGGGAGTAAGGGCTGAGGTCACGCAGCTCTAGGCAAACTGGGTGTAAAAGGATGAAAGAGAAAGGCTCTCGGCAGGAAGCTACACCACCTCTGGATATCAAAGGAATTACTCTCCCACCTGGGAGAATAATGCATGAGGTGTCTGTGTTTTAATTAAACTACCTAACCGCTCCAATAATAAGCTGCAGCATTGAGAAAGCCCCTGCAAATCCAGTGGTGACCGGTAATGGTCTATATGACTTGATGTCACCTCTTTAGAGAACAATGCACCCGTTCCATTCCTTGCCACGTTCAACATGGCACTGCAAATGATCATTTTTGTGTTCATCCAAATTCCTTTCTATGCCCTAAATTTCTACTGCCTCTATAGTCAGCTATGACCACGTCATAATTTCCCCATGTGCAACAAGCAGGTATTTGCATTCCCCCCTTGTGTCGTTTGATCATATTTTTAAACCTGAACATCTTGGTCCTTGAATCATCTCATAATAGGTTTTTTTTTTCTAAACCATCACAATCTTATCTCCCGTCAATCTCCTACTGAAATAATACTTTTTCCATGTCATTGAAATGTCTTATTGAGTAAGTCCTTTCTTGGAATTTCAAATCTCTCTGACTCCTCATTTGTTCCGCTAGGGTCTCCTTTGCAAAGCCTGAAAATGCTGGAGTCTTTCCACTGCTGTGCAACACTGATTCCATGTCAGATTCTCTTCACATATGTTCGCCTACTATCGCTGCAGTCCCAGAAATTACACCTCCTTTAAGAAGTGCTTGCACAGAGCCTTAAGCAGTACAGACTGACTTTAACAGCTGATAGCATCTCATAACACTGGGCTCCCCCCTGATCAATGCAGCCACGCAATGGTGCAGTTAGCTTTAGCGACATGCAAAAGTCATTATAAGAAGCAAGTGGCATGCTCCTTGAGGTGCAAATGAGGATGAATTCCACATCTTGAAGCTTTGGGAGCTATCAAATATAACCCTGATAATGTATTGAAAAATATGCCCAACGAACTCCTTAAAAATCAGGTTTTCAGTGTTCCTGACATCTTTGGGGCAATGGATGCAGAACATAAAACCAGAGCCCAGCATTTTGTGCCAAAATTTGAAAGGCATCCCCATTTTATAATCTTTGGTTTGAGCTTTTACAGCCACAATCAATCTCTTCACTAATATAAGCAAATAAGCAAAAACAGACCCTGCAATGATTATTCTCAGTAAGACTATACTCACAGTAATAGCCTCACATGTGAAAGGCTGGGAGATTGATGCTAAGGCTCAAAGCAGCCTGCTGTTGTCGAGCTGCTTTTTAACATTTAACTCTGTGAGGCAGGCAACATTTTTGCAATTTCTGCAGTCTTTATTTTTTTAGCATTCCTCGTGACACTTCAGAATATGAGGAGATGGGGCTCTGCGATTGTGTGATTGTAATGAGGAAGATCTTTCACAATGTAGATTTAGTTTGCTGCTTCAGAGAAATATCTCAGTTGCTATATGTTGCACTCAGCAGTGTGCTGGGACCCATACCTGGATAATGCCACTTCTCGCTAAGCATGGCAAAGGAGCTTTCTCTTCAGGAACTTTATTCCCAGTCATTTCTATATTATATGTGACAACTTGACTTACATCAAGCACCAGGGAAACTCTTCCTGTCACTGTTTTTTTTTTTTATTTTTCACACCATAAATCACAATAGCCATGATATACACTTTTTCCTTTTCACACATTTTACAGTGACCTTTTCTGCCCCCCCCCCCTCCCTCCTCCCAAGCCACCCCCCCACCCCCGCCCCTCTCATCCATTTTAGGTATACAATCTAGGTTGTATTAATTCAGTCAGACAATGTTGTCATTCAACAAAGATACACCAGAAATTCTACAGAGTCCATTCTTTTCTTTCCTTCTCCTTCCATCAACTTAGGTAATGTTTGTCCCCGGTAGGTTTTCGCTATTGTATTTAATGTAAGGCTCCCATATTTGTTCGAATATTTCAATATTATTTCTTAAACTATATGTTATTTTTTCTAATGGAATACATTTATTCATTTCTATATACCATTGTTGTATTTTCAGATTATCTTCCTATTTCCAGGTTGACATAATACATTTTTTTGCTACGGCTAGGGCTATCTTAACAAATCTTTTTTGTGCATCCTCCAAATCAATTCCAAATTCTTTGTTTTTTATGTTACTTAGGAGAAAGATCTCTGGATTCTTTGGTATATTGTTTTCTGTTATTTTATTTAATATCTGATTGAGATCATCCCAAAATTTTTCTACTCTCTCACATGTCCAGATTGCATGAATTGTTGTTCCCATTTCTTTTTTACATCGAAAACATCTATCAGATACTGTTGGGTCCCATTTATTTAACTTTTGCGGTGTAATGTATAGTCTGTGTAACCAATTATATTGTATCATACGTAGTTCCTGTCACTGTTAAGATCAATAATTTAAGCTTCAATGCAAAGGACTCGTTTCACGCCACTGGATCTAGCAGGATGAAAATCCCATGTATGCTTTTCATTGCCTGATTTTTGTAGAAAGGAGATGGCAAAGGAGAAGCTCCTGGTCTTTCCCAAATGATAAACTTTCCAATAACCCAAGATTGTACAGTTGATGACAATGTGGCTACTTGTAGTGACCCAATGTATACATATACATTGGAGGGATATATCACTTCAAGGGATGTCTGACCAGGTCAACATTTGCATGGTGGCAATGTTCATTTGCAGAAATATTACAATGGGTGGGAAAATATAACGGAATCCTTATAAGAAGGGACAATAAGGAGGTCTGTTCAAGGCTGCTGTGAAAATCTGTGTCTTCATACTGATTGAACTCAATTAAATTGGTTTGAATTGAATTGAATCAAATTGGATTAAATTGTTCATTGTTACAAGTACTAAAACTTTGTTCCGCAGGCAAGTCAAGCCCTACTTAAGAGCAGGTATGCAACAATAAACAAAAATGCAAGGTGTTGTGTTTCTGTAAGTCTATAAAGTGCAGAATAGAGAGAAAAGTACACTCAAAAGTGCAGGGGCATAATTTTTTTTTACCAATTTTACACTTTGATAAGTCTGATAACAGGAGGGAATAAAAACAGCCATAAATTTGGAAGTTCATGTTTTCATCTGGAGGTCCATGTATCTTCAGTACAGTGTGTTATATTTCCCATGCTGTGCGTGTATGTGAGTAGGATGGAATGGGTCCCTTTAATGGACGGAATGGGTCCCTTTAATGTATTCTTTAGACACCTTTTCGGCTCAGGTGGATGTTACTGGAATTGGAAGAATAAAATATAAGGGCAAGTACAGGGCACAATGAGCTCAGTGGCAGTCTGGGAAATGATATCAATGATTACCAGCCATTGAGTCATGGTGAATGAGGAGTAGGACGTCTTCCTGTAAGGCATTTCTAATCTGACACTGTCTCTCATGTAAAAAAAAGCATATTCCATGATATCACTAGTTTCCCCAGTGATAATTCTTCCAAAATAGGGATTAAACATCAAAGTGTAAAATAAACAATTTATTTCCATCTTTTAAAAAATTGAGATGATCTGACTCCAACACCAAAGCTTGCCCTTGAGGATGATCTATTCAAGCGTAATCTAAAATAGCTTAATGGTACGAAACAAATGTTCTCTGGAAGCTGAGTGTCCACCTCTGTGGAGCTCCAGAGATCAGTGATTTTGTGCCTCTTTATCCTGGAAGAGGAATATTGGAGGAAACTACACAGCTCTCCAATGAATTCTAATACATCCATATCATTACACTCTTGAGACTAATATCTTAAAAGGACTTGCATACTCAATGTAATTCTTAATCTATGCTGGTGTTATATTTCCCATGTAAAATGTGCCATCATTTATAGCATGCTTTGAATCACTGGAGGGCTTCAAAAAAGCAATTCTTTTGTTGTATCAAACATCCATGAAGAAAGATGCTGTGTATGTTGCCATCTGAAGCGATGAATGCATGGTCTATTTTGATATTTCAGAAAAATTTGGATCGATACTTGGGTGAGAGGGATAAGGAGGCATGATTCAGGTGCAGGTCATTGGGACAGACTAGATGGACCAAATCGCCTGTTCTGTGTGGTAGTGTTCCGTGGTGCTATGGTTCTAAAGTGAGATAAAGCATGCAAAGGATACTCCTACAGGTATTGAAAGACTTTATGCATTTTTGCTCCTGGATACCCTGGACTCTGGTATGAGTAGTTAAATCAGGCTTTCTGTCATCCTTTTACCTAAACAGATATTTTGCAGGAAGGTTATGTTGTGATCCTCCCAGAAAACAAAGTTATTGATTCATTCCTTGATGCAACATCTCCACAATTCATGACTGAGAGGGACTGCCTTATCCACATTAATCTTTTCATGTCTGAAAGCAAGAATTTGTTAAATTGGAAACATTGCTTCTTGTTGAAGTAGAGCATCATCTGTCTAAATGCTATGAACTGGCCTAATTTAAGGCTGCTACTCATTCACCAGTCAGGCTTAATTCCTTAACTCCACATGGAAGCAGCCTCTGCAAATGTTGAAGGGACTAAATTATACATCTTGCTGTGCTCTCCATCTGAGTACTGCCCAGTTACCCTGTGCCACACATCCAGGATTTTGTGGCAAACCTGCATGGGGCAACAATATTCTCAAAAGTAGACCTTGTGCGAAGCTATCACCAGATCGTGGTGCATCCTGATGACATCCCTAAGATGGCCATCATCACTCCATTTGTACCGTTCGAGTTCCTGAGGATGCCATTCGGGCTCAAAAATGTGGCACAGGCATTCCAGCGACTGATGGACGCAGATGGCCGAAACCTGGACGGCACTTTCGTCTTCCTCAACAATATCCTCGTGGCAGTAGAACCCGACAGGAACGCCTTCAGCACCTTCAAAATCTCTGTAATTGTCTGCAGGAGTTCGGCCCTACCATCAACCTGGCCAAATGCCAGTTTGGCCTGGACACCATCGACTTCCTGGGCCACAGATTACAAAGCACGACAAGGTAGAGTCCACCCGTTGCTTCTCAAAGCCCAGTACAACCAAAGGTCTGCAGGAGTTCATGGGGATGATAAACTTTTATTGCAGGTTTATCCCAGCAGAAGCTCGAGTGATGCACCCTCTGTTCAACCTGATGTCCAGCAAGGAGAAGGACCTGACCTGGGACGACAAATCCGCACATGCGTTTGTGGAAAACAAAGAAGCCCTAGCCAAAGCTGCACTCCTGATCCACCCCAGACCAGATGCACCCATGGCCCTCACAGTCGATGGCTCAGGAACAGCAATTGTTGGAGTTCTGGAGCAGCAGATCAAAAAAGTTAGTACCCACGAGCTTTTTTCAGCAAACATCTGCGGCCCCTAAACTAAAGTACAGTGCTTTCGATAGAGAGCTGCTGGCGCTGTACTTAGCCATCTGCCACTTCCAGTACTTTCTATAGGGAAGGGCTTTCATGGCTTTCATGGACCACAAACCATTGACTTTCACCCTGGCTAAAATCTCCAATCCCTGGTCAGCCCGCCAATGGAGACACTTGTCTTACATCTCAGAGTACACCACCGACATCCAGCACATCTCTGGCAAAGACAACGTGGTCGCAGATACCTTGTCAAGACACAGGATCCACTCCCTGGTCAACGATCTGGACTTCACAGCACTGGAGAGGCTCAACAGCAGGATGACGTGATCCCACAGTACAGGACTGCTGTCACAGGCCTTCGGCTTCAGGACGTTCCAGACGGCGCAGGTACTACCACCCTCCTGTGCAACGTGGCCACTGGTCAGGTTCTACCAATTGTCCCAACACCATGGAAGCCACGGGTGTTTGACTCTATCAACGGGCTGGCACACCCATACATCAGGACTACGGTCCAGCTGATGGCCAGCAAGTACATGTGGCATGGATTGCAGAAACAAGTCTAGGAGTGGGCCAAGGCATGTCCGCAGTGTCAAACAGCCAAAGTGCAGCGATACACCAAGATCCTCCCACAGCCTTTCGAGCCAACAGAACACAGGTTTGACCACATTCACATAGACATAGTGGGGCCCTTGCCAGTCTCTCAGGGTTTCCGCTACCTGTTCACAGTTTCACCCGATGGCCAGAAGCAATCCCCTGGCCAACACATCCTCCAGGTCCTGTGCCAAAGCACTCCTCCTCATCCTGGATTGCAAGATTCAGACTACCACAGCACATCACTTCTGACCAAGACACACAGTTCACCTCCAGTTTGTGGATTGACATTTCCAACCTGTAGGGCGCTCAGCTACACCATATGACGGCATACCACCCACAAGCCAATGGCCTGGTATAGTGTTTCCACAGGCACCTCAAGACAGCCCTCATGACCAGACTCAAGGGCCCCAACTGGATGGACGAGCTACCATGGGCACTACTGGGCATCTGAAGAGCGCCGAAAGAAGACCTCTACTCATCCTCTGCTGAACTTGTCTATGGAGCCCCACTCATGGTTCCTGGAGATTTTGTTCCACAGGCCAGAGGACAGCAGGAGGAGACAACCACCTTCCTGGACAAGCTGCGCGAAAAGGTCAGTAACTTGACTCCGATCCAACCCTACTGCCAAGTCCAACATCCCCAAAGAACTCGAAGACTGTGAGTATGTGTTTGTACACAGAGGACCCCACCATTCACCACTGCAGAAGCCATACGAAGGTCCCTTTTGAGTCATCTGGAACAACAGAACTACCTTCGAGCTGGACTTCGGTGGTAAGCCAAAGGTCTTCACTATAGATAGACTTAAGCCTGCCCACACAGATCCAGCAGAACCCGTGGAGACACCAACACTTCGACGCAGAGGGAGACCACAAAAGACTTTGGGGACTATACCTATGGACATTATTGACTGTAACACCGGTTCTGGGGTTTGGGGGGGGGGGTGAAATCATGTAGCAGCTCACAATTGCGGAGATCGGATCGGCACATTGCATGGGAGCTGAAGCGATCTGAGATCGTTAAAGTGACTCCCAGGACAACAAACCGGCGGGGGTAGAAGCTGGGGCAGCATCAGACCAACAGCCCTAAAACGGCATTGGTCAAGCTGCCCAGCTAATTCAGCAGAAACAGGCTGGGGAAGAAGGACATTCGTATGCATGGATGTTCCCGCCCGCTGTTGTTATTCATATGGCTGACTCAGTCAATCAGCAAAAATGGCGGGAACTTGAACAGTATAAAAGCAGCCTTTCCAGCCCTAATAAAGGAGTGAACTTGACCTGCCACACTGTGTGTGTGTGTGTGTGTGTGTATATGTGTGTGTGTGTGTGTGTGTGTGTGTGTGTGTGTATGTGTGTGTGTGTGTGTGTATGTATGTGTGTGTGTATGTGTGTGTGTGTATGTGTGTGTGTATGTGTGTGTATATGTGTGTGTGTGTGTATGTGTGTGTGTATGTGTGTGTGTGTATATGTGTGTGTGTGTGTATGTGTGTGTGTATATGTGTGTGTGTGTGTGTGTGTATGTGTGTGTGTGTGTGTGTGTATGTATGTGTGTGTGTATGTGTGTGTGTGTATGTGTGTGTGTATATGTGTGTGTGTGTATGTGTGTGTGTATGTGTGTGTGTGTATATGTGTGTGTGTGTGTATGTGTGTGTGTATATGTGTGTGTGTGTGTGTGTATGTGTGTGTGTATGTGTGTGTGTGTGTGTGTGTGTGTGTGTGTGTATGTGTCTGTGTGTGTGTGTGTGTGTGTGTGTGTGTGTGTGTTTGTGTGTGTGTGTGTGTGTTTCTTTGTAGCGGTCAGCTACACAGTGATGTATTTATATCAGAAGCTGGAGTGAAAAACGCAGATCAGATTTGACTTGCTGAAAGGTAGCTCACTTTAATCAAAACAAGTACAAATTTTTTCAAATGGATGTAACTTCATTAAATTTTATGTCCCTAGAATACATCTGGACAACTGTGTGATCTACCACGAGGAAGGAGTAATATTTGTGCCCATAACTTCGAGCACTGTGCAGAATGTATGGCCACTTTGTATAAGAGTCCGTCATTATGTCAGATTGGTTTCCAGTTCTAATGAAACATAACTTGTACTAATTACCGCAGTTTCCAAAATGTCCAGCCGATCTCCAAGGTTTGCTCCAATGTCATATTAATGTCATTTGGAGTAAAATACAAAATTTATTTTGCATTTCCTTGTCTTTCCCTTTCATCCAGTCTATTTTATGATCTAACTGCACCTCATTTTTCTTTTCTGCTTGGGGAAATTTCCCTTTCTTATTAATTTGCAATTTTAGGTGCACTTCCTGCCCTGTGAATCAACACTGAGTAATGTAATATACATTTCCTCTGATACAATGGCCAGCATTAAACTTTCTGAGATTATATTTTAAAAAAGAATAGATTGGATTATACTCTTTCTGCTCACTCCAACTTTAGGTTAATTCTTATGGCAACATACAACTGGTTCATCCTAGATTCTTTACATGAACTGCTATTGAACATCCCACTCACTGATTTGCATCAATAAATCTAGGAAACAGGAATAAACAGATAGTGTATCCATCATTTTTTATGGCTTACTGACATCAATGCCTCACTGCCCATTCCCAAATGGCTTGATTCTCCAAAACGGTTTCTTTTCCTTTTGCGGTTCTCCCACAACACTTGATTATCCCGATAGATCAGTGGTTAGAGCACTGGACTTGTAAACCAGGGGGCATGAGTTCATTCCTTGAGGGGTGCTTGACGAAGTGATAACTCTCTGTCTTCCTTACGGTAGAAAAAGATAAAGAATTTCATGTATGTCGCATTTTTAATATAGCATTACATTCCAATAGGAATTCTAGGATCGAGAATTCTACATGTTGCTTCCCAACTATTTCAGTTCACTTGTATCAGCATCAAGCCTCCTGCTGTGATACTGGTTTAGCAACCACTGGAGTAGCGGGGTAACTTAAACAACAGCTTGCTGATTTTATCACTTAATTGCCGACAAGGAGGTGCTTGAAGCTACTTTCCTGTGCAACGCCAAAACATATGGAGGGATGCTCCACGAAAGCTCAGGACCCACCTGTTCAAGCCATTGGTACTTTGTCCAAAGCAATGTGAAATGATGAACAATTAAATCTATAGAAATGAAATAGAAAGCAAGATTTAAAACTAATCTCTAGGGAATGAAGCCCAAGAAACAACAGGAGCAGCACAAATTCTTCCCACCATGTTTTGCCTATTCGCTCAAGTATGAGTCAACCCACCGTGTCAAAGAATCTTTTCTTATTGCATGCAAGAAAAAGAATGGCATATAAAAGTGACCCAGCATTCTCTACATGACCCTATCCTATTGGCAACAAAATAAAATGATCTACCTATTTCAAAAACTCAGAAAAATAAGAATTAAGCGGATAATCTTCAGACAGGCCGATAAGAGCAGAGGTGTAACCTGCACGCGATGCTTTCCTTAACGTTGATTAAAATAATAGAACACTCCTGGGTATAACATCTGTATGTAGTTCAGTGAACAGGGCTGATCAATATACCTATCCAGCGAGGTTGCAATTGTATTTGGAGGTTTGATCCCAATGATTTGTTCAGCAGGTTTTTTTTCAGATAACATGATGTATGTTCAAACTGAAAATAGATCTATTCAGTCAGAGCTCAATTTCTCATAAAGAGTACTTAATGCGAGTAGGTTTTTGTAATCCTTACTTGTGAATCACTGTGCGAATATGTTGCACTCAAACATTGTGCCATGTAACTTTTATTTTGATCTTCTGATTTGATTCTCGGAGCTACTTACTAATTTTCTAACGAGGTACTGCAATTATTTTAACTTAAAATGAAAATTGTTAAAAAGGTCATTTATTTTTGTGCCAAAAACAAAAAGAGCAGAGAAAATCAAAATATGATGCCATTTGCATGAGATGATTGACATTTCATGGTGACCTGGAAACGTCATGGCTGATTGGCCTCTACACACCCACTCAAGCTTGAGGAAATTGGCACACCACACAGACACCATCCCTAACTCGATCATGCAAATGGTTTAGTCCAATGAAAGAGGCCAGGTATTCTCTGGCATAGGGTACCTTGATCATCTCTAATCTGAGGAGAACGGACAATCTGCTAACAGATATTTTAACTGCAGTCATGGTGTGGCCACTGGCATGGCTTGGGGAGGGGAAAATTGGGGGCCTGCTTTTTGGGCTGCACTGTGCTTTCTAACTGTTATCAGATGTCTCTAGAACTGGAACCCCACAGCATGACCGATTTGAAACAATTTATTTAAATTTAAATTTTGACATGTACCCAATTACAACCAAATGGCCTACACGCTACACGTTTTGAAGGGTGGGAGGAAACCGGAGCACCTGGAGGAAACTCACGTAAACATGGGAAGAGCGTACAAACTCTAGTCGCTGGTGTTGCAAAGTGTTGTGCTAACTGCTACACTAACCATGCTGCCCCATTTCTGGAAGCTTTTTCAAAATAGATAAAATTGAAGTACAAAGCTATCGGTGGAGGCGCTATAGAAACAGAATGAATGGTAAATGAAAATTTTAAATTAAGCTGCAACATACCTGGAAACAGGCTAAAGTCCCTTCATCAGTTCTGACCTCAACTCATTCACTTTTCACATATGTTGCCTGACCCATTGAGTTTTTCCTGCATTTTTTGTTTCCACTGTGTGATATAAACCACCTGGTGGAATGAGCAAACATGTGGCAAATGAAGTTAAATGCAAAACGAACATCACCCAATGTACGTAACAAATGTCATGACATCTGGTGGGAACGATGAGAATTAGGAAAAATATATTGAAGGAATGCATAAGCAGAGGGACCTGGGGAAGTAAGTATATAAACAGAGCAGGCATTCGAGTGTTTGAGTTTTATCAATAAAGATAGAGAGCAGAAAATTGGAGGGGTCATCTAGAACCTTTATAAAAGACTGGGTTGTCTTCAACTGAATGTTGTGTACAATTTTAGTGTCGTTGGTAAATCAAGGCTATGAAGGCATTTACATGGGTTCCAGAAACAATTCATGAGAATGTTTCCTAGAATAAGAGTAGGTTAGAGAAGCTGGAACTGTTTATTTGGACACTCAGGGGAAATTTGGGAGAACTGCATAAAATGATGAAGTAGATTACAGGAGTCTGTTCAGTGGAGAAGAAGGATCAAGGTCCCAAAGTCTCAGGTATGAGGAAAATTAGTAAGAGGGATTTGTCATGGTTGAATGAAAGGAGAATATATTAAAGGGTTCATCCAGCAACCCCATATGGGTTGAACTCTGGAATAAAAATAAGTGTAATCCAAATGATGGAGTATTACTTTAGGCTTCTGATGGACAGCAGGATCTTGAGGAACATGGATGCAGGAAGATCATGGAAAGCTCTAAAAAATGTTATTGTAGTGAGTGAATTTAGTTTCCCCAATATTGACTGGAATTCCCATAGCACCAGGGGCTCAGATGGCAAAAAAAAAAAATTGTTTGGTGCATCTCGGAGGGAACTTTAGAAATTAAGGTGGATAAGCCCACATTTCCTGATTCTTCCTCATGTTTAGAAAAGCATCCACTTTGGGATGGTTAGCATGGTGGTTAATGCAATGCCACTACCTGGGTTGGGATTCAGCACTGTCTGTCAAGAGTGTATACATTCTCCCTATGTCAGTTTGGGTTTCCTCCAGGTGCTCTGGTTTCGACACACTTTTCAAAATATTGGATGGTTGTAGGTTAATTAGGATATTTGGGTGGCACAGGCTTGTGGGCCAGAAGACCTGTCATCATGGCTTTCTGTGGGGAAGGTTGTCTCTCACATATTTGATTCAATTTTTGAAGAAGTAACAAAGATAAGGGTAGGGCAATTGTTGTTGCCTACATGGACAACAAAAAAAAAAAACCATGGACTTTAGTAAGGCATTTGAAGAGGTTTCGAATGACTGGTTGGTCCAGAAGTTTGTCACATAAGTTATGAAATTGAATTAAAAATTGGTTTGGTTATAGAAGATAGGGAAGTGGTGAAGGTGTGTTTTTTTTTTCTGACTGGAGGTCTGTCACCAGTGGTATTTTGCAAGGATTAAAATCCAGTTGTCTGATTAGTAAGCTTGTAGATGACACAAGATTTGGTGGAGTTGTCGATAGCTTGGAAGGTTGTCAAAGGAGGCAATAGAATATAAATCCCTTGGAAAAGGCAGATGCAGTTCGATCTGGGTGATGCAATTTGGGAGGTCAAATGCAAGGGCAAAGTATGCAGCCAATGACAGGACCCTGGGAGAACTGATATACAGAAGGATCTTGAGCTGCAAGTCCATTGCTCTCTAGCTCCATGTACGTGTAAAGACATATGGCATGCTTGCCTTCATTGGGTGAGGCATTGAGTATAAAAGTTAGTCAGTCATGCTGCCCCTGTATGAAACTTTGGAAAGGCCAATTTAGAGTAGCATGTGCAGTTTTGGATTCACATTGTTAAAAAATGTGCAAGGTTTGGAGAGGATTCAAAAGGGGTTCACCAGGATTTTTCCTGGGTTGAAGATTATTAGCAATAAAGGATAGATTACACAAATTGTTTTCTTTGGAACATCGCAAAGGCTGAGGAATGACCAGAGAGAAGTGTACAAAATTAAGAGAGGCATAGATGGTCAGAGAGCGGAAGTGACAAACACTAGAGTGCATGGCTTTAAGTGAATGGGGAAGGTACAAAGAAGATTTGTGAGTCCAGTTTTGTTACACAGAGTAGTTGATGTCTGGACTTCCTGACAGAGGAAGTGGTAGAAGCAGATGCAGTAGCAATGTTTATGAGGCATCTCGACAGATGCATGAACAGTCAGGAATAGAGCAGTCAGATGGAATTCATTAGATTGGCATCATGGTCAGGGCCGACATGATGAACTGAAGGACCTGTTCCCGTGCCATTATGTTCCATGTTCCAAAGTGTCTTTTTAGACAGCATCTGGAATCAACTATTTGCAGCTGTAATGAAGGAAGGGTCTATTTAGCATTCAAAAGGGAATTGAATGGTAGGGAAAAGTTTTCTAGGTCACAGCATGGAAACTGGAGACACTTTGGGCTGAATGTCCTCCATCTGCCATGTAATCATTCTATAACTCTGGGATCATATTGTGGACTCTAGTTTTAGCAGAAAGATGCGACTCCTCTGAGGAAATCACCCCACAATTAAGTCAAGTAACATGAGTTTCTTCCCTTTATCCTTTCTCTTCTCAAAACTGAAGATGAAAATTTGCCATGTTGGCCAGATTTCCCGGTGCACCTAAAGCTGGAATATCCTCCTATTGCGAGCACACCTTGCCTGCATCTTGCTGGCCTTCTTGAGGTCAAGCATTGAGGTTCTGACAGGTAGCAGAGCCCTGTGTAATATAATTGTGTCACATGGGTGAGCCAGGAAAGACTCCACCCACAGACCTCCTCTGAAGAATCTGGATAACTTTGTTAGCTGTCAAAGCTGTCAAGATTTTGGGAAGTTGTTGGATGTTACAAAGTTGTTACAAACAAAACAAATATTTTTTTAAAATTTAAATTCTATAAAGAAATTATAAACAATTAATAACATACTGTGAACAAAATAATTCAACCTGTTAACTTTATTTACTATAAACTTTCTGATGCAAATTTTCAATTCAAATCAATGGGCTTGTGAGTCCAGGCCAAGTCTGAGCACGTGCTGATCTCCCAGTTGAAGTGCTGAGGAATTCCAGCAAGCTCTCGCTGTACTGCTGGATACACATGGAATCCAATGGCAAAGCATAGCTGGGAAGTCACTGCCAGAGCTTGGCCTGTACGTTTTGCCTTCTGCCTTTGTAACGAAGTCCCAAACTTCATGGCTCTTAATACTCAGAAATCTTGACAATAGACATTGAAACTTTGTGAAATAGAAGTGGCAGTAGGCCATTTCTAATATGTCCCCAATCAGTCTTCTAAACCAGCCATTCTTAACAGGTCACAGTGCATTTGAAATCAAAGCCTTGCTTTCTTTACAGCTTACTTAACCTTCTATAAATATTTTTTAATGTTTATTTTTATGTAGTCAATAGGAGAGAAGTACGGAAGAAGCCAAAACTTGACTGCTTCACAGGGAAGGGGTGGGGGGTCTATAAAATGTGAGCAGTTCTAAGGGGGCGATAGCCAAAAAAAAAATCATTTTTTGAGAATGGCTGTTCTAATCTCTTGTAACTTTGAGTCTAGCTGGTCCAAGGTCTCCTAAAAAGTCTGCTCTGCTATCCCAACAATTAGTCTGGTGAACTTTTGCTTAACTTCCTCCATAGCAAGAACATCCTTCCTCTAATAACATAACTAGTATTACACATAATACTCAATGTGTGGTCTCATCAAGACTCTGCACATTGGCAGCATGACATGCCTGCTCTTCTTTCTAAATCCTTTCACTATGAAAGCTAACATAAAATTTGCCTTTTGAATTGCCTACTGCACCTGCATCAACACCTGGTGCCCAAGGATACCTGATTCTTGTTATACCTCCCTCTTTCACTGTGTATTGTCATTCAAATAATAATCTGCCTTCCTGTTCTTGCCATCAAAGTGGACAACCTCACATTTATTCAGAAAACCCAATATAGTTCAGATTGTTTTTTTGCTGCCTCATTAGATTACAAAAGAATATAGAAAGGATGTAGGGTGGAAAAGTGGCAGATGGAATTCAATTCAGATAAGTGTGAGGTGAGGCATTTTGGAAGGACAAACCAGAAGGCTGAGTACAGGGTTAAATGGTCGGTTACTTAGGAGTGTGGATGACCAGAGTGACCTTGGGGATTGAATCTATACATCCCTCAAGGTCACCATGCAAGTTGATAGGATACATGAGAGGGT
Organism: Narcine bancroftii; assembly: GCF_036971445.1. Taxonomy (NCBI): domain Eukaryota; kingdom Metazoa; phylum Chordata; class Chondrichthyes; order Torpediniformes; family Narcinidae; genus Narcine; species Narcine bancroftii. Next base: position 129,037,245 of record NC_091473.1, on the reverse strand, counting down.
CTATGCGATGTTGGGCCTCATTAATAGAAGGATTGAGATCAAGAGTCAAGAGGACATGTTGCAATTCTACAGTGTTCATTTCTGGTCACCTCATTACAGGAAAGGTGTGGAAGCTATGGAGAGGGTGCAGTGGAGATTTTCCAGGATGTTGCCTGGATAAGTAAGTCTTTTGAGCCACATTTAGCAGACAGAGCAGGAACTATTTCTCTTTGGAGCATAAAAGAGGTCTACAATATTATGAGAGGCATAGATAGGGTGGACAGCTAGTGCCTTTTCCCCAGGACAAGAATAGCGACATATGTACACAGTGAAGAGAGAGAATGTCGTGGCCACGTACTTATCTTCGTCAGGAGCAGAGCCAGCTGCCATTGATAATGTAACTGATGCAACACGCAGGAGTAATATTGCGCATGCACAGGTGTGCTATGTGTCAGCGTACGGGTGATGAATCTCAGATGCAGGAACTGGAGAGAGAGCATCAGGATCACCTGTGTTGCAGTGAGCCATTGAAAAGGTCAGTGGAGTTTAACTGGGTAGCGTTCGGGGAATTGAAGAACGCAATGTTTGTCTAGTGAATAATAAAAAAGAAAGTCGACATCAAGCAGTGCTGAAAAAAATGAGTGAGTGTTTTCTTCATTTGTTTGTAAGCTGCGGTGAATCCGTTCTGTTACAAGTGTTGACCCTGTGAGTTCACAGTAACTTCTAATTTAAAATGGGTAGTGATGAGGGTAAACCCCTTACAGAAGTACTTGGGGAGGTCAAACTGAAGATTCCCTCCCCACCTTTTTATTGATAATGCACCAGCATGGTTCATGATCCTTGAAGTGCATTTCTCTGCCCTCATAGTGACGAGTCAGAAGACAAACTATTATTTACTTGTGGAGAGTCTTCCAGAGCAGATTGCCTGTGAAGTGGGGGATGTCTTAATGGATCTGGATGGTAATCTCCTAAACAACAGGCTATTCTGTGGTGTACTCAGCCATCTAGGAAGACTTGTACTGCTCATTTACTAGCTGATGACAGCCTAGGCAATAGGCAACTGTCACAAACGTTGAGGTAATGGCACAGGCTAGCTGGGACAGACCCTGTCGAAGGTGATTTTTGGAAAAAGAGGTTCCTTCGATCTTTACCTCGTCTCATTCAAGAGCATTTGGTGAGTGTCTTTGAAATGTCTCCCCTTGATCAGTTGGCAGATCATGTTGATCTCATCATGACCACGACCTCTGCATGGAAAATAGAAAGATTGACTTGTCTTAGTCAACACGAGCAAATGAAACTGGAACAGCTGCTTACTGCGCCTTGTGAAGTGCAGCGCCTCATCAATCAAAGATAACCGAGTTAGAGCACAAATGGCGACACTGACTGTGCAGGACCAGGCTTTGGGCAAATTTCATTTTGAGAGCAGATTTCTTGTCACATTTTTCTTTGTTGGTGGATTTGAAAAATTGCTTTGTTGTGGACTGAAGCTCTTGTATGCAAGAGCTCCAATGTCGTCAGCCGCCTGATGAGCTTCAACCTGGTTCCTGCCGTTTCTGAGCTTCGTTCAAGTGTTTTCCTCACCATCTGACCCCATCGTAGTTTCATACAGACATTAAACATAGAGTAGTCCACCATATAGGGACTCAGGGCCTTCTGGTGGTAGCACAGGCAGCTGCTGGGCTTCACCATCGCATACGGCTCCAAAAAAAATCTCCTAGCGATTGGTGGCCTTGTGGTGATGCATCTACGTGGAGTGAACATTTGCCCATAGTTCTCCCTGAAGAATGTACTGTTGTTAAGGCAGATCTTGGATGTTCAGAGGCAGAGCGGTCACTGCGTTGACCTTGCCAGGAGAGCTTGTGAATCTGAGTCCAAGCACAGCACTCGATGATCCAGCTAGTTCTATTGATCCAGTTAGTTCTGTTGAGATTACTCCATCTTGCTCCTACATGACAGATGTCACCTGCAGTGATTGTGTTGAATGATTTACAACTACGTACTCATGTATTCCTTCAGCATGATCTGTTCGCAAACCACTTCAGACAGTTTATGATGGTCCTTTTCAGGTCTTACGATGCCAGGAATGGATATGCTTACACGATTGAAGCCAGCGTTTATCAGCAGTCCACGTTCTACATTGAAGCCAGACTCAGAGGACCAGTCGCACCCTTTGCCAGTCAGACCATGCATCGCCTGTCAGGTCAAACTGTCAGCTCTTCAGACCGTTATGTAATGGAACAGTTCCAATCAGTTGCCTTCTTGGCTCGGAAGCTGAGGGGGGTGGGCTGTCGTGGTTACATACTTACCTTCATCGGGAGCAATGCAACGCGTGGGAGTAATAGCGTGCATGTGTGGGAGTGTTAAGCATCAGTGTACGGGCAATGAATCTCAGATTTAGGAGGAGAGTGAGAGTGTCAGGTTCACCTGTGCGGCAGAGAGCCAATGAGAAGGTCAGAAGAGTTTAGTTGAATGGTGTTTGGGGAGTTGAAGAAAGCAATGTCATGTTTACTGAATAACAAAAGAAAGTCAACTTCATGGTGTGCTGGAAGAAGCAAGTGAGTATATTCTTTGTTTATAAGCTGTGGTGAATCAGTGCTGTTATAAGAAGTTTAGGGGAGACATCATGGGTAAATTTTTACACAGAGTTGTGGGTGCCTGGCAGAGATATTGGTGGAGGCTGAAATATTAAAGGCATTTAAGAAACTCTTAGACAGTTTAATGGATGAAAGAAAAATAGAGGGTTTTAGGGTGGGAAGGGTTTAGTACTTTTTTAATGAATATATGGGTCGGCACAACATCAAGGGCCAAAAGGTGAGCACTGTTCTGTAGTATTCTATGTAATTGAAGTCTATGAATATCACAAGATATAAGAAGAGAAGTAAGCCATTGGACCATTGAGTCTGCTCCACCATTCTATCATGTGCTGATCCATTCTTCCAATCATCCCTAATATAAATACTAAAATGGGATTGTTCTTCTTTTTTTTTCTTTGGCTTGGCTTCGTGGATGAAGATTTATGGAGGGGGTAAAAAGTCCACGTCAGCTGCAGGCTCGTTTGTGGCTGACAAGTCCGATGCGGGACAGGCAGACACGATTGCAGCGGTTGCAGGGGAAAATTGGTTGGTTGGGGTTGGGTGTTGGGTTTTTCCTCCTTTGCCTTTTGTCAGTGAGGTGGGCTCTGCGGTCTTCTTCAAAGGAGGTTGCTGCCCGCCAAACTGTGAGGTGCCAAGATGCACGGTTTGAGGCGTTATCAGCCCACTGGGGGTGGTCAATGTGGCAGGCACCAAGAGATTTCTTTAGGCAGTCCTTGTACTTTTTCTTTGGTGCACCTCTGTCACGGTGGCCAGTGGAGAGCTCGCCATATAACACGATCTTGGGAAGGCGATGGTCCTCCATTCTGGAGACGTGACCCATCCAGCGCAGCTGGATCTTCAGCAGCGTGGACTCGATGCTGTCGACCTCTGCCATCTCGAGTACTTCGACGTTAGGGATGTAAGCGCTCCAATGGATGTTGAGGATGGAGCGGAGACAACGCTGGTGGAAGCGTTCTAGGAGCCGTAGGTGGTGCCGGTAGAGGACCCATGATTCGGAGCCGAACAGGAGTGTGGGTATGACAACGGCTCTGTATACGCTTATCTTTGTGAGGTTTTTCAGTTGGTTGTTTTTCCAGACTCTTTTGTGTAGTCTTCCAAAGGCACTATTTGCCTTGGCGAGTCTGTTGTCTATCTCATTGTCGATCCTTGCATCTGATGAAATGGTGCAGCCGAGATAGGTAAACTGGTTAACCGTTTTGAGTTTTGTGTGCCTGATGGAGATGTGGGGGGGCTGGTAGTCATGGTGGGGAGCTGGCTGATGGAGGACCTCAGTTTTCTTCAGGCTGACTTCCAGGCCAAACATTTTGGCAGTTTCCGCAAAGCAGGACGTCAAGCGCTGAAGAGCTGGCTCTGAATGGGCAACTAAAGCGGCATCGTCTGCAAAGAGTAGTTCACGGACAAGTTTTTCTTGTGTCTTGGTGTGAGCTTGCAGGTGCCTCAGATTGAAGAGACTGCCATCCGTGCGGTACCGGATGTAAACAGCGTCTTCATTGTTGGGGTCTTTCATGGCTTGGTTCAGCATCATGCTGAAGAAGATTGAAAAGAGGGTTGGTGCGAGAACACAGCCTTGCTTCACGCCATTGTTAATGGAGAAGGGTTCAGAGAGCTCATTGCTGTATCTGACCCGACCTTGTTGGTTTTCGTGCAGTTGGATAATCATGTTGAGGAACTTTGGGGGACATCCGATGCGCTCTAGTATTTGCCAAAGCCCTTTCCTGCTCACGGTGTCGAAGGCTTTGGTGAGGTCAACAAAGGTGATGTAGAGTCCTTTGTTTTGTTCTCTGCACTTTTTGTTAGTAGCATGTTAATGAACATTATGAACATTAACATGCATATTGATATCTTAAATCTAACTATTCCATTTTATGTTGATCTTCCATGAGTAAGTGTCATTACCCTGTATCACCCAATGCTCTTTTGTCAATGAATGGCAATCACTAACCAACCTTTCCATAGAAACAGCAATAAGGACAAGTAGAAGGAGAATCAATGTGGTCATCAGTCCATATTTCCGAAAGGCAGCAAGATCTTGAGATTGACAGCAAAGTTATGCTATCTGAGTTACAGATAATATGGGAAGTGAATTTGGGGGTGCAGTTTACTGCCTGCAGGAATTTTATTGCCAGTGTTGAATATATTTGCAAAGGTCAGGGAATCATCCAGATCCCAACCTGATTAGTGCATCATGTGATCTTCCATGCTTTCTCTCAAAACATGCAAGAACTTCATTAAAGGTGCAAATCCTATGCAAATGAAGGGCAATTACCTTAAGGCAAGATTTCACATATTTCTCTCTGGGAATGCATATGCCACTTGGCACATCACGTTGACACTGAAAGATGATTTGGCCTTTTTTGGATGTAAGTGCTTAAAGTTGAACTGGAGGATTTTGAATAATTCTGCTCTGAATTTTTAAAATCACTGCTGGACTGAGCACTCCTCACTGAGTTGTTGAAAATGGAAGCTTATGACTGGATAAAGACAATATAGGTTTGCCTGAGCCAGAGACAAACTGCATACATTCTTCTTCAATCAAGCAGATATCGCAACAATCTGAAAAAATTTGCACATCTACTCAAGGAATAAAAATTCATAAACTGCAGATGTTGAAAATCTGAAATAAAAAAAGGACAAAGCCAGAAATGCTGAACAAGTCCTTTGAAGCCCATTTAATTACCAATCCCATTCTGAGCTTTCTGTTTCAAAACACAATGCTGGAGAAACTCAGCAGATCAAACAGTGTACTTTATATAGCAAAGCTGAAGATGTATAACCAATATTTTGAGCTTGAGCCCTTCATCAAGTCAAGTCAAGTCAACTTTATTTATCATTCATACCATGCTTGCACGTTAGGACTAGATAGCGTTTCTCCAGGACTATGGAGCATATTTACATAGATATGTTAGGAAAGTAATTAACATATTAAAATATTAAGATATTAAGACACTGAAAGTCCTCAGCGCACTATCCACATTTGTACTGGAAGTTCAGGAGCCTGATGGATTGGGGGTAAAAGCTATTTCCCACTTTGGAAATGAGAGCCCGAGTGCTATGGTACCTCCTGCCAGATGGCAGAAGGGAGAATAGTTTACATGCGGGATGTATGGAGTCTTTCACAATGTTTATTGCTTTCCATCTGCATCGGGTGCAGTAGATGTCCTTCATGTTAAGAAGAGGTTCCCCAATTATCTTTTTGGCTGACTTCACTATCCTTAGCAAGGTGTTACGGTCTGAGGTGGTACAGACTCCAAACCAGGCAGTGATATAATTGCACAGGATGCTCTCAATGCATCCTCTGTAGAATGTAGTGAGGATGGGTGGTGGGAGATGGACTTTGCTCAGCCTTTGCAGGAAGTAGAGGTGCTGCTGTGCTTTCTTTGCTATGGAGCTGGTGTTCAGGGACCAGGTGAGATTCTCCATCAGGTGCACTCCAAGGAACTTGATGACCTCAACGGTAGAGCCATCAATGGTCAGCGGAATATGATCTTCCTGGGCTCTCCTGAAGTTGACAACAAGCTCTTTTGTTTTTTTTTTATATGTTTAGGCACATGCAGATGGTGTTATCTTGTGGTTAATGATATCTTGGATCCCCTTCCACACGCATCGCATGTTCTTGCTGTCCAGGCAGTGACTGTGAATGCGCTGGGAAAATGCACACTTTGCCTCCCTGATGGCCTTAGACAGCTTAGCTTTTGCAATCACTAGGGCAGGTAATAAAGTGCTTGTTCAATAGTGGTAGTACTGAGAGCTTTGTGTGCCTGCTCGTTGAAGCTCAAAGTACACCCAGCAAACTTTCCCTCGCCTTTGCGGCCCAGGACCACTCCATCACAGCGCTGGGGTGCTATTCAGTAAATTTGTCTGTGAGATGGGAATCTACAAAAGGTCAGGATCCTGGTCATGCCACAGCTCTGTGCCCTGATTATCTTGGGTCTTAATTTCCAGTGCTATCTCCGCAGTGTCATGCTGGCCCACTCCCCCAACTCACATTCCACAACACCAAGCCTAGCGTCTGCCCCGCTCCATTCAGACTGTCCACCCTACATGTAAACCCCTCCTGCCCTCAATCACCAGACACCAGACTGCAAGCCCATTGTGGCCAAGAGCAGGTGCTACTGTGCAGCTGGCATGGCGTTCATCAAGGCCGAAGTGCCAAAGTGCAATGGCTTCTGGCAGAGTCCAGCACTAACCCCTGGTGAGCCCAGGCCCTCGTGTTCAAAGGAGGCAGTAAAAGAAGGATGGTCACTGATTATAGTCAGGCCATCAACAAGTACACCCAGCTGGATGCCTACCCATACCCCCTTATTGCTGACATGGTCAATGAGATAGCCCAGTACAGGGTTTTCTCCACCATTGACTTAAAGTCGCCCTTTCATCAGTTTCCCATCCAGGTCTGGGATAAGCCCTATACTGCCTTCAAGCTGACAGATGGCTTACTAGTTCCACCAGGTCCCTTTTGGGATCACAAATGGAGTCTTCATTTTCCGGAGGGAGATGGACCATATGGTAGACTGACATAACATAATTAAATGCAGAGCCATTAAATCTCACCTGCAATAGGGAAAAGTGCGTGTTTAGCACCACCTGCCTTGCCATCCTTGGGTGCATCATGGAACATGGTGTCATCGGTCCTGACTCCAAATGCATGCACCCGCTGATAGAACTTTCACTCCCCCAAATGCTCAAGGACCCAGTGGGTCCCCCGGTTCTCAGAGAAGGTCTGCCCACTGGCCCAAGCCACTACCTTTCCCATTCCCAATGAGGCGCAAGCAGCCTTTGTCCTCATCAGAAAGGATATCACCAATGCCACAATGAATGCCATGGATGAAAACACCCCATTCCAGGTGGAGTGCAATGCCTTTAACATTGCCCTTGGCCTTTTTTCTCCAGGACCCTCCAGGGCTCAGAGAGACTCCTCCATCAAAAAAGGAGGCCCAGGCAATCGTGGAAGCATCTGCCACTGACACCACTACTTGGCAGGTAGGAGGTTTACCCTCCTCACAGACCAGGGTGCAGTAGCATTCATGTTCAGCACGACCCACAAAAGCAAGATCAAAAATGACTAGATCGCGCTGGAGAGTCAAGCTGGCCATGTTCAGCTAAGACATTCATTATAGGCTGGGGAAGTTCAATGACTCCCCCGATGCTCTGTCCCGGACACGTGCCAGTGCACAGTCTGACCAACTTCATTCACTGCATGACACCCTTTGCCACCTGGCATCATGTGTCTATATCATTTTGTGAAATCCCAGAATCTCCCCTTCACTATCCAGGAAGTCTGGACCATGACTTCACACATGTGCAGAGTGCAAACTGCACTTCTTCTATCCAGCACAGGCCCCACATAATAAGACCACTCAGCCCTTCGAACAGCTCAGCATCAACTTTAAGGGACCACTGGCTTCCACAAACAAAGACGTCTATTTCCTCTTGGTCATAGATGAATACTCCCGTTTCCCATTTGCCATCCCTTGCCCTGACAGCTTCACTGCCTCCGTTATAGAGGCGCTGGGGCAGATCTTCTCCGTATTTGGATACCTGGCATTCATCCACAGCGACTGGGGATCCAGCTTCAAGAGTGAGGAGCTGCACCAGTACCTGGCAGTTCGAGGCATTGCATCTAGTCACACGACTGGCTACAACCCATGACCAATGGGAGAACAGGGTAATCTGGAAGGCAGTCCTCCTGGTTCTTCCCAAGGTGCTCCATGCTATATGGTTACTCTTATGTATGGTTACCAACTAGACCCCTCACAAATGTTTTTTATCCTTCCCCAGTAAATCGGCGACGGGAGTCTCACTGCTGGCTTGACTGAAGTCTTCGGGACCAGTCCTCCTCCATAGACAGGGGAGGATTCATAAATCTAACTCCTTGGTCAAGCAGGTGCTCCTCCTCCATGCAAACCCACATTACGTCTACGTGGCTGACTTGGGTAAACTTGTTCCTCTCACTTTGTTCGTTTTAGATTGGTCACAGTGTTCAAGCTACCGAAAGAAAATAGATACACACACCGAGAGCAGTTCAGTTTATACAAGTCTTTATTACTAAATCTAAAGCTGAATTCACTCTACAACATGCAAGCTCTTCCCAATTATACTTATCAAAGTCTGGACTGGTCCCAACTGCCAAAGCGAGGCGACGACTGTACACTTGTAGTAGGTTGTCTGGGCGCCGGTAGCAGCTTCTCCACCTCCCCGGACCGGGACGTCGGTTTGGAATCTTGAAGTTCTTCTTCTTGCTGACAGATGTTGCCACCTCTTGGAGAGTCTCAAACTTCAGCAGTGGGACCATGGCTTATATTACCCAAAGGTTGTTTACTTCAGATCTTATCTCTTTGAACAAATGATTTAATTATCTTCAAGGTCTCCTGACAGTCTGCGACCAACAAAAGACAACTGCATCTCTTGGCCTCATGGTGGAAGTTGGATAATGTCTACTGATTCATATGCATCCCTGGGCCCCATAGTGTAAATTTAGATAATGTCTTCCTATTCAATTGCATCCTTTCTTGCATCAGCTGGTCTAGGGCCCCATGATGGAATTGAGATTATGTCTTCTGATGCGACTGCATCCCTTCTTTCATAAGCTAGTCTAAATCCTTCATTACAGTGGCGTACCCCATTGGTGAGGACACCATCTGAACTTGGGACCTGGCACTGATGAGAGCCAAGCCTTCCCATCTTGGACACCCCACCATCTCCAGAACCCTCCCGGAGCCAACATCCTCCACCCACCCACTATTAACCATGGGACTGCACTGACCTAGACACCTTGCTGCCATGCAACATCCCGCCAGCCACCCCTACCTTCAGGCGGCCCCATCTACACCGACCATTGATTAGGAGCCTGTCCTGCAATGGTTCCCAGAGGCAATGGCACCCAGATCACCTGAGTTTGTAAACTTGTAAATACGTTTTTTTTAAATCTCCCAACTACTCGGTATCTAACGGACATTCAGCATGACAACGTAGATAGACTCTGTTTTTCTCCCCCCCCCCCACCCCTCTCACCCCGGGATTCATTTTAAGAAGGGGTTGAATATGGTGATACAATACAACTGTCTGTGATTGCTTGTGCCTATCTCCACTCCTGCACTGCTTACTGCAAGGGACAACCCATTGTACCTGCAGCGAGGTAACCTGGGAGACTGACTCCACCATTCACCAGCCCATATAAAGGCTCAACAAAGACCCTTGGCCAGGAGCAGAGCACATGGAGCCAGAAAGGATACAGAACCTTGTGTGCAGCTTTTAAGCTAATTAAAGCCTGTAGTACAGCCTTTCATTGCTTGTGCCTGTTTTTTCGAACTGCAGCACACCACAGCTCTCTCCACTGAATTGCCCTCATCTCATTGCTTTTACGATCTTTTTTTCTCTTTTTAACTGTCCACATTAACATGTTGACCAATTGACCTCGATAACTTCTATAAGGATGAGGGGAAATGCTGAAAGGCCTGGACCAAGTAGATGTGACAAAGTTGTTTCCCATGGTAGGGGAGTCTAGCACAAGAGGCCATAATTTCAGGATAAAAGAGCATCAATTTAAAACAGAAATGTGGGAGAATTTCTTCAGCCAAAGAGAGGGTCATGATCCTGTGGAACTTGTTGCCATGGGCAGCAGTGGAAGCAAAGTCATTGGGCATATTTAAGACAGAAATTGACACCTCATGATTAAATGGCAGAGCAGACCTGACGGGCCGATTGGCCCACTTATGCTTTTATATCTTGCAATAGCTTATATTGCCAGCAATCCCACCTCACCCTATCAGAGATATCCGTGTATCCGAACTTTCACTCATCTACCTTCTCAGCAATTCTAATCCAGCTTTTTATTCGCTTTCCTGGTAATGACATATGGTATTCAACCGGAAACATTAACTCTCTTCCTCAGATTCCCCCTGATTTGTTTAGTGTTTCCAACACTTTCTAGTGCTGTTCCACCAAAGAGAGAGGGTTTTTATATTGTGGATTTTCAGGAATCTAAATACTAATTTGCCAATAGGAGTAGCTGTTCAGACTTCCTATCAACTGATCCAGTCAGTGAACCACCAAGCCTGGTTAAATAAATATGATATATGACTTTCCTATAAAACATGATGGGGCCAAGGAATTATTAAAACAGATAGAGAGGGATGGGGCAGGGGGAGTCATTCAGTCTGTTATGGCAGAGGTTAAATCATGGCTGTCATATCTCTGAATCTACTTCCTGAACATTTTACATTAATCTCTTCACTTAACAAAAATCTTTTACTTGTATTTTGGGTTTTTTTAAATTAAAACAATAAGTACATTAGTGTCAAAACTGATTCTTGTGCAGGTTAGAGGTGCATCTACACCAGAGACCTCAAGGGACTTCAAGATCTCAATTTACTTAATTATTCATTCTTGCAACATGGCTTTTACTTTTAATGATGACACCTACGTAGAATCCTAATTGCCTTGAATTTTGTGGCATTCAAGGTCATATTGGAAGATTGTCAAAGCCAACAACAACATGGATATTGTGATCAAAGTGTTTTTATTAAATATAACAATCTGGAGTTTCAAAGACTTTTTTTTATTCCAAATTTATTTAGCTTACAAATTGATATAATGTCCTTGTTATCAAATTTAAAAGAGCTAATGATTTAAACTCAGCGTCCAGATTAATAGGCCTGGCTTATGAACCTGCTGGCAGCAACTGAATTCTACCACACCTGTTGTACATTGTACAATGTTGTTAATCAGAGAAAATTAACCATTGAAGATACACATTCAGGTCACATCACTGAAATTGGAACATTTCACTGGCCACATGCTTCATTGGTGATTCCAAAGGAGTTGCGCAGAACAAATCTAGCAACTTGGATCGAAGTCTTAGACCACTCTATACAAATCCCTTGTATCTGCACGAGGCTTTGCACAGATGTAAATGCCTCAGGTAGGTAATTAGGCAAAGCCAGTCATTTCTATTTGTAAACAAGCCTTGCCAGCTGAGAATTCCTGAGCATGGAAGCCAAGGAAATATATTCCAGTCAAAATATACCAGCTGTAGCAGCGTCTGTTCCTAAGAAAACAGAAGAGATCAAAATGCTAAAATAAGGGAACCAACTTACCGCACAACTTTCATTGCATCGTGTTTACTGGTCACTCAACATATTGGGATCATTTTGTCACCATCATTAGGTCTAAAACCTTCACTTGCATCACTGTTTGTTTTCACAGAAATCTAATGAGCTTCAGGCCATTTACTGATCGTGAGATTCCTGTCAATTAGTCATTCTTTCCCACAAGTGGAAGGATTGAACAGAAGTATTGTAACTGCGGAGGACCACAGCTGTTTTACAGAGGTAGTCCCACTATATGGAAGAGTACTAGTTTCACAGAAGCTGAGAAACTATGTAGAAAAGCATTAGTTTCTCAAAATTAAGCTGATGTTTTCTGTAAGGAGCTTGTATGTTCTCCCTGTGTCTGTCCGGGTTTCCTCTGGCTGCTCCTGGTTCCTCCCACCCTTCAAAACGTACGGGGGTTTTATTTTAATTAGGGCATTTGAGCAGCATGGGCTTGTGTGCCAGAAAGGCCAATTACTATATCTAAATGCAAAAGAATTAAAATGTTAGATAGATTTTTACATAAGAAAGGAATTAATGGATATGGGGAAAAGGCAGGTAGGTGGACGATCGGCAGTGATCTTATTGAATGGCGGAGCAGGCTCCACAGGCCAGATGGCCTCCTTCTGCTCATATTTCTTATGTTATGTTCTTAAAAGTACTGCAACTATATTAGGACAGCAGTGTTTTCATTAAATCTGGCGAAAGATCGCTCACCATCAGATTAAAGTCATACAACCTTTTAGATCTGAAAGGGTGCACACAATTTGTACTATGTATAATCAAGGTTTTATATGAAATGTTTAAATTCTTTGTTTTTTCATATACTCTAGCAAATCTAATAGATCTAGATGTGTGTGTTTTTTTAAATTAAAATTAATAAAAATATATGAAAAAGAAAGAAGATCACACAGCAGCAGATTCAAGGACAGTTTCTTTCCCACCATTCTCAGAGTCATGAACAACACTCCCACCTGCGTAATAATGTTGCCTTTGCTCCGTAGTATATATCCTCTTTCTGTCACTGCACTCAATGTATTGGTGTTTTTACTGCTGTACTATGTATAAGTAAGCAGCTGAACTGTTCAACAAAACAAAATTCTCACTTTACCTTGCCACAGTGATAATACATTTGAACTTGTACTATAACTGTATAGGATGATGTTAGCTTGTTTTCAGCGTACCACAAATGAAAAATGCACATCCTTCCACAAAATCTTTTTTAAGAACTGTTGCCATGAGCACAGGTTGTCAACTGCTTTTCCTAATTGTAGCAATTGCATACAATTTAAATATCTCCATTCAAACAGAATATTCTTTGCAAAATCCAATCCAATCTGGCCGATCTACATCCAGGCGATTTAGTTCTCTTGCTTTATAGCTATCATCATTAAGTAGTTGGTACAAAAACTGCATGGTCTTGCCCTATTATGTGTTTGTGATAGAGATGATGAAAGTTTGTGCTTGTGTGCATTAATATACAAAAATTTTGTCTGTGAAAGTACAGCTTTGATGCTTAAACCTTTATGCAACCAATTTGTAGAGAAGTATATTTATAACAAAGCACAACTGAGAGAAAGCCATGAGTAGAAATTATGTGTGACATATTTTGTGCTCTCTACAAAGATATTGACCTAATTGTAACAGGTAGAACACATGTTCTTAGATCTCTAGACATCCTCGTTGATGTCAAATAGCATGCTACCCATGCCTGAAGATCAGCTGTGTACAATTCAATTGTGTATCCATCATCCTTAAATGGTGCAGACTGTGCATATGGTACCAGATCATAACAGGTCAGTTGATATCTGCTTCCATTTTGTTTAAAGGGCAACAGCCCCTGCTCTGTTCACTAGACATTGTGTGGCTCAGAATAACATCAACACCATCTGCAAATTAATTGACAATACCACGGTAGTTGGTGTACTGATGATGACCACAACAGCAGTGCGAGTATAAGACAGCTTTAATAAACTAATATGTATACTAAGAGGTCTTGTCTCTCAGCAAGACAAACCTGGAAGGCTAGACTCTAGCTCTGGACTGTTTTATATACAAGGTCACCGGGATGACCCCTGGTGACCTAGTGGTGTCATTACATATCACCACAGTTGGCTCGAAAGGGGTGATGAGTCAGTAGACAGGGTGTACTAACAAAAACCTTGCACTCAATAGCCTCTTTTAAACTGCAGCACTTGGGCAGCCCTCTTGGGATTTAAGAGGGCTCCCGCCCCCATAATCACTGGAAGTAGTGCCAAATATTCGGATACTGGCTACCCGGTGACGCGCGCACGCAAGTGCTGACATCAATAGAATAAGCGGGTCGGCCATTTTCATTTTCAAATCGCCTGTGAACGTGACCTAGGGAAGCTTAACTGGGTTCCCTGACTACCTCTGAAATAGGTCAGGGACCTGAATGGATTCTGCTGGGGTTGTCCAGGTCATACCCTTTCTAACTGCTGCTTAACTGGGGTGCTAACCGGGCAATTTGCCCGGTTAACCCCATTTCACATGGCAGTTTGAAAAGTCCTAACGTCACCAAAGTCAGAGTTAATTGTGGAATTTATGAAGGGAAAACCAAAGGGGTATGATCCAGTGATCATTGGGAGATCAAAGGTGGAGTGGATGAGCAAATTTAAATTCTTGGGAGTCACTATCATGGAAGACTGTTCCTGGACTCAACATATGACTGTCTTCATGAAGAAAGGATGTCAGTGCCTCTACTTCGTCAGGAGTTTGCAGAGGTTTGGTATGGCATGAAAACTTTGGCAAACTTCTTAAGATTTGTAATGCAAAGTTGCTGATAGGCTGCATCACAGCCTAGTATGAGTGCAACAATACCTCTGAGGGGAAAGCAATGCAAAATGTAATGAACGCAGCCCAGTACATCACATAATTGAAGAAATGTACATGGAACGCTGCCATCAAAGAGCAGAGGGCAATCATTAAGGATCCACACCATGTAGGACATGCTCTGTTCTCGCTGCTGCCATCCGGAAAGAGGTAGAGGTGCAAAGAGACTCATCCTACCCCTCCACCATCAGACCTAAACAAAAAATTCAATCATAGACCCTTTTAAGGACTCTTATTTTTCATGTTATTTATTGTTGAATAAAGAAAACTGAGGTCCTCCATCAGCCAGCTCCCCACCATGTCCACCAGCACCCCCACATCTCCATCGGGCACACTAAACTCAAAACGGTCAACCCATTTACCTACCTCGGCTACACCATTTCATCAGATGCAAGGATCGACAAAGAGATAGACAACAGACTCGCCAAGGCAAATAGCGCCTTTGGAAGACTACACAAGAGTCTGGAAAAACAACCACCTGAAGAAACACACAAAGATCAGTATGTACAGAGCCGTTGTCATACCCACGCTCCTGTTCAGCTCCGAATCATGGGTCCTCTACCAGCATCACCTACGGCTCCTAGAACGCTTCCATCAACGCTGTCTCCGCTCCATCCTCAACATTCATTGGAATGACTTCATCACCAACATCGAAGTACTTGAGCTGGCAGAGTCTGCAAGCATCGAATCCATGCTGCTGAAGACCCAACTGCGCTGGATGGGTCACGTCTCCAGAATGGAGGATCATCGCCTTCCCAAGATCGGGTTATATGGCGAGCTCTCCACTGGCCACCGAGACAGAGGTGCACCAAAGAAGAGGTACAAGGACTGCTTAAAGAAATCTCTTGGTGCCTGCCACATTGACCACCGCCAGTGGGCTGATATCACCTCCAACCATGCATCTTGGCGCCTCACAGTTCAGTGGGCAGCAACCTCCTTTGAAGAAGACCGCAGAGCCCACCTCACTGACAAAAGACAAAGGAGGAAAAACCCAACACCCAAATCCCAACCAAACAATTTTCCCTTGCAACCGCTGCAACCGTGCCTGCCTGTCCCGCATCGGACTTGTCAGTCACCAACGAGCCTGCAGCAGACGTGGACATACCCCTCCATAAATCTTCATCCTTGAAGCCAAGCCAAAGAAGATTTATTTTCTGTATTGTACAGTTAGTTTAACACCTCGTTCTTTGTTTCCATTTCTCTCTTTTGTCCACAAATCTTTTCTTGAGTGCTAAGTGGAAGTTCTCACTTATGTTACAAGGCAACTATATCCTCACCCAATTCGGTAAACGTATCCTTTCACATTTCTTCCTTTTTATTATTTTATGATAACTTATTTGGTCGTTAGAATATGATTCAGTTTTCAGTCCGCTCCCTGTTCATAATGAATTATATGACCTGTATTTGGCAGACCCTGGCATAACATTTGACTTGTTTTTCGAGCTTGTTTTATCATGTCTTGCACCTACAATACAGAAAGAAAAGAATCCCTCTATTAAACTCCAGTATTGTCTCATAAAAAAATAATCTTTTTAAACTTTCTCTTGCTCATGAAGTCAATAGAAAGGGAGGAAGCAAATAAAGTTGAAACTATTCAAACTATGCTGTAATCTATGATTCTGGCTTAAACATCTGGTTTACATTCTCCTTCTATCAAATCATTCATTGCTAGGATGCCCAAAGCAAAACCCAAAACACCCATAAGTACAATAATTGTCCATTTTCACCACTCAGGAGCCTGGTCAGGGCTCCTGCTTGTCCCTCCACCTTGGTGCTAACTTATTCCATTCCCAATTCCTTATCAGCATGTAGCGACCAGGCTGAATTTTTGGTCCCTTGATGTTGTCCTCCTTGCTTCTCTGAGTGTTACATCCCTGTGAACGTATGGTCTGGAGAATTTCAGTTCGTTCTTGCACATAATTAATCATTCTTTCACTAAGGGCATGCACAAAAATCTAGGAATCTACGTCAAGACACGTTTCTACGTTTTTAATCTGCTGCTCGAGATGTATGTCAAAAACTATATTCTACTCCAGCTCATTCCAATATTTTCAATGATTTTGTTGTTCTGGGTTATGTATGAAACAGTTGGGGCAATCTAAACTTAAATCTTAAATGGCATGGACCTGCAGCAGAAAGCCTCCTCAAATTCAACAAAGCTAATAAGGTCATTGGTTTCTGACAGCAATGAATAAACTATTATTCCCTTGAACTGTCATTCAAGAAGAACTTGTATTATTTTTGCTTCGTATCTGTGTTATTGTAGGTAACATACTGAAAAGATCTGGTTCTGCACTTTGATAATGATATCAAACTAGTGCAACATTAGGCTTTTTCAGGTGCATTCTACGCTTTAAATTGCCGTTCAGGTGGCAGCATTTAAAGCGCAACGCTGGCCACCTGAAGGACACAGCTGCCCAGGATGCGGCTCTGAGCACACTCTGGCTCCCGCCCAGTGTCAGCTGTGATCAGCAGCCTGACCCTTTAACATCCGCTTTCAGCCAACTGCATTCAGGTGGCTGGGGGAGCCACTGAGCTGAGCTGATTATCCGTCTCGGAGGAGGGTTACGTAGCTCGCCTCAAGAGTGCCTCCTGCAGAGGAAGTCATGTGATGGAGTAAGAAAATACCAGCCCTCTCCAGAAAAGTTAAAAAAAAGTAAAGAAAAAGCAAAGCCACAAACACAGAAACCATAACAAATTAAAAATAAAAGTGTGGAGAAAATGGCAGCAAAGAAAGAAAAATCAAAAACAACAGGAAGAAAAGAAGAAGGAAAGACGTCGGAAGAGAAAGGTGAAGGCCTTACCTGTATAAGAAGGCCCGCCGTGGAGAGAGAAGCCTGCTCCCTGAGGTCAGTGGAAACCCCGAGCGCAGGACTACAAAGATGGCTCACGGAGCCAAACAGAAGTGCGCATGCACGATGCACAAGACAAAAACAACACCGACGGGAGGGGGGACCAACTGAGGAGTAGATCTCCACTGCTTGAACAGACAAGTATAACACGACAGCAAGGCTCCCAACAGGAAAACATAGAAAATAACGGGAACAAGAAGGAAGAGAATACAAAAAGGAAATTAGAGAAACAACAGATGACCAACCCAGAGGAAGAAGACCAACACCAAGACACCATTAATAAATATAATAAAAACAAAAATACCCAACAAACTAAGATAAACAACCCAACAAGAAAGTCAGAAGAGACAGAGGTAAAGGACACAGATCCTGGACTGGACTCAGAAGAAGAGGAGGGAGAACATCAAGCTCTACACAGAGAAATGGAAGATGAAGGGAAGGGACAGTACATGGATAAAACATTTTTTAAAGAATATATGGAAACATTATACGAATGGCTGACACAAGAATTCAGTGATAAAAAGAAGAATAAAAGGTACAGAAGAAAAAGTGAATAGATTAGAGATGGTCATGATAGAAATAGGAAAAAGAGTAGAGAAGGTGGAAGAACGAGAAACAGCCATAGAAATGGAGGTAGACGACTTAAAAAAGAAATTAGAAGAATCTGATAAAAAAGTTAAAGAAACACAGGAGCTGTTAGCTCAGAAGATAGATATAATGGAAAACTATAATAGAAGAAACAACTTTTTCCATTCCAAATTCCTTATCAGCATGTAAGGAAGATGAAGAAGGCAAAAATATGAAAGAATTTATAAAAGAATGGATCCCCAGGGTCCTAGGAATGCCAGAATTACAGGAAGGAATGGAAATAGAAAGGGCACACAGAACATTAGCCCCTAAACCACAGCCACAACAAAAACCAAGATCCACTCTAGTAAAATTCCTAAGATATATGACAAGAGAAATTATATTGGAGAAGGCAATGAAATGAATAAGAGAAGACAAAAAAACCACTGGAATACAAAGGTCAAAAATTTTTTTTCTATCCAGACATAAGTTTTGAACTCCTGAAGAAGATGAAGGAGTTTAATGCAGCAAAAACAACCCTATGGAAAAAAGGTTATAAATTTATGTTAAAATATCCAGCGAGGCTTAAAAAACTTTTCCCGGGGCAGCAAAGTAAACTGTTCTCAGATCAGGAAAAAGCACAAAAATTTGCAGAACACCTATAAAACAGACAGAGAGATGAACAGACATAACAAAAACAAAAATGACAACAAACTATATATAAAGAAGAAGAATAAAGTATAAGTAAGAACTAAGAAGAGAAAGAAAAGGAAGAAAGGAAGTAAGGAGGGAATTAAGAGAGTGAGCTTTGTTATATATGAAGATTAAAATCTTTTCTGGGGGGCTGGGTGGGGAAGAATAACAGTCACTGCGAAATCAGTTGATGCTTGCGAGTGGGTTCGAACATCCAAACGAAGAGGGGAGATGTGGTTGCCCGACAAGGGACAAAGGGCAGCTCAGAGATGGGAGGGACTATTGGGGTTAAAGGAATTTTAGATATGGGAATAGTGGAAATATTTTATGTTTTAGAAATGTTGTCTTACAATGTGTTCAAAAAAAGAAAGCAGAAATAGATAAGAAGGGAAGGTGGTGATGAGGAAACGGAAAGGAAAGATAAACAAAGTATGAAATGGCTATGTTGAACTATGTGACTTTAAATATTAATGGAATACATAACCAAATCAAAAGGAAGAAGCTGTTAAATTTACTGTAGAAAGAAAAAATTGATATAGCATTCGTGCAAGAAACACATCTAACTGAAGTGGAACACAAGAAATTAAGGAGAAATTGGGTAGGACATGTAACAGCAGCATCACATAATTCAAAAGCCAGAGGAGTAGCTATATTAATCAATAAAAATGTACCAATCAAAATAGAAGAGGAAATAATAGATCCAGTAGGGAGGTATGTAATGATAAAATGTCAGATATATTCAGAATTTTGGAATTTACTTAATATATATCCACCTAATGAAGAAGATCAAAAGTTTATGCAAGATATATTTTTGAAGATCGCAGATACGCAAGGGAATATACTAATAGGAGGGAATTTTAACCTTAATTTGGACTCAAACATGGATAAAACTGGAAAAAAGACTAACAGAAAGAACAAAGTAACCAAATTTATAATTAAATTGATGCAGGAAATGCAACTTTTGGATATATGGAGGAAACAACACCCAAAGGAAAAGGAATATTCATATTATTCGGGTAGACATAAAACATACTCAAGGATAGACATATTCCTGTTATCAGCCCACATTCAAGGAAGAGTTAAGAAAATGGAATATAAAGCTAGATTGTTATCAGATCACTCACCCCTGTTATTGGCAATAGAGCTAGAGGACATCCCACCAAGAATATATAGATGCAGATTAAACTCCATGCTACTTAAAAGACACGATTTTAGAGAATTAATTGAGTGACAAATTAAAATATACTTTGAAATAAATACGGAATCAGTGAAAAATAAATTTATACTATGGGACGCAATGAAAGCGTTCATCAGAGGACAGATAATAAGTTATGTAACTAAGATGAAGAAGGACTACAATCGAGAAATAGAACAGTTGGAAAGGGAAATAACAAATACAGAAAAAGAATTAGCAATAAAGGAAGATACAACAAAAAGAAGAGAATTGACAGACAAGAAAATAAAATATGAAACACTACAAACATATAAGGTGGAGAAGAACATAATGAAGACAAAACAGAAATATTATGAGCTAGGAGAAAAAACACACAAAATACTAGCATGGCAGCTTAAGACAGATCAAACTAAAAGAACAGTAGTGGCATCAAGGAAAAAGGACAAACAAATTACATATAACCCAACGGAGATCAACAAAAATTTCAGGGAATTCTACGAACAACTATATCAAACTGAAAACGAAGGGAAAGAAGGGAAAATAGATGAATTTCTAACTAAAATTGAACTACTGAAATTTCAAACAGAGGAGCAAAATAAATTAATAAAACCATTTGAAATAGAAGAAATACAGGAGATATTAAAAAAGCTACCGAACAATAAAACACCGGGAGAGGATGGACTCCCAATAGAATTCTATAAAACATTTAAAGACTTATTGTTTTTCGGGAAATAAGTTATTATCTTTTGAACAAATGAAGGACAAATATAATATAACTCACGATACAAGGTTTGCATACCACCAACTGAAAACTTACTTGAAGGACAAATTGGGAAACAGTCTGAAGTTACCAGAAGGAAGAAATTTTGAATATGTGATTACAGACACAATGATAATTAAAAAACTTATAACAAACATATACATCAAACTGTAAGAAAAGGAGAATGAGGAAACAAACTGTAAACCTAAACATGGGAACAAGATCTAAACATAAAGATAAAGAATGAAACATGGGAAAAGCTATGCTCCGGAACAATGAGAAATACAATAAACACGAGGTTACGTATGATACAATATAATTGGTTACACAGGCTATACATCACACCCCAAAAGTTAAATAAATGGGACCCAACAGTATCAGATAGATGTTTTTGCTGTAAAAAGGAAATGGGAACAACAATACATGCAATTTGGACATGTGAGAAAGTGAAAAAAAATTGGGAAAATCTAAACGAGATATTAAATAAAATCACAAAAAAGCAACATACCAAAAAACCCAGAGATCTTCCTTCTAAGTAATATAAGAAATAAAGAATTTGGACTCGATTTGGATGGAGCACAAAAAAGATTTATTATGATAGCCCTAGCTGTAGCAAAAAAATGTATTATGTCAACCTGGAAATTAGAAGACAACTTGAGAATACAACAATGGTACATATAAATAAATAAGTGTATTCCATTAGAAAAAATAACATATAATTTAAGAAATAACATCACAATATTCGAACAAATATGGGAACCATGCATGAAATACAATAGAGAAATCCTACCACGGACCTCCACCACCTAAAATGACAGAAGGAGAAGACAACGAAATGAACTGACTCAGTATGTAAAAGTAAAAGACAAAAATTTCTTGTTTATTTTTATTAAGTGACGACATTGTTTAACGGGTTTAATGTATCATATAGATTGAACTTTGAATAAATGGGAAGGGGGTGAGGGAGGGAGGGAAGGGAGGGGGGAAAAGGGGAGAAAATGACTCTATATATTCAAGAGAAAAATGTCTGTACGTATTTTGGTCAGTATGGTTTATAGTGTGAAAAAAAAATATAATAAAAAAAGAGTGCCTCCTGCACATTCAGGTGGCCTCAAAACAGCTGCATATTGCCTAAACCAGCGGCTTTACATGCAGGGCAATTGGCCACCTGAAAGTGCCTATTGAAAAGTACCACTGATCATTTTTTAAATTATTTATTTTACAGATCTTGGCACCACTTATAATGGTGTACTTGAGAATGAGGTGATAATCTGCCTTCATCAATTGCTGACTCTCTCTGAGAGTAAAGGAAATCCCATTGTGCTAAAAGGAAGGGAGTTCCAGAATTAATTACAGGCAGCACCAGGTTAAAAATGAGTTCCATTACCTCGGTGTGTCTTTAATGCGATTTTGTATGTAAGTCGGAAAAGGTACATACGGTCCTTATTTAGCATCACAGTTAAGTCAAATGTTTATCTTCGTATATACTGTAGTATATATAGTTTATATTTTACCTTTTGTAATGGAGGATTTAGACCAGCTTATGCAAGAAGGGATGCAGTTACATCAGAAGACGTAATCTAAATTCCACCAAGGGGCCCAAGGATGCAGATGAATCAGTAGACATTATCTAATTTACACTATGGGGCCCAGGGATGCATACATATGAATTAGTAGATACATCTAAATTCCACCAATGAGGCCCAGAGATGCAGTTTTCTTTTGTTGGTTGCAGACTGTCAGGAGACCTTGAAGATAATTAAATCATTTATTCAAGGAGATAAGCTATGAGTAAACAACTTTTGGGTAATATAAGCCATGGTCCCAATGCTGAAGTTTGAGACTCTCCAAGAGGTGGCAACATCTCTCAGCAAGAAGAAGAACTTCTAGATTCCAACCAGCGTCCCGGTCGGGGGAGGTGGAGAAGCTGCTACCGGCGCCCAGACAACCTACTACAAGTGTGCAGTCGTTGCCTCACTTTGGCAGTTGGGACCAGTCCAGGCGTTAAGTATAATTTGGGAAGGGCTTGCATATTGTAGTTTGATATCAGCTTTAGAATTTGTAATAAAAATTTGTATAAACTGAAGTGCTCTCGGCGTTTGTGTCTATTTTCTTTCGGTAGCTCAAACACTGTGGCCAATCTAAAACGAACAAAGTGAGAGGTACAAGTTTACCCAGGACACCTTTATATGCATATAAAACACTTCCCAAAACATTAAAATATCTTAAACATAATAATGCAGTACATAATAATTATACAGGTAATAATACAGTACGGTATGTAATTATAAAAGTAACTACATACGGTCATAAGATCATGATTAAAAGTTAACACTCACAGGAGAAATGATGGAGAGATGGCTGTGCCATGATGGAGAAATGATGGAGAGATGGCCGTGCCCCTGATCTCAACCCCACCGATCTCCCGCATCTTGGCTCACTCGCTCCCTCCCTCTCGCTCACTCGCTCCCTCCCAATCAATATCTCCCTCTTGCTGCCTCACTCATGCCCCCTCCCTCCCTCTCCCTCCTCCCTCTCACTTTCTTGCTCCCAGCTCGCTCGCTCTCCCCCTTCGATTGTTCCCGTGAAATGCGGTACGCTACTCTCTCACGTGGCTGGGCAGTGGCAGCATCACACGAGAATATCCTACAGCATAATCACGTTAAAACCAGAAGTTCAGGGAATTCTACTTCCGATCAACATCTCGGTGCGTAAGTACGAGTTGTTCATAAATTGTGTGTTTTCAACCTGTACCACAATAAATTATAATTTTACATTTTATTAATTATTTCTACACAAAACTCCTGCACCCAATTCGAGAACAATTCTCCCCATTCCCAGCTATTTGACATAGATCAATAATAAAAAGGACAGTACTTATAGCTGTGTGCTCCAGGCAATTTTTAAAACTCAATCAGTATACACTCAGACAATCCTTCGGTATTCATGTTCTACCCAGAGGGCACTTAATTGCTTTACCAGGATTATTTTTCTGAAAGATAACACATTCCTGTGCCCTTCTTTGTGTCTCTATTCTCAAGTTAGGGTTCCACCACTTCTTTCCTAGTGTCACGCCTACCATTTCCTTCTTAATCAAATGTGTCATTGCATGCACATAATTCAGCAGTACAGATGCACAAATTAAGAATGCATCAGGTGCACGTCCGTTGGGGTAATCCATAATTGAGTTTCTATATCTCTGGCGCACCCTTGCTGTTTCCAGGGCATAATCAAATGAGCAGGGGTGTTCCCCCACGCCCCCCGAAGTTTTGCTACATCCCCCATATCAGGCAAGACCATTCTATTTACGAACCGTTTATAGCAGCAGTTTTTACAGTTGTATTTACGTAAGCATTCCCAAGGGATACAGGGGTCCTGGGCCTTGGTATAGGCATCACATTCTATTATTGTAAGGGTGGGTAGGCTGGGAGAGGGATGTCAGCAGGTTGGCAACAAAAACGGCGTTTCTAATAGGTGTCCCTGATGTCAAAAACTGCCGATGCTGCCATAAGGCTCCTACATCATGTGGTACACTTAAGGCATTCTGAGAGTCAATATAAATATAAAGTGACATTCCCTTCCCTTTTATGTAGGCTCTAGTAAGGGCAAACAATTCACGTTGCTGCACAGACAATGGATGGTGGAAGGCAGCCACCTCTATCACCTTATCTGTGTTCTTGACAATGCATAACCTGAACGGCGTTGACCTGTGTCATCAATAAAGGCTGACCTGTCAATAAACCAAATCTTGCCATGCCAAAGTCAAAAAATGATTACACTGTAAACAATCATGATATGGGTTCTTCAATGTATTCCATTAGAAAAAATAACATATAGTTTAAGAAATAATATTGAAATATTCGAACAAATATGGGAGCCTTACATTAAATACAATAGCGAAAACCTACCGGGGACAAACATTACCTAAGTTGATGGAAGGAGAAGGAAAGAAAAGAATGGACTCAGTAGAATTTCTGGTGTATTTTTGTTGAATGACAACATTGTCTGACTGATTTAATGCAACCTAGATTGTATACCTAAAATGGATGAGGGGGGGGGGTGTGGGGGGGTGGCTTGGGAGGAGGGAGGGTGGGGGGAGAAAAAGTCACTGTATATGTGTGAAAAAGAAAAAGTGTATATCATGGCTAATGTGATTTATGGTGTGAAAAATTTAAAAAAAAGTTCATCTGGTGGTGGTGTTAAAAAGCTGCCGGGCTGATAGTAGAGCAGTTGTGGAAGGTCAGATATGGGTTTGCTAAGAGAGCTCCTAATGGCTAGGATGTGCTTGTGGCTTTGAAATGGCATATGTGATCTGCTTTTGGGCACCACCAGCTGATTCAATTCTTCTTCGCTGAAAAGCTGACCTGTATCTTCTGGTGGCACTGGTTCGGGTACAGGCATCTCTGCTTCTTAATCAAAATGAATTTTCTCTGCCTGCTTGTAAGTATATTTCAGTTTTGCACCCTTTGCTCTCTTAGCCTAATTGCTGCATGGTAAAATATTGTGTCCTTGGCATTGTACTGTAAGCAGTTGTTCACAATCAAATTAAAATCTTCTTCAAATTGGACAAGCTGTTTCTACAATGTTTCTACAATGCACACTTCTTCTCCTCTAATTCTCTTTGTTCAGCATTTCTGCTGTACAAGTTACTAACTGAGACTGCAAGCGGCACTGTAAATGCCAAAGGAGAGGAACACATTTTCTTGACTGTCAAAGTACTTTAATGTCCAATAGCTGAGAAGCCATTGCCTGAATTGGCTTTTACATTGAATTGTTAGTCAACCTGTGATCTTAGTCTGCCAATTTATTTCTACAAAGCTCTAGTGAAGCAGACACATTGCAGCATGTTATGTAGCATGTTAGCATATCAGTGCTCTTGAGAAACCTTTTTGTCAGCAAAAGAATGGTGCTTTCTGGCTCTTTCCAGGAATCAACCCTGTCCATTGAAACGCAGCTGCTTGTGAATGAGGAGATTCATTCCTTTAGCACACTGGAGGGCAGGTTTAAAATTGCTGCTAATGGTACATTCAGCTCAAGTTTTGTTTTAACCCCTTCTTCCTCACACCCTACATAATTTCATTACACAAACAAAAGTGCTCAAAGAGCCTGGAAGATGGGAGGCCAACTTCTTCAAGTCTCTTTTTCCAAAAATAGCAATAATTCTCCACCAAAGCTGACTCTCAACCTCATTCAACTCCTCCTCCTCCTCCTTCTAGCAAGAAATGGGCGTTGGGGCATTTGCTTCAGGTCTTGATGGTTGGGGTACATATGCGGGTGGTATTGCCCACAGGGAATCTTCCAATTCCTAATCCTCATCATTCTGCAATGATAGGGTCGTCATGTCTGACATTGGGTCCCTGGGGTCTTCTTTATCACCTTCTATTTTTTTACTATTTTACACCTAGCTCTGCTCTCATTCTCTCCCCACTTTTTTCTCTTGATTGTTGTGACACTCACACTCAGGATATCCAGATCTTTGGGTGCACCCTCCTTTGTACATGACACCATCCCTCTCCGACTTGCCTTTTCCCTCCAGCTTCATTCTTTAGATTTATGTCATCCACTGTTCCTTCCATTCCCATATATGCTTTCTCCTTTTCTTTCCTATGCTTTTTTCCCTGCAGTGAGTGTTCTGCTTTTTCTATATTGCGTACGGGCTATGTTCCTCTGACTGGCCATGTCTCATTACCCATTCGATTTGTTAATGCTGCCGACTGCTGTCGAAATTCTTTACCATGTTTTGGATACAACTGGCACATTTGTTGTATTGGGGAACCCCCATCAGTCTTATCTATATTTGATCTCCTGCCTGCCTTACAAATTAACTTTTTATCTGGGACTTTCAGGCCAACTGATCAAATTAAAATTTAACCTCAGGCAATCCTATATCTGTTTATCTGTATAACCACTGCAGCCACATAACCTTAAAACCTTATACCATGTATTCCACTGACTTGCATGCTTTGTCTTCTTGTCTATCCTGGTTCTTTTCTGGATCTCGTCAGGGAACTAGGTCAACTTCAGACGAGGGACCACAGAGTTTCCAGAAACTGGGGTGGGAGGCAGATACAATGAATCTGAAGGTGTCTCTTTATCCTCCTTCTGGTCTCCTGAACATTGATGACCTCTTACTCAATCCAATGACTTCTGTCCTGGCAAGATCCTATCGACTGTGCCAATGTGAAAGTCAGCCTGCGCTGTAATAAAACAAACAGCAGAACACAGCAGAATCAATTAAATGCACAACAGTTTCTTTACTCTTTCTGTCTGAATTTTATAAAGAATTTAAAGATGTATTAAACCCTATTTTTATGGGAGTATTAGAACAGGCTTCAGAAACACATGGTCTCCCAGAAACATTTTCGATGGCAATAATTACAGTGATACCAAAAGGGGATAGGGACCCTTTAAAACCTTAATCTTATAGATCCATTTTGTTATTAAATGTAGATTATAAAATTGTTGCAAAACTTTTAGCAAATATAATGTCTAAATTGTTACCTAAATTAATAAATATTGACCAAACAGGTTTTGTGTAAAAGATAGTCAGCTGAAAATATAGCTAGATTACTTAGTATAATAAATTTAGGAAAAGGTAAGGGAGATTTAAGTGTTGCAGTGGTTCTCGATGCAGAAAAGGCATTTGAAAGACGAGAATGGGTCTTTTTATTTAAGATGTTGGATAAATTTGGATTTGCACTGACCTTTTTAAATTGGATTAAGGCACTGTGTAACAATCCTAAGACTAAAGTATTAACTAATGGGCAAGTATCTGCACCATTTCATTTAGCAAGGTCAAGTAGACAAGAATGTCCCTTATCTCCAGCATTGTTTATTTTAGCAATTGAACCACTTGCAGAAGCAATCAGTAGTGATTTGGAAATTAAGGGATTTAGAATTGGTGAAAAAGAGCATAAAATTAGTTTATTTGCAGTTGATGTTTTAATTTATTTGACTGACCCTGAAACTTCTTTACAACATTTATATATTAAATTGGAAGAATATTGGAAAATACTGGGATACAAAATAAATTGGGATAAAAGTGAAATTATGCCATTACGGAAGGAGATTATACTCAATGCCAAAGGGATACTCAATTAAATGGCCGAAGGATGGTATTAAATGTTTAGAGCTTCAAGAAGATAATAATTTGAAGAATTTATATATATTGAACTATTTACTGTTACTTAAAAAGGTTGAGAATGATATTTTAAAATGGATTAATTTACCTTTAACTCTAGTAGGAAGAGTTAATTGTATTAAGATGAATATATTCCCAAGAATACAGCATCTTGTCCAAACATTACCTATTTTATACCTCAAATTTCTTTTTCAAGAACTGAATAAATATATAAGGAAATTCCTCTGGAAAGGTAAAATGTCAAGAGTTTCTAGAGAGATGCTAACATGGAAATATAAATATGAATTAGGAAGTTTACAGCTTCTTATTTTTGTTGAAAAAAAAAGAAAAGTCAGCCTGGGTCAAAACAGAGATGCATAAAATTGGAGAGAGAAAATCAGAAGAATTTAAATATAAATGGGATGCTAGGTAGATGGTTGGAGAAAAATAAAAACCATTGTTGAAACATTTGATTAATATATGGAATAAAATAAATGATGACATTGGATCAAGAGGATATTTATCACCTAAGGTGCCTCTAACCCAAAGTTCCCTTATATCTTTTTCAAATGACAATCAATTTTTTGACATTTGGTTTCATAAGAGAATTATAAATGTTGAGGATTGCTATGAAAGAGGTCAATTAATGACATTTGAACAATTGAAAAGTAAATATGGAATACTCCAAAATACTCTCTTTTGTTACTTTCAGCTGAAAGCATATTTGAGTGATAAGGTAGGACCAATCATGTTGCTACCTGTCTGTAGTGAAGTAGATTTTTTTTAATCAAAAGAGGAATTGTTAAAAAATTTACTTCTGTAATATATTCCTTACTACAATCAGGAAATCCTAAGTGTGGAGTTCATAAGTCTAGACAGGAATGGGAATTGGATTTAAATGCCACAATGGAGAGCAAAGATGGGTGGATCTTTGTAGAGATTGCATGACTAATGCTATAAATGTATGATATAGACTAGTTCAGTATAATTTCCTAAATCAGTTGTATCCTACACCACAAAAATTGAATAGGTTAAAATTAGACTTATCAGATTAAATTTTCAGATGTGGTGAAGAAAAAGGAACTCATTTTACATTCAACTTGGTCCTGTTCCAAGGTAGGACCTTTTTGTGGGAACTAGAAAACTTTTTGGAACCAATTACAGTGTCTTTGTCTTATTTCTGCAAAATCCAGATTTGATTTTATGAGGAAATATTGAAAGAAAAAGATCTCAATTAAAATTGTCAATATACCAATTAGAGTTTGTTAAAATTGCATTAGCAGTGGCAAGAGAATTTATTGCAATTACTTGGAAATCAGATACCCATTTGAGTACAGCACGATGGAATGAAGAAATTCAAAGTTGTATCCTTTCAGAAACAAAATCACATATAATAAATAAGAAATAAATATGCTGTGTTTTTTTTTAACCAATTTGGCATTCGTATATCCAATTATTAGGTTTAAGTTCATAATGTTGGGCTTTCTGTATCTCTGAACCCACAAGAAATCTCCTCTAGAATGTATTAAAAGATTTTGGTGAAGTAGGTAGGTTGGAAGATATTTCTCTGTGCAATCATGAAATCAATTAGCCATATCCAAAATTATGCAAAACGTAAAATTCTGGAAGAACTGGGAGGCTGAAGCACTAATTGTGGAAGCAAAAGGTATATGTTAATATTTGGAGTTAAGAACTCAGAAGGAGGAAGAAAGATTGATATTGTATAGCAATATGGGTTGGAATTAGGAGATGGTATAGAGGCTGATGGGTGATAGACAGAGCCAGAAGGGGAGGGGGTGATGAGCAGATGGAGCCAAGTTGGGGAGGAGTGGGACATCCGTGTTTTTATCTTCTCCATCAGTTCCTGCCATACATGCCTCAACTGGTTCCTAGTGATCTCATTCTGCCATGCACTGTCTCCATCTGTTCCTGTGTGCTCACTCTGTGATGCATGCTTCCACTTGTTCCAAGTGACCTCACTCTGTCAAGCACTGTGTATACTAGTTTCTGCTGAGCTCACTCCATAGTGAACTGACTCCACTAGTTCCTGCTGACCTCACTCCATGGTGCACTGTATCCACTTGTTCCTAGGAAACTCACTCTGTGGTCCATTGTCTCCACTGGCTTTTCATAGCCTCATTCGACACTACACTATCTCCATTGGTTACTAGAGAACTCACTCTGTGGTCCACTGTCTCCACTGGTTTCTGCTGAGCTCACTCTATGGTCCACTGATTCCTCAGGAACTCACTCTGTGATCCAGGGTCTCCACAGGCTTCTAGTGACCTCACTCCAGGGTGCATTGTATCCACTGGTTCCTCGGGAACTCACTCTGTGCTCCACTGTTTCCACAGGTTCCTAGCAAGCTCACTCCATGGTGCACTGTATCCACTGGTTCCTCATGAGTTCATTCTGCGGTTTACAGTCTCCATACGTTACTTCCCCAGCTTGTGCACATTAGCTGCTCTGCCAGCGCAAGCCCCACAAACTCATTTCCTTCCAGTCAAATGTTCACTCTTGATTCAGCTTTCTGAATAGACATTGTATGACCATTGCAGATGACTTTGCCTGTTGAGAAATGTCCTTGCCATCATCAAAGATCATTGTCAATGCATCATAGCAAGATGAAGACTTCTCCTTTATCAAGTGACATGATACAATTAATGCAACATGACTGCATTTGTAATAAAAATTATAAAAGGTTTCAAATATCAGATAAATGATAGTGTGCATATTAAGTAAGCTATGGAATATTTATAAAGAGATTTTGACAAAATTATTAATGATTTTACAAGAGAATATAAGCAAACTAAAGTATTATGCACACTTGAGTGAATTAATTGATTGCACACTGCCAGCAGGGAGCCTACATGAACACAGCAAGAAACAGAGAATAGGTTTTACAGTGATATAGTCCCCACCCCTTCCACTCAACCCTCAAGCCAGACTCCCTGCCTGAGTATGGGTTCAATAAATTTACCCACTGCTTCCAATTACATTCACTGTCTGCGGAGAATGTTTCTGACCAAGCACACTCTATTTGCACTAATCAATAGCTGGGGATTTGGAAATAATCCTAATTTTGAAGTAGTTTAATCAATTGAGTTAGCATTTCTTCAGGACACTGAAGGGCTTTGTTGACACAACGGAGGCTTTTCTGGATTGTTAAGAATTAAATTACTCACCTTGTCCGATTGATTGGTTGTTCTCTGCAGTTTTTTTGTCATTTCTTCAAAAATACTGTTGCGTTCTTTGAGATCACGCTCGATCCATCTGTTCATTTTCCCAATCGTGAAGCTGCTAAATTGCTTCTGTGGACATATCTCTGATTTTTTTTTTCCAAAATGAATTATTTGAGTAGAATAGATCCTTCAGACAAATGGACGTCTTTACCTTGTACATGACTGTAAAGTTAAAGTTCTTCTGTAGCATTATGTATACCTCGATCCAGACAAAAAGAGAGCATTTCTGTTCTAAGGTGCCCCTCTCTGGAATCACCTAAATGAGTTGGTGACAGGAATTCAAACATGATTTGCCACTTCTGAAACAAAAAGCAATTGATCTTAAAAATGTATCAAACTATATTTTCTGTGAAAAGAACTTGCCATTGATATTCCTCGCCCTTTTGGTTCATTGCTTTTGTCTGCCTCATCGTATCCCCAAATAATGCTTCAATATTGAAGTATGTTTTATTTAATGGAATTAAATTCACATTAGAAAATTTAGTTGGGTATAAGCACTAAATAAATAAAGATTCACACTTACTATCTGCATCCTAGTAGCAGGTTATTAAACAAGTAGTGTTACAATGTATTGGTGTTGGTACAGTTCAAACGCTTGGGTTGGACGTATTTTTCTGTTATTGGGTTTTCTCGGTTATCAGAATAATGGCTTTAGGTTGCTCAATAGCATCAGCAGAATACTTGTATCAGCGGTTAAACAGCAAAAAAAACAATGGCAAGCTTTTCAAGCATGAAATAATGTTTAATACGTACTGAAAAAAACAATCTGATCTCTGCTTATAAAGTAAGATAAATGCAGCACCAAACACTAAAAATTCTCCTTGATGACTTTCTGTTCTATATACAAACATAAATGCTTCCCCTTTTTTTCTTTTTCACTGACATCCATAGTTTTTTTTACCATTTGCAACTATATCGCTGTACAGTACACAAGAGCTATGTTGTTATCAAACTGGCACCAACAGAGTGTCAGAGCCCACATGGGCAAATTTGGTGATAAGTATTATTCAACTTGTAACGTCATGTTGGCCCCGTAAAAAAAAGTATGGTTTTTGGATCTTTTCAGTATTCAGAATTTCGGACATGGGTGATACACTATCGATAACTTCAAAAGACTGGAAGTAACCAGACAACAGACTTTTATTCCCATAAGACTGTGACTGTGAACCAATGTTGATGGCCCAATTCCAGGGTTCGTACTGGAGGACAGACTTGGGCGTAACCGCCTTAATTATGGAATTGCAAGGGTTAATCAGCAAGGAGGTGTTCAGAGACAGTACAGATGGAACAGATAGAATTACCATGGTATCACCGCCACAGCCAAGCACACAGTAATGCCTTAATATGCCACATGAAATAATGTTTAGTACTTAACAAACAAAAAGCTTGATCTCTGCTTACAAAAGATGATAAATCCAGAAATTCTCCTGATGGCTTTTTCAAATATTTCATCCAGTGTCTTCTGGCTCATTAACAATGTTTTTTGCCTTTTGCCGCCGCCGCCAGTCCCCAATACCTCTCCACCGCCACCGCTGCTAGTCCTCGACTATGGACCCCGCTCCTGCCCAAGAGCCCAAGGTTCCTGCTCCTGCTTGGGAGCCCGAGGACCACTCCTGCCCAAGAGCCCAAGGCAATTGCTTTGATGCGGAAGGCACCACACCTGATGCTGAAAATGGCATTACCGTTGTGACGTCCTCCCATTTTCAGTTCATTTCATTGTGTGCGACTGTCCTTTTAAGAGAACAGATTTAGCAAAAGCCTTCAGGCTTTGGAAAGTGACTGTGAACTAGCAGCAGGCATCGAAGACAGCATGTTCCATAAAGTTCATACATTTGCAGAGAGAAGGGGAGCAGGCCTGGAGAAGGCAGGGGCAGAAACCATGTGACCAGGTTCTTGAAAAGACAGTACACATTTTGTTTGAGAGGCCATTTTAAGAGTGCAGCATGAGAAACATCTCTTCGACCTCCTTTTTCGGATTGAGAAACCCACTTGGTCTCATTGCATGGTTATCGACAGATTGTCAGTGTTTTTCCTGTTAATACAGAAGGAGGAGAAACCATTTCAACTGACTGAGAATAAAAGTTTTAAAGTTTCAGAAGAAATACTGCACTCTACTCGACTGTCATGATAATGAATGTGCATGATATGTATTAACCTGACCGGAAGTCAGATGGTATGCACTGGAGGTGGAAGGTGCAGGATGATGAAATAAGGGAAGCAGCAAAATAAAAACACGGAGATGTTCAACTGGTAAAGCATGTGGTGATGGTGTTATTAATTTCACATTTCGGGCCACAAATGTGACATTGGCGACGAGGATAAACATTTTGGATTTTGAATCGGTGGCTTTGAGCTGGAAAGTTTTCTTCATGGCAGTCACATGAGCTGAATTTCTAGCACTTTGAGGTGTTCCTCATTTTGACCCGACGGGTGATGCAAGCACTGTGAGTGTGAAGTGGAAGGCATGGCTGGAAGAATTTGAAGCCTACGCCGACAGTCGTGGCCTATTTCTCGATAGTAGTACGGTGGAACAGAAAGCGCAGCGGAGGGCGTTACTTCTCTTCACCGCAGGACCCGCAGTTCAGGAAACCTTTAAGATGCTTTCGAATACTGGAAGGAAGGAGGAATACCAGAAAACCTTAGATGCACACTATGTGGTGACACCGAATGCTACATTTCAACGCCATTTGTTTCACAAGACAAAACAAGAAGATGGAGAAACAGTTGCCTAGTACGTGACGCGATTGCCACAACTGGCTGTGGGATGCAATTACGTGGTAACTGATTTGGACAACCAGTTATTGGATCAAGTTGTGCAGCACTGCAGATCAGACAAACTCAGAAGGTGACTGCTGGAAAAGGGGTGAGTTGAAACTTACCAATGCTTTAACAATGGCTGCTGCATTAGAGGCTGTTGAGGGGCAATTTCATACCATGAAACTGAAAGACAACTCAAGCCAGCCCAATAAAGGCAAAGTTGGTCAACAAGTAAATAAGCTATTGCATAGCCATAGCCAGCCAAGAAATATGCCGACACATGACTTGGAGTGTTACAGATGTGGAAACAGAGGTCATTTTGGAAAAGACCCATGCTGCCCAGCAAAAGGCAAAGTTTGTGGAAAGTGTGGAGGTAAGGACCACTTTGCAAAGAAGTGCAAAAGCAAGTCAAATGCAAACCAGAATGGGAAGAGCACAGCTTCTAAGGGCAAAGCTTGGGGGAAAGGAAAGTATCCTGGAAAGAAAGGCACCATTCGCCATACAGAAGGTGACCCAGAAAGTGACGATGATGATGACAACCAGGATAGGCAGAAATACTATCAGTTTACATTGAATGATGTACATCATGAGAAGGTCCCAGTGATAATTGGTGGTATGATAGTTCTGGTCATTGTAGACTCAGGCAGAGACAGTAATGTAATTGACTGACATTTATGGGAGAAATTGAAAAGAAAAAAGATCATTTGTACATCAAAGAAGTGTTCAAAGAAACTGTATCCATACACAGTAACCAAGCCATTGCAGACCATTGGATGTTTCACTGCGACTGTTGAAGCTGGTAACAAGTACACCGAAGCAGAGTTTGTTGTCATAGACGAGAGGGGAGAACCATTGCTGAGTAGACGCACGGCGCAAGACCTGGCAATACTTCATATTGGAGCTCGTGTCAATTCAGTTCAGTCATACGAGGATATGAAGCAAGAATTCCCTGCAGTTTTCCAGGGAATAGGAAAGCTGAAAGGTCGACAACTAAAACTAGCACTGGACAAAATGGTCAAACCCAAGGCGCAACCAGTGCGCAGAACTCCATTTGGACTTCGTGGGAAAGTTGAGGCCAAAATCAAAGAGTTGATTGAGCAAGACATTATTGAACCTGTAGAACATTCAACACAATGGGTCAGCCCAGTAGTGATCGTGCCCAAATCAAATGGTGACATAAGACTGTGTGTTGATATGAGGATGGCTAATGAAGCTATAATTCGAGAATGACACCCCATACCAACAGTGGAGGAAGTACTTCAAGAGTTAACTACCAGTCAGGTGTTCTCAAAAATTGATTTAAAATGGGGCTATCATCAATTAGAGATGAACCCAGAATCCAAGGACGTGACAACATTTGTGACTCATTGTGGATTGTACCGGTACAAGAGACTATCGTTTGGCATCAATGCAGCTCCTGAGATCTACCAGTACAAAATCCATCGAGTGATTCAAGGCATTCCTGGAGTTGCCAACATTTCTGATGACATCATAGTCCATGCGGCTACAAAGGAAGAGCATGACAGATGGTTGAGGTGTGTGCTATCCAGACTACAGGGGGCAGGCCTTACCGTGAATGGAGACAAGTGCCAATTTGGTGTCTCAGAGATGGACTTCATGGGACACAGGCTTACATGGGAAGGACTGAACCCAGCTGATGCCAAGGTGAAAGCTTTGCAGATGCACGTGAACCCCAGAATGCAACGGAGATGAGGAGCTTCTTGGGATTGGTTAATTATTGTGCAAAATTAATCCTTAACTTTGCTACACTGGCAGAACCATTGAGGAAACTAACCAGGAAAGGTATACCATTCAATTTTGGCTCTGAGCAGAAGGAAGCATTCACAGCTCTGAAACAAAGTCTGACGAATGCCGATACTCTTGGGTATTATGATCCGGCTGCACCAACCAAAGTCATAGCGGATGCTAGTCCTGTTGGTTTAGGAGCCGTGTTGGTCCAGATGCGTAATGTGGGACCAAGAATCATTGCCTATGCCAGCAGATCTTTGACAGATGTGGAAAGGAGATATTCTCAGACAGAGAAAGAAGCACTCGGACTTGTATGGGCCTGTGAGAGATTCCATACATATTTGTATGGCATTGAATTTGAATTCATCACGGACCATAAACCATTGGAGGTGATCTATGTCGCCAGGTCCAAACCGTGTGCCAGGATAGAACGATGGGTGCTCAGACTCCAACCGTACAAGTACAGAGTAGTTCACATTGCTGGGAAAGCAAACATTGCTGATCCGTTGTCCAGATTGTTGAAAGATGGATGCCCACAATCCAAGTCAGAATTGGGGACAGAAGCAGAGAGTTTTGTACGCTTCGTAGCTATTCACTCGATACCGGAAGCTGTGACAATGAGGGAAGTCGAGAGAGAAGTCCAAACATGACCCAGAACTCATGGAAGTTAGAGAATGTATCCAAAGTGGACTATGGGACAAGTGCATTCACAAGGCATATATTCCCATTAGAGACGAACTGTGTTGCATCGGGCAGTGTGTATTGAGGGAGTGTAGATTGGTGATACCACAGAGGTTGAGACCGAAAATCATATCATTAGCTCATGAAGGACACCTAGGTATTGTTGGTACCAAGCAAAACCTCAGGAGTAAAGTATGGTGGCCAGGTTGTGATAAAGACGTAGAGAAATTCGTCAAAACCTGCCATGGGTGTCAACTCACAAATAGGAGTAATCCTCCAGAGCCGATCCGGAGTACGCAACTCCCGACAGGACCGTGGATCGATGTAGCTGTTGATTTTCTCGGACCTTTACCAACTGGTGAGTCAATCATGGTAGTGATAGATTACTACAGCAGATACTATGAGTACTGTGATGAGGTCAACGACCACTGAAAAAACAATACAAGCATTGGCAGAGATCTTTGCGAGACATGTATTGCCTGGTTCGCTATACTCTGACAATGGTCCACAGTTCATTTCAGAGACATTTGCTGAATACATGAGGACCACAGGTATCCACCATCATAAAGTAACCCC
The DNA here is from genome assembly GCF_036971445.1 of Narcine bancroftii. Lineage (NCBI taxonomy): Eukaryota > Metazoa > Chordata > Chondrichthyes > Torpediniformes > Narcinidae > Narcine > Narcine bancroftii. The sequence goes on along the minus strand of NC_091473.1, from coordinate 129,000,562 downwards.
TAAATGGCCGCAAGCCAATGGGGAAGTTGAGAGACAAAATCAGTCCATCGATAAACGATTACGGATTGCTCATGCAGAAGGACAGAACTGGAGAGAAGCATTGCTATCCTATGTAGCTGTCTATTGGGCAACGCCTCATGCAACCACAGGAAAAAGTCCAGCAGAAGTACTTTTTGGGAGGAAAATCCACACAAAAATGCCCGAAATAAAGGAAATCACGGACGACCAAGAGATGAGGGACCACAATGCTGAAAAGAAGGGAGCAGCAAAGCTGTATGCAGACTTGAGGCGTGGGGCCAGGTATTCAGACATCATGCCTGGAGATAATGTTCTTTTGAGGCAAGAGAGTGGTGATAAGCTAGACACACCTTATTACCATCAACCCTACATGGTTGTATCCAGAAGCGGCAGTATGGTGACAGTCAAGTTTCCAGCTGGAGTCCTGTACAAAAGAAACGTGTCTGGTGTAAAAAAGAACCAATCCAGAACAACACCGAGTGAAGTGGTTGGAAGTCCAATACGAGATGCTCAACCTGAGGGACCAGATGATGTTCCAGAGGTAGTTACCAGCATTCCCGATGAAGTGGCCAGAGTACCAGAAACACCAGAGGCCGCAGCAAGCAGTGTTTCCGGTGCTGAGGGTGAACAACCAAGTTGCGAAAGTAGCATTACAGGAAGGCCGAGACGGGACAGGAAACCACCTAAGCGATATGAAGATTTAGTGCCATATTTCTAATCATGCCCGCATTATCACGAAAATGAAAGTTTGTGATAGTTGGAATGAGTTTCAATGAAGCGCAGTAATGTTACTCACCAAGGAAGAAAAATGATAATGGGAACATTTGAACAGTGATTTGATCAATACATCATAAAGTACATATATGAGTGCTGTATGAATTGCATTTTGTTTAGTCGACTATTTGGTATTAAATGAAAAAAAAACAAAAGTATTGGAATTTAAACATGTGAGGTGTATAAATTTAAATGTTTACATTTTGCATATGAGGTGAGCATTGTAATAGTATAATTACAGAAGAACATTATATTACATTTGGTTATAACATGTTTATGTTACATTTTGTGAAGAGGGAATTTGAAGTTGTTTTTGTTTTGTTGGTTCAGAAGGCAGAAAAATGCTATTGATAGTGTTAAAGTGTTTACATTTAAACATAAAGATATAAAGTTTATTTCTGGTGAAAGGAGGGATGTCATGATAATGAATATGCATGATATGTATTAACCTGACCGGAAGTCAGATGGTATGCACAGGAGATGGAAGGTGCAGGATGATGAAATAAGGGAAGCAGGAAAATAAAGAAACGGAGATGTTCGACTGGTAAAGCATGTGGTGATGGTGTTATTAATTTCACATTTCGGGCCACAAATGTGACACTCGATCTGCCTGCGAAAAGGGTTTTCTGTTGGCAGAAGAAATACTGCACTCCATTTTGACTGATCCTGGTAAACAGGTTCTAATTGTGGAAGAAGGCCCTCATCTGAAAAGCACATTTCTTTGAAGTAACAGAGCCAGAGTTTTCATGAGTTATTCAATCTTCTGTCATCCTCGCTCTTACCCACTTCACAAACTGCTCCTAATATCTAAGTGCGTGCCTTGCAGCATGCACACTACATGAAATGTGGAGTAAGAGCAACACTCTACACACACACACACACACACACACACACACACACACACACACGCTCACACACACGCATACGCACACACACACATGCTCACACACGTGCACACACACACACACACATGCTCACACACACACACACACATACGCACACACACACACACATACGCACACACACACACACATACGCACACACACACACACACATGCTCACACACACACACACACACAAACACACACACACACACACACACATGCTCACACACACATATATGCACACACACACATGCTCACACACGTGCACACACACACATGCACACACATGCACACACACAAGCGCACACACACATGCACACATGCATGCACACACACACTCACACACATGCACACACACACACATGCACACACACATGCACACACACAAGCACACACATGCACACACACAATCATGTATACACGCACACACACATGCACACACATGCACACACACGCACACACACATGCACACACACGCACACACACTCACACACATGCACACACACGCACACACACATGCACACACACACTCACACACACACATTCACACACACACATGCACGCACACACACACACACTCGCACACATGCACACATGCGCGCACACACACACATGCACACATGCACATGCACACATGCGCACACACACACACACACTCACACACACACACACACACACACACACACACACACACTGAGTCGAGTCAAGGTCGAAGAGATATATATTTCTGTGCTAGCTCTGTTTATATTCACTCCCTGCCTCTGCTGACAGGAGTGACATCATCGCAGTGCCAGCCTCTGACAGGCCGGCGTTTCCGCCATTGCCTGCTGTTTCCTGCAGTGCAGGAGGTCACGCAAGATGATGGACATTGGTCCCTGTAGGTCCCTCGTGATTGCCTCATAAGCTAGTTCACAAAAGTCTCACCATTTAAGGCCTGTGTGTCTGATCCACCATTAATGATCACTGAAGTTGTGAAACTGAGAGGCTTTTATTAACTATAGGCTCATTGACTGATCAAGGCAGAGTGGAATGGGGAGTATGCGAAGGGAGTATGCAAAGGACTATGGGTTGGATCGGTCTGGGGTGTCAGCAGCCAATCATAGCATAATTGTGGTTTACCACGTTCACCATCCTTTTCAAGAAGAGTCCTGCGGGGTGAGAAAAAAATCAGAGACCAATATACATATATAAATTTTACAGATTAAGTCTGTCAGGGGGTCTCCTCTGCTGCAGCGAACGACGTGGTAATGGTTGAGGTCACTGCCATGGTGTCCTGAGCAGCTTGAGGGGTTGGCCTGTCATCACAGTTTACAGTTTGTTGAGGGGGGGAGCAGGCGAGGGGGTAAGGGAGTGTGGTGCTGGTGCATCATAGGCAACAACAGTATCCAGGGGTGTAGAGTGGTCAGTCACAAGCTCAGGGATCCCTAAGATAGAAGTGGGGGGGGGATGGAAGCGTCTGCTGGTGGTCAGTGGTGGTCAGAGGGGCACCGTTGATGCCATTTCCCAGATTGAGAGTGTGTCCTCATGCTCTCAGGGAAGACAATATAGGCATACTGGGCGTTAGCATATGGGAGGCGGACCCTCTCAACAAGTGGGTCAGGTTTAGATTGCCTTGCATGCTTCTGAAGCAGGACCAGTCCTGTGAGGTAAGCCAGGTAGGCATCGTAGTCCCTGACACAGACTTCCTCAGGAAGGCAAACATGCATTTATAAGACATGTTGTTAGTGGTAGTATATAAAAGTGACCAGGCAGAGTGGAGTGCATCTGGGAGGACTTCTTCCCATTGGAAGACAGGGAAACCCCATGACCTCAGTGCCAGGACAATGGTTTTCAAGACTGTGGCATTCTCCCTTTCCACTTGCCTATTTCCTCTAGGGTTGTAGCTGGTTAGAAGGTACTGCCACAGCTCATCACTTATGAATGAGGTCCTCCAGTTGCTGTGGATGTAGCCGAGGTACTCAAACAGCATGAAGATATTATGGAGGGCCTTAATTACTGTAGCTGTGGTCATGTCCAGGCATGGGATGGTGAAAGGGAAATGGGAGTATTCATCAACATTCAGGTTGGAGGAGGGCAGGGGCCCCTTGAAATTGATGCTTAGGGGCTCAAAAGGGAGGTTGGCTTTGATCAGGTGCACCTTGTCCGGTCAGTAGAATTGAGGTTTGGATTGCCACAGACCTGGCAGTTTTTAGTCATTGTCCAGACATCCACAACAGAGTAAAGTGGAAAAACATAGTTACTCTGGAGTGACAAAGGTTATTATGGAGGGTCTGCAGTCTGTCCATTTTGACTCTGGCACAGGTCCAAAGAGATAGAGCATCCGGGGGCACGTTATGTTTTCCAGGCTGGGAGAGGATGTTGTAGTTGTAAGTGGACAGTTCAATCTTCCACCTGAGGATTTTATTGTTCTTGATTTTGTCCCTTTGCCTATCATTAAACATGTATGCGGCCGCTCGCTGATCCGTGAGGAGAGTGAATCATTTTCTGGCAAGGTAGTCCCTCCAGTTGTGTTGTTCCTCCTCGATGGCCTGGGCCTCCTTCTCAACGGAGGAGTAGTGAATTTCAGGGCCCTGGAAAGTGTGGGAGTATAGGGCATTGGGTCTGCCTGTGCGATTAAGTGTGGCAGTCAGGGCAAAGTCGAACACATCGCTCTCCACTTGGAACGATGTGGACTCGTCCATGGCATGCATGGTTGCCTTGGCGATGTCATCCTTGATACAGTCAAATGCAATTTGGGGCTCTGCCAGCAGTGGAAATTTGGTGGCTTTGACCAATCTTGTCTGGATAGTTGGGGACCCATTGAGCATAATATGAGAAGAACCTAAGGCATCTCTTCAGTGCTTTAAGGGTGTGTGGGAGATATGGCTCCAGCAACGAATGCATGCAGTCAGGGTCAGGGCCAATGACACAGTTCTCAATAACACAGCCGAGCATGGCTAGTCATGCTGCACAGAACACATATTGGTCCTCGATATAAGATGGGTGATAGATAGAGCCAGAAAGGGAGGGGGTGATGAGCAGATGGAGCCAAGTTGGGGAGGAGTGGGACATCTGTGTTTTTATCTTCTCCATCAGTTCCTGCCATATCTCAGTGCATGCCTCAGCTGGTTCCTAGTGATCTCATTCTGCCATGGGCAGAATGGGCATAATTCTCTTATGAAACCAAATGTCAAATGGCGGAGTGAGTTCACTTGGAACCAGTGGAAGTATGCATCACAGAGTGGCATACCGGGAGGAGTCACGTGATGGAGTGACCAGCCCTCTCCAGAAAAGTCGGAAAAAACAAAGGAAAACACAAAGGCACAAAAATAAAAATTAAAGAAAAGTGAGTATAAAGGTGGAAAGAAGATGGCAATGAAAAAAGAAAAATCAAAATCAACGGTAAGAAGAGAGGAAGAGAAGACAACGGAAGAAGAAGGAGAAGGCCTTACCTGTTCGAAGAGGCCCGCGGTGGAGAGAGAAACCCGCTCCCTCAGGTCGGTAGAAAGTGGACTACAAAAATGGCTCGCTGAGCCGAGTAAAAGTGCGATGCGCATGCAAAATAACACACCGACGGGAGGGGTGACCAGCTGGGGAGTCGATCTCCACAGCCGGCAATGACAGCTGCAGAACACCTGCAGCAAGAGGAGAGCATAGAAGACAACGAAAACAAGAAAGAAGAGAAGAAAAGGGCAACAAAGAAACAACAGATGGCCAACCCAGAGGAAGAAGAAGAGGAAGAGGAAGAGTACAGTGAAATAGAAGAAGAAGGGAAAGGCAAGATAAAGGATATACTTTCTCTTATTAAAGAATACATGGAGTCATTTAAAGAATGGCAAGCGCAAGAATTTAATGATTTAAGAAGAAGAATAAACAATACAGAAGAGAAAATGAATAAAATAGATATGACCTTAACAGAAATGGGAAAGAGAATGGACAAGATGGAAGAGCGGGAAGCAGCAGTAGAAATGGAGGTAGAGGACTTAAAAAAGAAATTAGAGGAATCTAATAAAAAAGTTATAGAGACACAAGAACTGTTAGCTCAGAAAATAGATATAATGGAAAATTATAACAGAAGAAATAACATAAAGATAGTGGGCCTTAAGGAAGATGAAGAAGGCAAGAATATGAGAGAGTTTATAAAAGATTGGATCCCCAGGATCCTAGGATGTCCAGAACTACAGCAAGAAATGGAAATAGAAAGGGCACATAGAGCATTGGCCTTTAAACCACAACCACAACAAAAGCCAAGATCTATTGTAGTAAAATTCCTAAGATATACTACAAGAGAAAAGGTACTGGAGAAGACAATGGAAAAAGTAAGAGAGGGCAACAAGCCACTGGAGTACAAAGGGCAAAAAATCTTCATTTATCCAGATATAAGTTTTGAACTCCTGAAGAAGAGAAAGGAGTTCAATACAGCAAAGGCGATTTTATGGAAGAAAGGGTATAAATTTATACTAAAGCATCCAGCGGTATTGAAAATATTTATTCCAGGACAACAAAACAGACTATTCTCGGATCCAGAGGAAGCACGAAAATTTGCAGAACAATTACAAAATAGACTGAGGGATGAAGACGTGTAAAGAGAGTACAAAAGACTGAGAACTAAAAAGACACATAAGTTTTGAACTCCTGAAGAAGAGAAAGGAGTTCAATACATCAAAAACGATCTTATGGAAAAAAAAAACTATTCTCGGATCCAGAGGAAGCAAGGAAATTTGTAGAACAACTACAAAACAATCAGAGAGATGAAGATATGTAATAAGAGTAAAAATGACCACGATTTATATGTATGTGGGTAAAGAGGTATATGTGTGTATATGTATAATGTGCATACATGAATGTATCCGTATTTAGAGGAAAATATAGATAGTATAGACAAGAATTAATAAGGGAAGGAAATGGAATAGAGGGAATAAGGAGGGAACTAAAAGAGTGACCTTTGTTACATATGAAAAGTGAAATCTTTTCTGGGGGGGCTGGGTGGGGAGGAGTTGCGGTCACTGCAAAATCAGCTGACGCTTGCGAGTGAATTCGCAAATCCAAATGGAGAGGGGAGATGTGGTTGTCCGACAAGGGATAAAGGACAACTCAGGAGGGGAAGGGGAGATTGGGGCTAAAGAAGTTTTAAATAGGAGAATAAGGAAAATGTTTGATGTTTTAGGAATGTTGTCTTATAAAGGGTTTAAAACAAGAAAACAGAAATGGATAAGAAGGAAAGGTAATGATGGAGAAACGGAAAGGGAAGATAAACAAAGTATAAAATGGCTACGTTGAACTATATGACTTTAAATATTAATGGAATACATAACCAAATTAAAAGGAAGAAACTGCTAAATTTACAGAAAAAAGAAAAAATTGATATAGCATTTGTGCAAGAAACACATTTAACTGAATTGGAGCACAAGAAATTAAAGAGAGATTGGGTAGGACACGTAACAGCAGCATCGTATAATTCAAAAGCAAGAGTAGTAGCTATATTAATTAGTAAAAATGTGCCATTTAAAATAGAAGAGGAAATAATAGATCCAGCAGGGAGATATGTAATGATAAAATGTCAGATATATTCGAGTTTTGGAATCTACTCAATGTATATTCACCTAACGAAGAAGATCAAAAGTTTATGCAAGATATCTTTTTGAAGGTAGCAGATACGCAAGGGAACATATTAATAGGAGGGGATTTTAACCTGAATTTGGATTCAAATATGGACAAAACTGGGAAAAAAATTAACAGAAAGAAAAAAGTAACCAAATTTATAATTAAATCGATGGAAGAAATGCAACTTTTGGATATATGGAGGAAACAACATCCAAAGGAAAAGGAATATTCATATTACTCGGCTAGACATAAAACATACTCAAGAATAGACCTATTTTTGTTATCAGCTCGTATGCAAGATAGAGTAAGAAAAACAGAATATAAAGCTAGAAGACTATCGGACCATTCACCCTTAATATTGACAGTAAAGTTAGAGGACATCCCTCCAAGAATGTATAGATGGAGATTAAACCCCATGTTACTTAAAAGGCAGGATTTTAGAGAATTTATTGAAAAACAAATAAAAATGTATTTTGAAATAAATACGGAATCAGTTTATACTATGGGATGCAATGAAAGCATTCATTAGAGGGCAAATAATAAGTTATGTAACCAAGATGAAGAAGGACTATAATCAGGAAACAGAGCAGTTGGAAAGGGAAATAGTAAATATAGAAAAAGAATTAGCAATGAAGGAAGATACAACTAAAAGAAGAGAATTGGCGGATAAAAAAATAAAATATGAAACACTACAAACATATAAGGTGGAGAAGAATATAATGAAGACAAAACAGAAATATTATGAACTAGGTGAAAAAACGCACAAAATCCTAGCATGGCAGCTTAAGACAGAACAAGCTAAGAAAATGGTATTGGCATCAAGGAAAAAAGACAAACAAATTACATATAATCCAAAAGAAATTGAGGAAAACTTTAGAGAATTCTATGAACAATTATACTGAACTGAAAACGAAGGGAAAGAAGGGAAAATAGATGAATTTCTGACTAAAATTGAACTACCAAAACTACAAATAGAGGAACAAAATAAATTAACAGAGCCAGTTGGAATAGTAGAAATACAAGAGATAATAAAAAAATTACCAAATAATAAGACACCAGGAGAGGATGGATTCCCAATAGAATTCTACAAAACATTTAAAGACTTATTAATTCCGCCCCTCCTGGAAGTAATCAACCAGATTGATAAAACACAAAGCTTACCAGATTCATGTAAAACAGCAATAATTACAGTAATACTAAAGCAAGGGAAAGATCCACTCTCACCAGCGTCATATAGACCAATATCTTTACTTAACACAGATTATAAGATAATAGCTAAACTATTAGCAAACAGATTAGCAGAGTATGTACCGAAAATGGTAAATTTAGACCAAACTGGATTTATCAAAAAAAGACGCACAACAGACAATATTTGTAAATTTATTAACTTAATTCATGCAGTAGAAGGGAATAAAGCACCTACAGTAGCAGTTGCTTTAGACGCAGAGAAGGCCTTTGACAGAGTAGAATGGAATTATTTGTTCAAAGTATTGCAAAAATTCAGTTTACCAGAGAAGTCTATTAATTGGATTAAAGCATTATATAAGGGACCGTTAGCGAAAGTGACAGTAAATGGACATGTATCAAAGCAATTTAACTTAAGCAGGTCAACACGGCAGGGATGCCCACTATCACCTTTATTGTTTGCGTTAGCTATAGAACCACTAGCAGAATTGATAAGAATAGATAATAATATAAAAGGAATAAAAATAAAAGACAAGGAATATAAAATCAGTTTATTTGCGGATGATGTTATAGTGTACTTAACAGAACCAGAACTATCAATAAAAGAATTATATAAGAAATTGAAGGAATATGGAGAAGTGTCGGGTTACAAGATAAACGTAAATAAAAGTGAAGCAATGCCTATGAATAATGCGGATTTCTCAAAATTTAAGAAGGAATCACCATTTAGATGGCAAATGCAAGCAATAAGATACCTAGGTGTACAAATAAACAAAAATCTCGGACAACTATATAAACTCAATTATTATCCACTAATGAAAAAATTACAGGACGATTTAGAGTATTGGAAAGATTTATCACTAACACTAATAGAAAGGATAAACTGTAGTAAAATGAACATTTTTCCAAGGATATTATACTTATTTCAGGCATTGCCAATACAATTGACAGAGAAATTCTTCAAGGAGTTAAAGAAAATAATAAGGAAATTTTTATGGAGGGGGGGAAACCGAGGATAGCACTAGATAAATTAACAGAATGGTATAAACAAGGAGGCTTACAACTGCCAAACTTTAAAAATTATTATAGAGCCACACAATTAAGATACCTATCAGATTTTTATCAAACAAGGGAAAAGCCAGATTGGACGAGATTAGAATTAGATAAAATAGGGGAAAAGATGCCTGAACACATATTATATAAATGGGATGAAAAATTGGTACAACATAGAAGTTCTCCAGTATTACATCATCTCCTCAATATTTGGAAGATTCATGTAGAAAGAAATAAAACAAATTATCAATTACCAAAACTAATATTGACGCAAAACAAATTACTCCCTTTTACAATAGATAACCTTTCCTTTAGAGAATGGGAAAAAAAAGGGATTAAAAGAATAGAAAATTGTTTTTCAGGAAATAGATTCTTATCCTTTGAACAAATGAAAGATAAGTACAATATAACTCAACATACAGCACTGGCATATTACCAATTGAGATCCTAGTTGAAGAGTAAATTAGGAAGCAGTTTGAGTTTGCCAGAGGGAAGTAACCTTGAATATGTGATTACAGATACAATGATAATCAAAAGATTTATAACAAATATGTATATTAAACTGCAAGAAAAGGAGAATGAGGAAACAAATGGTAAAACTAAACAAAAATGGGAACAAGATTTAAATATAAAGAAAAAAAAGGAAACATGGGAGAAGTTATGCTCCGGAACGATGAGAAATACAATAAATACGAGGTTACGTATGATACAATATAACTGGATACACAGGCTATACATTACACCTCAAAAGTTAAATAAATGGGACCCAACAGTATCTGATAGATGTTTTCGATGTAAAAAAGAAATGGGAACAACAATTCATGCAATCTGGACATGTGAGAAAGTAAAAAAATTTTGGGAAGATCTCAATCAGATATTAAACAAAATAACAGAAAACAATATACCAAAGAATCCAGAGATCTTCCTCCTAAGTAACATAAAAAACAAAGAATTTGGAATTGATTTGGAGGGTGCACAAAAAAGATTTGTTAAGATAGCTCTAGCCGTACCAAAAAAATGTATTATGTCAACCTGGAAATTGGAAGATAATGTGAAAATACAACAATGGTATATAGAAATGAATAAATGTATTTCATTAGAAAAAATAACATATAGTTTAAGAAATAATATTGAAATATTCGAACAAATATGGGAGCCTTACATTAAATACAATAGCGAAAACCTACTGGGGACAATCATTACCTAAGTTAACGGAAGGAAAAGGAAATGAAAAGAATGGACTCAGTAGAATTTCTGGTGTATTTTTATTGAATGACAACATTGTCTGACTGGTTTAATGTATCCTAGATTGTATACCTTAAATGGACGGGAGGGGGGAGGTAGGGAGGGTGGGATGGGAGGAGGGAGGGGGGGGGAGAAAATTGCACTGTATATGTGTGAAAAGGAAAAAGTGTGTACCATGGTTAATGTGATTTATGGTGTGAAAAATAAAAAAATTAAAAAAAAACAGAGTGGCATACCAGTTGATAGTCTGGCTGTATCTATAACCATCCTGTTCTTTTCCCCATTTTTATCACAACCACTTGGCTTTCCAAAGCCTATTGTGGGCCTCAATGATACCTTTGCTCAACAAATGCTGAACCTCCAATTTAATGAGCATCTTGTCAGCCGCATAGTGCAGTCTACTCCTGGTGGCCACCAGCTTGTAATCGGGGGTGAGGTTGGAGAACAGTGGGGGGAGGGGTCGACCTTGAGGGTCGAGAAGCCATAGGTCGCACGCAGAGGGTCATCTGTGAATTGTTCATTGCAAACTCTGAAGAGGGGAATGGGGCCCATCAAATTTCAATGTAATTTCCGAAGTTGGTTTGGAAGTCCTGCCCCAGTAGTAAGGGGACACAGAGTTGTGGCATGACAAGTAGTCTGAAATGTTTGGAAAATATGCCTCCAATGGTCAAGGTCTCTATGCAGGACCCATGAACAGATTTGGATGCGTGATATCTTGTGTTGGGCAGGTTTTACTTTAAGGGACAGACAGTTAATGGTATCGGGATGAATAAAACTTTCTGTACTCCCACTATCGAATAAACAGTTGGGATGCGCCCATTTATCTGGATGAACTTCATGGACTTGCTGAGTTCAATTTGTGCCTCTTAGTTGAGGGTGATGGAGGCCAGTATAGACTTGCTGTCTCAGACAATTGGGTGCTCACAATTCCAAGATGGCCACCGTTGATCCTAAGATGGCTGCCATCTCACTGGTTTTAGAGGAGATGGCACCGATCGCACTGTCCGGAGTGGCAGCTGTCTGCATGCGGCACTGCTAGGTTTCAGATATTATTTGGACTGGCAAACTTTGACATCATGTCCCTTTTTCCTGCACCTAGCACATATTGCATTCTTGGCAGGGCAATGTTTCCTAGGGTGCTTATCCTGCCTGCAGAAGTAAAAATTGGGGAGATCACCTGCAATGGCGGCTGAGGTCAGGTCTCTAGAGGAGTGGGACAGTGTGGGTGACCAGTCGCTCAGACCGCAGGACAATCCTCCATCCCAGTGGCATTTGTGGTGACCAAATGATGGCCAAGTAATCATTCAAATTTTGGAGGACCACATCTACTGTCTATGTCAGCTCAATCTCCCTCTATAGATCAAGTACATTTTGTTCCAGGAGTCTCTGTCTTATTTTCCTGGAGTAGATACTGAACACGTAAGCATCTCGGATGAGGTCCTCAGCATTCTTGGCAGCCGTTACAGTCTTACAGTGACACGTTCTGCATAGGTTCCAGAGGGCCTGCATTTACTCAGCACTTGATTGCCCGGGTCGCTATTTTCGGGTGGCTTGGAGATGCTTGGCTTGGACCTCATTTACTTTCTTACAATATTGGGCCTTCAACACTGCTGAGTATGAGCCGGCGTTACTGATCATCAGGAATACTTGGGAATCTGACTCGCGAGAAGAGTAATCTCAGTCGGTTTGCATCTGTAGTGATAATGTCTGAGGCCCTGTAGTGCGCATCAAAAGAACCAAAGACTTGTTGATCCAAACCAAGGCTTTTATTAACTAAAAGACTGGAGCATATCACAAGTAGGTCAACCAGTCCAGAATGACCTGGTCTGGCTAGGAGCAATCCTTTAAGACCGGCCAGTAGGTGTGGATACACTTTCAGCCAATCACAGTCATCCTACACTACAATCTGTACATACACACATTGGGGATAGAATCTGTACTATCACATTCGCCCTTTCTTTGAGAACTGACCTCAGGGTGGATGGAGGTTAGGGGCTGTCAAGGGGCCTGAGCATCTGGCGTGACTGCCATGGGGCCGGGATTGGGGTCGCCGGAGTCCTGTCAAGGCAGGCCTGTAGGGTGCGCCCACTGCTTCGCTCAATTCCCCAACGGCATTGTCAACAGTCTGGCCTGAGCTGGTGGGGTGGTGCTGGTCCCTCTGTTCAAGCACATGGCCTGAGAGAGAAGGAATAGGGGGAGGTTGGGTTAAAGGCACTGCTGCACCTGATCCGGTTGGGCTAGGTCCCTTACCGAGACTGTGTCCTCCCGTCTGTCCGGGTACTCAACGTAGGCATAATGTGGATTCGCATGGAACAGAGTCACTCGGTCAACCAAGGGATTGTTCTTTGAGTACCAGACGTGGCATCGTAAGAGGACCGGATCGAGAACCATGAGCTGACTCGGACTTCCTCGAGAAAGAGAACATCCTTTCATGGGGGTGGCATTGGTTATGGTGCATAGAAGGGAGCAGATGGAGTGTAGGGCACAAGTGAGCACGTCCTGCCAGTGAAAGGTGGGGAGACCTTTGGACCGGAGGGCGAACGTAACCGCTTTCCAGATGGTGGCGTTTTCTCTCTTTCGAATTGCTCATTACTGTGTGGGTTATAGCTGGTGGTCCTGCTTGAAGCAATACCACGCCTCAGAAGGTACTGCTGCAGCTCTGCGCTCATAAACAAGGACCCCCTGTCACTGTGGATGTAACTGGGGTACCCGAAGATGGCAAAGATGCTGTGCAGGGCCTCTATAACTGAGGAGGCAGTCATGTCTGTGCAGGGCACAGCGAACAGGAAGCGGGAGTACTTGTCGATGGCCGTAAGGATGTAGGTATTATGATTGGTCGACAATAGGGGCCCCTTGAAGTCTACGCTGAGACGCTCAAAGGGGCGGGTGGCTTTGATGACATGGGTGTTCTCCGGATGGAGGAAGTAGGGCTTGCACTCAGTGCACACCGGGCAGGCTCGGGTCATGGAGCGAATCTCCTCAACCTTGTAGGGCAGGTTGCAAGCTTTGACAAAGTGTGCGAACCTAGTGACCCCTGGATGACAGAGCTCCTCATGGAGTTTCTGCAGCCTGTCCAGTTGTATGTTGGCGCAAGTCCCCCTGGAGAGCACATCTGGCAGGTTGTTGAGTTTACCTGGCCGAAACAGTATGTCAAATTAAAAGTGGAGAGCTTGATTCTCCACCTGGCGATTTTGTCATTCTTGATCTTACCTCGTTGGGTATTGCTAAACATGAAGGAGACCACGCGTTGGTCAGTCAGCAGCGTAAAGTGCCTGCCAGTAAGGTAGTGTCTCCAACAACGTACTGCTTCGATTATGGCCTGGGCCTCCCTCTCGACAGAGGAGTGCCGGCTCTCAGGACCCTGGAGGGTTCTGGAGAAGAAGGCTACTGGCCGGCCGGTCTGGTTCAAGGTGGCTGCCAGTGCAAAGTCAGACGCATCGCTCTCGACTTGGAAAGGAATGGACTCATTGACGGCGTGCAGCGTTGCAGCAGCAATGTCCGATTTGATGCGGTCGAAGGCCACTCTGGCTTCGGTTGACAGGGGGAAGAAGGTGGTCTTGATGAGTAGCCGTGCCTTGTCGGTATAATGTGGAATCCATTGGGCATAGTAAGAGAAAAAAACCCAAGCAGCATCTGAGTGCCTTCTGGGTGTGGGGGTGGGGGGCAAGTCCATGAGGGGACGCATGCGGTCAGGGTCCGGCATGACCACCCTGTTCTCCACCACACAACCTAGAATTGCAAGCTGAGTGGTCCGGAAGACACACTTGTCGAAATTGTAGGTCAAGTGCAGCCGAGTTGCAGTCTGAAAAAATTTCTCAAGGTTGGCATCATGATCCCTCGTGTCATGGCCGCAGATGGTGACATTGTCCAGATACGGGAAAGTAGCAGTCAGCCCATTCTGGTCCATTTCCTGCTGGAAGACAGCGACGACATTTGTGACCCCAAAGAGTACCCTGAGGAATTGATACAGCCGCCCATTCGCTTCGAAGGCCGTGAAAGGTCGGTCTTATCGGCGGATCGGGAGCTGATGATAGGCCGAACGTAAGTCAATGGTGGAAAATGCACAGTATTAGGCGATCTGATTCACCACATCCATGATCCGTGGAAGTGGGTACACATCCAGGAGTGTGAAGCGGTTGATAGTCTGGCTATACTCAACCACCATCCGCTGCTTCTCCCCGTTTTTAACAACCACTACCTGGGCCCTCCATGGACTCGAGCTAGGTTTGATAATGCTCTCATCCACCAGTCTGCGCACCTCGCTTATGATAAATTTCCTGTGTTCATAACTATATTGCCGGCTTTTGGTGGCTAAAGGCTTCCAGCCAAGGGTGAGATTTGCAAAAAGTGCTGGAGGAGCAACTCGGAGGGTGGAGAAACTACAGGTGAGGCCCGGGGGTGCCAGGGAGGGTGGCTCGGGCTGCCACTAGCAGGAGGTTTCCGGGGTGGAGTGGTACCAGACAGAGAGTGGAGCATGAGGACCCCCAAAGTGCAGGGAAACCATTTGAAACTCGCACTGAAAATCCAATCCCAGCAGTGCAGGGGTACACAATTGGGGAAGGACTAATAGTTTGAAGTCTGTGAATGTGATTCCCTGGACTTCCAGGGTAGCCACCCTGGAGTATGTTTACCCCAGTCGAGTGCGATCTGGTCACCAATGAAATTCTCTGTGCAGTGGGGAGAATAGCCAGTCCGCAATGGTGGGCCAGGTCTGGGCAGATAAAATTATTAGTTGATCCCGAGTCAAATAAGCAATGGTGTAGTCCCCATCCACTTTAATCAGTTCCGCTGCTTTTGTGAGGGGTTGGGTGAAGTCCTGGTCGAGGACTATTGATGCAGAGACTTGTAATGTAGACAGTGGAGTCCTGCATGATGACGTCACGCGAACAGATGGGCCTGAAAAGACAGTGTCGAGGAGTTGGTTTTGCTGCCTGCAGCCAATGGTAAGGGTTGGGGGTCGCTGCTTGCCGTCGGCGATGGGGCGGTCAGTGGTGATGGGTCCCTGGTCGGCAGCATAGGGTCCCCGGTCAGCAGCATTGGTGGGTACCGGGTCGGCAGCGTTGGTTGCGGTGGCGTGTCTCCAGTCGGCAGCGGCAGCAGGTCCCTGGTCAGCAGCGGCAGCGGGTACCTGGTCAGCTGCCTCGGTGGTGGCGGGTCCCCGGTCGGCAGCGGCGGTGGCCGTTGAGGTTGGGGCTGGAGCCTGGTTGGACATTGCTTCATGAGGTAGGGTGAAGGACATTGCGGTGAGGTGGGGGTTGTACCTTGAGTGCTCGGCGTCTGCCCCATGATGTCAGGCGCTGCCGCGCGGTGGAGTTCTCGCTCTCGTTGGACGAGAGCTCTGAGGAAGAAGTGTTTGAAATGCTTCACACGAGGCACTGTGTTTGACGGCAGCCATTTTGGAGTGACAGACTACAGCAAAGTGACCATTTTTAAGGAACATCTGGCACCTGGCTTTTCTCACCGGGCACTGGGACCTGCTGTGCTTGTTCCTCTCACAGAAATAACACTTTGGGGTTGCATCTGGCAGCGTAGCAGCAGTAGTAGGGTAGAGGGAGGCCATCCTACTCACATCAGAGTGTGGGGTCCAGCCCCGAGAGTACACGTCCATACTTAAGACCGCAGGCTCTATCGTCTCTATGATCCAGATCACGTCCTCTAGGTTTTCTCCCCCATGCTCTAGCAGGCACTGCCTCACCTTATTCGATCGGACCCCGGCCACGTAAGCAGCCCGAATCAGATCATCTGTACTCTCCGCAGCAGTTCTGTCTGTGCAGGCACAGTCCCTGCCCATTGCCCTTAGTGCCTGAATATAAGTTCTACAGGACTCACCGGGCTGTTGCTTCCTTGTAGCAAGTTTGTACCGAGCATAGACCCTGTTCACTGGTCACTCGTAGAGCCCTTTCAGCACCTTCATGGCTGTGGCATAAGTGGTCATGTCCTGGACACTCTGATAGACTCTCGGGGACACTATAGTCATCAATATTAGTAGTTGATGGTTGTCCTCTATCACGGCAGGATCAGAGAGCTGTAAGTATGTTTCGAAGCATCTCACCTAGTGCTTAAAGTCATTCGAGGCTGTAGCTGACTGTGGGTCGATGTCGAGGCGTTCCAGCCATAGCATACGCTCCATCCCTTCAAAAATTTTTTTAGTTAATAAAATTGTAATGCGCATCGAAAGAACCAAAGACTTGTTGATCCAAACCAAGGCTTTTATTAACTAAAAGACTAAAGCATATCACAAGTAGGTCGACCAGTCCAGAATGACCTGGTCTGGCTAGCAGCAATCCTTTAAGACTTGCCAGTACGTGTGGCTACACTCTTAGCCAATCACAGTCATCCTACACTACAGTCTGTACATATATACACATTGGTGATAGAATCTGTACTATCACAGGCCCCTCCTTCAAAACAACGCAGCCAGAGTTTGAATGTGTTCGGGGCATCTGATGATTGAGGGTCAAAGTTGAGCTTCTCAGGTTTCAAGTACTGTTCCATGTTTTTATTTGAAAAAATATACTTAATATAATTGATGCACCATCAATGATCACAAAAAACTGGAGTTGTGAAACTATCAGGCTTTTATTAACTATAGATTGGAATAGCCATCAACCTCATTGACTGAGCAAGGCAGAGAGGAATGGGGAGCATGCAAAGGACTATGTGTAGGATCGGTCTCAGGAGATGAGTCTATCCGGCAGCAGCCAATCATAGCATTATAGTGGTTTACCAAAGTATCATAAACCATCCTACAGCCTGTGTGTGTCTCACCATTTAAAAGCCTACATGTCTCACCATTCATCTAAGGCCTGCATGCCTCAACCATTTAAAGCCTGCATTTCTCACTATTTATCTAAGGTTGCATGCCTCAACTATCTAAAGCTTGTGTGTCACATCAATCTCAAGCCCACGTGTTATTAATGAATTTCTGAACTTGGAACTTGGAACTGGCAGTCGAGTATTCCACATACACCAATATATTCGCGCACAGTTAAAGTTTAAGTTTAATAATTATATACAAATTTAGTTAAGTGTAGATAACTTGGTTCAATTAGATAAGGTGTGATATAATTGTTGATTAATAATTAAAAATATTATTTTAAATATAGCACCGCCTGGGTTCATCTTAATTGCTTCTGTCATGTAAGTAACACTGTCGCCAACTCCAGCTACAGCCGACGCTGAAAACTTGGACCCATCTTCATTTGGCATCTTTCTAGCCAGAAAGGAAGATTTCTTTATATATACACAGTTATTAAACTGGTGCCAACAGTGCATCGGAGTCCTTTCATGGGCAAGTCGGGTGTTGAATTTTTTTACACTTGTGATGTCATGTTGGTACTAAAAATTAGTTCAGTTTTTGGATCTTTTCAATTTTTTGAACTTTGGATACAGGGTACTCTACCTTTATTGCATGTGTGACCTGAGCTTAGAGACACAAAGGAGGCGTGGCTGCACAGTTCTGTACGCCTACTCTATTTGTATGCTGGACACACATAAGATCCAGAAGGAGATTCTTACACTTTGCCATGGTGTAATGGAAAATTCTAACCTGTTTTTTAAACTTGCAGCTCTGGGTTCTGCAAGGCTGAGAACCTGCTTGTGTTTTAGAATCAGCAGACATAAGCTAAATTCCACCAAGGGGCCAAAGATGCTGTTATCTGACGAAAGGACATCTGTGTACCAAGAACATTTAATCTTCCTGCTTGTTTTGGTCACAGACTATCAGAGGCCTAGCCTTGATGCAAAATAAACCATTGTATTCAAAGTGATAAGCTGAAAATTATGTTATTCGTTAATAGCTTAGCATGCTAGCTTGCTTGCTTATCTTTCTTGCTGTGCTGGGAATAGGTGCTTGAGTTTTTGGGTAATATAAGTAATGTAAGTTATGGTCCCGCTGCTGAAGTTTGAGACTCTCCGAGAGGTGGCAACATCTCTCAGCAAGAAGAACTTCTGGAGTTCAGCCAATGTCCCAGTTAGGGGAGGTGGAGAAGCTGCTACCGGCTCCCTGACAACCTACTACAAATGTGCAGTCATTGCCTCGCTTCGGCAGTTGGGACCAGTCCAAGCGTTGATAAGTATAATTGGGAAGGGCTTGCATATTGTAGTGTGAAATCAGCTTTTGAATTTGTAATAAACATTTGTATAATCTGAACTGCTCTCGGTGTGTGTGTCTATTTTCTTTCAGTAGCTCAAACACTGTGACAAATCTAAAACGAACAAAATGAGAGGTATAAGTTTACCCGAGACACATGGGCCCCTGTTTTCTTTTAACAATTGATTTTTCATTGAACTTGAATCATGTACACATACAATCACGGAACTGTCCAATTTCTAAGTGCTTCTCTTATGCTTCAACTAGATTACTAGCTTGGTTAAGCCTGAACTGAGAATGGTCAAGTAATCTAAGGGAAGAATTTAAAATATTTTAATTAGACTAACATTGCACTCTTTTGCTTTGAGGCTGAGTCAAAAACCATAACATTTCATTATAATTTCTGGGACAGGTGGAATAAGTGCACTCATTAGTCAAATCATACTATATACTCATAGTCCCCTAACTTAATTGACATAAATAACTTGGAATCTGTCAAAGGCACTTTGGTTTAACATCTCAGACCATGCTGTCATTCTGTCATTTGAACGTGATGTATAGTGGTTAGGATACCAAAGGGGAATATGAAGTGTGTAGTTTTCATCAATTTCTGCAGCATTTATTTCAAAAATGGTTGTCAGAGTGATCCTTGATTGGTTTTAGGTCTGGTGGAAGTGTTCAGAGTGTTGTAACATGAATGATTTAATATATTTAATTGTTCTAAATAAATAAAATATAAAGGTTTCAATAAAGAAATCTTCTCAAAGGGAAGAGTTTTGTTATGGCAGGTGCATTGATCTGCAATGCATATGAAGATAAAAGTATAATGAAGGATAGGTAATGCAGAAAATAAGTCAATCTAATATATTTCTGTACTGAAGACATGGAAAGCTTCCAATACTGTAATGCATCTTGCAATTCAACTATTCATATGTTATAATATCTGATAATTAAACAATGCCACAATACAATCTGCTGACCAGAAATGCCTGTTTCATTTTCTGACCGATGAGACAATTAACAGTACAATAAGATGCGACCTGCTTAACATGGCTGGCCTGCTTTGTTTTGTGCAAAACATTTAATAATGTCACTTTCCAACTCCCTCATTTCAAGATGGGCCACAATGCAATTCCTGAAACCACATGGACTTCAATACGTAATCATTTGTCCAGGGAAAATGAACGGTTATTCCAAACCAAGCTACCGTTTCATTGTCCGTTGAATGTTCAAACAAAAACAGATGCAAAAGAAAAAAATGCTGTCAAGAATATATTGTGAGACTACTTCCAGCTCAATTAGCCAATATTTTATTATTTATAAACTACAGATGGCAATGTTTTAGAGTAAAGCATGCTAAATTGTATAAGCAGAGCTTACATTGAGAATGTTCTGGTACAGATTATTGGATAATGGAAGGATGAGCCCACTGTGAGTAGGAGGGAGTTTAATATGCTGGCCACTTAAAAAGAGTCAGTGCAATTAGTCCCTCTATCTCTAACTGATGTAGCTGTATATTACATAGTATAGGCACATTTTATTCAGCAGGCAGCCTCTGAGATTTACAGCAATTGTTTGATTGTCTTTCATGCTACAAGATCAAAAAGAGCACATTCAAAAACCAATGTGTATTGATCAACTGATGGATCAAGTAACTGCATAATACCCCAATGGATTGGTTTTGTTTCATGATAGAAAGAGTTTGAATGTTTCAAGGGCAAAGACAAATTCTGTTTGCGGAAAATAAAACCAGATTAATAATTTAGCCTTGAAGTTATAATTTCATGCAGCCATTCTCAACAGGGGCCATATACCCACTTTGTGGGGTTGGGAGAAGGGGGGAACGGGGTCGCACAGCACATTTAAGGGAGGCCATGGACTCAAATCACAAAATATTTTTTGTTTTCAGTATTTTCAGTGCTAAGCCTGATTCTCTCTCCACAGATGCTGCCAGATCTGGTGAATAATCCCAGAATTTCTCAGTTTTATTTTAGATTTACAGCAGTTGCCATTTTCAGTTTTCAAGCATCTATGTATCATGTTCATGAAAAGTATCTTGTGACATCTAGGAGTATTCTTTAATGTTAGAACATGGATGATGAACGGCCTGTATTTCGTATGGATAGTCTATTGAATTAAAATATTAGTCCTACTCAGTACAAGAAGAATTTACACTTGGTGTATGTGCCTGTCTGAGGAAAGGCTGGTATAAAACTCCCTTCTGTTCAATTATGAATGATTTCAGTTGATGCTCAAACCCACCTTACTGTCCATGGATCAATAACATTATTGGGAGTAACACAATGTGGTAAATCACTGTTATGCTATAATTGGCTGGACTCACCTCCCGTGACCGATCCTACCCATAGTCATTTGCATACTCCCCATTCCACTCTGCCTTGATCAGTCAATGAGGTTGACGGCTGTTCCAGTCTATAGTTAATAAAAGCCGATCAGTTTCACCACTTCAGTCTTTAGTGATTAATGATCGTGCATTAATTTTATTAAAAATTTTTTTTTTAAAAAGCATGGAACAGTACTGAAACCTGAGAAGCTCAACATCAACCCTTGATCACTGGACACTTTGAACACTTTCAAACACTGGCTACATTGTTTTGAAGGCTTCCTGGTGGCGGCAGCGGATGTTATCACCACGGATGGTAACCGACTGAGATTACTCTGCTGGGGAGTCGGACTCCAAGTATTCCTGATAATTAGCGATGCCAGTTTGTACCCGGCAGCCATGGAGATTCAGAAGGCCCTGCATCGCAAGAAAGTAAATGAGGTCAACGCCAGGCACCTCCTGGCCACCAGAAAGCAACAACCCGACTGTAAAGCTGTTTCGGCCACCTTGAACGCTGAGGACCACATCCGGGATGCTTACATGGCCGATATCTTCTCTGGGTACTTAAGAAAGGGACTCCTGGAACAAAAGATACTTCATCTACAGAGGGCGGTTGAGTTGACAGAGACATTGGATGTCTTCTAAAACTCGGATGATTATTCGGCTGTCTCTTGGTTGCTGCCACGGGCACCACTATCCTGGGACAGGTGACCCTCTCACGTCATGAGTGTCTGGTCATCCACACGGTCCCACTCCTCTAGTGACCAGACCTCGGCCACTGTTGTGGGTGATCTCCCCAATTGCTACTTCTGTGGGGAGGATAAACATCCAAGGAAATGCTGAACTGCCAAGGAGGAAATATGTGATAGGTGCAGGAAGAAGGGACAAGGTTTGCCAGTCTCCAAAACCTATCAGCGCTGTGTGCAGACAGTCAACACTCCAGACAGCGTGATTGGTGCCATCTCCTCTATGAACCAGTGACACCATATATGAGACATGAGAGCCACCATCTTGGACCATGCAGCAAACGCCATCTTCTCATATATACGACACCATGAGGGAACTGCGAGGGCAGCCATCTTGGGATCAAGGGTGGCCATCTTGGGATTGTGAGCACCCAATGGATTCAGACAGTGAGTCTATACTGGGCTCCATCACCCTGAACCAAGAGGCATCACACAAACCCGCTAGGTCCATGATGGACGTCCAGATAAATGGATGCCTTATCAACTGTTTATTTGATAGCGGGAGTACAGAAAGTTTTATTCATCCCGATACCACTAAGCACCTCTCAACCCTCAAGGTGGAACACCCCCACTGCTTGCCAACCTCACCCCT
Organism: Narcine bancroftii; assembly: GCF_036971445.1. Lineage (NCBI taxonomy): Eukaryota > Metazoa > Chordata > Chondrichthyes > Torpediniformes > Narcinidae > Narcine > Narcine bancroftii. The sequence goes on along the minus strand of NC_091473.1, from coordinate 128,978,046 downwards.
GACTGCCATCCGGTGGCGACCAGAAGTAGATGGAACTGTATGGCTGACAAAGTGTTCATTAAAAGTCGGAGGTTCAGTGCTTGTAGGGTGAGGCAACAATACCCCTTGTAGGACTCAAGTGGTTGTGATAAAGAATGGGGAAAAGAATAGGATGGTCACAGACTACAGCCAGACCATCAACTGGTACATAAGGATTGATGCATACCCACCCTTCCCCGCATATCCAATATGGTCAACCAGATTGCACAATATCAGGTATTTTCCTCGATTGACATGAAGTTGGCATATCACCAGTTCCCAATCCGCCTGGAGGATCATCAGTTCACTGCTTTCGAGATGAATGGCTACCACTACCACTTGGACTGGGTCCTTTTTTGCATCACCAACGGGGTCTCCACCTTCCAGTGGGAGAAGAACCGTATGGTGAACCACTATAATCTGCAGGCACACTACTCATACTTAGATGATGGAACCATCTGTGACCATGACCAGCAAAATCATAATGCAAATCTCTGTAACTTCTTCCAAGCAGAAAAATGTCTGAATTTTACTTATAGCAAGGACAAAAGTGTGTTCCAGACACCATGACTAGCCATACTCAGCTGTGTTATTGAGAACTGTGTCATTGGCCCTGACCCTGACTGCATTCATCTGTTGCTGGAGCTACATCTCCCACATACCCTCAAAGCACTGAAGAGATGCCTTAGGTTCTTCTCATATTACACTCAATGGGTCCCCAACTATGCAGACAAAATTTGCCCATTGGTCAAAGCCACCAAGTTTCCCCTGCTGGCAGAGGCCCCAGCTGCATTTGACCATATCAAGGATGACATCGCCAAGGCAACTTTGCATGCTATAGAAGAGTCCACACCGTTCCAAGTGGAGAGTGATGCATTCGACTTTGCCGTGGCTGCCACACTCAACCACGCAGGCAGACCCAATGCGCTATACTCCTGCGCTTTCCAGGGCCCTGAAATTCACCACTCCTCCATTGAGAAGGAGGCCCAGGCCATCAAGGAGGAAGAATGCCACTGGAGGCACTACCTTGTCAGAAAATGATTCACTGATCCTCACGGATCAGCGAGTGGTCGCATATATGTTTAAAGGGGCAACATCAAGAATATTAAAATCCTCAGGTGGAGAATCGAACTGTCCACTTACAACTACAACATCGTCTACCAGCCTGGAAAACTTAATGAGCCCCCAAATGCTCTATCCCACGGGACCTGTGCCAGTGTCCAAATGGACAGACTGCAGACCCCTCCATAATAACCTTTGTCACTCCAGAGTAACTAGGTTTTTTCCATTTTATCTGTACTGACAATAACCACTCCAGCAGCGCGAGTATAAGTCAGCTTTAATAAACTAATATGTACACTAAGAGGTCTTGTCTCTCTGCAAGACGAACTTGGAAGGCTCTGGACTGCTTTATATACAAGGTCACCGGGATGACCCCTGGTGACCTAATGGTGTAATTACATATCACCACATTATCAAAGCTCAGAACCAACTGTTCTCCTTTGAGGATGACCGGACAATGACTAAAAATTGCCAGGTCTGAGCAGAATCTAAACCTCAATTCTACTGACCAGTCAAGGTGTACCTGATCAAAGTCACCAACCCTTTCAAACCCATAAGCATTGATTTCAAGGGGGCCCTCCCCTCCCCCAAACCGACTGTCGACTTCCTTACAATCATTGACGAATACTCCCATTTTCCTTTCACCATCCCATGCCCGGACATGACCACGGCTACAGTTATCATGGCTACATCCACAGCAACTGGGGGATTTCATTCATGAGTGGAGCTGTGGCAGTACCTGCTGGCCAGGGGCATCACCACAAGCAGGACCACTAGCTACAACCCTAGAGGAAATGGACAAGCGGAAAGAGAGAATGCCACGGTCTTGAAAACCATCATCCTGGCACTAGGTCATGGAGCTTCCCCATCTCCCAATGGCAATCCACTACATCCTGTCAATTTTATGTACGACCACTAACAACATGCCTTATGAATGCATGTTTCCCTTCCCTAGAAAGACTGATTCAGGGACTAAGCTGCCTACCTGGCTTACCTCACCAGGACTGGTCCTGCTTTGGGAGCATGCCGGGCAATCTAAGACTGATCCACTGGTCGAGAGTGTCCGCCTCCTCCATGCTAACCCCCAGAATGCCTACATTGTCTTCCCTGACGGGCACGAGAACACGCTCTCGATCCAGGAAATGGCACCATCTGTGCCCCTTCGATTACTACTGACCACCAACAGACACTCCCCTCACTTCTACCTTAGGGGGTCCTAAGCCTGCGACTGACCACTCTCCATCCCTGGATATTCCTTTACCCCTTCACCTGTTCTGCCCCCCTCAACAAATTGCAACCTGTGATGACAGGCCAACCCCACAAGCTGCTCATGACACTATGGCAGTGACCTCAACCATTACCACGTCGTTCGCTGCATCAGAGGAGACCCCCCTGACAGACTTAATCTGTAAAATATATATTGGAACATAGGAAGTAGGAACAGGAGTAGGCCAAAAATGGCCCATTGAGCCTGCTCCACCATTCAATAAGATCATGGCTGATCTAATTTATGACCTAATTCCACCTACCTGCCTTCTCCCCATATCCCCTAATTCCTCTATCATCTAAAAATTTATCTAACCGAATTTTAAATATGTTTAATGAAGCAGCCTCAACCATTTCCCTGGATAGAGAATTCCAAACATTCACTACTCTCTGGGAAAAACTATTTTTCCTCATCTCTGTCCTAAATCTACTCCCCCGAATATTGAGACTGTGTCCTCTTGTTTTAGTTTCCCCAGCCAGCTCAAAAAAACCTTCCTACATCTATCCTATCCATACCCTTCATAATCCTATATGTTTCTATAAGATCTCCTCTCATTCTTCTGAACTCGAGTGAATACAATCCTAGACGATTTAATCTTTCATCATGTCAACCCCTTCATCCCAGGGATCAACCTAGTAAACCTCCTCTGGACCGTCTCCAAAGCCAGTATATCCTTCCTCAAATATGGAGACTAGAACTGGACACAGTACTCCAGGTGCGGTCTCACCAGTACCTTATACAGTTGCAACATTACCTCCCTACTCCTGAATTCAATACCTCTAGCGATGAAGGCCAACATTCCATTTGCCTTCTTAATAACCTGCTGCACCTCCAACCTAACTTTTGCGATTCATGCACAAGCACCCCCAAGTCCCTCTGCTCAACAGCATGCTGTAGTTTTTCACCCTTTAAATAATATTCAGCACTTTTATTTTTCTTGCCAAAGTGGATAACCTCACACTTACTAACATTGTACTCCATCTGCCAGACCTTTGCCCACTCATCCAGCTTAACTCTATCCCTCTGCAGACTCTCCACATCCTCATTACAATTTGCTCTTTCACTCAATTTGGCGTCATCCGCAAACTTGGCTACACCACATTTTGTCCCTTCCTCCAAATCATCAATGATGTAAATGATCAACAGTTGTGGGCCTAACACTGACCCCTGCGGCACCCCACTTACCACTCTCTGCCAACCTGAAAAACTCCCATTTATCCCTACTCTCTGCCTCCTGTCAGACAACCAATTTTCAATCCAGGCCAATATACTTCCCCGGACTCCACTTTCCTGTAACTTACTGATAAGTCTCTTGTGCGGCACCTTATCAAATGCTTTCTGGAAATGCAAATATACAACATCAACCTGTTCCCCTCTGTCCACCACACCCATTATATCCTCAAAGAATCCTAACAAGTTTGTCAAACAAGATCTTCCCTTTCTAAAACCATGCTGCGTCTGCCTGATTGAACCCTTACATTCCAAAAGTTTCACTATGTAAATAAATTTGTATATTTGTCTCATCTTTTTTGTCTCATCTTTTTTTATGTATATTTGTCTCATCCTTTTGTTCCCACCCTGCCAGACTCTTCTTAAAAAGGAGGAGTGAATGTGGTAAACCACAAGTATGCTATTATTGGCTGCTGCCTCCCCAGTCAGATCCTACCCAGGCTCCCCATTCCACTCTGCCTTGATCAGTCAATGAGGTTGATGGCTGTTCCAGTCTATAGTTAATAAAAGCCGATCAGTTTCACCACTTCAGTCTTTGGTGACTATTGATGGTGTATCACACATCTAATAAATGTCTCTATTATGAAGCAATGAGCCTGGGAGAAATCCTCAGCCTTTGCTTGGGTGTCTATACAGTAAAAGTATGATATGCAACAAGTGAGATTCTAAAGGTTTAAGACGAGCAAATTTATGAGATTTTTAGTTGTTGTTCAAATAGTAACCCAATATAGTTCCAATTTACCTTTTGTTTAGATGTTATGTAATATTATAATAAATGTTCCAGTAAGTTCAAAGGGACCAGGGGAAACATGACGGAGCCTGGGCAGTTAAAAAAGTGGGAACTGGAGCTCAAGTGAGTTGAATTACAGTGTAGGACTCCAACCCGCCCCCCTCCACCCCCCCACCCCATGATATAGAAGGGAGCATGGGAATTAGGGGATTGGTGATTTGGAAGGTTGCATAGGAGACAAGGCCTCAGTGATTGTGGGAACTGAGGCCTGGCTGAGTTGAAAGGGAACATGGCAAACATTAATACGGTGAACTAAGGCCCAAACCATCAGGATTTCCAAATAGTCAAATTGTGGATTATCCAAGTTTTGAAATGATAGGGAAGGTGCTTTACCTCAACATGGTCTACAGCTGCACTTGCCTCTTTTTCAGACTTCACATTGTCAGTCTGAAAGGCAACTCTACTACACAGGACAATAATAAAACAGTTTTGAAAGCCAATGACTGTGCATCATCAGTAAGAATTCCTTTCAGAACTCACCAATGTACGACTGAGAAAACGACGTTTGGAAAAGTATAACACTGCCCACAAGTTAATTGTTTGCCTCAAAGAAAACGAACCAGCAAATAACTTGGATGAGTTAAAACACAATGTTGAAGAAACTCAGCAGATCAAACAGTATCCTTTATACAGCAAAAATAAGGATACAAAACCAATGTTTCGGACTTGAGCCCTTCATCAATATATGTGTATATTGATTCAAGTCTTTATACACATATATTCAAGTCTTTATCAAATTTTCCCTAGTTTCCACATTCCCTGTGGCAAAGTGTTCCTGGCTGCCACAATTGCCTTTTGTAGTGGATGAATACTAGTGAAGGTTAGTTTTTGTTCACCTCATGAATCACTTACCAGTTATTACAGAGAATCAAATGGGTGAACGAAGATATATGGCCAAATCTTAATAGTCAAAGGTATTTTGACTATCAGTTGTTTTGCTTTGAATTTCCCAATCATAGAAATCTGAGAGACCAGAAACAAGAGGATCAGACCATGATGTTAAATCCAGTGACAGAGGAGAAACTCTCTGAGGAGGGGTGCCTGATGCACTTCACATCAGGCCCCTTAGTTTTACATAATTAAGGCTGTCATATTAATGGTGATCTGATATGCTTGAATGGACTTCCTGATATTTCATTTTACTTTAACGTTTTGAAATGTCAGTGAATTTTCAGGATGAGTCCTTGGGGTGTAGATTCTGAATCATACTTGCTAGTTGGAGCACACTGCAGCTCAATGGATATCAGTCATGTGAATGGCATCAACCTATCCTCCCACATCTGGAGCATCAAGTTACAAGTTACAAGGGATCACAGGCTAGAAATTTAGACACCAACTTGCTGCAGGATGATTCAGTCCCAACATTTAGAAATTTTAGAATTCATTAATTGGACTTTTTTAACTTTTTTAACAGCTGAAGATAGGAAATACACTCCTACTGCAAGTGACTACTTCATATTTCAGATTTATTGTCAGAGTACATACAAACCTGAGATACGTTTCCCTGCACGCAAGGCAGAATTGCCACTTGGTGGTAGTGCAAAAAAAAACTATCCACAATGTGTACAAAAAGAAATGTAAAACAAACTGTGCAATACAGAGAGGGAAAAGAATCAATTAAGTGCAAAGTAAGAGTCCTTAATGATTGTGTTTATTGTTAAGGAGTCTGATGATGGAGGGGTAGAAGCTGTTCCTTAACCTGCTGATACAAGTCTTGTGGGCACCTATATCTCTTTCTTGATGGCAGCAGCAAGAACAGAGCATGTGCTGGATGGTGTGGATCTTTGATGGTTGCTGCTGCTCTCTGACAGCCGTGTTCGCTGTAGATGCTCTCGATGGTGGGGAGGGTTTTGCCTGTGATGTCCTGGGCTGGGTCCATTACCTTTTGTAGGGCTTTACACTCAGGGGTATTGGTGTTCCCCTTCCAGACCATGAAGCAGCCAGTTAGCACATTTTCCACCACACATCCATAGAAATTTACCAGAGTTTCCAACGTCATAACACATCTCTGCAAACTCCTGAGAAAATAGAGGTGCTTTCTTCACAATACCATTAGTATGTTGGGTCCAGGAAAGAAAATCCAAGATAGTGACTCCCAAAAACTTAAATTTGCTCACTCTGTCCACCTCTGATCCCCTAATTATTACTGGATCATACCCCTCTGGTTTTCCCTTCCTGAAGTCAACAATCGGTTCCTTGGCTTTGGTGACATTGAGTGCGAGGTTGTTATTGGAGCACCAATTTTTCAATCCCCTTCCTGTATGCTGACTCATTGCCCCTTTTTGGGTGGCACAGTTGGTGTAGTGGTTAGCGCCATGCTTTTACAGCACCAGTGATCATGACCGGGGTTCGAATCCCACGCTGTCTTTAAGAAGTTTGTATGTTCTTCCCATGTCTGCATTGGCTTTTCCAGGGGGCTTCAGTTTCTTCCCACTGTTCAAAACGTACCGGTGGTGTAGGTTAATTGTTTGTAAATTGGGTGGCATGGACTCATGGGCCGAAATAGCCTGCTGCCGTACTGTATGTGTATTTTTAAAAAAAATGTAGACAATCCTCTACTGTGGTATCGCGAGCAAATTTATAGATGGTGTTGTTGTTGTAACAAATCCCACAGTCGTAGGTGTAAAGTGAGTAGTGCAGAGGGCTAAGAACAGAGTCCTGTGGTAGCTCCGGTTCTGATGGAGATTTTGGAGGAAGCTTGTGCCTTGCCCTCCTTTTGATGTATTGAAATTAGCTTTTCATGTATAAAACAAACTCAACAACAAACTATTTCCAGTCTTAATGTTCCTTTTGCCTGTTTAATAGCTTGTGGCTTTAATTTGCATCAAACAATTTTGCTAGGCAATCCTTCATGTCTGTGTATTTAGTTCTTTATTAGATTCTTTCCGTCACTTTTTATAATTACTGGCATTTAAATTATGCTCAGTTAAGTGAGAATCTGAATTCCTTTGGAAGGGAGGAGTGAGGGAAGAAGATTTTCACCAGTGTAGAAATTCAAGAAGATGGAGAGGTAGGCAGGATCAACTAAATGCAGGTGGCCACTGAAAAGGTTTGGCCCTACCTTTCAATAGCCCTGTGCCTATGTGAATAGGTCCCTCTGGATATGTAAAGGGGACATGTCAGAGGAGACTTGTCTACTCAGTCTTGCTTCTCAAGACAGGCTGTCACAAAATTGTACCATCTGCTGCATAATAAGGTGCAGACAACATCTGGATCAGAGACAGCTCCTCCTCTGTAAGTGGAGGTTACGATCAAACCACTGACGTCTACAGCACAGAAGGGGGACATTTGGCTGGAGAAATACAAAAATAATCCCACAGCAGTGCTCCTTCACTGTAGCCTTATACATCTCACTGATTCAAGTCTTTATCAAATTTTCCCTAGTTTCCACATTCCCTGTGGCAAACTGTTCCTGGCTGCCACAATTGCCTGTGCAAAGGAAGATTACTCAACTTCTCTGCTCACCCTCTCAGAAACAATTCTGAAATCACGACCTTCATGACAGCAACTCCCCAGTGAATGGATACTCGATGCCCAATCTTATGAAATAGATTCTGTGCACATTTTAATTCATACTTTTTGAACTTTCCATGATCTGTTCAATGCACAACATGGAATCAAACCATCTTTATTCATTTCATAAACGAAGCAATTCATCTACTCAAACCATTTATCGGTAATTGTCTGAAGATCTCAAGATTTATTATCTAGTGTGCTAAATGTCTTCATCATTTGTATTAGGGCCTGAAATTCCTGAGAATTATGCTTTGTATATGCCCAAAAAAATTATTTTAATCCATGATAATAAAGACTGAAATTCTGAGACTTTGTGTTTATTTATATTGCATAAAATGAAATAAAACTCATCAATCTCTATTATATGGTCATTGTACCTTTACATTATTTTGCTTTATTTTTTGTAATTGAGCCTTATTCAAAATGATTAAAAATGTGAAGGGTCTAAATTATAGTGATGTAATGTTAATAACTAAAATTTTATTTATAAAAATGTAAAATATATTAAATAATATCAAAAAATATAATTAATAATTCAATTATAATAAAGATAATCAATATTACAGCATAACTTGCAGTTGATGGAGAATATTTACAATATAACCTTGATGCTGTTACTGGCTCCAATCAACCTCCAGCCAAATTCAACTGTTGACGTTTGAGCAGCATAAGAAAATGGATTACAGTATAATATTACATTTTCTACCTGAATAAAACAGGTTTAATCCAATCTTTCTTCAGTGTCCAATATAGTCTTTCACAAGTTAATTCAAAATTATGCCTTTTCCTTCCTGTTTTGATGTTTGTGAGAATTCTTTAATAATGGTTGGCTGCTAGCCTGATGACATTGCAGTTGAAAGGAACCACAAATTATCTTGAACTGACACGGAAGGCATTGGAAAAGGAGACTGAAAGGTATTCTACAGATAACATTTCTTCAAGATCACCAGTAGGGGCTTTAAATTCTCCTCTGACGGACAGTATTTAGTTTGAATTACTTTCAGTGAATGAAACTACTGTGGGTGCTGGAAATCTGAAACAACAGAAGAAATGCACTCAGTAGGCCAGGGGTGGCCAAACCCCAGCTCGTGAGCCACATGTGGATTTTTGACCTACAATGTATGGCTGGTGGTCATATGTTGGCCGAGACAGGAATCGTATGGTAGTTTTAGTGGGCATGGCATGAGTGGTTGTGTTCGGTCTGAGAAATTAGCGCAGTTTTAATGTGATACTGGCATCATGCAATCCTTACAAATCAACACTTGTCAGAGCTAATTTGTACAGCCTTGACAACATATCACCTGATTTTCAAGGACTCCCAGCCAAGAGAGAGACACACAATAATCAGTCAGGACTTTGAAATATTTGGTATGCAGTTGTGCACTTTTTAATTATTGAAACTAATACAAATTAGTAGTTTAAAAATTACATACATGCATAAATATTATTACATCCATATATTTCTTAATATTTATATGTCTATTGTAACAAAATGTGCACATGTGCATGTAAAGTTGAAAATGTGTATGTAATATTTGTTTCATGTCTTGCAGCTATCAAACTGATCACATGTTGCAGTCGGCCAACCAGTATCCATTGAAAGAAACAAAGTCAATGCTCCAGGTTTGATGAAGGGTTTTCAATGTGGGGCTATTCCTTTGGTTTCTCTTTCCCATTTTGCTGCCTGGTCTGCTGAGTGTTACTGTTTTCTGCTTGTGTTTGGAATCCCTCAGTGCTGCGCTGAAGTATGACTCGAGATTTTTGAGTCCTGCTTCCTGAAGTGGGAATTTGAATCTGGACCACTTGGGATTGAATGCAGCCAAATGAGCCACTGCTCTCTATCCTTAAATGGCTTCACCGCTGTTCAATCTTTTATGGCCCGATTTGCATATACGGCAGGAAGCAGTGTGAGTAGTGCTGGCATCTTGCCAATCTTAATCAAATGATGCATAAGTACCAACTTGACTCAGGTCCCTCACCAACATCACCGGGTGTGCCTCGAGGCTATGAAGCCTATTTTTGCAGCACTTTGACTGCTTTCCCAACAGATTAGAAGAATTTTGATATAAAGCTCAAGAGCAAAGATGGAGATGACCAGTTGTGGAATGTTTTACATTGCTCCACAAATCACTGATAATTTATTTATCTAAATAATCTGATACATAACATGCAAATGATTCTGAACCATATGTTTTCTGCATTTAAGCCATTAAAAAAAAATTAATCTTATTTTCCTCGCTAGGTGAGGTGCTATGATATATTGAAACAATCTGAGTCTACGTTGCAGAAGCCAGAATTATTTTCCTTATAGCAAAATGATTGTGGAGATTTTATAGAGAGGCACAAGATTATATTTGTTATAGAAGCACAAAAGCTGCAGACACTGGAATGTTAAGCAAAGAATTGCTGGAGGAAGTCAGCAGGATTCTGTCTGACCTGTTGGGTTCTTCTTTCAATTTTTGCCCATGCTTTGTATCTTTAGGTCAATAGAGGGAAGTCATTCCCATTAGATCCAAGTTAGCTCTTCAAGCTCCAAGACTCAGTTTTAATGTGATGAATAAAGATTCAGGGAAGAGGGAGGAACAATTTTACCCATGGTTATGATCTGAAAACCACCGCTGAGTACAAGCATTGAAACAGAATTAATTTGCGTTTTAAAGGGGAATTGAGTAGGTACTCAAGGAGAAATATTTTATGGAGCTGTGGGGAATGACCAGGAAAATAGCGCTGAACAATTAGCCAGCATTGATTCAATGAGCTGAATATCCTTGCTCATTTCTTTTCTGCAATAAATCTATGACATTATTCTTTTGTTATGCAATACCGTGTTTTAATAGCAATAATGGTTACTTTTAATTTTTAATGTGTTGACCACAATGGCATTTCAGTCCAGCATACTTCCTGGAGGAACACCCAAAGCAAGATTTAGGAATTAAACTAGCCCTTCTTGTTAATTATTTAAGGAAACAAAGTAGTGTTTCAAAACACATCATCTCATCTGAAGCAATTGTATTTATGATCTGTCATCAGATCGGATCAGCTTCTTTCTGTCTCAAGTTTAATCTTGAATTGTGGAATAGTAACAGCATTTGTCTCTGGCCATATTTGCAATGTGTTTTTCATGCATCACTCTATTTCTTCGACATGTTCTGACATCATAAAGCTAAATTGCTCTTTTCTGACATATTGTTAAGGATAAGTATAATTTAACAGTTTTTGCTGTCCATTGTAATTAATTAGGCCTCATAAAGCAAGATGAAAATATGTTCCCTGGTAAGTAATTTATAATCACATCATAACCTTCGCAAAATGGAACCCATTCGCTCTTTTTCAGGGAAAAATTGAGAACCTGGGTGAATCCTATTATTTTGTGACAACACTGCTAAGAAGTGTAGTACGTTGTATAATATTAGTGAACTCTCAGGTTGGCCTGACAATTCCTTTGTTCGTTACTTTAACAGATAAACTCCCATGTATAAATAAACACATAAAGCTTATAATGGGAATAATCAAGGAATATAAGGTGAAATGTATAAATTAAATGAATGGTCATTTAATAATGCAGCCCTGAAAAAGGTTTTTGAGTTAGAATGAAAGTTAATGACTAATTTGAATCTTTTGAATATATATAAGCACATGAGTATTTATTAAAGCAAGTTAATAATTAAATAATATGAGCTTTTTCCTGATTTGTTATGTCATGAAAATATTTTTAGAACAATTACATTTTGTTACAATTTTCTTGCTTGAAATAAAGCAGTGTAAAATGAAGAATTTTCTATTTGTACTAAAACTATTGTGTGAATTTGGCAGATGGGATGTGGCAGGACATGCTCTTAGTTGTGTAAGTTTGATGTTAATGATTGGACCACCACTGCGCATCCATGAACAAAGAGCTGCAAACCACCTGTACATCGTGTTACCAGCCATTGTGTGGATTTGTCTCAGCTTTGGATGTTTCCTCACCTGGCCTTGCTTTTCTACCTGCCCGATGCAGCCAAATGGTCCTCGTCCTATCCCCAATTACTAAATCATAGAAATTTAAAGCAGAGGGCACCACCATGACCATGCGTAGCTTATCAAGATAATCTAGCAGGACCCCAGTCCAATATGGATGAAGTAATGCAGATACTGTTGGAACATTTTAGCATGTCAGTGATCATAAGGAGATACAAGAATGTAAAATATAACAGGAGTAAGAATAGGTCAATTTTCTCCTCATGACGGCTCCACTATTTAATGTTGATCCAGTCTTATTCTTAACATCACTTCATTTAAAGTTCAAGTTTATTGTCACATTATATCTGAAAAGGGTTTATATTGTGAGCAATCCAACAACATATGTATGTGTAATGTAACAGTGAGAAAATTAATTAGTACATAGCAAGGGTAGAATGAGATCAGGACTCTGAGGATCATTCAGGAGCCTGATAGTTGTGGGGTGTGATAGTATAGAATACTATAGAATATATACCAATGTATATATTTACATATAGTAATAGTGATTGGCTGAGAGCCGTAGCCACATCTATTGGCAGGTCATAAAGGCCTGCTCCTAACCAGACCCAGGTCAGTCTAGACTGGTCGACTTCGATGTACTACGCTCCAGTCTTTTGCTAATAAAAGCCTTGGTTTGAGACAACAAGTCTTTGAGCCACTAGACGTGCTACAAGGGGAAGAAATTGTTTTTGAACCTGTTGATGCATGATTTCACCCTTGAACCTTCTCCAGCTAGGAAGAGGGAGAAAATAAAGTGTGACCTGGGTGGGACTGGACCTTCTGTATGTTGGCTGCCTTTCAGAGGTAACAAGCAGTGTGGGTGGAGTTGATGGAGGTGAAGGAGGTTGCCTTCACCACCTTCTGCAGTTTTTCCAATCTTGGGCAGAGCAGTTTCCATACCATGCCATTGTGTATCTAGATAAGATACTTTGGATGGAACACCTGTGCAAGTTATTAAAGGATAATGTTGGACATGTCAAAATTCAATACTCTCTCCTCATATTCTCTGTAGTTCAAGAATTGGTCAATTTCCTTCTTCACAGCTCTCTTGGATAGAGAGTTTCAGAGTCCTGCCTATTTTAGAAAAAATGTTACCTTTCATCTCTGTCTCAACCAAATAGCTCCTTGTTCTGAAACTAAATCCCTAGTTCTGAATAATTTCACTAAGGGAAAAATCACTCAGAATCTTGTATGTTTCTATAAAATCATCACCTATTCTTTGATACTGTAATGTGTATTGACAGAATCTGCTCAACATTTCTTCATTCGTCAAGCCTTTCATGTCAGGTAGCAGCTTAGTGATCGACTCTACACCACTTCCAAAGTAAGTATATCATTCCCTAAATATGGTGACCAAAACTATCCATAGCATACCAAGGCTGATCTCACCAAAGTTCTCAACTCCATATCCCTCCAATAAAAACCCACATTTCATCAGCTTTCCTAGTTACTCAGTGTAGTTGCATGCTAATGTTTTGTATACTCAGATCCCCGAATCCCTTTGTACTCCAACATTTGCAGTCTTGGTAATAAAAACACAAAGCTGGAGAAATTCATTAAGTCGAGCAGCGTCTTTTGTAGAGCAAAGTTAAAAATACATAACCGACATTTCAGGTTTGAGCCCTTCATCAAGGTATGGAAAAATGCCAGTAGGCCTCCGAATAAAAGAGTAGGTGGGCAGTGTGGTGGTAAAGGCAGGAGGTGAAAGGTGGAGAAAGGAGGGGGTCATAGCTGTGATCAAAGGGAGGAGTGATAGCTAGGTGAAAGGAGAAGGAAGGGAGGGAGAAGAACTGGAAAGGGGAAGGGAGGGGGGAGTGGAGAGCAGGTTAGCAGAAAGTGAGAATGTTGATGTGGATGCCATCTGGCTGGAGAGTGCCCAGGCAGAAAATCAGGTGCTGTTCCTTTAAGTCTCTCCGATGTAGAGAAGGCCACGAAAATAACATCAGATGCAGTAAATCAGTCCTGTGGTTAGAAAAGTGAAATGTTGTTCACTCAAAAGGCCTCTTTGAGGCCCCAAACCATGGTGAGGGTCTTAAAGCACCTTGCTTCTTTCTTGACTAGAGACCTGACCAGTCACCTTCTACCACCACCCTTGTCTGCCTGGCAGAACTTGTGCTCACTTTAAATAATTTCTCCTTTAACCCGTTCCACTTCCTCCAAGTCAAAGAAGTAGCCATGGGTACCGATATGGGTCCCAGCTACACCTGCCCATTTGTGGGCTTAGTGCAGTAATCCATGCTGTGAGCCTACACAGGATAGACCTTGCAACTCTTCCTCCGATATATTGATGACTATATCGGGGCTGCCTCATGCACCTGCGATAAGCTTGCCAACTTCATTCACTTCACGGCCAACTTCCACCCTAATCTCAAATTCATCTGGTCCATCTCCGACAACACTCTCCCCTTCCTGGATCTCTCTGTCTCCATCTTGGAGACAAGCTTTTCACCAACATATATTACAAGCCCTCTAACTCCCACATCTACCTCAACCACTTCATCACACCCTGTCCTCTGCAAGGATTTTATCCCCTTCTCTCAATTTCTCCATTTCCACCATATCTGTTTCCAAGATGAGGTCTTCTAGTCTAGATCTTCCAAAGTATCTGCCTTCTTCCACAAGTATGGCTTCCCCTCCATTACCATCAGCTTAGCCCTCAACCACATCTCCTCCATTTCCCATTCATCTGTCTGGCCCCCTCTGCCCCTAAATGCAACAAACATAGAATCCCCCTCATTCTCACCTACCACTCTACCAGCATCTGCATCCAACACATTATCCTCCAGAATTTTCAGCACTTACAACAGGATCCGACCACCAGACACCAGACACATCTTCCCCTCTCCTCCCCTCTCTGCCTTCCATGACCCCCTCATGCACTCATCCCTCCCCACCAATTCCCCCAAACCAGGCACCTTCCCCCTTGGCCACAGGAGGTCTGGGGCTCCAAACAGGCCTGACAATTGAAGCAGCATTTCACTTGTGTATCCGCAGGACTGATTTACTACTTCTGAAGCACTCTTTGTAGCCTTCTCTACATTGGACAGATTGGTCACAGATTGGGAGATGGCTTCACTGAGCACCTTCACTCTTTCCACACCAGTGACAGAGACCATTCAACTATTTCCAAGTATTCCACCAGTGTCACACTCTCATACACACATTTCTGTCCAGGGCCTTATTTACTATCCCACTAAGACCACCCGCAAATTGGAGGTTCACCTGATTTTCCGACTGGGCACGGTCCAGCCAAATGGCATTAACATAGACTTTTTCTATTTCTGATAACCTGCTCTCCTATTTCTCTCCCCCTTTTCAATTCTTCTCCCTCCCTTCCCCCTCCCTTTACCTTGCCATCCCTCCTCACCTTGCTTGCTACTGTCCCCTCCCTTCCTTCTCCACCTATCACCTCCTGCCTTTGCGACCATGCCTCCCCCTCTACTCTTTTGTTCGTACACCTACCAACATTTTTCCATACCTTGATGAAGGGCTCAAGCCCAAAACATCAGTTATGCATTTTTACCTTTGCTTCATAAAGGACACTGTTTGACCTGCCAAATTTCTCCAACATTGTGTTTTTACTTCAACCCCGGTGTCTACAGATTTTCGTGTTTTACATTTTGCATTCTTAGTCTTTTTGTAACCTTCTCAAAGTAGATATCTTCACATTTTCCTATATTATACTTCATCCAATAACTTAATATTCACTCACAAAATCCTTTTGCAGACTCTCCTCTGACCGTTGATGGCTCTACTGTTGAGATCATCAAGAGTATCAAGTTCTTTGGTGTCCACTTGGTGGAGAATCTCCCCTGGTCCCCTAACACCAGTTCTATAGCCAAGAAAGCCCAGCAGTACCTCTACTTCCTGTGAAGGCTGAGGAAAGTCCATCTCTCACCCTCCATCCTCACTACATTCTACAGAGGATGTAATGAAAGCATTCTGAGCAATTGCTTCACTGCCTGGGTTGGAAGTTGCACCACTTCAGACTGTAAGACCCTGCAGAGGATAGTGAAGTCAGCGGAAAAGATCATTGGGGGCTTTCTTTCAACCATGTCTGACATCTACAGCACACGATGCATGAGGACTCCATGCACCCCTCATGTAAACTTTTCTCCCTTCTGCTATCTGGTCAAAGTTATCGTAAGCACTTAGACCCTTACATCCAGATTGGGCAACAGTATTTTTCCCCAAACCATCAGGCTCCTGAATTCCCAGAATATATGTGGACTTTTATTGTATATGTCTTAATATTTTAACTTATATTTAAATAAATCTACTCCTTGGACCCGGAGAAATGCTATCTTGTCTTTATTGTGCAATGCATGGTATGAACGACAAATAAAGTTCACCTGACTTGACATGTCCTTTCACAACACTATCCCACCTATATTTGAATTATTAACAAATTTGGCTGAAATACATAGGCTCCACTATACAAGGCATCCACATAGACTTTAAATAGTTGCAACTCCAGGGCTGGTGACAACTTCAGGGACTGTCTGCACAGAACTTGTTATGCACTTTTTGTGACCACCAGTGTTTCCCCCCAAATTGCAAAGGCTTGCAGCTTGGTTAATCAACAAACACAGAATCCAATGAGAAATTCTAATCCATCGATTAACAATTCTCATAGAAGTCGATGGGACATGGATCTTGTCCCAGGATCCAATAAATAACTTCTCACTGTAATTCCAGCAAGGAGGGTCTATGGCACTATATTCCATGTGTTCAAACAGCTAAACGTCACTGGTTCCATTTGGAACCACTGCTATTCACCCATGAGATTTGCCCCTGATGACATATGTCTTCATTTATTACACCATATATTACAATAGTTTTACAATCTACTTATTTATTATGGCATAGGGACACAGCTGGAAGAAAACCTAAAAGCTAAACCTTCATTAAATCTGCAAAGTAAAACTGAAAGTGAAATTCCTTTTTGTCATTAATGCAGTGGATCAGTCAGAACTGTCCTGAATCTCCAATAGAACAAAATAAAGATATCATCCACTTTCTTCCTGTGTTGAAAATTTTGGCTGGGGTGACTTCCCATCTCTAATAAGGGTCCTGTTACGGAAAAGATAAAAACAATGATTTAGGTTTGTTGCCACCATCGAAGATGAATGTGGCCATAAAATATTCTATTGTGTGTTTTAAACTTTAATGTTGATTGCTTTCCACCCTCAGACTGGTGACTGCAGGGGTATGTTTTCAATGAAGAAGATGCAATTTCCACATAGTGCCTGTGAAGACAGACTCCATGAAATTTATTTAAAGTTGCTTTTCCACATTGTGTTTGCTATCTGAACCTAAGGCAGTGAGCATTGAAGTAAAGAAAAATAGTTGTGTCATTATTATAGTTGAGAACCAATTACATTATTATTCAGTGTGTTTATGGCACTGGCAATCTGCAGTTGGAACATAATGGGTCACCTTCCTAGGACTGAAGGTGGTTTCAAAGTAAGTAATCATTTGTAAATCATTCTTGTTGAAGAAAAACACATGAAAATTGTGTACATATTAAAAGGTACTATACATTTGTTATCCACTTGAATTATTTTCCACAGAATTATGTCTGGCTGGATTACATTTGCCCTTTCTTCGAATTAGCCGAACAGCTGATTATTCTTGGATCAAGTACAAAGGTTATTCCCAGTTCTTTTCCTCTGATTATACCTGAAAATGCCGTCCCATCACCTGCCATGTTCATGGTAGTTCACATTAATGAATCCTGCCAACCTCCTTCCCCCCTCTTGCCAACCAGATGAAGCTTTGAAGGCTTTCTCCTGCAGGCGAATAGGGTTGGTTGGCATGGACACATTGGGCCAAAAGGCCTGTTTCCATTCTATGCAATATCATGACTCTATGATAAAAATTCCATCAGACAGGAGAGCAGTAGATCCAAGAATAATGAGCTGTTGGGCTAATTCGAAGAAAGGGCAAATGTAATCCAGCCAGACATAATTCTGTGGAAAATAATTCAAGTGGATAACGAATGTATAGTACCTTTTATTATGGACACAATTTTCATATGTTTTTCTTCATCAAGAATTTGTAGAAGAGGTCTGCTTGCAGATTATACACAAGCAAAATAATGCAGAACATAAAAAATAGGAGCAGGCCATCTGGCCTTACAAGCCAGATTAAATCATGGCTGATAGATGATAGCCTCATCAGCACTTACCTATTTCCCCCTTTATCCCTGAATTCCCCTACTATGTAAAAATCTATCCAAACTTGTCTTAAATATATTTACTGAGGTCGCGTCCGCTGCTTCAATTGGCAGCGAATTCCATAGATTTACTAATCTCTTGGAAAAGCAGTTCCTCCTCATCTCTGTCCTAAATCTACTATCCTCTACTCTCCCACCAATAGAAACAGCTTATCTACCGCCATCTTATTTATGCCCATCTCTGCCGAAAGCTGGAAACTGGAAATTTAAAAATAACAGAGTCAATATCAAAGTTCAAAGTTCAGATTTATTGTCAGAGTATGATATCACATACAATTCTCAGATTCTTTTTATTTGCACCGATAAACTTGCTGATACTGGTGTTCACAACAGAAACCAGAATCCATTTGCCTCTCACTGATGATACATGGCACGTGGGTTCATTATTCATTCCCAAGAACTGTTTACCATTAATTGACAGGACATTAGCTTTGAAATTATGCATTTGAATGTGATTTAAGTTCATGTTTGCTTATTTAGATAATACTGGGGACAATGGATAAATAACTATCTCCGTTTTCTCTTAGTAAAATTGAGAGTTGGATATTATGGGATCTATATCATTTAGAATTGTTGAAGTCAATTGGTGTTGGAATGCTTACAGTCAGTTCGGAGGGAAAATGCTATCATCAGTATGAATTAAAACCCTTTTTCAAAGTGTCATATGCTGAGACATTCCAGAAGACAAATTCATTCAAGAATAAACAGGATGAAAGTTTCAGTCTGTAACATGTCCAACAAAATTAATTCATATAATTGGCACATAATCTTTTATCCAAAACCCTTGGCAAAACCCTTGGGTCCAGACACTTTTTGGAATTCTGAATTATTCAGTTAATAGAATACGTTAAGTAATTATGCAGATTTCGGATTCACACAAAACAAAGACACATTCCAACTAGAAGGGTCTCTGAGTGGGGAAGGGTTGCGGCGGTGCTGGATGGTGGAGTGATGGAGGTGCTGGATGGGGGAGGGGCTGGACGCAGGATAGGGGTTGTGGCAGTGCTGGGCGGGGAGGGGGGTGTGGTAAATGATGTAGATAAAGATAGTCTGTAAAATGACTCATGTACTTGTTATTTTTAAGTAAAGCGTATAGTAAAACTTCAAGCATAAATTGACTCAAACTAAGCTAAACCCTCAAAATATGGAGACCATCATCTTCAGGTTGGAGTTTTTTTAAAGAGTTCTTCCAGTGTCATTGGGCTCCTGGGCAGGAGTGGGGACCATAATCGGGCACCAGTGGCGGCAGTGGGGGGGTTGTCGGGGACCGATGGCTGTCTGCATCAAAAATATCACCTCGGGTTCCTGGGGAGGAGCGGGGACCTCGAGCTCCCAGGTCGTCTTACTGGTAGGAGCACTGAGACATGATGCTGTATGGAGGTGGGCTGCATCAGGCCTTGTTTGGGGCCAGACGTGAGCTTTGGTGTTCAGATGACATCCATGGAAAAAGTGTTCAGTATTGGGCTGTTTATGTTTTCAAAATTTCAGATAAAAGATTATATACCCATAGCTGCCTGAAACTCATAACATAACATAACAATAACATAACAATTACGGCACGGAAACAGGCCATTAGGCCCTTCTAGTCCGCACCGAACCAAACACCCCTTTCTAGTCCCACCTCCCTGCACAATGCCCATAACCCTCCATCTTCTTCTCATCCATATACCTGTCCAACCTTTTCTTAAATAATACAATTGACTCCGCCGCCACTATTTCTCCCGGAAGATCATTCCACATGGCTACCACTCTCTGAGTAAAGAAGTTCCCCCTCATGTTACCTCTAAACCTCTGCCCCTTAATTCTTAACTCATGTCCTCTTGTTTTAATCTTTCCTCCTCTTAACGGAAATAGTCCATCCACATCCCCTCTGTCTATCCCTTTCATAATCTTAAATACTTCTATCAAATCCCCTCTCAACCTTCTACGCTCCAAAGAATAAAGACCTAATCTGTCCAATCTCTCCCTATACTCTAGATGCTTAAACCCAGGTAACATTCTGGTAAACCTTCTCTGCACTCTCTCCACTCTGTTTATATCCTTCCTATAAAAAGAACTGCACACAGAACTCCAAATTAGGCCGCACCAACGTCTTATACAATCTCAACATCACCTCCCAACTCCTATATTCCATGCAATGGCCAGCATACTAAAAGCCTTCTTCACCACCCTATTCACGTGAGTTTCTACCTTCAGGGAACGATGTACCGTTACTCCTAAATCTTTCTGCTCTTCTGTATTCCTCAATGCTCTCCCATTTACCACGTATGTCCTATTCTGATTCTTCTTACCAAAATGAAGCACCTCACACTTATCAGCATTAAATTGCATCTGCCATTTTTCAGCCCACTTTTCTAAGCAGCCCAAATCCCTCTGCAATCCTTGTAAACCTTCTTCATTATCCACTATTCCGCCTATCTTAGTATCGTCTGCATATTTACAATATTTCAGGCACTTTCAGGCTAAATTCCCCATTTTTGTCAACTACATGGGATGTTGAAGAACCGACTCTGCCATAGTAGATATGCTCTGCTCAAATGATGGCCGAAACATATTTATTTGGGAGGAACGGATGGATTACCATTCCACTCCTGGCTCTGTTTTACCTGATTTAAGAGTGCTAAAATTACATGCTCAAAGTAGAAACATGTTCCATTCCAAAACTTTCACTTCCATGAGTTCTTATTACAGCTTTAAGGTTTTAGCCAATTCAGATGCAGCATAAATGCGGGTTAAGACTCTTACCACAAGAACAGGGAACATCAGAAGAGGACCCATTGAAGACTGTGAAATTAACCTCGATGAAGGGCTCAAGCCCAAAATGTTGGTTATCATCTTTATCTATATAAAGTAGACTGCTTGATTTGCTGAGTTTCTCCAGCGGCGTGTTTTTACTAGCATATTGACATTACCTTGTTTAGTTTGTGTCTTGTTACGGAGTCCAGAGGACCCCAAAAACCACCAGCAATAAATGTGCCCCACAACACAGGGTCACTTAATTATATTTGAACAAGAAAACAGAGTTAAATTTTAACTTATTACTTAACCTACTTACTTATCCTACCTAACCTATTTAATCCCACCCCCCCCCCCCCCAATACAGCGCAGGTGTGTGTAATGTATATTTAAGATTAGAAAAGTTCTTTGGATCACAGTCCAATCTCATGGGTTGCACCCAATTCTTGTACTGTGCACAAAAGTTGGCATTAGCAACGTTCACCAGTCTTTGGTGCTTTACAGGCCAATGGTTACCACTCAGGAGGATTCTAGTTGGTCTTCAGAGTGTGGTAAATCTGTGTCATGCTGTCAATCTCTCACTATGCTTAGTCTTTTCTCCTTTGGCTTGGATTCGCGGACGAAGATTTATGGAGGGGTAATGTCCACGTCATCTGCAGGCTCGTTTGTGGCTGACAAGTCCGATGCGGGACAGGCAGACACGGTTGCAGCGGTTGCAAGGGAAAATTGGTTGATTGGGGTTGGGTGTTGGGTGTTGGGTTTTTCCTCCTTTGTCTTTTGTCAAATGCTTAGTCTGCACTGCTGGCATTGGACGTGGATTATCTCTACCACCAAGGGCACTCCCCCTTGACTATAACTGTGTACGCACCCATTATCATTCATTATTGTACTACTAAGTTTTTACTAATAAAAGCCATGGTATGTATTTAACTACACTGCCTTTGATATCTTTATTATCTGGCACATGACAGAGACAGATTCCTTTTTGTTGCAGGACATCTGCGCCTAATTCCTATTTAATTAGTCTTGCTGATGAAACTTGCCCCCTTCAGGTTCTCCAGATGATCCTCCTTCTTTCAGGTTACCTTTCAGACAGACAGCCTTCTCCTTTGACCAGACAGTTTTCCAAAAGTTTGCCAGCTTTGTCCTTCTAGAACTGATTTCTGTCTCCTCTCTCTCTGTTTCACACCCTCCCTCTCTGAGAGCAAAACTGTTCTCATCTGCCTGCAAAGATCACATGCTCTCCCAGGTAAGCTGCTGGATGTTGCTACTTTGTTGCTTTCTGCCAAAATTCTATGCTTTCTATGTGTTGCGTGTGCAAGCTCCTCTAGCAATTCCTCCCATGCCACCTCTAAATACTCTGTCACAGTCTTCACAGGATGGGATTTAGATTTTTATGCCATCCAACTATCCATGCTAGAGCTGGGATCAGATTTTCCAGATTTATTTTATTTTTTAAAAATATTTATTTAAAAGTTTTCCATACATGTCATCATAACTAAAAATAAAATGTAATAGTCAGATGTTAATATCAAATCCATTACATTATTATATAAATCCCAACCCCCCAATCCCCTCCCTCTAAACAACCCCAAGAAATGGAAAGAAAAAGAGATGAAATGAAAGCAAGAAAAGACAGAAAAAAAATAAAGAAAAGTTTAAAAAAAACAAGAATAGAAACCTGGTTACTGGAGGGTCCCCCTCGCCACATGGTGTTAGTCATTTATAGCTCTTAATACATCCAAAGAAGTTAATGAGGTTCAAAGCTTAAGGGAAGGGTCTATAAGTTAATTCCCTCAATTTATAAATACAGGTGCCAAATTTTCTAAAATACATCATACTTATTTCTCAGACTATAAGTGATCTTCTCCAATGGAACACAGCTATGCATCTCTGCCTTCTATCTCTCCATACCTAGGTGGGTGTCTGATTTCCATGTAACTGCCATACATTTTCTTGCTACTGCTAA
The DNA here is from genome assembly GCF_036971445.1 of Narcine bancroftii. Lineage (NCBI taxonomy): Eukaryota > Metazoa > Chordata > Chondrichthyes > Torpediniformes > Narcinidae > Narcine > Narcine bancroftii. The sequence continues at coordinate 128,955,221 of NC_091473.1, read as the reverse complement.
GGCAATCTTTAGATATTCTTTTTGATATTTAGATGATTTCAATATTACCTAATAAAAATAACATTGGATTTTGTGGGAATTTAATTCCTATAAGGTTCAAATTAAATTGCCAAATTTGACCAAAAGGGCCTCACTTTGGAGCAAGACCAAGTACAATGTAAAAAAAAGTGACTACCTCCTGACCACATCTAAAACATTGATCAGATAAATCTGACCAACTTATTTAACTTTTGTGGTGTAAGATATAATTGATGTAAAAAATTATATTGAACTAACCTATATCTAACATTTATAGTATTTGTCATACTATCTTGGGACAAATCTAACCAATTTATTTCATCAATATTAGTATTTAAATCTGTCTCCCAATGTTGTCTAAACCTATTCATCCCCTGTTTAAAAGTCATCTTCTGCAATAAAGTATTCACAGCTGAAATAAATTATTTATTTTATTTTCTGTAATTTATTTTATGGAACTGATCTGAATTCCAACTCATCCAATAATGATGATAAAACTGTGAACTATCCTGTTTGCATTAGTGATTGTTAGTATTGAAATACGTTGGAACCTAAGACAAACACAAGAATTACAGATGCTGGAATCTGGAGCAAATGAAAATCTGAGGGACTCAATGGGTCTTGTAACACCCATGGAGAAAAATCGTCAGTCAATGTTTTGGATCAGACCCTTTGCTGAGACAGTTGTTTAAATTGTCGTATTTTCAAGTACCAATAGTTTCATTTAAAAATTTTCAAGCTGAGGGCACACCAGATTTCTTCCTGAAGGTAAACTTTATATTAAAATGTGATGGCTGAGAATTTAGACTTTTCCAAATCTATTGTTTAGACATGAAGTCAGGTTAGCGCAAGTGGGCTGATATCGCCTCAAACCGTGCATCTTGGCGCCTCACAGTTCGGTGGGCAGCAACCACCTTTGAAGCAGACCGCAGAGCCCACCTCACTGACAAAAGACAAAGGAGGAAAAACCCAACACCCAACCCCAACCCACCAATTTTCCCTTGCCACTGCTGCAACCGTGTCTGCCTGTCCCGCATTGGAATTGTCAGCCATAAACGTGCCTGCAGCTGACGTGGACTTTACCCCTCCACGAAGCCAAGCCAAAGAAAAAAAAGAAAGAAAAATTACAATGTCAGTATCCTGCATTGGTATCCGGCACTGTTTGTAAGGAATTCATATGTCCTCACTATGTCTGCTTGGGTGTCCTCCAAGTGCTCTGGTTTCCTCCCACCCTTCAAAACATACAAGGGTTATGTATTAATTGGTGTATTTGGGCAACACAAGCTCAAGGGAAGGAAAGGCTGTATGTCTAAATTTTTTTAATTAAAAATTTAAATTGATATCAGTGTCTACTGAGGAAGAGTTTCTGCCTCAAAACATTTACTGCTTTTTCTTTTTATAGATACTCCTCACTTGGCTGAGTTCTTCTAGTGTTTCTGTTTTTGTTTTGGATTCCAGCATCTGTGCTTTTATTTGTTTTCTTTTTCTTTGCATTAGGTTGTAGTATGCACTTGGCTGCAAGGTAAAGTGTGGTACCTGTTAAATTGAATCAGGTGCTCCTTTGATATCCTCGGTTGTTGCCACAAGAATGTAAAAACAGGATTGACTATTAAAACAAACATTGTTGAACTGTTTAAACTGATCTGCCAAAGCACCTTGTCTCGAAAGCAAGGGACCAAGTGCTGGGAGATAGGATTAATGCCGTGAATGTGTTGGGTCAAGTGGTGTGTTCGAATCTTGCAGGATTCTATGACTCTCCATGACCATTAATAATTAAGATCTTGCAGTGGTGTTAATTAGAAAATTGATCCTTTCTGGACATCTTTGGGTGTTTTTTGGATGTCATTTAGCCATTGGATCTTTTTTTAATTTTGGCTAACTTCTCTGTTCCAGTACTGGCATAAATTCTTTAAACAGCTGTTCGTCTGGCTTGGAAACAGCATAAGTGATTTGTTAGTTCTGGAAGCTGAGAGATAATCTGTAGTCTGAGAGGTTCCATACCAACTCTTCTGCCCATCTACCTGAATCCCATTTACCCACATGAGGTCTGTATCTTTCTGTGCCTTGCCTATTCAAGTGAATATCTAAATGTCTCTTAAACACAATGACAGTATCTGATTCCATCACTTCCTCTAGCAGTAAGTTTCCAGGTAGCAACCTCTCTCTATGCATGAAACCTTTCTCCTTAAGTTCCCTTTAAATCTCCTTTCACTGACTATAATCCATTGCTCTCTTGTTTTTGATCACCCTATCATGGGAAAGAAAAACAAGGGTTCTGACTATTTATGTGTTTCTTATAATTCTTTTAACATTTATCAGGTTACCCACTGCCCCCCCACCCAATCCTCCTTCGCTCCAGGGATAACAATCCCTGCCTGTCTAAATTCATCCCCATAATTAAAATCATCCAATCCAGACAACATCCTGATGGATGTCACCACTAAATCTTTCTTATTGTGTGGCAACCAGAACCCTACACTTGAGTCCAATTGCATTCCATCCAGTGTTTTGTCAAGTTGCATGAAAAAAGTCCCAACTTTTAGATTCTGTCCCCAAATCCATGAAGGCCAATAGGCCTTTTTCACCACCCTATCTATCTCTTTCAGGGAAATATGAACTTGAATCGCAAGGTTGTTCTGTTCATTGTTATTTTGCACCTTATTATTCATGAGAACATGCATGTATGATTCTGAATGGATAATTTTCAGATATCAGATTTATTGTCAGAGTACATTTATAACATCACATACAATCCTGAGATTCTTGTTCCTGCAAGTGAGGCAGAATTATCACTTATTGGTAGTGCAAAAAAACTGTACACAATGTGCATGTGTTAAGCAAATAAAGAAATGTAAACAAACTGACTTTGCAATACCGAGAAGAAAAGAGAAACAAAGTGCAAAAGTAAGAATCCTTAAATTAGTCCCTGATCGAGTTTATTGTTGTGGAGTCTAATGGTGGAGGGGTAGTAGCTGTTTCTAAACCTGGTGGAGCGAGTCTTGTAGCATCTATACTTCTTTCCTGATGGTAACAGTGAGAGCAGAGCATGTGCTGGGTGGTGTGGATCCTTGATGATTGCTGCTGCTCTCCAACGGCAGTGTTCCCCGTACATGTTCTTGATGGTGGGGTGGGTTTTGGCTGTGATTTTATGGGCTGTGTCCACTACCTTTCTCAGGATTTTACCCAGTTTTCTTCAGAAGCTAAGTGTGAAGCTTCAGAGCCCCAAAGCAGGGTATAGATGGCACTACCACATTCACTGCTCCTCTTAATTTTTACCATCTTTCCAAGTTCTGGTTCGGGATCAGAACTTCAATACTTAGTGAAGTGCTGCATTAATCGATGTGAGATGAGGTTTTTACAGTTCCTTCCTTTGATGACTAAGCTGAGCAAAGCAGGAGAACTCAATCCTTTGCATGAACTATAAGCAAACCTAGGATTCAAGGACAAAAACAGAAAATGTTGGAAATTCTCCGCAGATCAGGGCACATCAGTGGGAAAGTGAGAGACTCTTTGTCCAACCTACTAAGACAACAAGAGAAGCTTAAAAAACTGCAGAGAGCGTGGGAAAGGAGGTGATGTTCCTGATCATGGAAACTGGCTGTGGCCATGATAATAAGCTTAAAACAAGTCTATTCCCACTATCTATACCCTTATGAAGTGTAACCGCAGGCGATGCAATACTTGTTACTGAGTCATAAAGTTTTACAGCACAGAAATAGCCCACATCACCCTACATATCCATGGTGGTTAAGTTCTCCACCAAAGCTGATCCAGTTTTCCTGTGTACGGTCCATGTCCCACAAAAATTTGCAATTACACGAACCTGACCTGACCACTTCCTCCAGTAGTTTGTTCCACACACCTACCATTTTCTCTGTGAAAAAAGCTCTCCTCAGATCCCTTTTAAATCGATTCCCCCTCCCCACTCCGGCTTTAGGCTTTAAACCTACCTTTCACCTTAACCTTTCTCACCCCCAGGAACCCAAAAAGCACTCCTTCCAATCAAGTGTACTGTAATCACTGTTCTTCGTGCGGTCTCGTGAAGAAGCCAAATGTAGATTGGGTGATTGCTTTGCAGAGGTTTGTCCTCAAAGGCAAACCTGAGCTTCCTGCCACTATAATGCTTCATTCAACTCCCACTCTGACGACTGTAGCCTCATGTACCGTCACTAAGCTTGAGGAACAGCACCCCATTTTTTGAGGATTTTGCAGCATTCTAGATTCAATATTGAATTATACATCTTTTCTTTTTCAATATTTGTATTAACATGAAAATTTCACATCCAAAATTACTGAGTAATGTTAAAAGTCAAGAAGATACATTACACTTAAATCATATCATTTCATCCAAGGTATCCCACATTTTAATCAAATAGATTATATTGTATTGATATTTTATTATTTTATTCAAAAAAAGGAAAATCTAAACCCACTACCAAGAAAGAAGCTGTTTGGCCAAAAAAGAAGACAGAATTCTTATCAGAGAGATAAATTACCTCATTAATCAACAGTTCATAATAAATCAAAGACTGTAAAAGTAATTGAGAAAGAGTCCCCACAGTGTTTGAAAATTTGAATTCAAATCGGAAAATGAGCATTTAATTCTCTCTAAATTTAAACATGACATGACGTCACATAGCTGCGGAGCATGATGAGGTGGGGTAGCATCCCTCCTTCTGAGCAACATCGCCCACCTAGCGAAAGAGAAATAAAAGCTAATACACGCAGCTCAGATGCCATTAATGTTATGCCTCTCTCTCTCTACAATACCAAATAAAACTTTAAAAGTACAGAGAAATTTTGAAATACTTTGGTGATAGTACAGATTCTATCACCAATGTGTGTATGTACAGATGGTAGTGTAGGATGACTGTGATTGGCTGAGAGTGTAGCCACACCTACTGGCAGGTCTTAAAGGATTGCTCCTGGCCAGACCAGGTCATTCTGGACTGGTCGACCTACATGTGATATGCTCCAGTCTTTTAGTTAATAAAAGTCTTGGTTTGGATCAACAAGTCTTTGGTTCTTTCAACGTGCTCTTCAACTTTGTTCCAATATTTCTCAAGACTCTGACATGTCCGTAACATATAAATTAATGAAGCATCTCCATTGTTGCATTTATCAGAATGAGGAGATACATTCACTTAAAAAAGTGATAGCTTGACTTTGGACACGTGAGCCCTATGGACTACTTTAAATTGTGGGAGAGAGCAGCAGGCTCATAAAGGAGAGAAAATTATATACCTTCAAGTACTTGATTCTTAATTAAATTTTTCATTTATTTTTTTTTATTTAGAGATAAAGCATGGCAAGAGACACTTCCAAGCCTACACTGTTCAAATGCACCCATATGACCAATCACCTACTAACCCATAAATTTTGGAAGGTGGGATGAAATTGGAGCACCCTGACAAAACACAGAGACTGTACAAATTCCTTACAGGGAGTGCTGTATTTAAACCTGGATCACCGGCACTGTAAGATGTTGTGATAGCCACTTCGCCTACTGTGTTGCCCTAAGAAATATATGTCAAGGTCTAGTGCTGCTGTAAGGAAACTGGAACCAGATCGCCACAGACATAACCCTGATCTGGAAAGGGCTGGAAGAGGCTTCTAAACATACACATGAATAGGCAGGGATTATCCATATGTATCATCTGCAAGCAGTAGCTTTAGTTTAACTTGGGCATAATATTCAACGTAGACACATAAGCTAAAGGAACTCTTCTTGAGCTCTACTGTTCTGTGTTCTATTTCAGGGTAGCATTGATGCCACCTCAATTATGCCATCAAATTAAAACATTAGTTTATATTAGCAAACATGCAATAATTTTAGAGAATTTTTATAAAAATATTCAGGGTCATTCATTGGCTAAAACCCCAACTTGCCACTGAACATACAATTGGACAGTTTTCCAGAGCACGATAATGTATGCATCGTGCAAGATGAGCAGAGAGTACCTAATTAGCAATCGGGTATTCTATTATTCTAATGAATTCCAGTCCTAGGTGATGTGATGTTTCTTTTATTTAATAAAGAAACTTGGGTTATTTTACAACAACTATAGTTTGTTAGCTATAGCACTCATGACCTCATGAAGGCATCCATTTTGAATCTACTTCTATCTTCAACAACTCGTCTCTGACTCCCTCTAGTGGTCAGGATTATCACTTGTACTCTATTATCACATCCCCTTTCTTTGAGATGTTTAATCTAACAACATGACACACTAATACAATATACATTTCAATTTAAAGTTCAACACAAATGTAAACACACATATCAGCAGCGCAAACTTTTTAAGTGTGCAGTTCTTTTTCTTTTATAGATTCAGTCTGTCAGGTGCTTTGATAATATGTGTGGATCTTCTCAACACAGGTGCTTGTTTAGGCTCTTTTGGTTCACTACTATCCAGCACTGGTAGTTTCCTCTGTTGCTGAGCAGGCTGGACCTTTTGCACTTGTCTGTTTTTGCAGTGTCTCTTGCATTTTCAGCAGGCTCTTTCGATTCTTCCTCAGTATTTGACCATTCTCTGCTCTGATAGTATAGGATCTTGAATTTACTTCCTCCAGAACTGTAGCCTTTTTGTCTCAAATGTTTGAATTTCTGAGTCTCATTGTGTCCTAAGTTTCTTGCTGACTTGTCATTGTTTGCTTTCTGTCCCCATTGCAGATGCTTTTATTTCCATTCAACATCTTTGACATCACTCTTCTTGTTTGGGTCTGCAGAGTAGGAAGTGTTGTGCATAGTCTATGTCCAATCAGAAGCTCAGTGAGTGACATGCCTTGTTCAAGTGGTGAATCTCTATATATCTGTAGAGCTAGATAAGGATCTGAGCCAATATCATGTGCTTTCTTGGGCAACTGTTTAACTATGTGAACACCTTTCTCTGATTTACCATTAAACTATGGGCACAAGCATGTTAGGAAGCAGTGCAATCTCCAGATCGATTGATAGATAATCAATAACCAGCAAGTAATTATTTCCAACCATGTGGAACAGATTAGTCCTAACTTTCTGCCATGGATCTGCTAGTAAGTCAGTTGTGATCATGGGATCCTTTGTCTAGTTTGCATGATGCTTCAAACAGGTCTCACAACTTGAAACCATCCTGTCAATGTCACCATTTATCTCTGGCAAATAAACAATTCTATTTTTCCTCTTGCATTTTTCCTTTCCTAAGTGCCCCTCATGAACCCTTTCAGCATCTCTTGTCACAGTGATTGAGGAATGACAATTCTGCTCTTTCTGAATAGAAGCCCATTGACAACACTCAGCTCAGCACTGATATATGGCTGATATTCACCTCTAAGCTATCCTTCATTCAGATTCTTGATGACCTTCGATAGAACTGTGTCTTTTTCTGTTTCAGCTGCTATCTGCTTGGATTTCATGTCAGATAGATGAAGAGATTCAGTGATCAGATTCACATGGAGATTCACATTTGGCTCTGTGGAACTCTCATTGCATGCTTCACTCTATGTCATTGCCCTCAATAAATCATCAGCTAACACAATAAATTTCCCTGGTGTATGCATCAATTTAAAGTCATACCGTTGTAGCTTCATCATCAATCTTTTGATTCACTGTGATATTTCACTGAGATTTATCTGGATTATCACTATTAATGGCTGTGGTCTCTCTCTGCCATAAACGTTGGTGGACTATACACATAACTGGAATTTCTTGAGTCCATAGACCAGACCTAGACACTCTTTCTCGATCTGTGCATATCAACATTCAGATGTTGTCATCGCCCTTGATGTGCATGCTACTGGCCTCCAATCTTCTCCTACACCCTGAAGTAGTACGGCGCCTAGCCCATCTTTTGAAACATCTGCAGATATTTTCATCCTTCTGGATGTATCAAAGAATATTAAAAGCACTGGTTCTGTAGTTAAAATGGTCTTCAATCATCCCCATTCTTCCTCATGGTTGTTTGTCCATTTAAATTCATATTTGTCCTGTAACAACTTCCTTAGGCACATGGTTTTGACTAGGCTTAAGTTTTCACAGGCTTTGTCACCAAGCAGAGATTCATGTCCATCTGGGACTACTGTGAATCTGAGATGGTGCTCTTCATTTTTAACTTTCGCCTTGAGTTTACATCTACATTTTGTGTCGTTGCTCTGTCCATTGTTGGCTTTGATCTGTTCAGGATTTGCATAGAGGTATGGCTTCATCCTCATTGCCCTGAGATCACGCTCACAGATCAAATTGACTTTTGCTCCTGCGTCCAGCTTGAAAGGAATATTTGTTCCATTTGTGTGCAGTGACACAGTTCATTTATCCTGCTTGACTCTGTTCACACTTATCTGTTCAGTGTTTGATGGTTTATAATTTTTCTGCATTACCATGTCAATGAAGAGTGCATCACTGAGAGTAGATACTTCTATAGTGTGTGCAGTATGCATGCCTTCACTTCTATTTTGTTTCCCTTTGAAAAAAACATTGCCTTGAGTAATGATTTTTATTACAGACTTTTCCATTGACTGGGCATTGTTTACCATTGAAGTCTCTCCATCTTTTTGTTGTTTCCTATGTCTCATTTTTTTTTTGTTTAGGTGTGTGTCCAGACATTGTGAGTATGACTCTACCTTCATTTTCACTGGCTTTTGTACTATCACCAAACTTTTTTGCATGCTTTTGAGTTAGTTCACTGGTGTGCCATATCTTCACAGCTCCAGCTAAGGTAAGCTCTGAATCTCTCACTTTCATAATTTGATCATGGATCATTGAATCTTGCAGTGGTCTGAAATTGCCTGTTCTTGCTTTTAATTTTAAGTCATTTAAAGAAGTATCAAAGCTCTTTCCCTGCAGCTGCATGTGTAAGCAAAACACATACCTCTCAAACATTTCATTTTTCTTTGGTGAATAGTGTTCATCAAACATCTTGATAACCTTGTTGAACTTCCCCTAGTCAACTGCCTCGCCAAAGACAAATGTATTGAAAATCTCTCATGCTTGAGTTCCCGTCATGGTAAGTAACAGTGCAATCTTCCATGCATCAGGTTTGTAATCAAGTCCAATGCTTGTATATATAGCTTAAATCATTGTTTGAACATCTTCTAGTTGTGGTTGACATTTACAGTCCACTTTACAGCATCAAGAGTTTACACTCTTTATTTTTTTCTGCTGCTATCGACTGATTCTCACATTGCACACGCGAGTGTTTCTTCCACTCCAGTATCAACAATATATATGCATCCTTGTGGATGCATCCATTTTGAATCTACTCCTCACTGCAACAACATGTCTCTGACTCCCTCCTGTGGTCAAAATTATCACTAGCATTCTTTCATTGCAGGTGGAACTTTTATTACATTATACGGGTATGGCCACTCAGAATGAACCATCTAATTTGTAACATTCTCCTACATATGCTTTTGCCAATGCAGATACCCAATTGTTCAAATGACACTGGTAGATTTCAAAGGAGTGGGATTTATTGTAAAAGAAAATCTCTGGAAGCAAGTAGAAATTCCAAATACTGGAGTCAAAATAATTTAGAATGATTGACAAAGTTGAAATATTATTTCCCCTTAATATCTCAGAGGGTACAGGAACTTAAAAATATTTTAAGAACCATTTGGAATTAATAATTATTTCTGTTTCCTCTGCAATCAAAAGAATTTCTACTTAATCCTGACACATGTAATGACGTGACTTAAATATGAAAGAACTACAGTGTTTTTCCAAAAAGGCTAAATTACTTCAACACATATTATTGCATCTTTAATCCATGTTCAATCGTTATTTTAAATTGGTTTGCAACATGAACAAGATCCAATCACTTCTTTTGACAGTGCACAGACACACTATATGTTGTTTTCTGCCTGACCTACATCACGTTGTGCTTTGGTTGGCTTGATGAGATCTCCAACAACCTATCAGCATTGACTGGTTCACTAAATTATTAGTGTCGGCGAGCTTAACTAATAATGAAGAATGACACTGATTAATTAAGAGCTATTTGAAAAATGCTTCAGAATGAATCATAATATTCTTGATTCAGAGTGATCGAGAATTAAACAGTATTTCCATCATGAGTAATTCCATGGGACTAATTATCTAAGAGAAAAGTTGCATTTTCCTGAAACTAATTACATAAAATGGATCTTTTTATCAATATGCATTAATAGATACAGTTTCAAAATACATAGTTATATTATTTTAATGAGACTTAATATCTAAGACAACTGAGTAATTTGCAGAATATTATTTGACACAAACAATGTTTATGTATAATTGGCAAATCATTTTTTATGAACAATTTAAACGAAGAACTAAAAGATATTCCTTCAGTATATTCCACTTCTTTACCACATAAAAGAATATATGTTCGGAAAGAGAGAACTCACAGACAGAAAGCTTCTCATTCAGAAAAATAATGCAAAGAAAGGCTGGCTGAATTTTTCAGTCACTGACTATAAATCCAACCCTTGGACTATTGATCAAGGGACAAGTACTGAATTTCATCCTTTCATCATGCTTATTTATTTATTTTCATTTATGGGGATGTGGCTATGATTGGCAAGGCTTGGATTTATTGACCATCACTAATTCCCCAAGAGATAGTGATGGTGAGCCAACTCCTAGAAGTGCAGTAGTCAGCTTTCACAGAGCTGAAAGTATTTTCACCCAGCAACAATGAAGGAGAACACTGTATGGTTCCGTCCATATGTTGTACAACTTGTAGTGATGCTAACGTGTCTACTTCCTTGATCCTCCTCGGTGAAGTAGTTCATGGATTTGCACAGTCAGTTTGTTTACATGAGGATGGTACGAGTTAGCACAGCATTTAACGCCATGCTGTTACAGTGCCAGCGACTGGGGTTCAAATCCAGCACTGTCTGTAAGGAGTTTGCATGTTTTCCCTGTGTCTGTGTTGGTTTCCTCTGGGTGTTCTGGTTTCCTCCCACCAATCAAAAATATAACGGGGTTGTATGTCATTTGGGAATAATTGGGTGGCACGGGCTTGTTGGCTAAAAGGGTCTATTACTGTGATGAATGTCAAAATGAAAATTTCTTTCCTTATTTACATACGTATCTTTCTCTTGATAATAGTTTACACTACCGATAAGTTGAAATTCTGCCTGGCCCACAGAAAAATAAATCTCAGGGTTGCATGTAATGTCATGTATGTACTCTGACAATAAATTTGAGCTTGGACGACATGCAGGAACAATATGAACAGTCGAAACAAGAGGTCGTGGCTATTGCCTTACAGGTGGCATGATCCTTGACCTCTCTTTGTCTCTGAAGGGACGTTATTTCTTGTAACCCCTCTCTTTTCCTCTTCTTTTTTTTCTGCAAGATGGCGCCATAACATGGAGGCACTTTGCAAGCTTGCTTAATGCCATGCAAAAGAAACATTTTTGCCGCATATTAGTACATGTGAAAATAATAAATATATCTCAATCTAAGTTTCTCTGGAAGGAACTTTGGCTGGTCTCTGGAGGTGGAAGAAGTGAATATTAGTGTTTTAAAAGGATCATCAATCAAATGGATTGCTTTGCTTTAAATGCTATCAGGGTTTTAGAAAATCAGTAGAGCTGTACTCTTTACAGCAATTGGGAAGTTTTCTATCATGGTCCGATTTTGTAGAAGGTGAAAATCTTTAGCCAAGTAGGTGAGTCACTCTCTTCAGGTACCCAGCCATTGACATGCTCCCAGAGTAACAATTATGTGGCTGGACTAATTAGGTTTTTGATCAATAGTAACCTTACACACACTCAGAGGATTTATGACGTTAATTCTTTTGAATGAAGAGGATTGTTGGTTATACTTTCAGGTTGAAGGTGACCTGTGTTACCTTCAGACTTTGCCTGCAATATGTCCTCTTGCATGATCTTCTTAATTATGGGAAACTTTGCAAATAGAATTGATGATTGTACTATCATAAACAATTCACTTCTGTTCTTATCGAGGAGACAAGTTACTGATGCAGCAACTGAAGATCATTGGGGTTTGGACATTGCCCTGAAAGTTTCCCTCAGTGATGTCTAGGAACAGGTCTATAACAACCACAAACCACTTTCCTTTGAGTTTTCCCCCTAATACCATAGACCAGTTTTGTCAGTTTTTTGATACCACAATTCTTATGCAAGTGATATACTGATGACAAGTCACTCTGAACTTTCCCTTCCTTTTCAAGCCTTTTCTCCATTTTGGGCAAATGCTGTGTTGGGATCTGGAGTTGAGTGACACTGGCAAAACAGAACTGAGTTCCTTTGAACTGTCGATTAGATACTAAGAAATGGTTTACAGGATTTTCCATCACTTTGCAATTGATTAAGAGTAAGTTGAATGGACAATAATTAGCAGAATTGGATCAATTTTGCTAAATGCGGACAGAACGTTCTTGGATAATTGTTCACATTGCCAATGTTATAACTCTGCTGGATCGAAGAACATCAGGTTCTGCAGCACATGTCCTCTGAGTTGATGCCCGATCCCACTGACTTTGCAGAAGCAAGAACTCTAACCCATTTCTTGTTATGTGAATCATATTTATTGAAGACCACGTTTTGTAATGGAGATGGACCTCAAGAGGAAGATTGACTGAAGAAAATTACTTCAAATTTAACTTGATAATTAAATGAAAATGGTGACTGTAAATTTATTCATCTGATCTGTTAATTTCCATCAAGAAAGTAAAACCCACCATGTCAATCAGGACAGGCCAATATGTGAATCAGAGTCACCAATGAGGTTGACTTATAAATGACTTCTGATATGGTCCAGCTCGTTAGTTCTTGGGATAGACCAAGGGTGGCCAAACTTGCTTAACACAAGAGCCACATATGATAAAGTAAAGGTGTTTGAGTATCACAAGACATGAAGAAAATTACAAACATGTTTTTACTCTTACATGTATTTTTTAAATTAAATTTTTTATGTAATTTAAAAAAAAATTATACATACAGCACGATAACAGACCATTTCAGGCAACGAGTCCGTGCCACCCAATTTACACCCAATGAACCAACACCACTTGTATGTTTCAAATGGTGGGAGGAAACCAGAGCCCCCAAGGAAAACCCAAGCAGACACAGGGAGAATATACAAACTCCTTACAGACAGTGCTGGATTTGAACCTTGGTCCCTATCGCTGGTGCTGTAAAGGCGTTGCGCCAAACACTACACCCACCATGCTGCCCTCGCCGACTGTGCTGCCCTTTTATGGCCAAAATTTATATCAATATTAAGAAATAAATGCACATAATAATATTCATGTATGTAGTTTTTAAACTGCTAATCTGTATTAGTTTCAATAATCAAAAAGTACACACACATATATGTACCAAATATTTTCAATCACATGCTACACCCACTGACACTTCCACTCTGAGCACTGGCTCGTACAATAATTTCCGCGAGCCACACTTGATATGTCAAAGAGCCGCATGTGGCTCACAAGCTGTGGTTCAGCACCCCTGGAATAGACAATCCACGTTCCATTAAAATGATTCAACAAAAAAGACGGTAAGATATTTTAATTACGTAAGAGGCAAATGAAAAGAAATGTTGATGACCTACGATATTCTATAGCTATCCCAAATGAACTTAAGCAGTGTTTGAAGATATCTTTACTGTGACAACCAAACTCCTCCATAATGATTTTGCAGTAACAGACATTGCAGTAATTAGGCAGATGGTGTGTGAGGTCATTTGAAACAGGCCATGTTATCAAAACTATTTCAATAATTAGGCCTATTTTACAAGAGGTGAGCTAGCAACCTTGCTATTGCAAACTCACCACTTGTTCAGCTAAAGTTTCCAGCAGCCAGAGAGCTACTGAAAATGAGCTGCATCGTAGAGGTTAACTGAAATAAGTAGCAATTTGAAGTGAATCTTCGACATTTTCCACAACATATTTGAGGATGTCCAGTTTCAGTTGATACATACCTGAAAATTTTCATGGAGCAGGTGAGAGTCAAGAGACAGGTTCACGTCCAAGAACCCACAGGCAAATGCTGCAGCACTTAGCAGGAGGCAAAAGAAGTTGAGACTGGTCTTCTTTTGAGTGAGGAGGCGATCATACAGAGCTTTTCAAACTGATGGGAAGGATTTGGCAAAGTAAATAAAGAGAGATTGTTTTCACTTCAAAGAAGGTCAGTAACCACAGATTTTATATAATTACCAAAAGTAGAAGCATTTTATATTGGTAAGCAAGAAATCTGCAGATGCCGTGGCCCAGTGCATCTCCCCACCATGACTCCCTCGTCCGATCATCCCTTAAACCCCACCCCGGTACTTACTCCTATGATAAGAAGAGGTGTTATACTTGCACTTACTTACACCTCCTCCCTCACCATGATTTGGAGCCACAAACAGCCCTTCCAAGTAAAGCAACACCTCACCTGTCAAACTGTAGGGGTAATTTACTGCATCCGATGCTGCCTCCTCTACATTGGTGAGAATGAATGCAGACTGGGAGATCATTTCATTGAGAATCTTTGCTCGGTCCATACTAACAGCAAGGAACACCCAGTGGTCAACAACTTCAATTCCACACCCCACTCTCACATTGACATATTTGCCCATGGCCTCATGTACTGCCAAGTTTATGCCACCTGTAAATTGTATTCTGTTACAGCGTTCTCCAACCAGACAGCATCATGACTGATGGTTCCAATTTCCATTATATCACCTTCCCCATTGCTCATTTTCCCTCATCCCTCTGCTCCCTTCATCCAGCTTCCCACCCACTTATCTTCCTTCTGTGAACGAGTTATTTTTTTTAGCTCTCTGACCTCTCCCCTATCACTTCTCAGTTTTTTTCTCTTCTAGCCTCCCACCTCTATCCACATCAAGATTCAAGACTCAATTTATTGTCTTTGAAATAAAACAGTGTAATATTACATGAAATGGCTTTTGCCTGCTGCAATGCAGACAGATTTACCATTGGCAGAAATTGCCTGAAATGCTTCTTACAAATCAGAGAAAGAGAAGCAAAAGAGAGTCCCCCAGAGTCACCGAGTGTCCATAGATTCACCAGTGGCACTTCCACTTCTGCAGCCACATAGAGTCCAGCCCAAACCATTGGCAACCCAAGCTTCAGATCCAAACCTCCAAAACAGTCAAGAACCCTTCAACACCTTCCGCACCCCCTCACATCCCGGTTCCGATACCTGGTACCCCCTCAGGCAGTTTCGAGGCAGTCTCCAGTAGTCCGCAGCCCGGCACGAGTCTTCCATCAGGTCTCCAGCAGCACATAGCCTCCATGAGTTCCTCGCCCAATACCTTATACCTGTTAACCTCTGCTCCTTCCACCTCTCCCACATTTCTATTCAGGCCTGATTCTTGGCACTCTTGAAGAAGGGCTTAGGCCCGAAGCATTGCTTTCCATGGATACTGTGTGACCTGCAGAGCTTCTCCAGCACTCTTGTCTGCAGCATTCCATTTCTCCTTTGTTATGAAGTGGAATATCCAAGCTAAAAGAATAATGGAAGCAGATTCAACCTTCAAAATGGAATTGAGTAGACATAAAAACATTTTCAAGCTCATGAAGAAGAGTGTAGGGGAATGGAACCAATCAGATAGTTATTTTAAAAAGCCAAGTGAACTTAATTCATAATTCTTAATCAAAGGCACAAATCAGCACCCAATCATTAGATGGTACTCACTGTTGATGAGCCAAAGGAGCATTGGTGTCATTATGAGTTCTCCCCCCCACCCACCCCACCTCCCCCCCCACCTCCCCCCCCCACCTCCGCCCCCACCCCACCTCCCCCCCCCACCTCCAAGATAGCATGGAGCACAAGCCATTTTATCTGATAGGAAAGGCAGCCAGAGAAGATGGCTTCTAGTTCAGGCTTGGCAGCTGTAACTAAGTACAATGTCACTGCATTATATATTTGATCATGTGCATTGTGCTTCATTTCTATCTACATGTACAAAACATTAATTCCACCACACTTAACGTGCACTATTGTGTGCAGTTCCAGTGGCCCTGTGATAGAAAACACACCAGCGGTGTAGATTAATTCAGGGTTAGCCCCAAAATGTATTTTAGAGGGAGGCATTCATGATTTTGAGGGGTCTTATTCTGCTGGGGGGGGGGTAGGCTGACTGACAGGGACCTGTTGAAGGCAGTGGGAGGTGCTGGCTGGGACCTACCTGCCATTATGATGCTTTTTTTTTAATGGCGTCAAGCATCACTAGACGCTACTGACACTTGACTAGCGATGGCCAGGGACGGCCGCGACTGTATGGGTGGGGGTACAAGACCTTGTTTGAGGGCACACAGTACATCATTTGGAGGACAATGCCCACAGATGCCCCCCTTGGGGCCAACCCTGGTTTAATTGGTTGTAAATTGGGCGGCATTGGACTTGTGGGCCAAAATGGCTTGTTACCTGGTTGTATGTCTACATTTTTTTTAAATTAAAAGATGCTTAAAATAAGGGAGGGTGCAGAATAGATATTGCTTGGATTGGGAGACGTGTTATAATGAGCAATTGACATTTTTACCCTGGGGAAAATGAGGCTCAATGGTAATCTTCTGGAGATTTCTAAAATCATAATCGTCGCAGTATTGTTCCCAGGGCATGGGAAAGGGCAATCTACAACTAGAGGGCACATGCTTAGGTGAGAAGGGAAGCATTTAAAGGGATCTGAGGGGCAGGTTTTTCAAACAGAGGGTGGTAAGTACATGGAATGAGTTGTGGCGATGGTGGTGGGGACATGTAAAGTTACGCTGTTTAAACTGTTTTAGGCAGGTACATAGAGAGGAAAGTATAGAGAGATATAGGTCATGTTCATGGAAGTGGGATCAGCTTAGATAGGCACCTTTGACCACATGCATGAGTGGGCCAAAGGGCCTGTTTCTGCTCTGTATTATTTTCAGAATTTAAGAATCTTTAAGTTCATGGGTTTTTCATGACTAGTGTCCACAAAGTGACTTAAAACTCTCCCATTGACACCTCCTGAATTCTTCCACCCAGGGTCAGCACAATCCTGAGGAACAACATCCCATCTTCCATCTAGCACATTGCTGCCTTCCAACTTTCGGTAAACTGCTCCTTCTTTCTGTTTGTGTCAGAACTGGAAATTTTTGTCTCCATCAGTCTGCAATTTGGATTCACAGATTTTCTATTAGTATTGCTGGGCACATCTGACAGTCCTGCTATTAGCAACAAATAGGACAGATAAAGGCACGTAATCCATTTCTAAATGTCACATTAATTCATTTGGTCTCACCCAATCAGAAATGGTCTTTTTATTCAACCCATCTCTTCTCCACTTTCTCTCCCACTGAAAACTTTTTTTATCCATCTGTGCAGTGTTGACTGAACACTGTTGTTTGAGGTGAACAAGAAAATCTGCAGATGCTGGGGTCTTGTACAGTACACAAAGTGCTGAAAACTCACCAGGTCATGCAATATCCATAGGAAGTTCAGATTTCAGATTTTCAGATTTCTGCTTTCTTATTTATTTTCAGAGTACAGACACGAAATTACATACAATCTTGTAATTCTTTTCTCTATGAATGAAGCAGAATTACCATTCTTGGTACTGCAATAAAAAAACTGACTCAACGAACAAAATTAAACAAATAGAGAAATGTAAACAAATTGACTATGTAATGCAGAGAAAGAAAAAAAAGTGCAAAAGTAAGAGACCCTGATTCAGTTTATTGTTGAGGGGTCTGATGGTGCAGGGGTAGCAGCTGTTCCTGAACCTGATGGTGTGAGTCCTTTGGTACCTATAGTGAGAACGTAGTGTGTGCTGGTTGGTGTGGATCCTTGATGGTTGCTGCTGCTCTCCAACGGCAGCGTTCCCTGTAGACATTCTCATTGGTGGGAAAGGTCCTGAGCTGTGTCCACTACCTTTTTCAGGGCATTCAACTCAGGGGTATTGGTGTCCCCACACCAAACCATGATGCATTAGGTCAGCACACTTTCCACCACACATCCATAGAAGTGTGCCAGGGTTTCTGATGTCATACCCAACCTACGCATATTCATGAGGAAGTAGAGGCATTGATGTGCTTTCTTCACGACACCATTTGTGTGTTGGTGTTAAAGGCATTCAACCTTTTGGGCCTGAATGTGGAAAATCAGGCAGACACCTGAATAAAAACATGGGGCGAGGTGTGGAGAATTAGAATCACTTGCGTTTGGTCAGCTCTTTCTCTTAAGTTTTCAGTAGGCATAATATTATTGTAGGCTTGTAGTATATTGGCTTGCCATTTTATTTAACTAGGCCTAAGAGCACATGGGTGTTTTTTCCCATAATCCCAGCATAAGTTCTTTTGATCAGAGTGATTCTAGAAGCTCATCTTATATTAGTTGCAAACTACCTTTACTAAGTACATATTCCAAAGTACTTTACAATTCTTTGATCAAACATTTCAAAATAGAGTTTAGTACACAAAAGTGCCAGAGAAATTCAACAGCTTACACAGTATTATGTCTCTGTGTTACTTGGAAGGCTTCTTAAATATTTTGGAGATGCAAGATTCAAATAACAGAAGAGACTTTACTTACTGATATCTTCCATCATCTCAGCAAACTGTTCATATATGTATATTTATTTTATATATATATATATATATATATATATATATACCCCACAGTGATGCACTACAGTTATAACAGTGAGAAGGGATTATTCTTACATGGTTACAAAATATTTCACAATATCCTGACTATATAACACACAGCATATAGAGAAAGTAAAAGATAGTCAATGTTTTGGGCCTGAGCCCTTCTTAAGGAATGCTGAATATTAGGCAGATGCTTGAATAAATAGATTGGAGGTGAGAGGAAGTAGGAGGAGCACAGGCTAACAGGTAAGAAGTAATAGGTGGATACAGATGCGAGGCCAGAAGAGAAAGCTGCTAAGAAGCTGAGGTGATAGGGAGGGAGGCCCCAGGGCTAAGAAGGATAGCTCTCTGACAGAAAGAAGGGAGAGAGAGGGATGAGGGAAAGCGAGAAAGTGGGGGAGGGGTTAACAGTAATTGGTCCCTGTTCTCTCACTTTCCCTCATCCCTCTATCTTCCTTCCTCAGCTTCTCACCCCCTTCCCTTGCTTCTATCAGAGCTATCTTACTTTGTTATCAGCTCTCTCCCCTATTATTTCTCAGCTTCTTCAACCTCAAACCTGTATCCACCTATTACCCCTTACTTAAGGCTACCCCTTCTCCTCCCCTTTCAACACCCCCTTCCCATCACTTATTATTCAGGTGTTTGCCTGATATCATATTGAAGGGCTCAGGCCCAAAACATTGACTGCCTTGTGCTCTCTATGAATGCAGCATGACCTGTTGAGTTTCTCTTTTGGATATTGCACTGGACCCCAGTATCTGCAGATTTTCTCAAAACAAAAGGTTTCCCTGTTTCTATTGATAAAAGGCAAAAGAGTAACTGGGGAAAGAATAGGGCCCCTAAGGATAATAAAAGGCATCCATGTGTGGAGCTCCTGGAGATGGATGAGGTCCTGGACAAGTGTTTCTCATCTGTATTTACCATGGTGAAAAAATCGAGAGTAGGGAATTCAGTGAAGTCTTAAAGAGACATTACAGAATAGGTGGTACGGAAGGTGTTAAAATGCATAATGGTAGATAAGTGCCTGGGGGGCCTGATGAAGTGCATCCCAGGACATTATGTGAAGCCAGGGGAGAAATTGAGAATCAGAATCAGAATCAAGATTTATTCTCATGAACAAGTCATGAAATTTGGTGTTTTGTGGCAGCGTCATAGAACAAACATCCATATTTTAACCTTCTTACAACATTGCTATAAAAATATAATAATAATAAGACTGCACGAAAAGTGAGGTCATGTCTTTGGTTCATTGATTATTCAGGAATCTGATGGCAGCGGGGAAGAAGCTATCCTTTTGCTGTTGAGTGCTCATCTTTAAGCTCCTGTACCTTTTTCTTGATGATAGCAGTGTGAAGAGGGCATGGCCTGGGTGGTGGGGGGTCTTTGAGGTTAGAGGCTACATTTTAAAGACCGCCTCATGAAGTGAAGTCTGGTGCCTGTGAAGTCGCAGGCCACTTTGGAGTTTACTCTTGTCCTGAGAGTTGGCGCCTCCATACCAGGCAGTGATGCAACCAGCCAGAATGCTCTCCGCAGTACACATGTAGAAATTTACGAGAGTTTTTGGTGACAGACTGAAGCTCCTCAGACACCTCACAAAGTATAAGCACTGCAAGCCTTCTTTGTGATTGCATCAAAGTGAAGGCTCCAGGACAGATCCTCAGAGATGTTGACATTTCTTTACCCTCTTCACTACTGAGCCCTCGATGAGGACTGGGTCATATTCCCCTGACTTCCTCCTGAAGTCCACAATCATATCCTTCATTTTGCTGACATTGAGTGCAAGGTTGTTGTCGTTACACCATTCAACGAGCTGATCTATCTCCCTCCTGTACACGTCCTCATTGGTGTTTGTGATTCTGCCGACAACTGTGATGTCATCAACAAACTTGTAGATGGCATTGGAATTGTACCTGGCCACACAGTTGTGAGTGTATAACGAGTAGAGGAGTGGGCTAAGCACATATCCTTGGGATGCGCCTGTGTTGAGAATAGTGAGGAGCAGAAGTTGTTTACAGGATCTCTGACAAAGATATTTACTTCAATCTTATGCACAAGTGAGAAGCCAAAATCTGGAGGGTGAATAATAATACGACTTTGTTTCAAAAGGACCTTAAGGATAAACCAGCGAACAGCTGGCCAGTGAACTTAATGTCACTCATCGGTATGGTACCAGAGGAGATTATGAGATCCAGGATCTCCCTGCACTTTGAAAGGCCAGGACTATTTAGGGATTGTGAGCATGGGAAATCATTTCTCATGAATTTGATTGAGTGTTTTGAAAAACACTCATGAGGAAAATTGATGAGAGCAGGACCACGTGGACTTTAGCAAGGCTTTCGACAAGGTCCCACATGGTAGGCTGATCTGGAAGCTTAGATTAAATGCGAACCAGGATAAGCTGGCCAATTGGATACAGAGTTGACTTGATAGTAGAAGACAGAGTGTGGTTACTCAGTTGGAAGGCCTGTGACCAGTTGTGTGCTGATAGGATTGGTGCTGAATCCACTATTCCGTGACATCTATATTAAAATAATAATATGGTTATCAATGTCAGTAAGTTTAGAATGACACCAATATTGGTGATACAGTGGTCATTGATACAGGTTATCAAAGATTACAACAGGATCTGGATAAGATAGGAAAGTGAGCCCAAGAATGGCAAATAGAATTTAAATTGGACAAGAATGAGCTGTAATACTTTGATAGCGTTACGAACCCAGAGGACCCCAAAATCCATCAGCAATAGATATTCACCAAGACAAATGGTTTCTTAAACAAAATTGCTTTTAATTATCATTAAACATGAAAACAGGATCAAACTCTAACTTATTACTATTAACTGAATTAACCTAACTTAACCCCCTTCTAATTCTAAGCGCACATGTTTGTAATGTGTGTGTGTAAGTTTAGAAAAGTTCTTTAATTCACAGTACAATCTAACTTCTAACTCCTCCAAGTTCACTGGTTGCAGGCAATTCTTATACTATGGACAGAATTGATGAATTTTACCAGGCTTGAAAAGTACTGCTAAGGAAGGTTCTTGTTAGTTTTCAGAGATTTGTTGATCGCTGGATACAAACTGATTCCTTCTAATCAGCTATGTCAGGGTTTTCTAGATGATAACCTCTTTCTTTCAGGTCACCACAGAGTTCCTTTTTGTTTCTCTTATTTCAAATGAAACTTTAAGCAGCCAGTCCTCTCCTCTTGCATGGACCATAATGGCTTTGACCAGGCTGAACTAAGAACTCACAACCTGTCTTCAAAATGGGGTTTTCCACAAGCTTTCCAGCTTGTCCTGTTCCAGTCCCAGCTGCTGCTGCTGAACTGTAGAACTGTCTCTCTATCTCTCTTCCAGAGAAAAAAGCTGGTTTTACTCTCTGCTTGCAAAACCACATGACCCTCTTAGAACAGCAAACTGCAGTCAGACAGACTGTGGTTCCTAAACTGATTCTCTTGAGTTCTTTCATTTGTTGCTTTTCAAAACAACAATCCATTAGTGAAGCCTCTATTGGCACTTCCCAAAGCTTTTGCAAAGGTCATTGGAGCCTGCCTGTCTGGCTTGAGCAGAGCTCCAGTATTTTACATGAAATCTGTTCTAAAATGTTTGTATATGACCTACACTAAAACCCTGTCCCAATTTTTCTCCTTTAAAAATATCTATTTACAATATAAAATATAACATAATCTGTCACAATAGGATAAACCAGGGGAGGGTTTATGTGGTGAATAGTCGCGCCCTGGGGAGTGTTGGAGGACAGAAACTTGGAAATCAGGTACAAAAAATTAAATGTATATGTATCCACAACATGGTAGAAATGGATTCTAGCTATTTAAACCCAATGAACCTACCACTTGCGTGTATTTTAGAACATGGGTGGAAACCAGAGCACCTGGGGAAAACCTACACTGGACACAAAGAACATACAAACTCCTTACACACAGCACCATATTCAAACACAGGTCGGTAGTGCTGCAATAACATTGCACTAAGCTCTATTGTAACTAACTGTGTCCTCCATGTTCCTTCCATGAAATGGCAACACTTGGACAGAGTGTTGAAGGAGACATTTGGAAAACTGCCTTCATAATTAGGCATGGAATTTAGCAGCAGGGAGATCAAGTTACAACTATACAAGACATAGGTGAGATCACATTTGGAGTATTGTACGTTTGGTTTGGTCACCCAGCTGTAGGAAGCATTTAGCCGGAAAGGGTGCAGAAAAGATTCACAGCAATGTTTCCATAATTTATGGGCTTGTATTATTAAGAATTTTTCTCCCTGGAGTGTCAGAGGTGAAAGGAAAGACAGTTTAAGTGTTTCTATTTTAGATCATGCAGCGCATAATTGAATTAAATCACCAAAACTTTTTTTTCCCAGGGTAAAGGAATATAAAACTTGAGAACATAGATTTAAGGTGAAAGGGGACTTGAGGGGCACCTTTTTTTACACAGAGGATGGTGAGCATATGAAAAGAGCTGCCAGAAGTGGCAACTGTAACATTCATAAGACATTTAAATTGGCTCAAAGATATGAAAGGTTTGGAGAGAAATGGGATCAGCTTTGTTGAGTCAAAAGGCTTATTTCCATGCTTGGAACTCTTTGACTCCATGCCACAGTGTTGTCCGCTACCATGATGTATAGTTTCGTTTTGGTTATTATGAGAAACTCCATTTTGCTTTGCCAGAATAGATCCTAAAGATATATTCTTAGGTTAATGGCACTATCCAGGACTTCCTAATGTGCATATTACTGACCCCCAATTGTCCCCTCTATAGCTGAATTAATCTTAAACTCATTGCATTGTTTGTTTGCATATAAAGGCATATGTCTGCATGACTCTGTCTGGTCTGTTTAGTACAAATTTCTCTTTGGCGATTCTCTAATCAAACTTGTCTCAACATTGAAAATCAACTTTCCTGGCCTTATTTTTGCTTGCTATCCTGTTTCTACCTTTACACATTTTTCTGGAGTTACCAGTTACATTGCTTTAATTTGGTGTGCTTATGAAGCAGGATCTCTGATACAGTGGTTGCTAACATTTCCAGCAAATCTTGCCATTGAATTATATCATATGTATTATTCTGCATAATATTTCTAATAAAAATGTAATGCCGAATAGGTAGGTACATGTAATGCAATGCTTCTTTTGCAGTCTTAATATCTAATAGGCTATGTCACAAAACACCAAATATTTTGTATCAACTATGCAGTTTAAGAAATGTTACTGATATTGAGAATATCAAACAAGCCAGTAGGCTTTTGCAGAACTAAAAATTGGCCTACTAATGGATCGGAGCTTTGGTGTAATTGCCTATAATATGTGCAATATTTTCCATCCTGGAAACATTGCTGAAGGGCAGATGCAATAATGCAGTTTCAAAGACATCCTTGTTTGTGACTCTCTAATGGTTCCTAACAGGAAGGAAATGCAATTTGAAAGAACCTGATGCATCTAATTCATTGTTATGGGGTTTTGTTGATCTCCTTAATAACTCTCAGTAAATGGAAAAACAAAATGCAAATGCATACAGCATTGAAGTCCATTGTTAAGTTGTACTTAGGAAACCTAAGTGAATACATCAGCTTTCTAGGGTAAGAAAAATATAGAGATCACAGAACAATCAATATTTACTTGTCAATGAAAGAGAATGGGGAAGATTTGGGTGGAAATAGTAGGAGAGAAGTGCGAGAGAGAGAGAGAGAGAGAGAGAGAGAGAGAGAGAGAATGATCCCTGCAGATTCACAAGTGAAGTGTTGCCAACACTCTCGCCACCATTCAGCTCCCCAAATAGTCCTTCCAAGTGAAGCAATACCTTACATGAATCTACAGGAGTCATCTGTGTACCACACAGATAACCACACCAGCAGTGCGAGTATAAGACAGCTTTAATAAACTAATGGGTACACTAAGAGGTCTTGTCTCTCTGCAAGACGAACCTGGAAGGCTAGACTGTAGCTCTGGACTGCTTGATAGACAAGGTCACTGGGATGACCCCTGGTGACCTAGTGGTGTAATGACATATCACCCCAATCTGCAGGAGTCAGCTCTCATTGTGTTCTTTGCGTCAGGGAGGCTGGGCGTGAACTGAGAAACTGTTTAGTTCTGTGCCTTTGCTTTATCTGCTTTGGTGGTGGGGATCTGCCAGGCGCAACCTATTTCAATTCCCCACTCCCATGATGACGTGGCTGACCATAGTTTTATGCACTGCCAAACTGGGACTGCCCGCAGATTGGAGGAGCAACACCTTATATTCTATCTGGGCACCCTCCAATCAGGTGGCATTAACATCAATTTCTCTGGTTTCCATTGCTCCCCCTTTTCCTATTTCTCCTTCCTCCAGCTCTGCACTCACAGAGTGTAGCGAACTGGGACTCACGAGAAGTATGCTGTACTAATGACTGGTTCCCCCGCTCCTGGCTCCTCCCCCCAGGAGCCCGTATATAACCCTGGTTTCCCGCCTAAATCCAGAACCCCTCTGAAGCCTATTCATGAACCCTACTTGTGTTGTAAGCTGATAAAAACGTTAGTTCTCCCTCTGACTGGAGGGAGAACTACGCTACACAGAGCCATCCCTTTGCCCCGATCAATTCTCACTTTTCCTCTCCTGTCCACCTATCCATGTCCAATTTTTGCTTTTGCTTCTCGGCCTGTGCTCCTTCCTCTGCTCTCTCTTCCCTTCTCCCCAACTTTTTTATTCAGGCATCTTCCTGCTTGTTGCTCATACCTCGAAGAAGGGTTCAGGCATGGTTACATATCTTTATCTCGTATGGACCCTGCGATACCTGCTAAGTTACTCCAGCATTTTTGTGTTTTTACTATAATCTCAGAATCTGCAGACTTTCGTATTTCATTCTCTGGGATTTGTCATACACAGATTTAGAAGGCAAGGGCACTTTTCTGACATTACTTTGTTTTGCTTTAATGTTTTTAATTGCTTTAAGCCTTTTTTATGTGACCAAGTCAATTTTATTTATCAATGTTTAAAAAGATAATGTATGAAGTTTTAATTAATTTTACATATCAGCTCTCAGTTTCACCTTCTGTCAGATTAATTTGAGGATTTCTGGTTTTCTACACCATCTGATTACTTTCCAGCTGAAAGAATTTCATCCCCCATCTGTGCTAAATGCAAAAATCTAATTTCCTTACTTACCTCTCTACAAGCTCCAATAAATATTTTCTCTTGCTCAATGAGAATCATACAGTAAAACCAATAAATATTTAAATGCATGATATATTTTCAAATAAGGCAGGCAATAGTTTTGATCCAAAGGGATACTGCTGACAGAGTGAGATTTTAATGAAAAAAGACAGAGATGTTTTATCATTATTGACACTTACGTTACTTTTTTGCAACAGAGATGTCTCAAGTAGTTTGCCCTTCTTAAAACCACTTTGAATCTTGTCTTAAATTTGATGTTTTACAAGAAACTCCATGTCACAACTGCTTTAACCGGTTTGATGTCTAATACTTATGGAGAATATATCCTGGAATATTTAAATTATCAGTCAAGTAATCTTTTGTTGTCCTGTTCTGATTTTATTTCATGTCCAGCTTCATTTAAAAATTCTTTATCTTCTGAGATGATGTATTCTTGAACAGAATAAACAAGTGTGCCATTCCTCTAAAACATCGAATGAAGTTATGTTGCCGAGATATTTCATTCAGTTAATTTGTTCCATCACTTGCGTTTTGACTACATCCCATCTGCATTAAATACAGTTTTTAGTTTGCAAGAGAGATGAAGGGTAATGTAAAAACAATTGGTATTTCAATACCAATATGGTATTTCAATAACAACTTGTACTTACATAACATATCTGAATTAGGTACAGGTTAACATCACAAAATCTTGGTTAAAGTTGATGAGTGTAACTCTCATAGCTGCTGCCTTATGAATGAGATGGTGAACAAAGCACAAGTCTGCCTTTTTGGTTGAACCTAATTTGTCCCATGTTTCAAGATAGTATAAGGTTTTGCTCATTATATTGCAGTTCATATTAACCTTGAATCAATGCACAAGACAAATTATAGTGAAACCCTGATTTTGCGCACCCTGATTTAATGCAGATTTGGATATAAGGCGATGAGTCATTGGACTCGGGCATTGGGGACATCAGGACGTCAGGCTCCCAGCAAAAGCGGAGCATCAGGTTCCCGGCAGAAGCGGGGACATTGGGCTCCCAGGTTGAATTAAAATGCATACAGAATGACTGGGATGTTCCAAATAAAGGAGAAATGGAAATGATGTAGGTATGCAAATTAAAAAGGGAAATACAGTGAAACCCCGATTTAGCGCGACCCCGTTTCTTTCACAATGAGATCTTATGGAAATCAACGATCTCATTTGAATGGGGTTTCACTGTATCATCATTGCTTTCCTATGCATGGCTTTTCAGTGTATGAAAATTGGCTAAATCCAGAAATGGACTACCTGCAGAGTGAAAAAGTTGCCCCTCGGGACACTCTTAATTCTCTCACTTTAAACCTGTGCCTAAAATCTTTTGCACTAGCAAAAGACTAGGAGCATTCATTTTACCTTGCCCCTCATGATTTTCTAAACCTCTAAGGTCACCCCTAAACCACCTATAATCGAATGAAATGAGATCCAACCTATCCAACATCTCCCTATAACTCAATCCTTTCAGGCCCAGTAACATCCTGGTGAATCTCCTCTGCACCCTCTCCATTTTATTGATATCCTTCTAGAGCGGCGCAACTAGATGTAAGACTTTCTTTATTTTCTCGCAGAGAATACAATCAATTTCTTTATGATATCATAAGTGAGCCTGAACAAATAATAAAGAAAAGTACTGGTAAAAGAAAATGCATTGTAACCAAACCTGAGAAAGTAGAGAATGCTTGCAGGAAGATAGGGTAAAAAAAAATTCCGCGGACACATCAAAGTAAGGCTACAAAGAAAAATTGTGATAAAATATTTGAAGTTCATATATCAGCTGATTCCAGCATCTTCTAGAGCAGGGGTCCCCAAACATTTTAGACCATCGACCCTTTCATGGAATCCTTGATCCCTCATAGATCCACAGCCATGTACAAAAAATATAATAAATATTAAGTAGACTTGCAGTTTCCATGTACTCTGTGAGTCTCTGTGAGACTGTGTTCTGTATCCCCTCCCCCCTTGAAAATCTCATGAAATATAGTGACACTAAAAGGAAAAACTGTTCTCTGTTATTGTGGAAATCATGAGAAATGTACAAAATATTGAATATAATCTTTGAATCCAACATAAAAGTTTTTAAGCTTACCAAAATAAGTGGAAATACAGCAGGATAAATGAATATGTTGCATGAGTATGCATTGGATGTCTCTGGACTAGTTGGTGCCATTAGGCAGGAAATGATCTGGCCGGGGTACTCAGCCTAGCGTTGCCACAACACAAATTTTTGTTTCATATTGAAAATAAAGCTAAACTAAGCTAAAATGTTTTAAAATGTAGCAACACTTCCATGCTAATGATGAATAATATAGTTATCAAATATTTTACAAAACAAAGCAAATGAGTAAAGAAAATCCAAATCAATTCATTCATGTGGAAATAGGTATGATAACAGTCCATTGTCTTGTGATTCCAACAAAATATAAATTATTATATCTATATTATTATCATAATGTTTAAGTAATCAGAATATAAAAACTAATTATATATAAATCAGAAATGTGTATCAGCAAGACTTCCTGCCAATTTTCTGCTCATCGCCTCAGAGCAGCTGCAAGTAACGTGTCAGAGACTGGTGTCCGGGCCTCCCAGCAACAACTCAAACTTTGTTACAACACCCCAATCACCAAGTAACAAATCTGTAAATTAAGAAAGTAAGTGATTACAATAACAGTTAAAAAAAAACCCTTAGCTTCTGGCCGGGAAGATGCCAAACGGAGCTGGGCCCAAGTCTTCAGCTTCGGCTACAGCCGGAGTCGGTGAGGGTGAATCCATTCTCAACGTTGGGTGCAGTGCCGTCCGCATCAAAGAAGTTGCCTGGGTCTCCTGGGCAGGAGCGGGGACTTCGGGCTCTACAATTCTTTTTACCCCAAAGGTTCAATCAACCCCCCCTGGCATTTATCGAACTCTTTCGACCCTCTGCCATTTTTCAATCCCATTCAATCACATTTAACTCATAGCCATAAAGCAGATCATGATGTCTAGATTTTGGCTCTGAAAAGTGTGTACGTATTGCATGCAGCATACCTTTTCTCCATTTTGGGCATGCATTGGTTCAGTTACCTTGTATTCTTTATCTGAAACTTATTCTAGTACAACACTGAATTATCGTAATCAACTCTGGCAGCTAAGGAGGAAGCCAAGGGAGTCATATACTCTGAATGCAAAAAAATTCCTGGTTTGCACCCTTCTGGGTGACTTCAATGCCATGATTGAAAAATATGCAATTCTCTGGAAAGGAGTTAGTTGGGAAAGACAACTCAAATATGATTCTCCTTCTGACATAATGCTTGGAGCATTTCTTTATCACAACCAATGACTTTCTTGTCAGAAATACAAGCACAAGACCTCACAGATACAACTATAATCCAGGCTCGACCTCCTGACAGATTATAGCCCCTTTCACTCTTGTAAGTGGTCCCGGGAATTAACGGCTAATCAGCCTAATAAGGGTCTAGTGTGAAAGGAAAATATTCTCAATGCTGGCATCTCATGCTGGGGATTGACTGCCTTGACCCCTTTGACAATCCCCAGCACCTGCAGACACCAACATTATGATTTGGCAAGTGTAGAATGGGCAATTGCATTACGTGATAGGAAAGACACCATTTTTTTGCGTGAACACATTAAAGCCAGTGGGGAAATGTGCTGCTGACAAGCTGGAGTCCATGTCCTCATGCCCATCTGGGTTTGTCACATAGGGATATTGGGGGTTGGCGTGGAGGAGACCAGTGGGTCGATCTTATGACAGTCCATGCCTGAGGAGCAGAACTGGTCCTGGGGACATCAACCAGGACGGCAGTGTGGTCCCTGACGTGGACCTCCGGAGGAAAGAAAATATTTGTTCATGTGGCGTGGTGCTGGTGGCCATGCACAGGAGGGACTAAATGAGTGGAGCTCCTGAGGGAGGACCTCTTGCCAATGGGAAATGGGCAGGCCTTTCAGTTTCAGGCCTAGGAGGACTGCCTTCCACATGGTGGTGTTTTCCCTTTCCACCTGGCCATTTGCCTGGGGTTTGTGGGCTCTCTAGGTTCAATAATCCCCTCACACAGAAGCTGTTTTACCTCTGTCTCCCGTCTCTCCTCTGTATCGCCTGCTCTTAGTAGCGACAGGCTTACAATTGAGGGTGAGATTGGTGAACAGGGTCGGGGGAAGATGGACAGCCTGCAGGTTGGTTGTGGTGGGTGGATCGCGATTTGCTGCTTGGTTACATGCAGAGGGGAGGGCAGGCAGTTTAAAAACTGGTGGTTGCAGACCCTGGGGAAGGATGGGGCGGATTGAACTCCATAAGGATGCTCTTGAGATGGCATTGGAAGTCCAACCTCAGTATCATGGGCGCACAGAGCAGCTTAAAGTTTTTATACTTCGTGGCACGTATGGTCAATGTCACTATGCAGTAGCTGCAGATCTCTACCAAGGAGGATTTGGAGGCCATAGAGATCCTGAAATGTGCTGGGGTCACCATGAGTGAATAATGCTCCACAGTATTGGGGTGTATAAAACTCTCAGTGCTCCCGCTATCAAACAGACAGCTCATTAAGCAACCATTTACCTTCACGTCCATCATCAAAAAGGCAAGCAGGTGAGGGCTATCCTGGTTGAGTGTGATTGATGCCAGTACTAGGTGGTTGTCCAGGTCACTGTCCAATCTTGACCAGTAAGGTCGCGCCAGCGATCTAAACTGGTAAGATGGCAGCCTCCGTGGTGCACACAGTGCTGTTGCTCGAGGACAGAAGTGTCGCTGGAAGTGATGCTGGAAAGATGGTGGCTGCCACCACTGCCCACATGCGGTGCTGCTATGGAAAGGAGAATTCTGGACTTACAAACTTTTGCGTAGCGTCCCTTCTTTCCACATCCTGAGTATACTGCTTTCTTGGCTGGGCATCACTTCCCGGGGTACTTCTGTTGACCGCAGAAGTAGCATTTCAAGTGGTCAATGGTGGCGGCAGCCAAAGTGAAGTTGTGGTGCCCCTGCATGGTGGCAGCCTGTGATTCTCCATGTCCCAAGATGCAGCACCCATGTGTTGTCGGAGGAGAATGAGACCGTGTTACTGAGGGCTACATCAAATGTTTTGGGTATCTCCTCTGCAAGGTCAGTTCATGCTGTTCCTGCAGCTGCTGGAGAATATAATCTGATCGGACACCTGCTACACAGGTGTCCCGAATGAGCTCGTCTGTATAGACATCTGCAGTAAAATCCCTGCAGCCACAGGCTCGCCCGAGTTCACGCAGGACTCGAAAGTATTCTTTGAGGGGCTCACCAGATTGCTGTTAGCGACTGGCCAGAAAATGTCTTGTGTAGACCTTGTTTGTCCTCGGCCTGTACTGGTTTTGGAGCTTTTCCATTGCCTCTTCATAAGTAGTGCAGCCTCCGATCACTGTATAGGTGTGGTGACCAATCCACAATTGTAGTAGACAAAGCTGATCCCACAATTTGAGTAGAGGGTTGAAGAAAGTCATTGAAACAATGTAGCCAGAGCTCGAATCGATCTGGGGCTTTGAGCGATTGCGTATCAAGGTCTACCTTGTCCAGCCTCATCAACTTGTGCATCGCGTTAAAAAATTATGGGGAAAAAAAATGATACACTATACATAACTTCAAAAGAATGGAAGTTACCAAAAGATAGGCTTTTATTCCAATAAGACTGAACGTGCCCTCATGTTGCTGGTCCGATTCCAGGGTTCGTACTGGAGGATGGACTTGGGCATAACTGCCTTTATCAAGGAATTCCAAGGGGAGGAGTCACAGGGATAGTCAGCAAAGAGGCGGGCCAGCCATACACACAGAGACAGTACAAATGGAACAAATAGCATAGCTGTGGGATCACCGCAGTTTTATTGACTTTTAAGGGAAATGAGTCAGTTATTATCTTCATTTCCACACAGGACTGTCACAATAGCCTCACATATGGTTTGCAGACCATGGCCTCTGTCTGTCAGGGATTTTTTTCTGGAGGAGGGAGATGAGATGCATCAGGCCCTCCACTCTATCAGGAAGTGCTCTTTGTTACGCTTGCAGATATTATGCAAGTCACAGAAGGCAGCAACAACCTCTGACGCAAAGGTGGTATTAATACCTATTTGTTTCGACAGGCAGCTCTAGTGACCTTTGAGATGGCCAAAACGCATTCTCCACAACCATTCTTACAGAGCTCAGGATGATGGATCCCTCCATCGGCATTTTCTCAGTGGATAGGTGAGTTCCCCGACCAAATATGTAGGTATTCCTGAAGACCTATGATAAAATCAATGAGATTTGCTTGAAGCAGAAGGAAACAATGGCAGTGCCAACTCACCAGTATCATGTGTCACGTTCAAAGCAAGGGCCCATCCAACACTTTAGATGATAACGTGTACATGTTGAAGTATTGTCATGCACTGTGTTAGATTTACTTACATCACTGGAGAATAGAATAATCGTCTACATCCTCAGCCATTCTGTAAATGGGAGTGTTCAGAGGAATGTGAGCATTATGCGTGTGACCTGGCAAACCCACATACACATCTGTGAAGCTGGAAACACGAGAGGTGAAAGCGAGGACGACATAATGCCAACATTTTCAGGTGAGGAAATCTGATATTAATGGATAATTCAACCTTACCAGCAGTTGTGGTCGACAGCAGCTTGAAGAATGATGGAGTATCATCTTTTTCGATAATAGTAGGATGCTGGATCATCCTGTGTGATAATGATGAGAACATGTTTGCTATCGACAGCACCAGCACATATCGGATAACCACCCCTTTTTTCAAATGCCTGAAGACATGTGGTCTCCTGAAGACACTCCCCAGTTGGCAGCCTAATGAAACAAGGCATGAGGTTTTTTTCATTGAGGCAGTCACCTGAACACAGTGGAGATGCCAACACCTAAAAGAACACTCATGGAATGATACTCTCCAGGTGTGGCATACCACCACAAGGCTATTGTAAATCTGACCTGGGATTCCAGAGGACTTTCTGTGTTCTTACACTTCAGGTGTGGCTCCAGTATCCCAGCAATGAAATCAAATGTAGCACAAGACATTCGTAGATACTCATGCCACTGGCCATCATCATAACTTTCGAAGACTTCATTCCAGAATACGGTCTCTGAGGTCTCTCCTTCTTCCCTATACTTCTGCTATTAGGTACCTTATCAAGATACTTCATTATAACCAAGCGATTTTACGGTGGTCTCCCAGCTCAACCGCACTCTCCTCCTCAAACACTTCACAGGTTCGACACAAGATATTAAAATTCTGTCACTTGAGATCAAGTGTCCGTTGTTTTTTTTTCAGAACCAGTTACTCTTTGCACCAAATTACAGATAAGGAGCATGATAAGACTTGACTGTTTGGTGATAGATTTGCACATCTTCAGGATGTCCAAAGCTATCTGTCTGATGTCTGCCGTTGTACAGAATGAGATGACATCACTTCCGCCTTTTGTGTGTTGCGTTATTCTAGCACTTCTGATTGAAGGTAGAACAGAGCTAACGCGAGGATGGCTCCTTGCAAGTGTGAAAGCATATAGTGTCCCAGTTAGGAATGGTCAAAACGTGAAAAGCTAAACAGCCATTCCTATCCCGGGACACTGAACAGCCGATTTAGCGGGACACAAGTCTGAAAGGGCCTTATGATAACATCAAACAAGGGACTAGAAAGATGGCTGCATACAATGCTAGAAATAGAGGAGATGTCCACTGCAGCATAATTTACTCTGTTATCTCCACTGACCTGCAACCAAACCAACAGTGGTAACTGAAATTCCATTACAAGAAAATTAATGTTGAAGTTCTTATGAAGTCTTCTCTTCTCAGATCATATAACAATTACAGCACAGAAACAGGGCAGTTTGACCCTTCTCGTCCATGCCGAACACCTACTCCTATCTAGTCCCATTGACCCGCACCTGGTCCATAACCCTCCACACCTCTCTCGTCCATATACCTATCCAACTTTTCCTTAAATATTAAAATTGAACCCGCATCTACCACTTTGGCTGGAAGCTCATTCCACACTCCCACCATCCTCTGAGTGAGGAAATACCCCCTCATGTTTCCCTATTACTTTTCTCCTCTTCAATCTCAAACCATGTCCTCCTGTTTGAATCTCCCCCACTCTTAATGGAAAAAGCCTGACCAAATTGACTCTATCTGTCCCCCTCATAATTTTAAATACCTCTATTAAATCACCCCTCGATGTTCTACGCTCCAGGGAATAAAGACCCAGACTGCTCAACTATTCCCTTTAACTCAAACCCTGAAACCCCTGCAACATTCTCGTAAATCTCCTCTGCTCTCTCTCTCTCTCTCTCTCTCTCTCTCTCTCTCTCTCTCTCTCTCTCTCTCTCCATTTTGTTTATATCCTTCCTATAATTTGGTGACCAAAACTGCACACAATATTCCAAATTTGGCCTCACAAAGTCAATCTGATAATGATCAACCAACAGCAGCAGAGAGAATTCAGTGTATAGGCTGCCCTGAAGACCTCCTAATTAGCACATGTGAAGAAGCAGCATTGATATCAATGAAGAAAATGTAGTCCAGGTTTAATAAGAAAGACTGGAAAATCTAGGAGCTAATTAACTACAAGGGCAAGGAAATCAATAACATCTCAGGAGGGGGGGGGGGTGGGGGGGATGAAACAATTCTATGGGCACCTGAAGGCTCAGCTCAAAACCAATAGTTGGTGAAATGAATGTGGTCCAGTAACCTAAAGATAACCATGAAATAATGAAATGAGCAGTTTCTCCAATGTTGTCAAGGACAAATGCAATCAAAACACCCAAAAGCCCACTTTACTGATAGCCAAGAACAGATGAGAACCAATGAAGGAGAAAAAAAAGACACATATCTGGAAGGATTTTTGATGTACGATCAATTGCACAAAGACTGAAGTAATCGAAACTGAAGGCATTTGTTTGCAAGAGATGGACAGCATCCTTGTGTTGGTCACTCACACTGACCTGGACTTGAACTGGGGGTAGGGTTGTGGCATGACAGCCTTTATGGGAAGAAAGGGGAGGAGTCACGAACTGGCCAGTGAGAGCAGGGCCAACCAGGAAAGGTCATGTAATTTACATATGACAAATATGTACAATAGTGCTTTCATTACATTCACCCCCTCTTTTAAAAGAAAGTCCTGGGGTGCATAGTGTGGTCAGCCGACCCTCATAAGTTCAGTCTGTCCAATGGTCTTCTTTGGCATTGTTACCGGCAAGTCCCTGTCCGGGGGTCTCTAGCAGTCTCCGTCGACTTCAGCTGATCCTGGTTGGCTTGGCGGGGGTACTTGACTGGGCCAGGGGATGGGGGTATGTGTGTGTGTCAACTGTCAGGTTGGCAGGGGTGGTGGGAGTTGGGAAATTAGGCCCTGGAGAGCTGGGGTGGCATACCTGTTGACTGGTTTGGGGGATTTCCAGAGGATCCCATGTGTGCCAGGTCCCGGATAGATACCGTCTCCTTGTGCCTGTCTGGGAATGCCACATAGGCATACTGTGAGTTTGTGTGGAGCAGCTGGACACTCTTGACTAGAGGGTCAGACTTATGGGTCCTCACATGCCTGTGGAGTAGGACCGGCCCGGGGAACATCAACCAGGTAGGTAAGGTGGTTCCTGACACCAGTCTCCTGGGGAATGTAAACAGTCTCTCATGAGGTGTCTCATTGGTGGCCATACACAGCAGGGACCAGATAACATGGAGCACCTCTGTGAGGATTTCTTGCCAGTGGGGGATGGGAAGCCTTTGGACTTTAAGGCCAGTAGTACTGCCTTCCAGACCATGCCGTTCTCCTGTTCCACCTGGCCATTCCATTTGGGGTTATAGCTGGTGGTCCAGCTAGAGATGATGTCTTTGGTCAGCAAATATTGATGCAGCTCGTTGCTCATGAAGGTCAAATCCCTGTCACTGTGGACATAGCAGGGGTATCCGAAGATGGTGAACAAGTTATTCAGAGCCTTTTTGACAGTAGCTGCAATCATGTCTGGGCAGTGGATGGCAAAGGGGAACTGCAAGTACTCTTTGATGAGGGTGATGAAGTACACATTGTAAGTACACATTGTGATTCATGGAGGATAGATGTCCTTTGAAGTCCATACTCAAACGTTCAAAGGGGCAAGTGGCGTACTGGTCAGGCTGGTAGAAGCAATCCCGACAATTTTTGGTCAGCGTCCAGATGTCCTCAATGGAGTAGAGGAGATTACGGTCCTTGATAAAGTGAAAAAAATGAGTGATCCCTGGGTGGCAGAGCCTGCAATCAATCACTGGCGCAATTCCCCTGAGACAGGGGATTGGAGAGCTCGTTGAATTTTCTGGGCCGGTGCAGTGTCATAATTGTATTGTATGTGGAGAGCTCGATTCTCCACCTCAGAATTTTATCATTTTTGATTTTACCCTGATGCTGATTGTTAAACATGAAAGTGACTGCTCATTGGTCGATCAGCAGGGTAAAATTCTTACTGGTGAGATAATGTCTCCAGTGCTATACCGCTTCAACGATAGCCTGGACCTCTTTCTCAATGGAGGAGTGCTGGATCTCAGGGCCCTGGAGGGTACGCAAAAAAATGCTATGGGCCTGCCTGCCTGGTTAAGTGTAGTGGCCAGGGCAAGGGCCAATGCATCGGTCTCAACCTGGATCAGGATGGATTCGTCCACTGTATGTATCATAGCTTTGCAATGTCAGCTTTTATATGGTCGAATGCCTTCCAGGCTTCTGCTGATGGGGGAAAACAGTGGACCTGATGAGGGGTCGGGACTTCTCCATGTAGCTGTGGACCCACCGAGCGTAATAAGAGAAAAACGCCAGGCACCTTTTCAGAGCCTTGAGGGAATGGGGGAGAGGGATTTCTAACAGTGGGTGCATGCAGTTGGGATCGGGACTGATGACTCCATTCTCCACAATACAGCCTAGAATAGCCAAGTGACATGTGCTGAAGAGACACATCCCTGTGTTAAACATCAAGTTGAGGCATTTTGCAGTGTGGAGAAATTTCTAGAGGTTCCTATCATGCCCTGCTGATCATGGACGCAGATGGTGACAATGTCAAGGTATGGGAAAGTGGCCCGTAGCCTGTATTCATCCACCATCTAATCCATCTGTCTCTGAAAGACTGACACTCCATTCGTGACTCCAAAGTGGACCCTCAGGAAATGGTAAAGCCGGCCATTCCCCTTGAAGGCGATTATACTGTCGGACTTCGGGGTGACGGGGAGCTGGTGGTATGCGGACTCAAGGACTATGGTGGAGAGGACATTGTCGTGTGCAATCTGGTTCACCATGTCAGCTATGCGGGACAGGGTATGCGTCCAGCCGGGTGAACCTATTGATGGTTTGGGAGTAATTGATGACCATCTGGTGTTTCTCCCCACTCTTCATCACCACTATCTGGGCTCTCCAGAGGCTTGTACTTTGTTCTATCATCCCCTCAGCAAGGAAGAGTCTCACCATATAACCATATAACCATATACAGCACAGAACAGGCCAGTTTGGCCCTATTAGTCCATGCCGGAACAAATCCCCACCCTCCTAGTCCCACTGACCAGCACCTGGTCCATACCCCTCCAATCCTCTCCCCTCCATGTAATTATCGAGTCTTTCCTTAAACGTAAATAACGTCCTTGCTTCAACCACCTCTGCCGGAAGCTTATTCCACATCCCAACCACCCTTTGTGTGAAGAAATTTCCCCTCATGTTCCCCTTATAATTTTCCCCCTGCAATCTCAAACCATGGCCTCTGGTTTGAATATCCCCCACTCTTAATTGAAAAAGCCTATCCACGTTGACTTTCTCTGTCCCTTTTAAAATCTTGAACACCTCCATCAAATCCCCCCTCAGTCTTCTATACTCCAGAGAAAAAAGCCCCAGGCTGCTCAACCTTTCTCTGTAACTCAGACCCTGACATCCTGTCAACATTCTCGTGAACCTTCTCTGTACTCTCTCTATTTTGTTTATATCCTTCCTATAATTTGATGACCAAAACTGTACACAGTACTCCAAATTTGGCCTCACCAATGCTTTGTACAATTTCATCATAACATCCCAACTCTTGAATTCAATACTCTGATTTATGAAGGCCAACATTCCAAATGCCTTCTTCACCACTCTATCTACCTGAGTATCAAATTTGAGGGTACTATTTACCATAACTCCTAAATCCCTTTGTTGCTCTGCACATCTCAATTGTCTACCATTCAATGTTTATGACCTATTTAGATATGCCTTTCCAAAATGCAACACTTCACACTTATCCCCATTAAATTCCATCAGCCATTTCTCAACCCACTCCTCTAGCTTTCCTATATTTCTTTTTAAGCTACGGTAATCTTCCTCACTGTCCACAATACCACCAATCTTTGTATCCTCTGCAAACTTACTTATCCAATTCACCACCCCTTCTTCCAGATCGTTAATATAGATACCAAACAATAGTGGACCCAGGACCGAACTCTGAGGAACTCCACACTAGTCACCGGCCTCCAATTTGATGAACAATTTTCTACCAGTACTCTCTGACACCTCCCATCCAACCATTGCTGAATCCATTTCACTATCTCCTTATTTATACCTAATGCCTCCACCTTTTTTCCTAATCTCCTTTGAAGAACTTTGTCAAAAGTTTTACTAAAGACTAAATAGACAACATCCACAGCCTTCCCTTCATCAATCTTTTTTGTAACCCCCTCGACATATAAATCACCACCTCTGACATATAAATGCCCTGCCCCCGGCACTACATTGCCGACTTTTAGTGATGACAGGCTTACAGTCAGGGGTGAGATTAGCGAACAGGGATGGGGGAGAGAGCTGGAGCATGAAGAGACCACATGTCAGACGTGGTGATTTGGTTCGGGGTTGCTGGTTGGCCCTGTGGGTTTGGGGCTGCTGGTCGGCTACATGGTGATGGGGAGCAGGTAGTTTAAAAACTGCACGTTACAGACCATGTGGGGGGATGTGGCCTATCATACTCCATGATGACACTCTTTAAGTTGCACTGGAAGTTTAATCCATTAGGATGGGTGCAAAGAGCTGTGGCAGCACGAGGAGTGTAAAGTCACGATAGACCAAACCCTGGACAGTCAGTGTTACTGTGAAACTGCCATGACCCTTTGCTGAATGGGATTTGGATGCTAAGGAAATAATGTGACTCGCAGGCTTCACCCCAAAGGAGTAGTGTTGTGCAATGTTTGGGTGAATTAAGTTTTCAGTGCTTCCACTGTCAAATGGGCAAGTGGTGGGGTGGCTGTTTATCTGAATGTCCATCATGACCCTGGAGAGTTGATGGGTGTGTCCTGATCCAGAGTTACTGATGCCAGTATCAGCTTGTCATCTGAGGAGTTCCATTGGCTGCTGGCAGTCCAGTAAGATGGTGCCCCCCCCCCACCCCATGGTGCAAAAATAGAAAAGGAGAAGGCAGAAGTGATGTCACCGAGGTCAGCGGTCTCAATGTAGTGCATGTGTGGCTGTCCCAGGTGCCCGGAAGTGACAGCCTCGAAGATGGCTGCATTTGCTCGCATGCGGCGCTTCGGGGTTTGTTTGGACTTACAGACCTTCGCAAAGTGTCCTTTCTACCCACAGTTAGAGTAGATGGTGTCCCTGGCAGCGCAGCGTTTCCTCAGGTGCTTCGCCTGCCTGAAGAAGTATCAGGTCAGGTGGTCGCTAACAGCAATGGTGGTCAGTTCAGGATGGGAGGGGCCTTGTGATCCCACCTCCTAAGATGGTGGCCCCTTTGTTCCCCATGAGGTGGCTGCATATTCGCTGGAGAACGATTCAGCGATGTGGATGGCTACCTCTAGAGTGTTCGCCAGTTCGATGGTATGAGGTAGGCTCAGTTGTCTCTGTTCGAGTAGCTTCTGTTTCACGTAGTCAGAGCGGATACATGTTACACTGGCGTCTCTGATCAGCAGCTGTGTATGTTGTTCTGCACTCACATCCTGGCAATTGCAGTCAATTGCAAGCTCCTGCAGGGCTCTGACTAAGTAATTGAAGATTTCCCCAGGTCACTGCCTGCATGAGTGGAGTATGTGCCACACATAGACCTCATTCACCTGGACTTTATACTGGTCCTTCAGGGTATCCATTGCAACTCTGGTAGTCCCATTCCTGATGTACGAGAATAGCAGGTGGACCTCATCCTCGTCATCCTGGATAGCTGTTGCGGAGGCTGTGAGGAACTTTTTGAAACAGTGGCGCCAGAGCGTGAACTTGTTAGCTGCCATGGGTTCTCTCGGGTTGATTTCTAGGCAATCCAACTTCATGCACTTGTCCATGTTCCAGGAAAAAAAATCTTGCAAATAAAATTGGTGCACGATCAATTGCACAAAGACTGAAGTAATCGAAACTGAAGGCTTTTCTTTGCAAGAGATGGACAGCATCCCTGCATTGGTCACTCACACCTGGACTTGAACTGAGGGCAAGGTTGTGACATGACAGCCTTTATGGGGAAGATAGGGGAGGAGTCATGACCAGCAAGTGAGAGAAGGGTCAATCAGGAAAGGTAATAGTGAATATGTAGAATAGTGGTTTCACTACAATTCTATGCCTTTCTCACAATTCCTCTGCCTCCATCAAACCTGAGGTCTTCCATTCCACAACATCCAAGATGTTCTCTTCCTTTAAGAAACATCGCTTCCCCTCTATTGCCATCAACTCAGCCTTTGTTTGCATCTCTTCTATTTCCCATACATCTGCCTGACTTCCTCTGACCCTAGACACAATAAGGACAGGATTCCCCTTATTGTCACCTACTATCCCACCATTCTCTGCATCCAACATATTATCCTCCGCAATTTCCACCACCTACAACATGGTCCCACCTCTTGGACTCCCTCACTCACTTATCCCTTCTCACTAGTTGGCCTTCGATACCAACCTCAATGACAACAGGAAATTCTACACTTGCACTCACACCTCCTTCCTCACTATCATTTGGGACCCCAAACAGTCGTCCAAGTGAAGCAACACTTCACTTGTGAATCTGCAGGGGTCATCTACTTCATCTCATGCTCCTGTTGCGGCCTTCTCTACATTGCAGACTGGGAGATTGTTTCACTGAGCACCTTTGCTTTGTCTGCTGCAATAACAAGGACCTCCCAACCATTTTAATACCATACCCCATTCCCGCACTGACAAGCCTGTCCATGGGCTTGTGGCACTGCCACAAGACTACCCACAAATTGGAAGAGCAGCATCTTCTGTTCTGTTTGGGCACTCTTCAACCATATAGCAATAACATCAACTTCTCCAGTTTCCATTAGACCTCTTCCCTGTCTCTTTCCCTATCACTCTGTCTCCTTTCTTTCTGCTGCACATCCTCTTCCCTCTCAATTCAGGAAGCTACCCCCTCCTCATATCACTTCTCAGCTTTGTCCTCTTCTGTCCTCTCACCCATATCCACTTTGCTTGTTTCCCCTACTTCCCTCTCTCCTCTCTTTCCAACATTTTTATTCAGGTGCCTACCTGATTTTAGCTTGTATTTGGCAAAGGGCTCAGAACTTGAAATATTGCTTATATCATTTCTCTTTCTGTAAACACTGCATGGCCAGCAGAGTTTCTCCAGCACGTTTGTGTACTACATGACCATCTAGTAGACCACTTCCAAGAACTCAACTATGTATCTGCTTTTGACACGTGTATCCATTTCATGACAAAATATTTAGTTGCATCCATCCATTGTCCTAGATCACACATGTCAAACTCTGGCCCGCGGGCCAAATTTGGCCCGCGATATAATTATATTTGGCTCGCAAGATCATTTCAAAAATGTATTAGAGGTGGCCCGCTGGCTGCCGCGCCAGTATAGCGCATGCACAGTAATACAACAAATCCCAGAATGCATTGGCGTCAGCCTGCTAATCGCCCCCACCTCTTCTGTTTACGTTGCAGGGTCTCACCGTGGACTCTGGTTTTGGGGCCTGGCCAGTGTCAGGGGAAGCCAAGGCCGCTTCCCAGCACCCGGAACCGGAGGCCTCGGGCCTGACCTCGCCAGGACCGTTGCCCACTCCCCCTCCCTGCCGCAGGCCGATCCGTGACTCACGGTGACGGGGCCATTGATCCGCCGAGATGCCGCCCTGCAGCGAGAGCCAATGCCTCCGCACTGTTGTTGTCCAACCCGATCGCCCGCAAACCCCGCCCTCCCGCACACAGGCCTGAGTAAGGATTATGAACTTTAATCTCAGGATAAAACGATCCTCCAATAGTTTCATGTCACAGTGATAAATATATTCCTGGTTAAAAATAGTCCTGCACCTGGATACAAGCTCATTAGGCATAAAACTTGAAAAGTGTGTAAATCAAAGGATATCTGTACCAATGGAAAAAGGGCATGGCAAATAACCCTGCTAGAGTTCATGCCCACAATCAGTCACCCATTTGATTGTTTCAGGAATCATGTTATTCTCCAACATTCTCAATAGCCCTCAGATTTTACTATTCGACAGCACACTAGCAACATTTGACAAATCCTCTATAGAGAAATATTATTTATTGAATATTTTATTTCTCATTTGTAAATGCTTCTGGAAAGAGTTTATCCAAAACTATTATTAAACATTTATTTTAATAAGAAAAAGTTTAACATTACATATGTTGAAAGAAGAGAAAACATGCAGATGTTGTTGAAAATTTTCAATAAATATTTAGTTCGGCCCTCGACTTAGTCCAAGTTTTTAATTTTGGCCCTCCGTGAATTTGAGTTTGACACCCCTGTCCGAGATCAACAAGAAGTTGAACCTGAGCAATAACAAGACCTGAAGAACATAATATTCCTGCTGAATTTCTTAAACTTGATTGAGAGAGACTTCAATCATAACCTTATTATCTCATAGATACCATGATTGTGAGTATCTTCAAGAAAGGAGATGTCTAACTGTGGTAACCACAAAAAGATCCCCCCGCTGCCTACTCCAAGAAAAGTCATTGCCAGGATTCTCCTCAGCCATCTTCTCCTGGTGGCCATTTAGACCATGAAGAAAGCACATCAGCACTTCTACTTCCTCAGGAGTTTGTGGCGGTTTGGTATGACATCAGAAAGCCTGGTAAATTTCTACAGGTGTGCGGTGGAAAGTGGGTTGACCGGCTGAATGGGAACCCCAATACCCCTGAGCATAAAGGTCTCCAAAAGGAAATGGATGCAGCCCAGAAAATTACAGGCAAAACTCTCCCTACTAATGAGTATATCTACAGGGAACGCTGCTGTCAGAAGACAGTAGCAATCATCAAAGATGCACACCACCCAGCATATGCTCTGTTCTTGCTGCTGCCATCAGGAAAGAGGTGCAGATGCCACACTGTACTCTGTACTCTGAGCTCAATTAGTACAAAAGACTCCCAGGCAAGTCAAATAAATAATTGAAGAATATTATCGAGGTGTCTACAAATCTGTAACTTTCCCATTAAAATGAAAGAATTTCTTGCCAGAGACTACATAAAATGGAGGAGCAGTTTAGATTGAAATCCTTGAGTTCATTGGTGCAAAGAAGCTCAGTGTAAACAGCAGAAGGAATTTTTCTTTCTTTGGCTTGGCTTCGCGGACAAAGATTTATGGAGGGGGTAAAAAGTCCACATCAGCTGCAGGCTCGTTTGTGGCTGACAAGTCCGATGCGGGACAGGCAGACACGGTTGCAGCGGTTGCAGGGGAAAATTGGTTGGTTGGGGTTGGGTGTTGGGTTTTTCCTCCTTTGCCTTTTGTCAGTGAGGTGGGCTCTGCGGTCTTCTTCAAAGGAGGTTGCTGCCCGCCAAACTGTGAGGCGCCAAGATGCACGGTTTGAGGCGTTATCAGCCCACTGGGGGCGGTCAATGTGGCAGGCACCAAGAGATTTCTTTAGGCAGTCCTTTACCGCGTCACAAAATATCCACTCTCAGCATTATCTTTTGCCTAAACATTGTCGGTATCACATCAGCCTAACCTACTCAGCTTCAATGGGAACCACAGAGCTGGTGTGGAAGCATGTCATCTTCAAATCCAGACAAAGTTCCTGAGTCACATAGCCAAAAAAAGATTGTTGCAAGATTGGGTATGGCAGTTTCGGCATCTTGCCGATAACCATAAAATGTGCAGATTCAATGCTATCATGAACATTTACAATCTCGATTCCAATGGTCCCACTTCACTCACTCTAAACCAAGAGCAGGGTGAAGCTAAGATCTTTGAAAATCTATAAAAAAAACAACAGCTGCAGATGCTGTAAATCTGAAACAAAAAGAGAAAATTTTGGAAGCACTCAGCGAATCAGGTAACATCTGTTGAAAGAAAAATATTTTAAGTCACAGACCCACTGTCTTTTTCTATTAAAGGATCCTAACCCAGATCTCTGCTTCACTTTACATGGGTGATGACTGACCTGATGACTGTTTTCAGCATTTTTCAAGTCAAGTCAAGTTTATTGTCATTTGATTGCACAAGTACAAACCAATGAAACAGCGTTCTCTGGTCCTTGGTGCAAAAATTTGGAGGTGGATGACCAGACATAAACACACATATATACAGACAAACAATACATATGCAGGACAAGCATTTATCTATACTAATGAATAAAATATTGTTTTGTGAATATGAGAGTATTGGATGATTAGTGTGAGTAGTTCCTTTGGTTGTTCATCAGCATTCTCACTGCCCGTGGGAAGAAGTTGATCCTCAGCCTGGTGGTGCTGGCTCTGATCCTCCCATATCTCTTTCCTGATGGGGGAAACTGTGTGCAGGGTGGAAGGGACCTCAATAATTTTGTGTGCCCTCTTCAGTCAATCCAGTAGATCACATCAATAGAAGGAGGAGTGATACTCCAGTGATCTTCTCTGCCACTCTTATGGTCCTGTGGATTGGCCTCTGATCCATTTCTTTGCAGCGGATGTACCACACTGTGATGCAGCCGGTCAGGATGCTTTCTATAGACCTCCTATTGAAGGTTGACATAATGGTGGCTGGTAGCTTTGCCTGCTTCAGACTTCTCAGTAAGTGCAGTCACTGTTGAGCATTCCTGACACGTGAGGAGATGT
Source organism: Narcine bancroftii (assembly GCF_036971445.1). Classification (NCBI taxonomy): domain Eukaryota; kingdom Metazoa; phylum Chordata; class Chondrichthyes; order Torpediniformes; family Narcinidae; genus Narcine; species Narcine bancroftii. The sequence goes on along the minus strand of NC_091473.1, from coordinate 128,910,497 downwards.
TGAGTGCCCACGATATGTCACCGGTTAAGTGAACTCTAAAAAGCTTGGAGCTCTCCACTCTCTCTGTTATAGAGTTGTTGATATGTAGTGGAGAGTGGTCATTTCTGAGGTCCACTATCATCTCCTTCGTCTTGTCCATGTTAAGACTCAGCTTGTTACTCTCACATTATTTCACTAGCTTTTCCACCTCTTCTCTGTAGCACGACTCATTGTTGTTTCTGATGAGACCAACTACTGTTGCATCATCTACAAACTTGGTTACACCGTTAGAGTTGGATCTAGCGATGCAGCTGTGGGTCGGTAGTGTGAACAGGAGCGGGCTGAGCACACAGCGCTGAGGTGCGCTTTTTTGAGTAAATGTGAAATTATTCCTATCAATTATTTATCAAAATGTAAAAATACCTAATTGGCCTTTTCAATACTTTCCTTAAAATGTTAAACTTTAGGTTAATCTTTTATTGTCTGTATATTTACACATTTAAAATAAAGATCTAAAGTTTCAGGAATGTTTGAAATTTAAATTTGTTGGAACCAATATTGAATTTTCACTTTTGTGGTATTGTGTAACTTCGAAACCATATTCCTCAGGTGCAAGAAATTATTTGCGTGTGATGACACTTCGGATTGTATCTGTATTTTCTGTAAATCCTCATTGACTTTATTTAGATGAGGCCATCACTCAATCTTCCAACGATATGATCTAAAATTGCAATAACACACACACAGCAAATTATTTATTGATTCTTTGCTTCATATTTTATCATTGAGATATACTTTGAGAGACTTTGAGTGTCCTGATTGGATTTTATTTTTGCTCACATGGTTATGCATAGGAAGGAATTGCCATCAGAGACCACATCACCATTGGAAACTGCATTTATATACTGCTCAGACTCTCACTGGTGATTTAAGCAGATGGGAAAATTATTTGGGCTTGTTGGTGATAATGATTTATGGTTCTAGAAACCAATTGATTTGCAGTTGTATACTAAACCATGAATTTGAGGGAGTTAAACAGAATAAACTCAATTCTAGGTTGATGTATCAATACCAAAATGTTGAGGTCATAATGTTGATTGTGTGTTGATGCAAACTATGACAAGGGATAATCTGTCAAGCATGCAGAATAGAATTGTCATTTCAATCAGGCTTAAATATATTCCGGAGCTAATTCTTGTTGGATTTGTAAGAGGTTCTCAAGAGGTTAGTATGTTGATAGAGTCTTTATTATTTTACATCTATTATTTCAGAAACCACACTTTTTATCATTCTGTCACCAGCATACATTTTATTAGAGAGACACAGTAAACAACGTGAATGCATGAGCTTAGTAATAGTTCTGTAGGAAACTTCAACAGCTGAATTACATATTCTGATTATTAACCATGCTAAAGAGATTCAGTGACAAAATTCTTTGATTTCCATTTTAAATATATACTTGTGATTCATTTTAAATACAGTAAAATCTCCAGTATCAAGCACCGACTGGAATTGAGCAAGTCAGACATGTGAATTTTCCGGTTGCCTGACACATTCTAACAATGCCTAACTGTACACCTGTCTTAAGAATAAACAGTTTAAAATATAAAAGCAAGTGGACAATGAAAAGTACTTTGAAAAAAAAAATCAGTATTATAGTCTTTAATTATGTAAAGTTCACTTTCATCAGGTAATTCCCGTAACTTACAAAATTTACATTTAAATTCAGACTGCATTCGCGAATGCTGTAACAGTGTTAAGCTAACTGCTGTGCTAACCAGGTCGCTGTCATAATTAATCCATCCCCCTCCCTAAAGTTGACAGATAAAACCTTACTAATAGACTTAATATTAATAAAGTTAAAGACTCTTACTAAGCAGGGATAGGGAGACACATTGGGAGAGTTTTCTCAGCAACGAGTGACATCAGCAGGCTCTTCATCATGGCCGATGCCATTTTATTCAAACACAACTTTATTGGAACTTTATTCAAACAGCTGCTGCGGTGGGGCATGACTGGGGTGCTCCAGCCAGACTGGCTGAATATTTACTCCCATTTACACCAAGGGGTTGTGTGTTGCTTCGGAGAACATTTATGACTCTTTTGCAGTTTTAAACTTTTATTTATTCTTATTTTAAAAAGTTATTTATTTATTTCCTCAATTTTTTTTTGCTGGTTGCTTGGGCTGCCAGTTGCTTGAATTCCAGGAACAGGGATTTTACTATATAGGGATCCACAGCACAATAAAGTTTAAAATGTTAATGAAAACATTTGACCACCAAGCTTCCTGGGCCGCCCCTTCCTGAGACAATATTGGTGCCCCTCCGGTGGAGGTGTATATATGTGTGTGGTCCACCTTGGTCTATACAGTTGACATAATTGTGGCTTATCTCCATTTATAACACTCATTTGTTTCCTATGCTGTCAAATAGAGTAACTAATACACAGTGTGAGCTGTGCACAGTATGGTTCCCCTGACCACCTGCTCCTATTGCTTTCTCATTGGGTTCTAGGTGCTTTCTGGGCCCCTTAAACTTGCAGGATCTAAACTAGGATTTACCACTTTCACAAGAAGGCCTAAAACAGCATCAGATAAATAGGGTGCTCGTTACATCTTCAAATTCAGTGCTTCCTAAACTACGCAATATCTTCTGGCAGTCATTTGATTTGCCTGCTTCCCCCTAAGAGGTCAGGGAATAATACTGTTGAAGCAGGCTATATTTGGCCGTTTTGTAGTGCACCTGAAATTATGTTGTCATTATTTGATATTGCAAATAAATCAGCAAGGATGGGCATATTTAAACATATTGTCTAAAGGGCCATGTACACATTTCTCATGTGAGAAGTAGAAGGCAAAATGGAGTGTCCCTTATGTATTGCTATTATAGTGTATGATTGCAACACCAACAAATTTGTTCCCCCTGGGGTTTCCCTTTGTCTTTTAAACAAAAGTAGGGGATGCTATTAATTTTCTGGTAAAAATAGAACGTTTCTAGTTATAAGAGTGCTGAAGCAGATTTATTTAATTGATCATGTCAAACAGGTAGCACTTCGATATATGTTGCTGCAGTTTCTTTCCATCATTCAACAATGCAGTCGTTCACCACAATTGCAATTTTTCCAGCAATGTCAGAAAATGATTGGATGATTTAATGAAAGAGATGAGCAAATTGGCTCTGGTTTTATTAAATGAATCCACATTCTATACGTAGCCCCTCCAGCATCTGTAGTACATGTCATGATTTTGACGCTGTTTACATCAGGAACAGACATTGGACTGGACTGTCTGTTATCTCCATTATTATTTATCTCAGCACAAGAGCCTCTAGCAATTGCCGTAATAACAGATCAGACTAGACAAGGCCTTCAGCTTGCACACGGGTAATATCAGATTGTCTGCATACTGACAGAATTCAAGCAATATTTAACCGAGTATAGCTCACACATAAAATTTGTATTGTGGTGTATTGGAAAGCCTTGATTTGTATTATGTGCACATCTCCATCCATTTGAGGTCAGCACATAACTTGCCCTAACTATGTTGATTCACAATCCAATCCAGGTATTACATGTAGAAAAAAACTCAATAATCTTAAAGGCATACAGTAGTATGTAGCCAGAATTAAACTGATTTTGATTGTTCAATTGATCCTGCCATGATTAAACAAAGTGTCAATATAAATTGAATGTTAACTGTCCTTCTCTATGCTTCTCTCTGTGTTTCTTTTTTCCTGTCTCTTCTTAATACTTGAATACCTACCCAGTCATTTGGACCATTAAGACATAGGAGCAGAAACAGGCTATTCTACCTATGGAGTTTTCCCCACCTTTTCCCATAGTTCCCATGCATCTTTCAACCCAAACTCAAATACATGAACTCGAATGTATTATATGCCTGCAGGGTGCTATAATCTTGGGGCACATGAAGTTAAGGTAGCACTGAATGATGAACAGAAAGCATTAGCAGCAGTATCAGAATGTACAGAATTAATGCTACATCTGGAAAATTCACTGAGCAAATGTATTGTGCATAACAACAGAGTTAGATGGAGTAAATGGGACAGAGAATGAACGTCAAAGGGTCTAGAATTTTTTTTTAAATCAATAATTTCATTTGGTTCATTCCTGGCAGTAGCGAGGTGAAATGTTAAGTGCAATTGCAACAACCATCACTTTTATTCAAGATTTAAATGTAAGAAAACCTTCCAATGCCACATTTATCCTCCCTTCTTGTCAAGCAGTCAACTCCACATAGGTCACATGGCCAAGGATTCTGGAAGGCAAATGATGTAATCACTCAATTTAAAACTAGAGAAGCACTGGGTGACAGAATTCTCCTTCTTCAGAAAGATAGACATACATTTTCATTCTATTCACGAGTAAAACCATTCAATGTTATTAACAGTAAATATTATTTCAAAAGCTTTGGTGGAAAGCAACTGCTGAGGGTCAGTTTGTTAAAATACAATGATAAAGATGACTTGCAAATGAAATATTTTAATGTGGTATGTTCTAAACCAGTTAGAATATTAACATTCAAGAAGTATTTTTCAGCTTTATTCTTTTTATCCCTCTCCTTAGAGACTTGATCGTTCAATTCTCTCCCCTCTTCTGAAATGGTGCCATTAGGAAGTGGGGCAAGTTTGTTTTGCATGAAGGCAGATTAAGAGGTTTTATCAATGTCCAAAATATGTGATACTGAGAATACATGACAGAATGAGATATATGGCATTTGGATGTAAATATGAGACATAGAGAATAGAAATGTAAAGGAAAATGCTATTCATTTGTTTTATTTTCTGTACCATGGATTCTCTTGCTCACATACAAGAATTATTTAAATTGAACTTTGGCATTCTTTTTTCCATTGAGAGTTATACTTGTAACAAAATAAAATTTAATATAAATCGATCAGTGTAAGATCTAACAAACTGTGAACAGTCATTCAAATAACTGCAGAGCCATGACACATTTGACCTGTTTCAAATTCTGTAAATATTTCAAATATTACATTAACTCGCATAGGATTTTACACCACAGTTGCTAAATGGTATGATTTTTTTTACCCCAGGGTTATATATTTCCATACTACTTTAAATAAAAACTTAACTAATTTATCGTTTGTGAATTTGATAACCTTAAACGGTATTGGATCATGGTCTATAAAGACCTCTAAATTGGCATAATCTCCAAATAAAATTATGAATTAGAGAGAAATGCTTTTGGTTAAAATATGTATCCTGACTTCTATCATCTCAAAATCTGTTTCCATGCAAGTTTATTTGATTAACCATATTGTATGTCATAACCACACAGCTAGGATTTTTGGCAGTCATTATCTGGATTTATGGAATATTTTCAAAGAATATATGGTTGCATTAAACAATTGGTTGTGAATCTCTAAGTGATAAATTTGTATTAATCAAAAAATGTCTTCTCAATTTTTGGGATATACAAGAGCCACTTTTCCCAAGTGTCATCCTCTCAATTTCAAATCAATGGAACCAAATTTTTGGATAAAATTAACTTGCAATGCAACTTGTATGGGTAAGATAGGCAACTAAGGATGAGTTTCCATTCTTTAATCTGTCCTAAAATCAGAAAATTCTTGAACTACTTAGTAGGATTGATCTGTGAAGAGAGGAACTGATAATGCTCAAGTTTATTGTCACACCTAGTTCCGTGAGAAGGGTTCATTTAAGTTCAATCATTCCTTTTCAGTATTGATATAAATTCTGATGAAAGCTGATTAGCATGAAATCTTTTTGATTTTGTTTTGTTGATGCAGAGATTTTCCTGCAGTTTTGTTTCTGCTTCCCTTTGAGCACCTTCATAACTTTGTTTTTGAAGGGAAATATTATTCAATTAGATCATTTATTTCATTTCTGTACTGCTACTGCTCACATGGAAATAAGATCTAAATTGAACCTTGGCAATCACAATTTTTTGTTCATTTGGGACTTGTAACAAAATAAATGATTACAGTAAAATTCCCAGTATCCGGCCCCTGTGGGGATTGCGAATGTCGGCTATGCGAATTTTCTGCATGCCTGAGACAATGCCTAATTAATACACCTACATTAAGAATAAGCAGCTTAAAAGACAAAAGGCAGTGCAAAATGTAAAGTAATTTGAAAAAAAAACAGGTGTCGACCTTAATTATGTAAAGTTCACTTTCATCACATAATTCCAATAACGTACAAAATTAAAATTAAAATTTGAACCCCGGTCATTGCTGTGCTAAAACACATGCTACTATCATAATTAACCTCCCCTCCCTCTCCCAAGTTTACAGATTAAAGCCTTATTAATATACTTAATAAATATACTAATAAAGAAAGATAAAGACTCTTACGAGGTAGGGATAGGGAGACACTTTGGGAGAGTCGCCTCAGCGGCGAGTAGCATCGGCCAGGTCTTCATTCTGGGCAATATCATTTTATTCAAATACAACTTCATTGAAACTTTATTCAAACAGCTGCTGTAGGCAGGGCACGATTGGTACGCTCTGCTGGCTGAATGTTTACTCCCATCTTCACCAAGGTGTTGTGAGTTGCTTCAGAGAACATTTATTTTACAATTTTAAACTTTTATATACATTTTTTTATTTTATTTTTTTTTAAATGTATTTAGGTCCTTGATATTTTGGGGGGTTGCCAGTTGCTTTAATTCTGGATTGGGGATTTTACTGTACAGTACATATATGGGACGGACAATTGGCAAATCTCTCTTACACATTATTGGTTTTGACTGGGATTCCTTTATGTGTGGTAACAAAGTCAGTGTTTTTCTTGATAAAAATTGATCATTAATCTAATAATTATTTATTTCTCATGCTCAATAATTTTCTTCTATTTACCATAATTATTTTAATCAAAGAAAATATGTACAGGTTGAATTAATCCACAATAAATCCAGTTAAAGAACAAAGCAAATAGTCTGAAATATCTGAGTTTATTGTTAATATTCGGTGGTAAATTTGTAAGTCGCATTTCTGGAAGCTACAGACAAATGAGGAAGAGTACGGGAGGAAGATGGATTGGTGAGTGTTCTCACGACAATATCGTTAGCAAAACTAAAGAATTGATTGTGGACTTCAGGAGGGGGAAACATGGAGAACAAAAACCAGTCCTTATTGATGGATTAGTAAAGGAAAGGGTGAAGAATTTCAAATTCGTGGATGTCAACACCTCTGAAGGTCTATCCTGTGCCTTCATGCTGATGCACTCATGAAGGCAGCTATACTTCATTAGGAGTGAGGAGATATGCCTGAGACACACTTACCAAAGACTCTTGGAAATTTCTACAAGAGTACCGTGGAGAGTATTCTGATTGGTTGCATCACAGTCTGGTATTGAGTGCCAATGCACAGGGCAAGAAAAGGCCACAAAGAGTTCTGAAACATGCTGGCCATTTGTCTTCACTCCATCCAGGACGTCTACAAAAGACGCTGTCTCAAGAAAGCAGCCTCTATGATCAAGGACCCCCATTCCCAGGCACCCTGAAGACAAACATCCAACAGTACAAAAGCTGCTTCTTTCCATCTATCATCAGATTTCTGAATGGACAATGAACCACAGAAACTATCTAACTTTCTCTCTTCTTTTGCACTAATTGATTTATTTAAAACATGTAATTTATAGCAATTTTGCTCCTGTAAAGCTGCTAAAAAACAATAAATTTTGTGACTCATGTTCATGACAATAAATTCTGATTCAGATTTTTTTTAGAAAGAAAACACAAAACTGGAACCTGGAGCAAAAAAAAACAGTTGGAAGAATTCAATCGATCATGCCATACCTATGGGGGCAAAGGAATATTTGACATTCCAGGTCAAATCCTTCATCAGAACTGAGAATGGAGAAGAAAGATAGCCAATATAAAGCAGTGAGCAGAGGGGTGAGGAGTGGTTGGCTGGTGTTTTGTGGAACCAAATTAGGAGGGAGATAGAGCCAGGTGGGGAAGGGAAATGATGGAGTCAGTGGCAAGTACATGATAGGTAGAGACAGATGAGTTGAGGAACAAAGGAGGGAGATGGAGTGAAGTGGGAGAGGGGAGAATGGAGGTAGAGACAGAGGCTGGAAGGTGTTGTGGAAAAAAAGGTTGCAGATTTGGAATCAGATATGTGGAACCAGATAAGGAAGGATGGGTGGAACCAATTGGGGTGGGGTTAGGTGAATCAGAAAGCATAATGCATTGGTGATAGGTAGGCAGAAATGTTTGGGTGAGGGAATTTAGCTAGGTCATAGCAAAGTTTGGGTGAGGACCAGAAGGATAGAGAAAAAAAGCACAGGAGTATGGGTTACTTGAAGTTGGAAAATTCAATGTCCATCTGCCTTTCACCTTCTGGTTCTCCATTTCCCTTCCACTACTGGTTTGGATCTAATCCAAACAGTCAACAGTCCCTTTCCCCTCACAACTGCTGCTCGATCCTGAGAGTTACTTCAGCAGTTTGTTTGCTCCTTTTCCTTTTTTTTAATTTGTCACTACCTATCACCCACCAGCCACAGAAAACAAAGTCCACTTTTGTCTCTACCCCATCTGGCTTTTCTCTCTCTCTTGAATTACAATCAGTGTCTACAGACTTTTTGCTTTATCTCCAGGCAACAGAATGCACTGGGCTGTGTATAATTCTGGTCATCCCATTACAGAAGGAATGTGGAGCCTTCGTAAACACCATGCCTTATGTTCTATTGCCAAAGTATTTGTAGGTTTGGGAGATGGAATCTCTCTCTTCCCCCCCCCCACCTCCCCACCCCCACCCCCACCACTTCCTCCCTCTCCTCATCTGGTAACTCCTAACATGTTAAAGTCCCGCTTCAACCCTCATTCTTGCCACTCTATAGTGGCTGTTTCTCTTGTGCGCTCTTGATGCAGAGTCTTGACTCGATACATTGATGATCCCTTTACCTCTGAAGATGGTAATTGATCTACTGAGTTCCTGCTATAGCTTGTTTGTTGCTTTAGCATTTTAGCAAGCATGCAAAGTTTTTTATGCTTTGGATATTTATTTCAATCAAACATGGTGGAGCATGCTTTTAATGATCAATGTATTATTTTCAAAGCCTACTTGCAAAGCTTCTCTGCAGGCTTTACTGATCAGTACCAGTCGATTGTACTATTAACTTGGCATTGTGGATTTCATATCTTATCACGCATAAAAATTTACTTGCTGTAATTGCCATTTAAGTCAACTGCAAGTTTTGAACAGATTTGTAAATGGGCTTGAGAACAGGTGCGTTGTCGGTCAGAAGCAAACACACAAAGCCAAAAGATTGTACAACAGGCTTTATTCGACATAAACTTCCACAGAGCCAGCTGTGAGGAGAGCTGCTGTAAACTCTGAGAGTGTCTTTGAAGGGCCGGCTCAGGCTTATAATCCCGGAAGGTGATTGACACCCGACCGGGTGGGGCTTGGTCTATTCAGGTCGGCTGATTGACAGCCGGCCAGGTGTAGTCTTGTCCCCATGCTCTTCTGCAGGTACAGAGGTTGCCCCCTGCAGTAGGCCAGTGGTGTAACACCACAAAACTAAATATTCAATTGCTCTGCATGATGACACATACTGGTAAATTTTGTCCTTGTGTAGCATTGAAGGGAAATGTAGCTGATGAGAAGATTGACACTTGGAATGATGGTTTTTATGTAACATTTAGTTAGTTTTTTTGATGGACTGGAATGTTTTTTTTTAAATCTTGTAATGTAGACTGAGATTTGGCCTGCAAAATAGCCCAGTCCCAGAAATTCAGAACCCATTTTGAGCAATATTTATTGCTGAGCGCAAACCCATATTGTTGTTGCATATTATATCAGTTTTGGGACAGTAGGAAATTATTGAGTTAATTCCAATGCTACTTGTGTCCATTCTAGTCATTGTATGTGGCAGAGGCTTCGCTAAAATAGGTACACAGCTACCATTTGTATCACATCAATTCAAGTTCCTGACTTTAATTGACAGTTTGGCAAACCAAACCTTGACAGACAGAGTAGTGGGAGGGGTGAAAAGGGCAGTCTTTGTTTTACTTTCTTTGTCTCTCCAGAGGAAGTGAATGACACATTACAATCTCTTCCTCTCTAGATCATCAGTGAAACTGGAAGATCAAGCAGTTGTTGTACTTGCTGCAAACAACAGTATGAGGTAGGTTAAGGAAGCTAAATTATAACTGGACTTTGCCCACATTTATAATTCCCATGTATTCATTTTGTTCATTTTACAAAACTAATAATCAATCTTACTTATTAGAAATTTTATTCCATTTATTCTTGTATTATTTGTAAAATAAAATTTGCACAATCTCACCTTCCATATGAGAACAAAAGAGAAGGGAAGTACAAATTATAGTATCCAGTATAAACAACTATGCTTTTGCACACATTATTTAACACGTTTGATCACAGTTTTTCAAGGTACTTGATTGACTGATGATCCTGAAACAATGTGAGTATTTAGTGCAGCCCAAGCTGTTCTGCTTGGGAAACATAGCAGTTGGAAAGCTATGTCCAGTAAAATTACAGGCTTTCTGCATATCTTAATTCATTCATAGTTCAGAAAGCAACTGAAGTTCCAGGCTTTCTACATGGATCCACAATTCAATGGGTCACAATCTGTGGTCGGGAGGACATGGGAAATGTTCCTGTACATTTTGTTGCTTAGCTGAGATGATCAACATGCTGCTCAAAATACATTTTTGGAATCTTCTATCAGCGTAGCAAATGTTTAAATCAACACAAATCATCTGGCTACTAGCAACAGCCTCAGCTTAGGGTGGTGAGCCGCTGGATTTCCCCTGGGAACTATTGGATTGTAACCATTATGAATAGTGCAGGTACATTGGCCTCTCTACTTTGGACACACTACCTTATGGAAATTGTGGAATTATCCAGAGCTAAATGCAAAGACCTTTAATTCCAAATAATGACTACTCCTTCTTGAAGTGAAGTGAAATGATGCCTCTTTAGGTTATTTCACTTCAATATGAAATGCCTACTGCCTAGCGATGATAGTTTGGCATCACTTTGCTTCTATGGGGAAACTTATTGTTCTGACATTTAAACTAGGCAGATTAATGAATCAAACAAGCATTAAATAAACTATCACTCAGAGCTCACATTATGTTCCATTCAACAGTGGAGAGGATAAACCTGTAAGACATTTCACAACTGGGCAGGGAGACAAAAGCTGTTTGCAATTAAATAGTTCTTATGGGGTCTAACTATCAAAACCTGGCTCCAAAGTTTGGGGAGTAAATATAATTCATATGTGAAGAATTAGCCATATTCAAGCATGGACCTTAGACCATTTAAACTTCTCCAAAATGAATAGGTAAGATCATACGTTTCTGCTCCGTAAATGGTTATGTGGTTATGTGTCTGGACGAAGGATCCTGATCTGAAAAGTTATCTACTTTGCTCCATAGATGCTGCCTGACTGGTTGAGTCCTTCCATGTTCTTGTTGAGTAAGTCATTATTTTCCTTTGAGAAAAGTATTCACATTTTTATCAGACCATAAAAATTTCTTACCCTGGAATACTTCACTTTAGCTTGGCTTTCTGACATGTCATATATCAAGATTCAAGATTCCTTTACTGTCATGTAATAAAACAGTGCAATGCTACACAGAATTTGTTTGTCTGCCGTAAGGCTGATTTGCCCGCAGCAGAAACTGCCTGAAGTCCCCCTTACTGTCAGAGAAAAAGAAGCAAAAGAGAGTCACCTCAGAGTCACAAAGTGTCCATGGATTCGCCTCCAGTGCTCCTGTAATCACACAGAGTCCAGTCCAAACCATCCAAACCTGAACCTCGAAACAATCCAGAAACCTTCAGTGTCCTCGACACCCTCTTATTTCCCCGTTCCAATGCCTGGATCCCCTTCAGCCAATCTCCAGCAGTCCCTAGCCTGGTGTGAATCCCAGTCGCCAGCAGCCTGCAACCTGCGTGGGTTCCTGACCTTGAGTTGCCGACAGCCCACTGTGTTCTTCAGCCACGGAGCCCCTCACTGGTCTGCCGCCATGGTTACCATCCCATGGGTTGCCTCCTCTGTCTCTCCTTCTCAAATGGGGTGTATTCTTCCCATTTTTTTGGTGTCCTGTGCCAGTCCTCTGTTTTCCTGGAATCTGCAACCAGACCAAAGGGATGTAGAAAATGGTTAAAATCTTTGTTATTTACGTCACTTTATAGAAATAGTGTGGAATTGTTGGGAAACATTAACACTGCCAAAGGTGACATGAAAAGATCTAACTCTAAATAGATATTATTAGTTTCCAAGGTTAAAAAGTGTATTGACTGTTAAAATCATGTATTTTTAATAATAAAAACAAGATTAAATATGGAATTAATTTGATGATCTAACTCATATGTTGTTCAATGGAACCAATCAATTGTTTCTATTTTTTCATGATGTGTCTTTGATTAATATTTTGTGTTTTCTTTCATGAGCTAAATTGAATTTATGATGGTTTCTATCCAGAGATTTATATTTGTACTTCATGCTTTGAGAGCACTGTATCAAAAGATATTAATTGTGGCTACCCCATGTTCAAAATTGTGGGGCATTTCATCTTCAGGCTGAGATTCATCCCCAGAAGCTCCCATAGCATATGCTACCTCCCAGCCATGATTCCCAACTCTCTGTGCTGCATGGCAATCCACTTGTGTACATCTAAAGACCAGTGTACTGCTTTATTAACATGTCAGCAATAATACCCCCCAGAGCCTAGCATGGGGGACTCCCAACAGCCAGCTCAGCATCACCAAGGCAACATCATGTTCCTTGTAGACGAGGTTTTATGAGGTGCTATTTTAAATGCCTTATTCATTGTCGGTGCTATGAAGGTTTGTGCGAAGGTCATCTTCCTGTTATTACGCCTTCCCAGGAAGAAAATGTAAACAACAAAGTTTTGCATTTAAAAGATGCCTTTACGGCCTTGGGCATCCTGAAGCACCTTATTGTTGATTAAATAACTTGTAAAGGTATAATCTCTAAGGTAGGAACCACAACAGTCAGTTTGTGTATTAACAAGCTTCCTTCAAACATAAATGTGATAATGAGCACGCAATCACTTTCAGATGAAAAATGTTGATTGACCAGGCCACAAGGGTAATTCTCTGCTTGTCTTTGAATAGCGGGCAATATACTTTCTGTTCACCTGGAAGGTGACCTGAAAGGTGGCAAATCAGCCCTCAGTTTGGTGCACAAGTCTCCAGAGTAAGACTGGAATGCATAACCTTGTGACTAATAATACCGCTGGCTAATCTTACAATGACGAGAAAGGAGTTAAATAAGTAATGACCCTTACTCTTCATGTTATTTCTGTTACCTCATGTCAATAGAATAGATATTGTTCATGTGGGAGAGGGTGTAGGACAATGCAGGCAAAATAATACTGACCAAAACTTAAACACTTTGTTCAATATTCTTTTACATCAAAATGAACAGCTACATTCATCTAGCCCCTGTGCTTGCCCCAGTCCATCTCCCCCTCCTCGAATTCTTCTTAGCCTTGACTCCCTAATTGTTACAAGCTATATCACACTTCAACCTCCAGCTCTCCAGCCAACCATCTCTGTAGTTGCCAATTGAGGATTCAATCCACATTTACTTCTCCCAGCTCAGATCTTTATCTCTCCTCTGAATGACCCGATCATGCCTTTGACTAGTGACCTTTCCCCTCAACCATTTGGCTTTGGGGTATCAATGCACACTGACAAGTTAATCACACCAAATGTCCTGGGCTTTAGATGCTATTAAAATTGACAGCACCCCATTGGGTAGAATGGTCAGTGCCACATCACAGAAAGCACAATTTAATTTGTACCACATTTCAAAGCCATCATCTATGTTCAGCAACTGCTTAAGATGAGTTGCAACCCCATCATGCCTATCTCATGTGGAACACATATTTCATCTTGACATTTAAGTTCTGTAAAGATACAATACGCAACAAAATTATTCTCCCATGATATTGGTCATCTCTACAAATGTCACAAATGTAATCCCTACAATAAAGCAATGAATCCCATTTCAGCATTTTAAAGAACTACTTGTAATGAGTCACTGTGGCTACTGTTGTAGACAAATTTCAATGAAGAATTATTTTATATAATACCAGGGAAAACTTGCCATAAATTTGAATTTTATTTCAAATACTCAAATGTTATTTTAAATGATATGAATAGAGTAAAAGCGAATGCAGTTCAATAAATGTGCATGTGTCTTCTGATTTCTTTATCATTATGTATATATTATATTCCCATTATGTTGGTCAAATTATTTCTTTTATACTTGACAGAATATAACTTATGAATTCAGAGAGATTATCAAATATTTTTTAAAAATTGATGCTCCTCTGTAGATTGGCACTAGATTATCAAGTTTTGTTTTAAATTTTAACAATGTCATCGCTGAATACCAGTCAAGGTATATGGCTTGAGCAGAGATCATGGGGTACAAATGGTCAATCGACATTTTGGTGTTATTACATATGCAAAGGAGGAAAGAAGATGGGAGAGGGGCCAGAGGTGATAGGACAGGTGTGAGAGTGGTGAGATAGGTAGAAGGAGAAACCATTAAAAAAGAGAGAGGGGAAATATTAAAAATCAACAGTAAGAGATAAAGAGAAGTTCAAGGTCAAGATAAAGTTTATTTATAATCTGTTTACACGCTGTTTTCTCATCTGTGCAAAATATGCAAAACCCATGACTCGACATAATACAAGCAATAGATCTGCAGGACAAACATACATATATAACGATAAATAAATATCACTTAATTAATTATTGGATAGTTAGTGTGAGCAGTTCCCACAGAGACAGAAACAGTAGAATTAAATGGGGATAGAGGTTATCAAAAATGAGAAGAATCAATGTTCCTACTCTTAGAAATCCAGAAGGAATATGTTATATTGTTTATTAAGTTCACATTTAGCCTACCTTGACAATGGATACAGCCAAGAACAGACATGTCATTGTAGGATTGATTAGGGGGAAGTGGGGTGGTTAAGATAGTTGGCTACAGGCAGCTCCAGTTTAGACCCACAGTGTGCAGGTGTTGACAAAGTAGTCACCCAGTCTACATTTGTCTCACCAATGTAGAGAAGGCCATACTGAGTACACTGAATGAAGTAGATTAGGTTGGGCAATGTGCATGTAAAGCTCTGCCTCACCTGAAAGGTCTGTTCCTGTCACTGGATGAAGGTGTATACTTGACACAGTTAGTTACATACTGAAGAAAAACATTGAACTCTAATGAGCATTGTTCCAACTTGTTCAGTTTCTCTTTTGTGTCAACCCCTTCATCCCAGAATCATGGATACTGAACTTTTTTCCACTATGTGCAATGCATATCCTTCCATAAACATGCAAACCAACACCATATGCTATACTCCAAGTTCATTCTAGGCAGTGGTTAATTAAATCAAATCTTTCCTACTTTTACTTTCCATATCTCTTGCAATGAAGGTAAACATAGTTATGCAGCATGGAAACAGCCCCTTCGGCCCAACACTTTTTTGAGGGAGATGTAGGATCATGTTTTAGACTTTCTGCGGTAACAGCATTAAATGCCTAAGGGGGTGGGATGTAGGTTGGGACAATCTCAGAGAGATTTATCCCTGTGAAATGTGGATAGGTGTGAAGAGGGGGAAGATGTGGCCAGAAGTAGGATTGTACTGAAGTTGACAGAAATGTCAGACAATAATGTGACAGATGCAAAGGCAGATGGTTTGGAAAGTGAAGACCAGAGGAAAGAAGTATGAGAAACAGAGGGATATGAGTGTGGGCTTTATCAATGACAGTAAGGTGGAATCCACATTTATTAAAAAAGAAGACATTTTGGATGTACTAGAATGGAAGGCCTCATCCTGGGAATAGATGTGGAAGAGGTAGAGTGACTGTGAGAAAGTGTTAGTGTCCTTACAGGGTACAGGATGGGAAGAGGTATGTTCCAGGTAGCAAAGAATCAGTGCTGTGAATAGTTTGTTCCTTGATATGGAAACAAATAGGGCAAGGAAGGGAAGACAGCTGACAAAAACAGTCCAAATAAATTTAAGGGCTGTGTGGAAGTTGGCAGTGAAGTTAATGAAATTGTCAAGTTCTGTCTGGGTACAGGAAGCAGCACCAATGCAATTGTCAATGTAGTGGAGGAAGTGTTGAGGAATGGGACCTGAATAGGATTAGAATAGGGATATTTGATCAGTATTGTATTTTCAGAGAGAATAATTGCTTTAAGCTTTTGAAAACATTAACCAAGATTGGAAATCTGAATAGTTTAATCTGTTGAATTTCCTAAAATAATTTCCCCAATATATCTTCAACATTTACTGATGGTCAACTTATACGACTTGTCTTCATGTGCTGTCACCAGCAAGCCTTCAAAACTTTTGACAAATGCATTCTTCTTCATCATTTTCTTAGATGAACATGCAAACGAGATGCCTTTTACCAAATGAATCCCACTGAATTAATATATATTATTCATTAAGTTTCAATAACGTATTCAAGGTTCGAGGTTCATTTTATTGTGACATAATAATACAATGTAATATAAATGATATCCTCAGCTTTTCCTGCCGTAAGGTAAATGAAGAGTCGCCATGAGCATTCCCCAGTGCTCCTTACAATATAAGAAGGAGAAGCGAAATAGAGTCCCTTCAGGGACACTGAGGGTCCATGGATTCACCTCAAGCACTCCTGCAGCCGTAGAGATTCTTGTTCAAACCACTGGCAATCTGAGCTCCAGGTCCAAACCTGCAATACGATCAGGAAGCCTTCAGCACTCGAAGCCCTTCGGGAGCCCATCTTGTCCTCAGCACTCTCCAGATTCCCAAATATTCTTTATTTCAATGAGTACTGTTTCAAGATAAGTGTGTGGAAATTTTATTTAAAAAGGGCATGAATTGTTTCATTGCTTCTTTTTGTAGCATTATAATTTGGGCATATTTTGATAAACAGATATTCAGGAAAGCAAACCTATACAACAGCAACATCTAGTGGATAAAAGATGATTTGAAGGAAATGCACCTTGAAAGCTTTCTTTCATTATATTCTGTTAAAATATTTAAATATGCCATGGAATGCCGACCATTTTAAGGGTAAAATTTAACAAACTTCAAAAGAAATTGTAATGATTTTATAAAAATGAAACCAAATGAGATACGACTGACCTGGGTTGCAGAGACCAGATCAGTGGGTGTATTTAAGGCAGAGATTGATAGGTTCTTGATAAGTCAGGGCATGAAAGGTTATGAAGAGAATGCGGGCAGTGGGGCTGAGTGGGAAAATGGATCAGCTCATGATTAAATGGCAGGGCAATCTTGATGTGACTAGCTGTTTTTTTTTTCTCCTATATCTTAAACTCATGCCAACATTAGGTATAACTTGATTATCTTAAAACATTCACATACAATTCTGATAGTGATTCTTTTGAGGAAGGTAGGAAAAATTATTAATTGCAATTGATACTATTGCAACTCAAGCTATAACCTGACATTTTTAATATTGATGTAAAGGAGGAAACTAGTTTATGCTTCATTTGCTTCTTATAGTTTGACACACATTTAACATCTTTCAACTAGTCTGTTACTCTCCATAAAACTTTGGATATCGTGCAGATTAATCCAAGACTGAAATTTTGAGATTGAACTGAATTAGTTGTTGCAACTGCCACTTATAGAATCTAGTCCATAGCCTACATTCTATGGACAAAGACAACATTCAATGTTGTCTTCAGTATGTAACTAACTGTATATGCTTGAATAATGGGATTAAACTGGGACACCTCTTTGATTATTACCTTTAAATAATTATTTCAAATTGAAAAAGTGGGTGATGTTTGAATTACAGCTTGACAAAAGTTTTTCACCTTAAATCTAAAAATAAAATCTTTATTTCAAGGATTTGAAATGGTTTCCATTTTTCTTCTTGCAGATCAAATCTCCAGATCACTATCTGTGTTCTATTTTTTTAATATTCTATCTGAAGGAACTTGTTAGAATCTCACACTTTTCTTTTTATATAGGAAAACCAAACATGGAGAGCTGTCAGAACATAAACATACTGTGTCAGGAATAGGTCTCTCAGGCCCCTTCTACCATTGAACAAGATCTTACTTGATCCTAGCCTCAACATTTCCCAGCTCTCGCCCCTCCTGACCACCTTGTACGTCAATATCTGTCAATCTTTGTACTGATAATTATTCTATCTCCACAGTACTCTGGATTGACAGTTCCAAAGAGCTACAAATCTGAGACAAGAAATTCATCTTTATTCTTATATCCCTTAGACCAAGAAAACCCAGCCAGGAAACACATTGTCTCTGTATTCACCCTTCCATTACCTCCATTTTTATGAACTCTAATGAGCATTGTTCCAACTTGTTCAGTTTCTCTTTTGTGTCAACCCCTTCATCCCACAATCATGGATACTGAACGTTTTTCCACGATGTGCAATGCATATCCTTCCAGAAACATGCAAACCAACACCATATGCTATACTCCAAGTTCATCCTAAGCAGTGCTTAATTAAATCAAATCTTTCCCGCTTTTACTTTCCATATCTCTTGCAATGAAGGTAAACATAGTTATGCAGCATGGAAACAGCCCCTTCGGCCCAACACTTTTTTGTTAATCAAGGTATTTCTCCAAGCTAGATCCATTTGCCTGGATTTGGACCATATCCCCTCTAAATATTTTCTATTCACATACCTGTACAAATATCTGTGTAATGTTGTAGCATTATGACCTCTACCATCTGACACTGCCAGTCAACATTGTGAAAGACCCACCACACTCCAGATTCACTCTCTTCACCTTCTACCCATTAGGGAGAAGGGCTTAATAGTGTGAAAGCATGCACCAAAAGACTCAAAGATCGGTTCTTCCCCACAGCTGTCAGGCTTCTGAGTGAATCCCACAATAATGTTATTGTGTTGACCTTGCATGGATCTTCCTTTTCATTGTAATCCTAGATTCCGTAAATTGTGCTTTTTACATGGCTGTATGTTAGGGATAACTTGCTAGACCATTCACAGAAGAGCCTTTCTCACCGCACTCGATGTTTTGTGACGAATAAATCTAGAGCACTTCCTCTGGCAGCTTGTTTACATACCAATCACTCTCTGTGTGAAAAATTGGCTTCTTGCTGCATGTGACAGTAAAATCATTCATTCATTTATTCAAAGGGTGCTTATTGATGAGTTAATTGCATTCAGTTCCACTTTCAACCCAAGCTGCCTTTGTTTTCATAGTGACAAATACACGTGAGTGAGGTAAATGTACTTCTTAACATTTTATTCATTTTGTTCTATTTTCCACAATTAAAAAGTTTGAACGTGAGTTTTTCAGTTTATTTTAACTTGGTTACTAGCAAAATGTCATTGATTTCTAAGCCATATTTTAAACCCCCATGAACTACTCCTGACACTACTTCAAGACCAGCTCTTCTTCTGTTGTGACAAAATATAGTTATGTTTTGGGGAAATTGGGGCAGGGTTTGTTAGTGTAGGTCACATACAAACACTTTAAAACAGATCTTATTTAAATTACTCATGCTAGACATGTTGGGGCCAACAGTCTTTGCAAAAGCTTTGGAGAGTGCCCAAGAGACTTCGCTAATGGATTGTTGTTTACAAAAATGCAACAGGTGAAAGAGCTTGTTGAAGCTGCATTCTGTCTGGAGGGGAACCTGCTGTTCTAGGAGGATCATGTGGTTTTGCAAGCAGAGAGAGTAAAACAGGCTTTCTCTCTGTGAGAGAGAGAGAGTCACAGAGATCAGTTCTACAGTTTTACAGTCAGCAGCATCAATGGGACTGGAACAGGAAAAGCTGGAAAGCTTGTGGAAACCCCATTTGGAAAATGGATTGTGAGTGCTTAGTTCAGCCTGGTCTAAGCCCTTGCGGTTCATGCTAGAGGAGAGGACTGGCTGTCTAATATTTCACTTGGAATAAGAGAAACAAAAAGGAAATCTGTGGTGACCTGAAAGAAAGAGGTTATCATCTGGAGAACCCTGAGGGGGAAAGTTTCTTCGGCAACACACTGAAGTGGTTGATTTGAAAAAGGAATCAGTTGTGGGTGTCAGCATTCAACGAATCTCTCCCTGAAAACCAACAGGAACCTTCCTGAACAAATTCTGTAAAAGTCTGTTTATTCTTATTGAAAAAATACTAAATAAAGTTTTTTTGAAAAACAACCTTCCTGAGCGGTAACCATTTACCTTTCAAGCACCGAAGCCTGGTGAACTTTATAAATGTTAAATTCTGTGCACAGTATAGGAATCGCCTGCAACCAGTGAACTTGGAGGAATGAGAAGTGAGATTGGACTGTGAATCAAAGAAATTTTCTGAATTTACACACGTGCGCTTAGAATTAGAAGGGGGTTAAGTTAGGTTAAGTAAGTCAATGGAGATAAGTTAAAGTGTGATTCTGTTTTCATGTTTATAGATAATTAAAACTTTTGTTTAAGTAGCCATTTGTCTTGGTGAATATCTATTGCTGCTGGGTTTTGGGGTCCTCTGAGTTCATAACACTTTCTATTCCAAAGGATGATGATGGCTCCATTCAGTCAGTTTGTGGGGTTTGATATGAGCACCCTTGAGTACAGGCTGATCCTTAACAAGCCCTGCTTGTCACATTCTTGGTGGGTGAGGCCTGGAGGGGCAACAGGGGCAGAAGCTCTGTGGTGACGCTTCCTGTGCCTTTCCTCTGCTGCCTCTTTGAGCTTCCTCTCAGCAGTGTCCACACATTTTCTGATGGCGTCCCTCCACTGCGAGCCATCTTGAGCCAGGTCCTCCCACATTGATGGGGCAATGTCAGCTTTCTTGAGGCTCCTTGTACTGTAGTCACTGGCCTCCTCGTTTTGAGGTACCACTGGAGAGTTGGCAATAGAAGATGTGCTTGGGCAGACTTCCTTCTGGCATTCTTCTGCCCAGCACAGTTGGGCTGACATCACCAAGGTTGAAACTGTTGGCATTCCAGCTCGAGAAAGGACCTTGATATTGGAGATCTTGTCTCGCCACGTGAGCTTCATCACTGCTGCAGTTGAGCAAGCTGACGTTAGTGACTCTGATATGGGCACCACGTTTCACATCCATATAGCAAGGCTGACATGACAACGACCCTGTACACCTTGCACTTAAGTGGCCGACCTAATGTCCTGTGACCAAACCCGAACTTTCAGCTGACCAAAGCCAAACCAGGCCTTTCTGGTTCTTGTCAAAATCTCTACATCTAAAGAAGCTGAGAATGTTATTGCGCTGCCCAGGTACCAAACCTTGTTGGAAGCATTGAGACGAGTGTCATCCATGATGACAGTTGGTTCTTTGGAGCTTGAGCCAGGGGCTCAAAACAACCGTCTTTTTCAGACTGATTCTCAATCTGTAGCTCTTGGCAGCACTGGCAAAGTGACCGGTGGTCTCCTGAAGGAGTTTGAAAGAGTGGGCAACCAGTGCACAGTCATCAGCAGACTGTAGCTCATGGGCCACAATGTCCTCGACTTTTGTTTTGCTCTCAGTCTTGAAAGAAGCCCCGCATCAGTTCTCATTTTTAGGAAGACCCCTAACTTCAGATCTGATGTGGCATCCTGAAGAACAGCAGTGAAGAATAGTCCAAACAGAGCAGGAGCCAAAACACAACCCTGTTTTACGGTGTCGTTGATGAGAAATCGGTCTGACAACTCACTACATCCGCATTACTAACTCAGTACATTTTTGCACAACTAACCAATTGTGAATTTTTCTCTTACATTGAACTGATTTTTTTTCTTCATATGTATTGTGAGTTTTACGTAAAAACACTAAAATTCTGGAGGAACTCAGTCAGTCTCTAAGCGTCCATAGGAAGTAAAAGATATATTACCGAAATTCTGGGCCTGAGCCCTTCTTCAAGGTATAAACAAGAAGCAGGCATGTGTCTCAATAAAGACTAAGAGGAAAAGGTGGAAGAATGGGAGGGGGAAAGAGATAAGACCAGCAGGCAAAGGGTGTCAATTGGATATGAGGAAAGTTGAGAATTTTGGGCGGCATGGACAGCGGAGTGCTGTTACAGCTCCAGCAACTGGGGCCAGGGTTCGAATCCCATGATGTTTCTAAGGAGTTTGTATGATTTCCCCATGCCTCAAAGTGCTCCAGATTCCTCCACTGTTCAAAAATCATTCTGAGGTTCGATGTTAATTGGGTATATTTGGGTGGGAGGGTTTGTTACTGTGCTGTATTTCTAAAATTTAAAGAAGTGATTTTTGCCTGTGGGTGTGTTTTTCGTAGCTGGAAAGTTGTGGCACATCAGACATTCTTCTTCTTCTTTGGCTTGGCTTCGCGGACGAAGGTTTATGGAGGGGTATGTCCACGTCTGCTGCAGGCTCGTTGGTGACTGACAAGTCTGATGCGGGACAGGCAGGCACGGTTGCAGCGGTTGCAAGGGAAAATTGTTTGGTTGGGGTTGGGTATTGGGCTCTTCCTCCTTTGTCTTTTGTCAGTGAGGTGGGCTCTGCGGTCTTCTTCAAAGGAGGTTGCTGCCCACTGAACTGTGAGGCGCCAAGATGCACGGTTGGAGGCGATATCAGCCTACTGGCGGTGGTCAATGTGGCAGGCACCAAGAGATTTCTTTAAGCAGTCCTTGTACCTCTTCTTTGGTGCACCTCTGTCTCGGTGGCCAGTGGAGAGCTCGCCATACAACATAATCTTGGGAAGACGATGGTCCTCCATTCTGGAGATGTGACCCACCCAGCTCACACCAAGACACAAGAGCAACTTGTCCATGAACTACTCTTTGCAGACGATGCTGCTTTAGTTGCCCATTCAGAGCCAGCTCTCCAGCTCATGACTTCTTGTTTTGTGGAAACTCCCAAAATGTTTGGCCTGGAAGTCAGCCTGAAGAAAACTGAGGTCCTCCATCAGCCAGCTCCCCACCATGACTACCAGCCCCCCCACATCTCCATCGGGCACACTGAACTCAAAACGGTCAACCAGTTTACCTACCTCGGCTGCACCATTTCATCTGAAGCAAGCATCGACAAAGAGATAGACCACAGACTCGCCAAGGCAAATAGCGCCTTTGGAAGACTACACAAAAGAGTCTGGAAAAACAACCACCTGAAAAAACACACAAAGATCAGCGTGTACAGAGCTGTTGTCATACCCATGCTCCTGTTCGGCTCCGAATCATGGGTCCTCTACTGGCATCACCTACGGCTCCTAGAACACTTCCATGGTCTCCGCTGTCATAGCTCCATCCTCAGCATTCATTGGAACGACTTCATCACCAACATCGAAGTACTCGAGCTGACAAGAGTCCGCAAGCATCGAATCCATGCTGCTGAAGACCCAACTGCGCTGGGTGGGTGACGTCTCCATGCCTCTGTCTATTGTATTTCTGTACATAACACTAAACCTCCAAGGGCCCAGGCTTGAAATGTTTTTTTTGCTCTGACGAATGCTGCGTGACCTACTGCGTTTCTGCAGCACCATTCATTCACGTTTTCCCTTTTTGTTTCCTGCAACTACGGTTTTGATGGTAGAGTGGTTCTGAAATTTGGACGGCGGTTTGCACGATGCCTTTACAGCGCCAGGGATGAGAGACCAGGTTTGAATCCCACGCTGTCTGTAAGTAGTTTGCACGCTCTCCCCGTATCTGCCTGGGTTTCGCCCCGGGGAGGGGTGCTCCAGTCTATTCCCACTGTTTGAAACGTAGGTTAATGGGGTGTAAATCGGGGCGGCATGGACTCGTGGGGCGAAATGGCCTGCTACTGTGATGTATGTCCACATTTCAAACCAACAACTATTTTCATTGCACCTGACCCACCACAGAGCATCTATAGCATCCCATGCAGTAGAATGCACTGCAATAGTCTGATCCCTTCATGCAACTGCACATTAGGGTTAGGGCGGCATGGACTCGTGGGGCGAAATGGCCTGCTTCTGTGCTGTTTGTCCACATTTCAAACCAACAACTATTTTCATTGAACCTGACCCACCACAGAGCACCTATAGCATCCCATGCAGTAGAATGCACTGCAATAGTCTGATCCCTTCATGCAATTGCACATTAGTTTTAGGGTTAAGGCAGCATGGACCCGTGGGGCAAAATGTCCTGCTACTGTGCTGTATGTCCACATTTCAAACCAACATCTATTTTCATTGCACCTGACCCACCACAGAGCACCTATAGCATCCCATGCAGTAGAATGCACTGCAATACTCTGATCCCTTCATGCAACTGCACATTAGGGTTAGGGTTAGGGCGGTATGGACTCGTGGGGCGAAATGGCCTGCAACTGTGCTGTTTGTCCACATTTCAAACCAACAATTATTTTCATTGCACCTGACCCACCACAGAGCACCTATAGCATCCCATGCAGTAGAATGCACTGCAATAGTCTGATCCCTTCATGCAACTGCACATTAGGGTTAGGGTGGCATGGACTCGTGGGGTGAAATGGCATGCTACTGTGCTGTTTGTCCACATTTCAAACCAACAACTATTTTCATTGCACCTGACCCACCACAGAGCACCTATAGCATCCCATGCAATAGAATGCACTGCAATAGACTGATCCCTTCATGCAACTGCTCATTAGTTTTAGGGTTAAGGCAGCATGGACTCGTGGGGCAAAATGTCCTGCTACTGTGCTGTATGTCCACATTTCAAACCAACATCTATTTTCATTGCACCTGACCCACCACAGAGCACCTATAGCATCCCATGCAGTAGAATGCACTGCAATAGTCTGATCCCTTCATGCAATTTATTATCTGACATCGCCCCACCCCCACCCCCACCCCCACCCCCATCCACCACCACCAAGGCACGGGCGCATCTGAACGATGATCTGGGTCAAGAGTCCAGATCCCCGAGCGGGCGCGCGGGCTCCCGCCTCCAGGGGGCGCGCGGGCTCCCGCCTCCCGGGGGGGCGGGCCACGTCCCTTCCGTTTCATCGCCGGCTGTTTCCGCCCTTGCGCTAACCCCTCCCCCGCCCACTTCCGCCCGTCCGCGGTTGGGAGCCATGGAAGGTGCCGCGTCTCGATCCGCTCCGCACCCGCTTTCCAAGGGCGCCCTGGGCTTCCCTGAGGAGGAGGACGAGGACGAGGACGACGACCTGGAGGTGTTCAGTAAGGTGGGTCCGGTGGCCTGGCGCCGCTTCCCGACGGGAGAGCCAACTCTCAGAGGCGAGGCACTGATTTAAACTCGGGGTCGGCGGCGGCTGTGGCTGCTGCTGCACTGGGGATGGGGGGTGGGGGGGGGGGAGATTATTCTTGTTGCTTCGATTAAAAGTTTAATTCAATGCTGGCAATTAAAATGCTCTCAAATACCTTCAGTTTTTGAAGATAAAGAGGAGACCTTGAGGAGAGAGAGAGATGGTGGTGAAGGTTTGATCCGTGGATCTCTGCCCCACATCAGGCCACCTCTACAGAGGAAGATTTAACATTCCCCAGCAACACTTGGAGGGAGTGGGCAGTCGAAATTCTTTCTGGGTATCGAGTCCTGGTCCAATGCATCCACTGTCATTCTGTTAACTGGACTGAAGTGAAAGGTTGGCCTGTGTTGAACCCCTGTCTGGGAGAACTTTCACCCTTTTGGTGACTGTCAGTATTTTGCAAGCAACTCGTCAGAACTCTGAGGCCTTTGTGCTCGACCATTGACCCATGTGCCCCCAAACCTTTCCCATCCACGCACTGCCGAAACATCTTTCGACCATTGTCACTGGACCTATATCCACGACTTCCTCGGGCGGCTCATTCCCCGCACCCGCCACCTCCTGCACTCCATGGAGAAAAATTCCACCCACTCCTGACCAGTAACCTTTTTGAAATCTTTCCTGCCCCCTTTTCAGATTAATAATATCTTTTGGTGGATGATCAGAATTGTGCACAATACACCAGCTCAGTTTCAGGCCTCAGGATTGATGAGAGCAGGGTGGTGGGCAGGTTGGTCTGGAAGGTTGCATCATTTGAGATCAAAGGGAAGGTGATGAAGTGGGCTCAAAACTGGTTTAGTGGAAGGAATCTGAGGGTAGTAGTGGATAGATGTTGCTTAGATAGCAGCCTGTGACAATTCATTTGCCACAAGATCACTGTTTGCCATTTAAATCATTAATATACAGTGCCCTCCATAAGAGGGTCAAAGATGTATTTTTCCTTTATTTTTCCCTGTGCTCCACAATTTAACATTTGTAATTGAACAATTCATATGTGATTAAGGTGCACATTCCAAATTTTATTTAAGGTTATTTGAATACATTTTGGTTTGAATATGTAGAAATTACAGCACTTTTTATACATGGTCACCTCATTTCAGGGCACCATAATTTTTGGGACATTTGGCTTCAGGTGGGCTTAATTGCTTCTTTGGTGCATTTATAAGAGGGCTCGGCTTGCTTCTCAGCTTTTAATCACCTTTGGCATCTCTATTTGCCATTTTTCAACATGATGATGTGACAGATTGTGGCAGGTTTTTTAGTGTAGGTCACATACAAACACTTCAAAACAGAACTCATTTAAAATGCCAGAGCTCTGCTCCAGCCAGACAGTCCAGGCTCTGGGTGCCTTTGCACAAACTTTGAAGAATGCCTATAGAGACTTCACAAGTAGGTGTTAATTAGACATGCTGTGAGTAATGGAGCCACAGTCTGAGTGCAGAGTGCTGTTCTAAGAGGGTCATGTGGTTTTCTCTGAGTGAGAGAGAATTCAGTTCTACAGTCAGCAGCAACAGCTGGGACTGGAACAGGACAAGCTGGCAAGCTTGTGGAAAACCCCATTTTGAAGATGGGTTGTGAGTGTTTAATTCAGCCTAATCAAAGCCCTTGTGGTCCATACAAGAGGAGATGGCTGGCTGTATAATGTTTCACTTGAAAAAAGGGAAACACAAAGGAACTCTGTGGTGACCTGAAAGAAAGAGGTTATCAGCTGGAAAACCCTGGATGGGGCAAGTTTTTTCAGCAAGACACTGAAGTGGCTGATTAAAAGGAATCAGTTGTGGGTGTCCAACGAGCAGCAAATCTCTCTGAAAACTGACAAGAACCTTCCTGAGCAGTAACCAATTACTTTCAAGCACCAAAGCTTGGTGAAGATTCGTAAATGTTAAATTCTGTGCACAGTATAAGAATTGCCTGATACCAGTGAACTTGGAGGAATGAGAAGTGAGATTGGACTGGAAATCAAATAACTTTTCTGAACTTACACACACATTATATTCATGTGTGCTTAGAATTAGAATGAGGTTAGGTTAATAGTAATAAGTTAGAGTTTGATCCTGTTTTCATGTTTAAGGATAATTAAAAGCAACTTTTGTTTAAGTAACCATTTGTCTTGGTGAATTTCTATTGCTGCTGGATTTTGGGGTCCTCTGGGGCCATAACATTGACAGGAGTGTGTCAACAAAAGTAAAGAAGCCATAATGATGCCTGCCAACATTTTCCCATACTTTGATGAAAGGTTCAAGCCTGAAACATTGGTTATGTATTTTTACCATTGCTATATAAAGGACCTGGGTGAGCCTGCAAGCTCACACCAAGACACAAGAGAAACTTGTCCGTGAACTACTCTTTGCAGACGATGCCGCTTTAGTTGCCCATTCAGAGCCAGCTCTTCAGCGCTTGACGTCCTGTTTTGCGGGAACTGCCAAAATGTTTGGCCTGGAAGTCAGCCTGAAGAAAACTGAGGTCCTCCATCAGCCAGCCCCCCACCATGACTACCACCCCCCCCCCCCCACATCTCCATCGGGCACACAAAACTCAAAACGGTCAACCAGTTTACCTATATCGGCTGCACCATTTCATCAGATGCAAGGATCGACAACGAGATGGACAACAGACTCGCCAAGGCAAATAGCACCTTTGGAAGACTACACAAGAGAGTCTGGAAAAACAACCAACTGAAAAACCTCACAAAGATAAGCGTATACAGAGCCGTTGTCATACCCACACTCCTGTTTGGCTCCGAATTATGGGTCCTCTACCGGCATCACCTACGGCTCCTAGAATGCTTCCACCAGCGTTGTCTCCGCTCCATCCTCAACATTCATTGGAGTGCCTTCATCCCTAACGTCGAAGTACTCGAGATGGCAGAGGCCGACAGCATCGAGTCCACGCTGCTGAAGATCCAGCTGCGCTGGGTGGGTCACGTCTCCAGAATGGAGGACCATCGCCTTCCCAGGATCATGCTATATGGCGAGCTCTCCACTGGCTACCGTGACAGAGGTGCACCAAAGAAGAGGTACAAGGACTGCCTAAAGAAATCTCTTGGTGCCTGCCACATTGACCACTGCCAGTGGGCTGATATCGCCTCAAAACATGCATCTTGGCGCCTCACAGTTCGGCGGGCAGCAACCTCCTTAGAAGAAGACCGCAGAGCCCACCTCACTGACAAAAGACAAAGGAGGAAAAACCCAACACTCAACCCCAACCAACCAATTTTCCCCTGCAACCGCTGCAACCGTGTCTGCCTGTCCCGCATCGGACTTGTCAGCCTGCAGCTGACGTGGACATTTACCCCCTCCATAAATCTTCGTCCGCGAAGCCAAGCCAAAGAAGAAAGAAAAGATATAAAGGACCCTGCTTGACCTGCTGAGTTTCTCCGTCTTTGTGTTTTTACTTCAATCACAGTGTCTGCAGATTTTCGTGTTTTACGACATAATAATCACATATGCATAAAGATACAATTGTAAATAAATGTATATAAATATTTTGAACTGATTTACTGAGTTATAAGATACTACTCATCAATATTACAGCCTGTAGGAAGAAGCTATTTCCCAGCCTGGCAGTCCTGATTTTGATGCTCCTATTCCTCCTTTTATTGTTTTTTTTAAATTTTTTCACACTATGAACCATATTAACCAAAATACACAAACATTTCCCACCCTCTCCCTTCCCTCCCTCCTTCCCACCCCCTTCTCCTTGACAGCAGTAGGTCAAAGATACTGTGTGCTGAATGAATAAGGTACTCAATAATTCTTTGAGCCCTATTTAGGCAACTTGGGTTGATGTCAAAGAGGAAAGCGGGTCCTTGTGCTCTCTATCATTTGGGAAATGTGGCAAATGGAATTTAATTGACAAGTATGGGGTGTTGCATTTTAGTAAATCAAACTAGGGTAGAACTTGCACAGTAAGTAGTAAGGCCCTGGAGAATGTAGTATAACTGGGAAACCTAGGGGTGCAGGTGCATGTTTCCTGAAAATGGTGAATAATGCAATTTGTTATCTTGCCTTTTTTGGGCAAGGTACTGGCTACAAAAATTGTGATGCGCAGTACAAGATGTTTGTGTGACCACACTGGAGTAGCATGTGAGTTCTCATTGCCCAGCTTAGGAACGATATCAAGAAGTTGGAAATGGAGCAGAAGATGTTGTTGCCGGAACAGAGAACTTGATTTATAGGGAGATGTTGGGTCTATTCTCTAGAGTGTAGAGGCTCAGGGTGACCTTGGTGATTTATCAAATTATGAAGGGCATGGATCAAGTAAATGCTCACAATCTTTTTCATAGGATATAGTATGCCATTTGCCATTCCTTGGCCCACTTTCTCTGTTCATCGAGATTGTGTGGCAATTTTGGAGAACTCTCTTCATTGTCCACTACCTATAAATTTGGTGTAATTGCAAGCATACTAAGAACCACATTGTCATTCAAATTGTTCATATAGATGGCAAAAATGGATTGAGGCATAGCTACTTTCTTGGGCACAATCACCTGTAATTAAGTTGTGCCCACAGAAATGATAGCCCATGTTTTTTTTATTCAAAAGTTTTGAAAGCAAAGCAGAGAATTGGATGAAATTGGATTACTGTATCGTTTTATCAGCCCCAGATGAAGTTTGCAGGTTTAATGACTTGTCTGTACTTGTTTAAAAGAAATGTTAATTTTTTTCTTAGCTCTTTATAGTGAGGGTGTGGTTGTCAGGGTGTGAAATATTGTTTTGAATTCCAATATGGTCTGTTTAACACAATGAGGTTTACAGGTTTGGTGACCAGATAGTACTTGTTTAAAAGAAATGTTGCAAGATTTTTAAGTTGTAAACAGCAAGGGTGTGATTGCATGGGTATGGAAAAATATTTTTGACATACCGTAATTTTGTTATTGATTTTGAAAACTGGTTACGAAACCTGTAATTTGGTGCAATTAGAGCATAAGACATAGAAGCAGAATTAGGCCATTGCAATCTGGCTAATTTACTATCCTTTACAAAGCTATTTCCATAATATTTATAGCTTCCCAGAAAACTTTAGAGGTTTTACTCCATGTTGAATTGAAGTCCACCTGAAATGACATTTGGTATATCGTGAAGGATGTAGTTTCATATTGAAATATAGAAATCATCCAAAAATCTGGTTGCCAGAAATCCAGACCACCCAAGAATCCAGATTCTTGTTTTTTCTGTGTGTGTGCGCTCAAATGTCACATATGCATGGTGGCAACAAGTGACTGTGGAAATCGCAGAAATGTTTAAAAAAAAAATGTCTGGTTGTTTTTTGTACTTTGTATCTTGTATGAAAAAATGTTTCGTTAATGAACTATCAAAATTTGCCTGTTTATTCTCTTTAAATTTGAAATTTAAAAGTACTGCCTGAGAATCTAGAAAATCTGGACTGATCCAATACCCAAGCAGTCTAGATTTTAGGACTTTTACTGTACAGTGTTATGGGTTATATTATTATAGACATTGATAAATATGTCTTTAAAAGAGATTGTAGGAGTTTAGTGTAGGTCACTTCACAAAAGACATTGTAGTGTCTACAACGACTGAAACACACCACCTGTCAGTACAGGTTTCATTTGAACTGCTTTATTTGAATCTTTGCGCACGCCCTTTAAGGGCCAGTGTGAGCTCCGTCCTGCACTGGTGGTGATGTCACCACGCTGCCTAGAGGAGCGCGCTGTGGCCTAAGCCACGAGGTGCTGTTGAACCCCCGACACTGCTCCGCTAGTGTGGTGTTACATGTGAAGCCGGTTCACCAGTGTTCGTTATGCGCCGCCACACAACACCCCCCCCCCCGGTGCAGGTTGTGCATGAAGTCCTGAATATGCGGGATGGGATAGCGGTCCAGTGTGGTCATGTCATTCAGGTGGTGAAAGTCTCTGCATGGGCGCCAACCCCCAGAGGCCTTGGGGACCATGTGTGGGGGGGGGGGGGGGGATGCCCAGCGGCTATCCGACCTGCGGATGATTCCCAATTCTTGTAGGTTAGAGAACTCTTCTTTGGCCAACTGCATTTTGTCGGGGGCAGCCTTCTGGCCTTGGCATGGAGCAGGAGGCCGTGGGTCGAGATTTGGTGCCTTAAGCTGCGTTGGGGCAAGGCGGAGGTAAACTATGGCTGTAGGACAGTGGGGAACTTGTTAAGGATGTGGGTGTATTCCTTGGAGGTGCTGACGGTGACTACACCTGGGTCACAAGCGCTGGTGGCCTCGAGGTGGACTGTTTGGAAGGTGAGGGCATGCACCAGACGCTTGCCTTTCTGATCGACCAGCAAGCTGTGCACTCGGAGGAAGTCGTCCCCCCCAGGATTGCTGTACCCACTGTGGTCAGTATGAACCGCCAACGGAACTTCTCTCTGCCGAGCTGGATTTGCATGTTATGCCCGCTGAAGGTTTTGATCTCTGTTACATTGGCCACGCACGGTGTGTGGCCTCTTGATTGGGTGTGGGTCTCCAGGGCAGTCGGAGGGAGCATGCTCAACTTGGCGCCGGCATCTACCAGGAATCGTCGGCCACTTGACTTTTTTAGTCATGTGAAGGAGGCTGTTGGCGTGGCCAGCCATCGCAGCCATCAATAGTGGCTGGCCAGGTCGTTTCCCTGGAAAGAGCAGGGTTGCCTGCACTTGGGAGCTTGAGCCTCCCAGCGCTAGTGGTAGAAGCACCAGGTGTTGTGCGGGTCCTCTGTCTTGTGCTTGGGGACAGTCTGCGGCTGGTTGGGTCTGGGGCGGGTCACCTGACTCATGTCAGCCTAATTTTTCCACTTGGTGTGCCATAATACATCGGCATGGGCTGCGATCCTGCGTGAGTCAGTGATGTCCTCGTCTACCAGTAGGAGCTGAATGTCATCCGGCATTTGCTCGAGGAATGCCTGTTTGAACATTAGGCATGGTCATACCGTCCATGAGGGCAGACGGGGCTCTGTCTCCCAAACTGTCCAGGTGCATGAGCATAGCGGTGCGCTGTTGTCGAGAGAGGCCGAACGTGCTGAGGAAGAGGTGCCTGAGCACGAGTTATTTACCCTCCTATGGTGGGTCATGGATCAAGTCATCCACCCTGGCGGCAGCCTCCTGTTTGAGGGCACTCACGATGTGATAGAACTGATTTCCTTCAATGAGCAACAAATATCTCTGAAACCAATTCTCTCTGAATTTTGTGCACAGTATGAGAATTGCCTGATATTGGTGAACTTGGAGAAGTAAGAAGTGAATGATTGAACTGTGAATCAAACAACTTTCTTGAACATGTACACATTACATACACATGCGCTTAGAATTAGAAGTGGGGGGGAGAGTGTTAAGTTAATAGCATTAAGTTAAAGTTTGATCTTGTTTTTGCATTTAAAGAAAATTAAAAGCAACTTTTTTTAAGTAACCGTTTGTCTTGGTGAATTTCTATTGCTGCTGGGTTTTGAAGTCCTCTGGGCTCATAACAACAGTATTATGTCAAGCTGCAATAAAAAGTGTTCCATTTCAGTTGTACTTTGAGTTGATTCCATACATCACAAAAATTGGTTAGTTTGCCAGATACTCTGCAGTCATCTGTTCATGTATCAGCATTAAAAATTGACTCATTCATAAGCAATCTGAACTTGGCTCAAGGAAAGAGATGGGATTTGATAAAAATTGCACATCTATCCATCACCATAAATGCATTAGCTGAGAGAATCCCATTCTGAGCAGAGAACGTGTACAGGCTATATTCAACCCAGCATTATATGCAGAACTTTCAAATATGCAGACCAAGTATTTGCTCAGTACAGTCAATTTAACAATGTGATAAACTGAGAAAATCTGACCTGCAACTAAGTAAATACCAGTTAACCAAGAAAATCTGTAGATGCTTGGGTTGAGGGCAATACACAAATGTGCTGGAGAAATTCACCAGGTCATACAGATAGTCTTGGAAAGGCTCAGGCTTGAAATGTTGGTTACCCTTTATTTCCTGTGGATGTTGTGTTTCAGGCTGCTGAGTTTCTTCAACACATTGATTCTGTTCAACAAGTGCAATGCACAATCATGTGATTGTGTCCCTTCAGGTTCCAATGGGTAGTCAGGCTCTTAATTTGGTATTGTAGCCACCAATCCCCACTACATTTATTAATATTAGCCTTATTTATTTATTTCAAACAAATGCTTGATTTACTCTTTACATGTGCTGAAACTATAAAGAGACTTTTTTTGGTGAAAAACAGTTCTGGCTAAAACTTCTGTTTTATGTAGACCATGAGCTTGGACTGATCACTGACCAATAGAAGCAATGTATTGCTTTTCACCTTACTCTATTCTTAAATATTTGGAATCTGCAATTCTGGTCACAATTTTTCAGGAAAAAAATTGTTTACATTAGATGCAGAGGAAATTTGAGGTTGTTTCAGGACTATAAAATTTTAACTGCAATGCAAGATCGGATGATATTTGGTTATTTTCTTCCATATAAGTGGCTGAAGGGAAACTTAAATGTTATAAAATTGAGAGGTGCCAAGGTAGATCTCCCTATTTACTTGAGTTAAGAACATGACATGCATGCATGCGCTGTTAACAAGTTTATAGTGACCCCTATTGGAGGTGCCTTGATTCCCATTATATCTAAAAATCTATCAAACTCGCTTGAATATACTGTTTCTGAGCGTCTTCAGCCTAGGTCGCGGTTAAGATGTGGAAATTGGTGTTTCATTTTGAGCTTGGATTTGCAGTTCATCCACAAACTATATATGTAACTGTGTAGCATTCACCTGCATCCATATATCAGTACATATTATTCATATCTTCAAAGGCAGCTAGAAACTAAAAATGTCTAGTAGATGAGAAAATTGTTGCCAAGACCAACTAATCATTTAGGGAGAACAGGAGATAATCAAAAGCAGATAAAGAAGGGGAATGTTTCCTGTTTAATAGTAAATTGGGTCCACTCCAATGTCAAAGTCCATTAAGTCACTGCCTGTTCCCAACTTTGCAAAGCTAGAAATTATTCTTCAGAGATTTTAAATATGGCACTCAGCAGTTCAGTGCTTTTCTGTTAGCTAAGGTTTTTTTTTGCTGTTCTTTTAACCCTCAATTTTTGTTTAAGTTTTTAGGGTAACTGTTACCCTTGATGGTAACAGTTGAACCTTTAGGGTAAATGTAATGGAATATAACACAAGATAATGTATGTAGAAAGTCACCATTTGGTGTATTGTGCCAGTAATAATTATTCAACCAATCTTTTCCTTGATTATCTTTATTTTGTTTAATTTTCTTTTAGTTTTGAGTTGCGTTGCTAGTTTTATAAAACAAAGCCTTCAGATTTTGCTGTGCTGGATAGTTTCAAGGTTCAAACTTGGTCCTTTTTTGAAGCACCAGTGATTTCTCGATCTTTTTCCTTTCTCAAGCCTTTTGGGGTCAGAATCATTCAGCATGGAAACAAAGCCATTCAGCTCCCGACATCTGCCCAGTAGATGCCCATCATATTCATCCCATTTTCTTCGCCTCACCTTCACCTTTGATTTCAGATCATCTCAATGTTCCAGTACTAAAACTTGGTGCATATTATCTGCCCCATTGTCCAAAACCCATGAAAAATACATCATTTTAAAAACCGTGTGCATTGATCATCTTTTATTAGCAGCAAATCATGGATGTGCAACAAAAAGAGTAAGTGTTTCAATAAAAAAATGAATCAATATTACTAAGTCTAGACTAGACACCTTGAGTTGCATTGGATGAAATTAAGGACTTCACTTCTGAATAAAAACACAAATGCTGTAGGAACTCAGCTGGTCTTGCAGTGTCCATAGAAAGTAAAGATGTATTACAGTACCCCATATCCAAAATGCTTGGGACCAGACGTTTTTTAGTTATTGGCTTTTTTTGATTTACAGAACAGTATTTAGCAGAATATAAAAGAAGATAAATGCCACACAAAATACTAGACATTCTCCTCGATGGCTATCTCAAATGTTTCCTCCAGTGTCATCTGCCTAATTAACAATGGTTTTTGTCTTTTGCCGCTGCCGGTTCCCTACTTCTCCCCACTCTGGCTGCCAGTTCCCTGACAACGATACCTGCTCCTGCCAGAAGGCCACTCACCTTCATGATGTTGGAACAAAGGATTCTTCCGATCGCTTGTGGCTGGGAGACAGCAGCACACAGTTTGTAAACTAAGTACAGCGGAGGGCACAACTTCACCATGTGCTGGCCATGGTTGGGTTGAAGGCTGACCCGGTTCCCTGTGCCCTAGTGCTGTCTGATCCATCTACTTCCTCCAGTCACTCACTGATGGCTTGAGATTTCAGCCACCTTCTCTGAGCTGGTCAGCATCTGTCTTCCTGGTTGGTTCACAGAGTTGGGTGGGGGGGGGGGGTGATCGCTCATGTATATTCCCCTCATGTCAGTAAGTTGTTCTGATGGCCAGGAGAAGGAGCCAGCAGTGGGCAGGGGCTGTGAGACATGTCTCCATTATGGGAGCTGGGGTTCTACTTCCTGCAGGGCTGGTGAGGGGCAATCCTTCTAGTGCCCAGACATGAGGCCAATACTCTCCGTCCAGTCAGGACCAGAGGTTCCCCTGAGTCATACATTGACACTGTTCCTTCATCAACCTAGGCAATTGGGAGATGGAAATCGCTGAACTGCAGATGCTGAAAACTGGCACCAACAGAACATTGGAGCCCTACGTGGGCAAGTCGTGTGGTGAAGTTTTTTCAATTTGTGACATCTTATCATTGCTCTTAAAAAAAAGTTCAGTTTTTGGATCTTTTAGCTTTTCAGGTCCTTTACTGTATAAGCAAAAGCAGACAGGGATCTTAATTTAAAGACTAGAGATTAAAGGGAAAAATGGGAAGGGAAGGAGTCCAGACCAGCAGCCAGAAGGTGTTAATTGGATATGATAAGAGGAAATGTGAGCATTAATTTTGGCTCTTTGAAAGGAGACAAAGGAAAAAGGGAAGAGAGGAGGAGACAGGGAAAAAGAAGGGGTGTGGGTTTTTTTTAAACAGAAACCAGAGAAGTCAGCACTAACGCCATCCAGTTGGAGGTGCCCAGATGGAAGATGCGGTGTTCCTGCAATTTGCATGTCGTCTCCGAATGGCAGTGCATGAGACTGTGGACAGACATGACAGCAAGGGAATGGGACAGGGAATTGAAATGGGTGGCCCACACATTACTTCTGATTGCCCATTGTTTTGGTGTGATTTTGCAGATGCTACAGCATTAACTTTTGTGTTATTTTATGACCACCTGAAATAACTTCGGATTTCATATTTGGATCTTTTGTGTTTTCACTTGCAATCGTCCATTTAGCGAGAATGGTACATTTATAATTTTTCATTGGTTATAATGTGGAGGCCATGCTTAATTTTACACAAGGAGGTGGTGAGTCACTTTTTGAACTGTTGTTATCTTTACAAATTCACAGCATGTGTTCAAGATCTTTACTCAGTGGTAATCGAGGAATATAAATTAATTTCCAAATCTGAGTATTAGTTGTGTGTTTGCCATTGACCTTGCGCATAATGGTTGTAGGTTGGGAAGTGCAATCAAATAAATCTTTGTCAGTTGTTGCGGAGCATATTCTAGAGTCTGGACAGTCATATAGTAGCCATAGTGCTTTAAAAATAGAGGAAATAAATATTTAATGTTCAAAGGGAAGTCTTTCACATACATTGTCATAAGCAAAATAACAGGTAATTAGCAGAAAGGATCAATTTACTGAAAAAAAAATGACAAGGTCAAATATTAAAGCTACCAAGCCTTACTATATGTTGTATTAACAGCAAATTGGATGACTTAAAGAAAATAGTTGTAAGAGATTAAATTGTCATAGAAACATGGCTGCTGAGGAAGAAAAAATTAAGGAGTGGCAAAAGTAAAACTATCTGGTAGCACTCAGAGCAAGGGATGACACCAAATGTAGCCAGCAGCACATATGAGAAATTGTAGAGCTCTGATATGCAAAGGGGATCCCAATATCCTAGTATATGGTTTGCCAGCAGTAAGCTGCATAATCAGGAAAGATGATTTATCACTGAGGGCATTGACTACAAAAATAAGATGATGTTTCAGTTGGCCGATTTGTTGAGATCCTGTAGAAAATACTGTGCACACTCAGCACATTTAAGGGGGAGCTTGGACTGAAACATAAAATGTTTTCTTATGTAGTCGGTATGAGAGAAACATGGAAGAAACCCTACTGCTTCACAGGAAGGGAGTCCAAAAACTTTGAGCACTCTGAAGGAGACTCCACAGCCAACAAAATGTTGACAATGGCTGCTAAAGACAATTTCAGTAGGTGGGCTATAATGGAGTCTAGACAAGTGAGGGAGGCCTTGATTAAAATATGCAAGAACCTGAGGGTTTTTTTTGCCCCCACAGGATATATTTTGAGAGAGTATACCTTCCTGCAGGAGAATCTAAAACAAGGGGTGAAAAGATCCTTTGCACTGCTTTAAAAAAAAAAATGTTTGAGCTTCTGTATGGGTGGGGGAAGAGACTGGCAATGTGGACAATGTGGATGAGAGAGCTTATAAATAAAGGGGGAAAACTGAGAAATAATGAAAAAGGCACAAAAGCTCTTGGGAAGTACTGAAGAAGTAAAGGTTCATGCAGATTTTTTTTTAAATTAGTTGAAAAATAACAAGTAATATATTTGTCTAAAAATTGACAAACAGCAAGAAGTTGCTAATTTCCATATAAGTTTTGAAGAATATCTCCGGAAATAGTAAAGGTAATCACCTTAGAGTTCTGTAGATTTGGAAGTAGCCCCTGGTGCTTAGAGGGTACCAAATGTACTTCCATAATTTAAGAAATAAGGGATCTTTGGAAGATATTCCTTCAAACTTTACACAGAAAATTGGCAAACAAATTGTGAATAAAATTGCAATTTTGCAATTATCAATGCAAGGCATTGTTTGATCTCTCCTTCATTTCTTAAAATTGTGGAGACACATTTGTTACCCTAGCAACAGAAAGGATTGAGAATAATGGCAATAAATGGTTTTTGCTCAAGGTGGAATAAAGTGAATAGAAGGGAACCACAGATCAGTGCTTGGGTCCTAAATGTTTCCATTCTAGATCAGCTATTTTGGTGAGGACACCAAATATAACATTTCCATATTAAAGTGACTGAGATTATACACAATTCAATCTGAGTTCAGAGAAATAAGCAAAGTGAATTAGATGACATAATTTCAGATGGAGAACAGTGTTGAAAAATGTGAGTTGAAACAGATGCAGTTTTTAATGGGAGAAGATTTGGAAATGAATTGTAAAGGGACCTATGTTAGGTATTTTTGTACATTAGTCACTGAAAGGTGATGTCCAAGTGGAAAAGGTAATTAGGGAGGCAAATAGTGGAACTTTATTCCAGCAGAATTTGAGTACAATTAGAAAATGTCATTCAATTGTACAGTACATTACTCAGACTATATCTTGTGATTTGGGTTCAATTGTGGTCTCATCTCATAAAGAATGTTCTTAAATGGAGGGACTGCAGCAAAGATTCACCAGATTGGTTTCTGGAATAACAGTGGTGTGAGAGAGGATTGAGTAGCCTGGCCCTTTATTTTGTAAAGTATAGATGACTTAGTTGAAACAGATTTCATAGACAACTCGCAGGATAAATCCATGGAAGATAAAATGTGGAAATAGATGCTAGAAATCTGAAATAAAAGCAGAAAATGCAGATCATATGG
Source organism: Narcine bancroftii (assembly GCF_036971445.1). Lineage (NCBI taxonomy): Eukaryota > Metazoa > Chordata > Chondrichthyes > Torpediniformes > Narcinidae > Narcine > Narcine bancroftii. Next base: position 128,871,687 of record NC_091473.1, on the reverse strand, counting down.
CATATGTGGTAAGAGAAGCTTTTTTGGGTCAAAAAAAGTCAGACTTGTAACTATATTAAACAGATGGATGTATTTTGTCAGTTTGAACAAATCTCTTACTGATAGCACATTGAAAATATTGTCACATTAATTCTTGGCATTTCTGAATCTAGCGTTTTTTGAAATTCTGAAAAGAAAACCTTTGGGAGAAAGAAGAACATGAACAGAAAAAATGTGTGAATGAATGTTAATGTTGATTCAATACTTTGTGTTTAATTTTCTTTGGCTTGGCTTCGCGGACGAAGATTTATGGAGGGGGTAAAAAGTCCACGTCAGCTGCAGGCTCGTTTGTGGCTGACCAGTCCGATGCGGGACAGGCGGACACGATTGCAGCGGTTGCAAGGGAAAATTGGTTGGTTGGGGTTGGGTGTTGGGTTTTTCCTCCTTTGCCTTTTGTCAGTGAGGTGGGCTCTGCGGTCTTCTTCAAAGGAGGCTGCTGCCCGCCAAACTGTGAGGCGCCAAGATGCACGGTTTGAGGCGTTATCAGCCCACTGGCGGTGGTCAATGTGGCAGGCACCAAGAGATTTCTTTAGGCAGTCCTTGTACCTTTTCTTTGGTGCACCTCTGTCACGGTGGCCAGTGGAGAGCTCGCCATATAATACGATCTTGGGAAGGCGATGGTCCTCCATTCTGGAGACGTGACCCATCCAGCGCAGCTGGATCTTCAGCAGCGTGGACTCGATGCTGTCGACCTCTGCCATCTCGAGTACCTCGACGTTAGAGGTGTGAGCGCTCCAATGGATGTTGAGGATGGAGCGGAGACAACGCTGGTGGAAGCGTTCTAGGAGCCGTAGGTGGTGCCGGTAGAGGACCCATGATTCGGAGCCGAACAGGAGTGTGGGTATGACAACGGCTCTGTATACGCTTATCTTTGTGAGGTTTTTCAGTTGGTTGTTTTTCCAGACTCTTTTGTGTAGTCTTCCAAAGGCGCTATTTGCCTTGGCGAGTCTGTTGTCTATCTCATTGTCGATCCTTGCATCTGATGAAATGGTGCAGCCGAGATAGGTAAACTGGTTGACCGTTTTGAGTTTTGTGTGCCCGATGGAGATGTGGGGGGGCTGGTAGTCATGGTGGGGAGCTGGCTGATGGAGGACCTCAGTTTTCTTCAGGCTGACTTCCAGGCCAAACATTTTGGCAGTTTCCGCAAAGCAGGACGTCAAGCGCTGAAGAGCTGGCTCTGAATGGGCAACTAAAGCGGCATCATCTGCAAAGAGTAGTTCACGGACAAGTTTCTCTTGTGTCTTGGTGTGAGCTTGCAGGCGCCTCAGATTGAAGAGACTGCCATCCGTGCAGTACCGGATGTAAACAATGTTTAATAATAGCTCAGAAAATAACACTTTTGAAGCTGGAACAAATGTCCTTGCCAAGAAATCCAGTGCAGAAAGTTTTATACTGTGCCACCGATCAGGAATTGGCTTCAAATCCTGCACTGTCTGTAGGGAATTTGTACATTCTCCCCGTGTATGCATGGGTTTTCCCCTGGGGCTCCGGCATCCTCCCACTGTTCAAAATGTACTGGAGGTGTGAGTTAATTGGGCGTAAGTGAGTGGCACAGACTCCTGGGCTGAAATGGCGTGTTACCATGCTGTTTGTCTGAATATGAAATTTGAAAAAAAAATTTTAAAGTTATATCATAATTGTTAATTACTTATGACCAACCTCTGGCACAGAAAATTAACAGTTCCTGGCAAATTTGAAATTGTTGAGGACACTTTAAAATGCATTTTTAAAGTTTTTGTTTATTTCCCAATTCTATTTTGAAATTTAATTCATCATTCTTAATCGTTTCTGCTATTTATTCTCACTATCTGGTTTGTTTTTCCACTTCATGCTTTCAAATGGAGGGTGAGGTCAGGTTCTAGCACCTACCTGCATCAAAATCGACCCCATAATAAAAAGCTGGATTGTCATTTTGACACAAGTGACATTTTGGGAGATCTTTTATTCATTGAGTTGTTCATTGACCGAAGAACCGGTACTTCAGAATGATGTGTGTTTTTTTTTAATTAAACGTAATATAAAATCTTGGCAAACAAGTGTAAAAATCATTTTGTAAAAAAAATAAATTCAAAACAAATAAATTCAAAAAATGCCAACTGGACTTGGCTTTGGCCATTGTTATGTGGACGTTCAAGAATAAGATTTTATAAGACCAGATCGTGCACAGTTCTGTATGTGGCTTGGTTGATGTAAATTCTCGTTGTGCTATTTTTAATAAGGGGTTTTTTTGGAAAAGCAATGACTGTCATTGTTTGTGTTTAAACAGGATGCAACTTTTACTGATGCCAGTTCTTTCAGCGTCTCCATACCAGCTTCACCTTCCTCCATGACTAATCAACACACTCTTGACGATGACCAAAACAACCAAGATCTTTTTGTCATGGTAGATGATCCAGTTCATCATGCTACTCCAATTGAAAACTTTTTCACTTACAGAATTATTACAAAGGTAAAAGATGAGCTCATTGTTCATGTTTATGGTTCCTCTATTAAATTTAGTAAGCTAACAATTTTAGTAACATTTTCTTCTGAAGTAATGAAAATGAAAATAAATTATAAATTTATGTTGAATGACAGGTGATGCTATAGAACGTTAACAGCACAGAAAGCAGGCCCATAGCCCTTCGTCTGAGCTGGACTATTATTCTGCCCAGTCCCACTGATCTGCACCCAGTCTATATCCTTCCATACGCCTCTCATCCATATACTTGTCCAAATATTTATTAAATCTCCACTTCAGCTGGCAGCTCATTTCCATTCTCTCGAAATAAATTGTGCCCTTTCACCCTTAATCTATGTCTTCTGGTTTCTGTCTCATATAATCTCATGGGGGAAAAAGCCAATCTCTATGCCCATTATAATTTTGAATACCTTTATCAATTCTTCTCTCATTCTTCTACACTCCAGGGAATAAAATCCTATCCTGTTGAACAAGTCCTGGAAACAGCCTAGAAATCTTCTCTGCACTTTTGTCAATTTTATTGATCACTCCTGTAGCTAGGTGACCAAAATTGCACACAATACTCCAAATTTGGCATCACCAACATCTTAACTTCACCATAACATCCTAACTCCTGTTCTCACTATTTTGATTTATGAAGACCAATGCGCCAAAAATTCTCTTTACGATCCCATCTGCCCGTGACACCACACTCAGGGAACTGTGTATCTGAATTCCTAGTGTTATGGGTCCTGAGGACTCCAAAACGTAGCAGCAATAGAAATTCACCAAGACAAATGGTTACTTAAACAAAAGTTACTTTTAATATAAAAATGGAATCAAACTTATTACTGTTAACTAAATCTAACTTAACCCCCCTTCTCAGCGCACATGTATGTAATGTGTGTAAGTTCAGAAAAGTTCTTTGATTCACAGTCCAATCTCACTCCTCACTCCTACAAGTTCACTGGTATCAGGCAATTCTAATACTGTGCACAGAATTTAACATTTATGAATTTTCACCAAGCTCTAGTATAAAGGTAATTGGTTACCACTCAGGAAGGTTCTTGTTGGTTTCAGAGAGAAATTTGTTGCTTGTTGGACACACACAAACTGATTCCCTCTGATCAGCCACTTCAGTATCTTGCCAAAGAAACTTGCCCCATCAGGGTTTTCCAAATGATAACCTCTTCTTCCAGGTCACCACAGAGTTCCTCTTGTTTCCTTTATTTCAGGTGAAACCCTCTGGCCAGCCATTTCCTCTTGTAATGGACCACAAGGGTTTTCAATAGACTGAACTCAGAACTCACAACCAGTCTTCAAAATGGGGTTTCAACAAGCTGCCTGCTTGCCATGACTGTAGAAACGAGTTTTTTTTCTCTCTCTCTCTCTCTCTCTCTCTCTCTCTCTCTCTCTCTCTCTCTCTCTCTCTCTCTCACTCAGAGAAAGCCTGTTTGATCTCTTTGCTCTCTCTGCTTGCAAAACCACATGACCTTCTTAGAACAGCATACTGCAACCAGACAGATTATGGCACTGGACCCAAACATCTGAGCCCATTCATCTGTTGCTTTCAAAACAATAATCCATTACTCCACAACATGTCCAATGAACACTTATTTGTGAAGTCTCTTGAGCTCAGGTTCTTCTATTTGCACCTCTTTATGAAAACCTTTAGTAAAGCAGTTTTTATTGTCTTTACTAAGTCCTTGGGCCTGGAGTGTCTGGTTTGAGAAAAGCGCTTGCATTTTAAATGAGATCTGTTCTGTGGTGTTTGTGACCACACTACCCCTACAATCTATCTCCTTCAAAAATCTATCTATATACAATATAAAATATGATATAATCTGTCACACCAGATCCTTCTGTTCTACCGCACTCCTCAGTGCTCTACCATTCTCTGTGTAAGTCTTTTCTTGGTTTGTTCTTTCAAAATGCAACATCTTACACTTGTCTGCATGACATTCCATCTGCCATTTTGTAGCCCATTTTCCAGCTGGTCTAGATCCTGCTGCAAGCTTTGAAAACTGTCCTCACTGTCCACAACACCTCCTATCTTAGTGTCATCTGAAAACTTGCTGATCCAATTTGCCACATTTTCATCCAGATATATTGGTATAGATGACAAACAGCAAAGGACCCAGCACTGAAGCTTGTGACGCACACCTCTCCATTCAGCGAGGTAATCATCCACTACCACTTTCTAGCTTCTCCCATAAAGTCAATGATAAATCAATTTTACTACCTCACCATGAATACTGAGCGATTGAACCTTCCTGATTAATCTTTCATGTGTAGACTTCTGAAAGGCCTTGCTAAAGTCCAAAAAGCCATCACCAGCCTATTCTTCATCAATTTTCCTGATAACATCCTCAAAAAAAACCCAAGATTGTTAAAAATGACCTACCACACACAAAACCATGTTGACTATCTCTAATCAGTCTCTGACTATCCAAATACTTCTGTATCCAATCTCTTTGAACATCTTCCAATAACTTAGCCACTACCTATGTCAGGCTCACCGGCCTGCAATTCTCTGGGTTTTTATTTTAAAAGTCTTTCTTAAACAATGGGAAGATAGGAGATATCCTTTGATATTCCAGCATTTCACTTGAGGTTAAGGACATTTTAAATATATCTGCCAGGGTCCCTACAATTTCTGCCTCACTCACTCAAGGTCAGGCCCTGGTGATTTATTCCCCTTTATTTACTTTAAAACAGCAAGCACCTCCTCCTTGATCTATGTATGTTATGTGAACTTGCTGCTTGTTTTTCTAGACTCTACCAGTTTCTTATGTAAACACAAATGCACAAAAACCTGTTTGCAATCTCCCACCTCTCTTCTGGCTTCACTTTGATCTACAAGAGGACCAATTTTTCTCCCTTGCTATCCTTTTGCCCTTGATATACCTATAGAAACCCTTAGGATTTTCATTCACCTTAACTGCCAAAGCAACCTCATGTTCTCTTTTCGTCCTCCACATTTCTTGATGTTCATTTTTTGTACTCCTCAAGTACCTAATTTGCTATTTGTTGCCTAGAATTGCGATATAATTCCCAATATGTCTTGAAAAGCAAGATTCCTTATGCCTGTTAACTTTGCCTTTATTCCTGATAGGAACATACAAAGTCTGTACTCTCAAAATGTTACATTTGAAGATCTTCCACTTCTGAGCACATCCTTGCCAGAAAACAACATCCCAATCTACACATTCATGATCCTTGCTTATTTCCTCAAAATTGGCGTTTTTCCAAATTAGAATCTCAACCTGAGAACTAGACCTATCCTTATCCATAATTACCTTGAAACTAATGGCATTATGATCACTGGACCCAAAGTGTTCCCTTGCCGATACTTTTGTCACCTGTCTTGTCTGGTTCCCAAATAGGATATCCAGCGTTGCATTCTCTATTTGGTACCTCAATGTACTGATTGAGAAACTTTCTTGAGCATATTTGAAAAAAAATCTCTAAGCCATCCATCCTTCTTACAATATGGTAGTCCCAGATAAAATCACCTACTGTCACAACTTTGTTTCCTGCAGCTGTCTGCCATCTTCATGGAGATTTGCTCCTCTAATTCTCTATGACTATTGGGTGGTCTATAATTCAACCCCATCAATGTGGTCATGTGTTTTCCATTCCTCCGTTCCACAGTAGTTGGGCCCTCTGGTTTTTCCTGAACACTTTTAACAAACTAAGCCATTCTGCAACTGTCTCCTATCTCTACCGATTTACTCCTCCAATTCTCTATGATCGAATTCATCCACCAGCTCCACCCAGTGAGCATCAGTAGATGAGCCCTTGAGTCTGTCCTGTCAGAGAACCATTGTGATATTCCCCCTTTCATCCCTCCAGATCATGCATGTCTGAAACAATGGAATCCAGAACATTGAGCTGCCAGTCCTGCCCCTCCTGCAACCAAGATTCACTAATGGACACATTATAATAATTCCACATGCCAATCTAAACTCTAAGATTATCTGACTTTCCTATAATACTAGCATTGAAATAGATTCATCAGAGAACATTATTTCTTTGTATGCAGTCTTAACATCATCTATTTTCCTCCTCCACTCCCCTATCTGCTCTGGCACTCTGGTTCCCAACCCCTCAAGGATAATAGTTCCCTCTTGTTCAGATGCAAATCGTCTTGCCAGAACAGGTACCCCCTTCCCTGGAAGACAGCCCAGTGATCCAAAAACCTGAACCCTTCTCCTGCACAATCTATTTAGCCACATGTTAAGCTGCATTATCCTCCTACTTCCAATCTCTCTAGCTTTCCCTGGAAGGCAGCCCAGTGATTCAAAAACCTGAACCCTTCTGCACAATCTATTTAGCCACATGTTAAGCTGCATTATCCTCCTACTTGCAATCTCTCCAGCTTGTGCCAGAGGTACCAATGTGGAAATCACAACAGTGGAGCTCCTATCCTTCAACTTCATGCATATTTCCTTAAACCCTCTTTGCAAGACCTCATCACCCTTCCTACCCACTTATTGTAGAACCATCTCCCACAGCTAACTTGACTACACCTCCACACCCTTTCCCCTGTAGCAATTTCATTCCTTTCTCTCAATTCCTCTATCTCTATTGCATCTGTTCCCAGGACAAGGTCTTCATTGCCAAATCATCAAAGATGTCTTCCTTTTTCCAAAAACTTGGCTTCCCCTCTACCACCATCAACTTGGCCCTCATCCCTGTATCCTCCATTACCTGCACATCTGCCCTGGTCACTCCACCCCCACATGCAATGAGGACAGGATTTCCTTTGTCCTCAACTACCACTCAACCAGCCTCCGTGCCCAATAAATCCTCCTCTGCCACTTCCATTACCGACTACATGATACCACCACCAGACACACATTCCCCTCTCCATCTTTTGAAGGGACTGCACCCTCTGTGTCTCCCTCGTCCACTCCTCCATCCCCACCAATCATCCCTTGGCATCTGCCTCTGTGACCACACCTCCTTCCTCACCACCATTCTGGGCCCCAAACAGTTCTAAGTGAAACAACACTTCACTTGTGAATCTACAGGGGCCATCTACTGCATTTGGTACTCCTGTTGTGATCTCCTCTACGTCAGAGAGTCTGGGTGCAGACTGGGAGATCGCTTTGTTGAGAGGCTTGGTTCTCTCCGCTGCAGTAGCGTGGATCTCCCAGTAGCCACCCATTTCAATTCCCCATTCCATTCCCTTGCTGACATGTCTGTCCATGATTTGATGCATTGCCTGACTGAGACCACCTGCAAATTAGAGGAACAATACCTTATCTTCCCTCCCACCAGATGGCATTAACATCGACTTTTCCGATTTCCGTTAAACCCCATCTTTGTTGTCTCCCGTCTCCTTTCCTCTAGTGTTTGTTTTCTCGCTCTCTCTCCTCTTCCCCCCCACCCCCCCAGCCTTTCTCTGTCTCCTTTCACAGATCTCACCTTTCTTATTATCCAATTAAGACCTTTTGTCTGATGGTCTGGATTCCTTCCCCATCCATTCTTTTCCTCCTTAGTCCTTATTTAGATGCCTGCCTGCTTTTTGCTTAGAAGGGCTCAGACCTGAAACATTGGTAACATCTTTGCCTCCTGTGGTCGCCGTGAGACCTGTTTAATTCCTCCAGCATTTATAACCATATATAACCATATAACTATTTACACTGTTTTTTCTGTTCTTCCCTGTTGAATCTTTTTGTTCCTTGACAGGGATGTCCTTGCCTTAAAGTGATTCAGTTTAGAATTCCTGGCTCTCCATCGCTCTGGTTAAGATGTACTAAATTTGGGTCACAGGATGTCATCAGATGTTGTATTTTGTTTCAGATTTATAGCAGCAAGTATTGTATTTTTAAAATTAAAATCTGTGGTGTTTAATGTAAATCAGTGGTTTTTCAAATTTTTCCACTCTATTCCCTATGCCACAGGTTCTCTGTGATTAGTAAGGGATTATTTTAGGTGGTATGTGAGTGGAATGAAAAAAAACTTTAAAAAAAACACTAATTACATTTTTTTTCTCCCAAATTTGAAATGTAGCTTCACCTAAGGCAACTCAAGAAAGTTATGTTTAAGTGAATTAGCTGACTTTGCGACAGTGGGAATAGTCAGCTAAATGCTCTAATGTACTTAGTTTTGTTTGTATTAGATAAGGTTTCATTAGATTTGGTTTGCAGTATGATGCAATTTCACTGCTTTTATACATGCTCTAATTGAAAATCCTCCAAGTTAAGATATTCTGTCTTGCAATATTTCAAAATTATGAAGATTAGAATCCGTTTTGAATAAAGGTAGCTTGCGGTTGACCTGTATCAATGTTGTTGCTTTTCCTTCTCTGAAGGAAATGCTTCCATACAATTAGTGCACGCAGATTGCTTCCCAATCGTGCTTTGTCAGACCCAATGCTTTTTTTTTAAAAAAGAAAGGTGATTTGGAATGGATGCTCAGATTGCCGTCACTCTCTCTCCCTCCCCAGCGACGGCAATCTGCGCATGTGTTCCAAATCGCAATATAGGTTGTGAGGCGACGCCACTGCTCCTAGTTATCAGGCACCATCTCGGGCTCCCGGCAGGAGTGGAGAAGTTAGCCTCACGCTGCTGCCGGGTCGGCCTCCTGGCAGGAGCGGCTTAGAGAGCTACCTGTACAGGTAAACCCCAACTTACAATAATTTCACTTGCAACGCGAGTCGTGGAACTGAACCCCATCATAAGTAGGGGTCTACCTGTATTCCAAATTTTGCTTGCAGACAAGTGAAATATTTTGGTTGTGTTTACTTGATAATTATTAAGGGAAATTTAAATAAAAGTTGTTCTTCATTATATTACTTTAAATCGATTTGAAAATTAAATTCATCAAGATTCAGAACAGTAGTAGCTCCAAATTTTATCTAATTTAGCCTTAATGAAAATTTAGCAAAATAAATTGCTCCTTTTGGTCTCTGATTTCAGCATAATTTGCGTTGCGTAGAAGCTTGTAAGTCTTACATGTACAGTTCAACTACGATTATCCAGAATGTTTTTTTTTCCCAGAGAACTGGTCACTTTTAACAAACAGCCCAGTAGCAACAGCAAATCACTTGTATCAATGTTTAAACAACAAGGGAAGGCTTTTTGAGCATTAAAATAATGTTTAATTCTCACAAGAAAACTGTTGGCCACGGCCGATCCTCAGCACGAACCCTGCTGATCCCTGGGGAGGCTTCCCAGGCCGGTAGAACATTCACTGGCAAGTCGGCAGTCTCCTCTCTCCCCAAAACCATGATCCTGAATCCGAATCCTCCCCTAGGCGTGCACACATGCACTCGCACCCTTCTCCCACCCCCCCGCCCCGGGGAAGTAGGCCAAGGGGAGGATTTGGAGTCGGTGTCTGGTATGCCTCGGAGGGGACAAAACGCCACTGACCCCAAGAGGCCGCTCGTTTTGATGGCGGGGCAAGGGATTCTTCTGACTGCTTGTGGCTGGGAGAAAACGGCATGCGGTAAGAGAGGGAGTGTTGGAGATGAAAGTCAATAGGGGAAGGTAAAGAAGAAAGAGGAGAGGGAGTTACCTGAAACGAGGACGATCATTCTATTTTCATGTCGAGTGAATTTTTTTCAACCAAATTTTCGAATAAATGAGAGTTTGATTTGCTGAGGATATCCTCATTAATAGACAATAGACAATAGGAGCTGGAGTAGGCCCTTCGGCCCGTCGAGCCAGCACCGCCATTTTACGGATCATGGCTGATCACTACCATCAGGATTTCAGAGAATCTGATTTTTTCGATAATCGAAGTTGCACTGTATACCAGTTAAGATCACATTATTTCAGAAAACATATTAGGACTCCATTTATAAGAGATTGGCCTGAATTTTGCATTGAGAATAATCTGAGGCAATTGGAACTTGTCTTTTTATAATGGAGAAAATTTGACAACAGCTTGTGCCAGATGCATTCATGTAGTTAAATGCAGAAATTCAGTTGCTGTTGGTACTTTCCTGCTTTTCTTCAGGCTGTGCTCTTGCAATCACCTTCATTGAAATTTGCAGAAATAAATTTAAAACAATTCAGTTTCTAAAACAAAATCCTTGAAAAAGTTATTTGTTGTTGCATGTTATGTAATTGAATTTTAATGACATAATGAGTGCTTAATGTTCTCTGAGCATTCAGTTAGAAAGGTCATTTTACAGACCATTGGCTGCAAATACAGCGGTGATAAGTGGTGAGCTGGATAAGTAGCGTGCGGGATAAGTAGCGCGCGGGATCTAAGTAGCGCGCGGGATCTAAGTAGCGCGCGGGATCTAAGTAGCGCGCGGGATCTAAGTAGCGCGCGGGATCTAAGTAGCGCGCGGGATCTAAGTAGCGCGCGGGATCTAAGTAGCGCGCGGGATCTAAGTAGCGCGCGGGATCTAAGTAGCGCGCGGGATCTAAGTAGCGCGCGGGATCTAAGTAGCGCGCGGGATCTAAGTAGCGCGCGGGATCTAAGTAGCGCGCGGGATCTAAGTAGCGCGCGGGATCTAAGTAGCGCGCGGGATCTAAGTAGCGCGCGGGATCTAAGTAGCGCGCGGGATCTAAGTAGCGCGCGGGATCTAAGTAGCGCGCGGGATCTAAGTAGCGCGCGGGATCTAAGTAGCGCGCGGGATCTAAGTAGCGCGCGGGATCTAAGTAGCGCGCGGGATCTAAGTAGCGCGCGGGATCTAAGTAGCGCGCGGGATCTAAGTAGCGCGCGGGATCTAAGTAGCGCGCGGGATCTAAGTAGCGCGCGGGATCTAAGTAGCGCGCGGGATCTAAGTAGCGCGCGGGATCTAAGTAGCGCGCGGGATCTAAGTAGCGCGCGGGATCTAAGTAGCGCGCGGGATCTAAGTAGCGCGCGGGATCTAAGTAGCGCGCGGGATCTAAGTAGCGCGCGGGATCTAAGTAGCGCGCGGGATCTAAGTAGCGCGCGGGATCTAAGTAGCGCGCGGGATCTAAGTAGCGCGCGGGATCTAAGTAGCGCGCGGGATCTAAGTAGCGCGCGGGATCTAAGTAGCGCGCGGGATCTAAGTAGCGCGCGGGATCTAAGTAGCGCGCGGGATCTAAGTAGCGCGCGGGATCTAAGTAGCGCGCGGGATCTAAGTAGCGCGCGGGATCTAAGTAGCGCGCGGGATCTAAGTAGCGCGCGGGATCTAAGTAGCGCGCGGGATCTAAGTAGCGCGCGGGATCTAAGTAGCGCGCGGGATCTAAGTAGCGCGCGGGATCTAAGTAGCGCGCGGGATCTAAGTAGCGCGCGGGATCTAAGTAGCGCGCGGGATCTAAGTAGCGCGCGGGATCTAAGTAGCGCGCGGGATCTAAGTAGCGCGCGGGATCTAAGTAGCGCGCGGGATCTAAGTAGCGCGCGGGATCTAAGTAGCGCGCGGGATCTAAGTAGCGCGCGGGATCTAAGTAGCGCGCGGGATCTAAGTAGCGCGCGGGATCTAAGTAGCGCGCGGGATCTAAGTAGCGCGCGGGATCTAAGTAGCGCGCGGGATCTAAGTAGCGCGCGGGATCTAAGTAGCGCGCGGGATCTAAGTAGCGCGCGGGATCTAAGTAGCGCGCGGGATCTAAGTAGCGCGCGGGATCTAAGTAGCGCGCGGGATCTAAGTAGCGCGCGGGATCTAAGTAGCGCGCGGGATCTAAGTAGCGCGCGGGATCTAAGTAGCGCGCGGGATCTAAGTAGCGCGCGGGATCTAAGTAGCGCGCGGGATCTAAGTAGCGCGCGGGATCCAAGTAGCGCGCGGGATCCAAGTAGCGCGCGGGATCCAAGTAGCGCGCGGGATCCAAGTAGCGCGCGGGATCCAAGTAGCGCGCGGGATCCAAGTAGCGCGCGGGATCCAAGTAGCGCGCGGGATCCAAGTAGCGCGCGGGATCCAAGTAGCGCGCGGGATCCAAGTAGCGCGCGGGATCCAAGTAGCGCGCGGGATCCAAGTAGCGCGCGGGATCCAAGTAGCGCGCGGGATCCAAGTAGCGCGCGGGATCCAAGTAGCGCGCGGGATCCAAGTAGCGCGCGGGATCCAAGTAGCGCGCGGGATCCAAGTAGCGCGCGGGATCCAAGTAGCGCGCGGGATCCAAGTAGCGCGCGGGATCCAAGTAGCGCGCGGGATCCAAGTAGCGCGCGGGATCCAAGTAGCGCGCGGGATCCAAGTAGCGCGCGGGATCCAAGTAGCGCGCGGGATCCAAGTAGCGCGCGGGATCCAAGTAGCGCGCGGGATCCAAGTAGCGCGCGGGATCCAAGTAGCGCGCGGGATCCAAGTAGCGCGCGGGATCCAAGTAGCGCGCGGGATCCAAGTAGCGCGCGGGATCCAAGTAGCGCGCGGGATCCAAGTAGCGCGCGGGATCCAAGTAGCGCGCGGGATCCAAGTAGCGCGCGGGATCCAAGTAGCGCGCGGGATCCAAGTAGCGCGCGGGATCCAAGTAGCGCGCGGGATCCAAGTAGCGCGCGGGATCCAAGTAGCGCGCGGGATCCAAGTAGCGCGCGGGATCCAAGTAGCGCGCGGGATCCAAGTAGCGCGCGGGATCCAAGTAGCGCGCGGGATCCAAGTAGCGCGCGGGATCCAAGTAGCGCGCGGGATCCAAGTAGCGCGCGGGATCCAAGTAGCGCGCGGGATCCAAGTAGCGCGCGGGATCCAAGTAGCGCGCGGGATCCAAGTAGCGCGCGGGATCCAAGTAGCGCGCGGGATCCAAGTAGCGCGCGGGATCCAAGTAGCGCGCGGGATCCAAGTAGCGCGCGGGATCCAAGTAGCGCGCGGGATCCAAGTAGCGCGCGGGATCCAAGTAGCGCGCGGGATCCAAGTAGCGCGCGGGATCCAAGTAGCGCGCGGGATCCAAGTAGCGCGCGGGATCCAAGTAGCGCGCGGGATCCAAGTAGCGCGCGGGATCCAAGTAGCGCGCGGGATCCAAGTAGCGCGCGGGATCCAAGTAGCGCGCGGGATCCAAGTAGCGCGCGGGATCCAAGTAGCGCGCGGGATCCAAGTAGCGCGCGGGATCCAAGTAGCGCGCGGGATCCAAGTAGCGCGCGGGATCCAAGTAGCGCGCGGGATCCAAGTAGCGCGCGGGATCCAAGTAGCGCGCGGGATCCAAGTAGCGCGCGGGATCCAAGTAGCGCGCGGGATCCAAGTAGCGCGCGGGATCCAAGTAGCGCGCGGGATCCAAGTAGCGCGCGGGATCCAAGTAGCGCGCGGGATCCAAGTAGCGCGCGGGATCCAAGTAGCGCGCGGGATCCAAGTAGCGCGCGGGATCCAAGTAGCGCGCGGGATCCAAGTAGCGCGCGGGATCCAAGTAGCGCGCGGGATCCAAGTAGCGCGCGGGATCCAAGTAGCGCGCGGGATCCAAGTAGCGCGCGGGATCCAAGTAGCGCGCGGGATCCAAGTAGCGCGCGGGATCCAAGTAGCGCGCGGGATCCAAGTAGCGCGCGGGATCCAAGTAGCGCGCGGGATCCAAGTAGCGCGCGGGATCCAAGTAGCGCGCGGGATCCAAGTAGCGCGCGGGATCCAAGTAGCGCGCGGGATCCAAGTAGCGCGCGGGATCCAAGTAGCGCGCGGGATCCAAGTAGCGCGCGGGATCCAAGTAGCGCGCGGGATCCAAGTAGCGCGCGGGATCCAAGTAGCGCGCGGGATCCAAGTAGCGCGCGGGATCCAAGTAGCGCGCGGGATCCAAGTAGCGCGCGGGATCCAAGTAGCGCGCGGGATCCAAGTAGCGCGCGGGATCCAAGTAGCGCGCGGGATCCAAGTAGCGCGCGGGATCCAAGTAGCGCGCGGGATCCAAGTAGCGCGCGGGATCCAAGTAGCGCGCGGGATCCAAGTAGCGCGCGGGATCCAAGTAGCGCGCGGGATCCAAGTAGCGCGCGGGATCCAAGTAGCGCGCGGGATCCAAGTAGCGCGCGGGATCCAAGTAGCGCGCGGGATCCAAGTAGCGCGCGGGATCCAAGTAGCGCGCGGGATCCAAGTAGCGCGCGGGATCCAAGTAGCGCGCGGGATCCAAGTAGCGCGCGGGATCCAAGTAGCGCGCGGGATCCAAGTAGCGCGCGGGATCCAAGTAGCGCGCGGGATCCAAGTAGCGCGCGGGATCCAAGTAGCGCGCGGGATCCAAGTAGCGCGCGGGATCCAAGTAGCGCGCGGGATCCAAGTAGCGCGCGGGATCCAAGTAGCGCGCGGGATCCAAGTAGCGCGCGGGATCCAAGTAGCGCGCGGGATCCAAGTAGCGCGCGGGATCCAAGTAGCGCGCGGGATCCAAGTAGCGCGCGGGATCCAAGTAGCGCGCGGGATCCAAGTAGCGCGCGGGATCCAAGTAGCGCGCGGGATCCAAGTAGCGCGCGGGATCCAAGTAGCGCGCGGGATCCAAGTAGCGCGCGGGATCCAAGTAGCGCGCGGGATCCAAGTAGCGCGCGGGATCCAAGTAGCGCGCGGGATCCAAGTAGCGCGCGGGATCCAAGTAGCGCGCGGGATCCAAGTAGCGCGCGGGATCCAAGTAGCGCGCGGGATCCAAGTAGCGCGCGGGATCCAAGTAGCGCGCGGGATCCAAGTAGCGCGCGGGATCCAAGTAGCGCGCGGGATCCAAGTAGCGCGCGGGATCCAAGTAGCGCGCGGGATCCAAGTAGCGCGCGGGATCCAAGTAGCGCGCGGGATCCAAGTAGCGCGCGGGATCCAAGTAGCGCGCGGGATCCAAGTAGCGCGCGGGATCCAAGTAGCGCGCGGGATCCAAGTAGCGCGCGGGATCCAAGTAGCGCGCGGGATCCAAGTAGCGCGCGGGATCCAAGTAGCGCGCGGGATCCAAGTAGCGCGCGGGATCCAAGTAGCGCGCGGGATCCAAGTAGCGCGCGGGATCCAAGTAGCGCGCGGGATCCAAGTAGCGCGCGGGATCCAAGTAGCGCGCGGGATCCAAGTAGCGCGCGGGATCCAAGTAGCGCGCGGGATCCAAGTAGCGCGCGGGATCCAAGTAGCGCGCGGGATCCAAGTAGCGCGCGGGATCCAAGTAGCGCGCGGGATCCAAGTAGCGCGCGGGATCCAAGTAGCGCGCGGGATCCAAGTAGCGCGCGGGATCCAAGTAGCGCGCGGGATCCAAGTAGCGCGCGGGATCCAAGTAGCGCGCGGGATCCAAGTAGCGCGCGGGATCCAAGTAGCGCGCGGGATCCAAGTAGCGCGCGGGATCCAAGTAGCGGGGAAATAAAACAGTACAGGTGTTTGAAATCTGAAATAAATGCAATAAAGTGCTTAGCATGTTAGGCAGCATCTATGTGAAGACAAATAGTTATTTCAAATAGATGACCTCTCATCAGAACTAGTTTCTAATATTTTCTGGCTGGGCTCAAAATGATTGAAAGTTTAATAGGATGGTGGACAATGTTTTAAGATTTTTTTTCTCCCCAGAGTAAGGACAGAAGAAATGTTGTTTGGAGATAGGAAGTGTATATGGGTGGTATGAAATTTGCATGATGAGGGATTACCTTACTTACAGTAATGATAACCATGAGAACAGCAAGGCCATTGTCTGTAGCCTTGGTTGGCTTGCCCCTGCATCGTAGGGAAGGGGTGGCGTTCGGCTCATTACAGGCCAGACGTGCTGGTTCTAGGCGGTTGATGGTAAAAGACTCCTCCTTTCTGCCGATGTCGACAATTAAGGTAGAAATATTGTCCCTGAACAACCCTTTAGAGGCAGCTGGCGTGCACCCCTTCTCATGAATACGTACTGACAAGTCCCTGGACATGTTTTATTTGGCTGGCCGTGTGGTGGGGATTGCTATGGGACCAAGGACCCCAGTTTTTGCTGCGTTTTCTAGATTGTCGCAGGGTCTTCTGGGTATTTATCGTGGGCCAGGAACTTCCCGGGAATTGTCAAAGGCATGCCGTAGACCATCTCCTTCGGCGCAGTACAAATCCCCAAGGCAGTTCATCCACCCAGTTGGGACCCTTGAGCTGGACCATCAAGGCTGCTTTGAGGTGCTCCACCAACCTATTAGCCCGAGGGTGATTGGCTATAGTGTGGTGGAGGTGCGTCTCCAAAAAGTTAGCCAGCACTGCCCAGAACCTAGAGGTTGATTGTTCCCCCCTGTCCAAGATTAGGTGCTCTGGGACCCCGAACTGGACACCCATGTGTTGATGGGTCCCTTGCACAGGTTTCTGTGGTGCTATCAGCCAGCAGGACTGTCTCTGGTCACCTCTTGGAGCAGTCAATCATGGTCAAAAGGTAATGTCCCACGGGAAACTTGTAACTGTCCCATTATGTCAATGTGTATATGGCTGAGCCTGCGCTGCGCTAGTTCAGAAGTCTGTGGGGGCTCTCTTGGAGGACTGAAAGTTTATGCAACTTTTAGCCATGCCAGACAAACCTGCTAGCCACCATTTTGACTGTTGTGCGAATTGCGGGGTGCATCAGATTGTAGATGGCCTCAAAAACCTGGCACTTCCATGCAGCCAGAATGATGGGATGGGGCTGCAGGTACAGATGTTGCACAGGTTACCTGGGCTGATTGGGACGTCCTCTTCTCTGAGGCCTGAGACGGTTGTTCTATATGCGAGGATCTTGGGGTCCTGCTGCTGCGCATTGATGAGGGCCACATAGTTGACCACTTGGGACAGGATATGTACTGACTCTGTCTGTGGTAGGTAAATTAATGGAGAAAATTCTTAGAGATAGTACTTATAAACATCTGGATAGACAGGGTCTGATCAGGAGCACTCAACATGGATTTGTGGGAGGAAGGTCATGTTTGACCAATCTGATTGAATTTTTTGAAGAGGTGACTAGGAATGTGGATGAGGGTAGCGCAGTGGATGTTTTCTATAAGGCCTTCGATAAGGTACCACATGGAAGGTTAGTTAGGAAGGTGCAGTCTTTAGGTATAAATTTTAAGATAGTCAAATGGATTGAACATTGGCTGAAAGGGAGAGGCCAGAGAGTGGTAGTGGGTAATTGTCTGTCAGGTTGGAGGCCGGTGACCAGTGGTGTGCCTCAAGGATCTGTCTTGGGCCCATTGTTGTTCGTTATATACATTAATGATCTAGATGATGGGGTGGTAAATTGGATTAGTAAATATGCAGACGATACTAAGATAGGTGGAATAGTGGATAATGAAGAAGGTTTTCAAGGATTGCAGAGGGATTTGAGCTGCTTAGAAAAGTGGGCTGAAAAATGGCAGATGGAATTTAATGCTGATAAGTGTGAGGAGCTTCATTTTGGTAAGAAGAATCAGAACAGGACATACGTGGTAAATGGGAGAGCATTGATGAATACAGAAGAGCAGAAAGATTTAGGAGTAACGGTACATCGTTCCCTGAAGGTAGAAACTCACGTGAATAGGGTGGTGAAGAAGGCTTTTAGTATGCTGGCCTTTATCAATCATTGCATGGAATATAGGAGTTGGGAGGTGATGTTGAGACTGTATAAGACGTTGGTGCGGCCTAATTTGGAGTTCTGTGTGCAGTTCTGGTCGCCTAATTATAGAAAGGATGTAAACAGAGTGGAGAGAGTGCAGAGAAGGTTTACCAGAATGTTACCTGGGTTTAAGCATCTAGAGTATAGGGAGAGATTGGACAGATTAGGTCTTTATTCTTTGGAGCGTAGAAGGTTGAGAGGGGATTTGGTAGAAGTATTTAAGATTATGAAAGGGATAGACAGAGTGGATGTGGATAGACTATTTCCGTTAAGAGGAGGAAAGATTAAAACAAGAGGACATGAGTTAAGAATTAAGGGGCAGAGGTTTAGAGGTAACATGAGGGGGAACTTCTTTACTCAGAGAGTGGTAACCGTGTGGAATGATCTTCCGGGAGAAATAGTGGCGGCGGAGTCAATTGTATTATTTAAGAAAAGGTTGGACAGGTATATGGATGAGAAGAAGATGGAGGGTTATGGGCATTGTGCAGGGAGGTGGGACTAGAAAGGGGTGTTTGGTTCGGTGCGGACTAGAAGGCCTGTTTCCGTGCTGTAATTGTTATGTTATATATATATATATATATATATATGTTATGACAGAGCATTGGCGACTGTGTTGCTTTTCCCTGTGATGTACTATATGTCCGTGGTAAATTCGGATACATAGGACAAATGTTTCTGTGTCGGGCCGACCATGGGTCCAATACTTTATAGAAGGTGAAGGTCAGTGGCTTGTGATTGGTGAAGTCCTTGAATTGCCGGCCTTCCAAAAAGTAACGGAAATGTCTTACTGTCAAGTACAGCACCAATAGCTTTCAGTCGAAAATGCTGTATTTGAGCTGTTGGGAGGAGGGACGGAGGTGCCAAGTGAAAATGGCCATGGGTGCCGCTGTCCTTCAATGAACTGTTCTAACAGGTCCCCTACCACTGTGCTGGAGGCTTTGACTGTGAGGGCAGTAGGTGCCTCCAGTCTGGGATGTACCAGGAGGGTATTGTTGGCCAGCATGTCTTTGGAGTTCTGGAATGCCCTAGAAGACCCATCATCCCAAGTAATATCTTTTGATTTGCCTGCCATTAGCATGCTGCTGCCAGAATGAACCTCTGGTAAAAGTTTATCATACTGGCAAATTCCTGTAGCCCTTGTACCATGCTCAACAAAGTGCCAGACTGCCTTGACCTTCTCTGGGAGGGCTATAGCCCCATGTCTGTTTATCCTATGCCCCAAGAGGTCAATGGTGTTCAGACTGAATTGGCACATCGTGGGGTTGATCGTCAGCCTGAATTCACTCAAGCGGGTGCACAGTTGTCTCAGGTGGGTGACGTGGTCTTTGCAGTTGCGGGTGGTGATGAGGATATCGTCCAAATAGATGAATGCATATGGGAGGTCCTGGCCCACTGTGTCCATCAGCCGCTGAAAAGTTTGTGCCATGTTCTTTAGACTGAAGGACATCCAGATAAATTTAAACAAACCAAAGGGGGTTATGATTGCAGTCTTGTGCATGTCCTTGCGATGAATTGGGATTTGGTGGTTCCCTCAGTTGAGGTCCAACTTGGCGAATACCCGTGCCCCGTGAAGGTTGGCGGTAAAGTTTTGGATGTGGGGCACGGGATATCTGTCAGGTGTGGTGGCCTTGTAGAGGTGGCAGTGGTCACCGCATAGTCTCCAACCCCCTCCTGATTTGGGCACCATGTGGGGGGAGGTGGCCCAGGGACTGTCAGAGTGCCGTACAATCCCCAGCTCCTCCATTTTCTTAAACTCCTTCAGTAGGCTGAACTTTTAGGGAGGGAGTCGGTGGTCCTTGGTATTGAGTGGGGTGGGGGGGGGGCTCCTTGGTCAAAATGTGGTGGCTTACCCCATGCTTTTTCTTGTCTGCAGAGAACTGTGGTGCGACTATCGAGGGGAACTCCACCAGGATCTGGGTGAATTAATTGTCTGAAAGTGTTATAGAGTCCAGGTCGGGGGGCGGGAAGCTTGGCTTCCTCCAGAGCCAGAGTCTGAAAGGTTTTAGCATGCACCAAATGCTGTCCCTTGAGGTCGACAAGCAAGCAGATAAGGAAGTTGGACCCCAAGAGCGGTTGCGCTACTGCCCCAAGGGTGCCGAACCAAAGGGGAATGGTGCAAGTCCCAAAAGTCTAAATGGAGGAGCTGTTAGTTTCCCTTAATGCTGGGCCCTGCTTGCTGATGTGGGTGTCGAGGCCTGCAGGGGAAAGGACACTTCACCCGGCACAATTCTCAACCAGGATACACCTGCTTGAAAAGGAATCCCAGATGTAGAGGAGGCTATCACGTGGGTCAACTACCATCAACTACGGTTGGCCAGGGGGTTTCCCGGAAACTTGCAAGGTGGGCTGAATTAACAGTCCTCTGCACCCTATCGCTAATGATAGTCGTATAGCTATCCCGGGGTATTAACGTGCCACTCCGCTGTCTTGATCTCGGCGGCGGCTGTTCATGGGGCTTGCTGATGGCACTGGTGTCCTTCTTCGATCTCCAGGGCATGTCTGCCCGGGCCGTGACCCTCCGAGGGTTGCTGAAGTCCTCGTCCGTGAACAAGAGTCAGTTATCCTCAGGCAATTGGTCCAGAAAGATCTGCTCAAAGAGCAGGCAAGACTTGTGGCCCTTGGTTAGAGCAGGCATCTTGCTCATTAGGATGAATGGGGCCCTGTCTCCAAATCAGTCCATATGTAGCAATCAGGTGGTGCGCTCGCGCCAGATGTGCTCAAAATTGAGGGTGAACAGTTATTTGAGGGCCAGTTATTTGCCTTACACCAGAGGCTGTTGTAGGAAATCTATGGCCCTTGTTACTGTGTCCTGATCGAGGGCGCTCACAATGTAGACGTAGCGGGTGTCGTCGGCGGCTGTAGCTGGAACTGAGCCTTGCCTGCTCGATCCACAGGCTGCGACACCCAAAACATTGGGAGCCTAAGAGAGACTGCGTGGATGGTCGCTGGTTCCGCTTGATCTGTCATCTTCATTGGAATCACCATTGTAACTTTCATGCTACATGAGCGTGGAAAAGAATGACACGCACACCAAAGCCTTTGAAAACTAGACTGGTTTATTGCTCTGTCCTTCTGCTTATATGGGCTCCAGGCACTGGGCCTTGCATCATCGGAGGGCCGCCTGGGATTGGCTGGCATTCACATCAGAGTTTCCCGTCTTCCTGCCATGCGGAGGTCACCTTGGACGAGGGCCAGTGTCGCGCCCCCCCCCAGGTCCGCACGATTGCTGTGCCCATCAGCCATTTTGTGGGCTGGTCCGTGTCTCCATGTGCGGGCTGCAACAAACCATTGATTAAAATTTATGCTTCATATTATCTAGCTTGTGATTGCTGGTTGATAACATCACAGTTGCTGGGCATCACAATTGACATCTAGAAAGGTGATATCCATATTACATAAACAGGCCCCTTTGCCCCTTCTAGTCTGTGCCGAACTATTTTTTTGCCTTTTCCCACTGACCTGCATCCAGTCCATACTCTTCCATACCTCTCTCGTACATGTTCTTGTCCAAATTCTTTTTAAATGTTATTTGAGCCCACATTTACCACCTCAGCTGGCAGCTCCTTCCACACTCCCACCACTCTGTGAAGAGGTTTCCCCTGATGTTGGCCCTAAACTTTTCCCCTTTCATTCTTGACCCATGTCCTTTGGTTTGTATCTCACCTACTCTCAGTGGAAAAAATGTATCTACATTTACTCTGTCTATCTCCTTCATAGTTTTAAATACTTCTATCAAACCTCCCCTCATTCTTCTAGGCTCCAGGGAATAAAGTCCTAACCAGTTTAACCTTCCCATGTAACTCAGTCCCTGAAATACAGGCAACATCTTAGTAAATCTTCTCAGCACTCTTTCAATCTTATTGATACATTTGCTGGAGTTAGGTGACCAAATCTACATACAATACTCCAAATTTGGCTTCGCCAATGCCTTATACAACTTTATCATAACATCCCAGCTCCTTTACGCAATACTTTGATTTATGAAGGCTAATATGCCAAAAGCTCTCTTTACAACCCTACCCATCTGTAACACCACCTTCAGAAAATCGTGTATCTGTCTTCCCATGTCCCTCTGTTCTACCACATTGCTCAGTACCCTACCATTCACTGTGTCTATCCTTTCTTGGTTCGTCCTTCCAAAATGCACCACCTCACACTTGCCTGCATTAAATTCCATTTGCCATTTTTCAACCCATTTTTCCAGCTGGTCCAAGTCTCTCTGCAAGCTTTGAAAACCTTTGTTGTCCACAACACCTCCAATGTTAGTGTTATCTGCTAAATTGCTGATCCAATTTTACCACATTATCTTCCAGATCATTGATATAGATGACAAATAATATCGCTGAGACACTACTACTCACACGCCTCCAGTCTGAGAAGCAATCATTCACCTCTACTCTCTGGTTTTTCATGTCCAGCCTTTGTCAAATCCAGTTCACTACTTCACCATGAATACCTAACATCTGAACCTTCCTGACTAATCTTCCATGTGGGACCTTGTCCAAGGCCTTACTAAAGGCCTTACTACAGTCTTCTTCATCAACTTCTCTGGTAACCTCCTCGAAAAACCAACTAGGCACAAAGTAATGTTGACCATCCCAAATCAATTTCTGGCTATCCAATAATTGCATATCCAATCTCTAAGAACACCTTCCAATAATTTACCTAGTACTGACATCAGGTTCACCAGCCTATAATTTCCAGGGTTACTTTTGGAGCCTTTATTTAAACAATGAAACAATATGAACAACCCTTCAATCCTCCAGCATCACAGCTGTGGCTAACGACATCTTAAATGTTTAAAGCCCCATAAATTTCGACACTAGCCTTCCTCAAGGTCTAAAGGAGTATCTTGTCAGGCCTTGGGGATTTATCCACCCTTATTTTCTTTAAGACAGCAAGCACTTCCTCCTCTTTAATCTGTATAGGTTCCAGTACATCACTTGCTATCCTTACTTCCCGTGACTCTATGCCTGTTTCCTGATAGAATACTTTTGGGAAAAATAAACTTAAGATTCCCCCATATTGTTTGGCTCCATACAAAACTGACCACTCTGATCTTCGAGGGGACCAATTTTGTTCCTTACTATCCTTTAGCTTTTAATATACATGTTGAAACCCTAAGGATTTTCCTTTACATTGTCTGCCAAATCAACCTTGTCTTGTTTTTTTGCCCTCCTAATTTCTTTGAGATTTTTCTTGCATTTTTTTTGTACTCAAGTACCTCATTTGCTCCATGTTGCTTTTTCCTGCTATTCCCTCTTTCTTTTTCTGAACCAGATCTCCAATATCCCTCAAACCAAAGTTCCCTATGCCTGCTAACCTTGCCTTAATCCTGACAGGAATATACAAGCTCTATATTGTCAAAATTTCACCTTTGGTTTTCCACTTATTTGCATATCCTTGTCTGAAACTTATCCCTGCATTGTAGATCCTTTCTCATTTCCTCAAAACTATTCTTTCTCAAATTTAGAATCTCAACTCAAGGCCCAGACCTATCCTTCTCTATAATTAATTTGAAGCTAATTATATTATGATCACTGAATCCAAAATATTTCCAAAACGTTTCCCTACGCATACTTCTGTCACCTGTCCTGTCTCGTTCCACAAAAGGAGATCCAGTTTTGCAATCTCTCTAGTTTGTACCTCTATATTTATTTAGAAAATTTCCCTGAACACATTTAACAAACTCCAAGCCATCTTTCTACAGAATGGATGTCCCAGTCAGTATGTGGAAAATTAAAATCCCCTACTATCACAACCTTGTGTTTCCTGCAGCCATACACTGTCTTTCTACAGATTTGCTTCTCCAATTCTCATTGTCTATTGGGCAGTCTATAATACATATCTTTCCAGTTCCTTAGCTCCACCCATATAGCCTCAGTAGACGAGCCATCTGGTGTGTCCTGCCTAAGTACAGCTGTGATATTTTCCCTGACAAGCAATGCCACTCTTCCCCCTTTCATCACCCCTGTTCTATCATGTCTAAAGCAACTGAAGCCTGGAACATTGAGCTGCCAGACCAGACCTTCCCACAACAAAGTTTCACTAAAGGCCACAATGTCATAATTCCATGTGCCAATCCATACTCTAAACTCGTCTACCTTTCCTACACTATCCCTTGCATTGAAGTAGGTGCACCTGAGAATATTTCCATCATGTACAGCCAGTTGACTTCTAACGGTGCATGCAACTTTCGCATCAACTTTTCCCTCCTCCACTCTTCTATCTGCTTTGACACTGGTTCCCATCCCCCTGCAAATCTAGTTTAAACCCACTGGAGCAGCACTAGCAAACTTTCCCACAAGGATATTATTACCCCTCCAGTTCAGATGCAAACCATCTTGTTGGATCAGGTTTCACCTTCACTGGAAGAGAGCCCAATAATCCAGAAACCTGAAGCCCTCCATCCTGTGCTGTCTTTAGCCATGTGCTAAGCTGCATTATCTAACCTCACTAGCACGTGGCACAGGTAGCAATCCGGAGATCACAACCCTGGAGATTCTGTCCTTCAACCTTGTGCCTAACTCCCTGAACACTCTTTGCAGGACCTCTTACCCTATATGGATCATGACATCTGTCTGTTAACCGCTCTCCTGAGAATGCTGTGAACTTGATCTGAGATATCTCGGACCCTAGCACCAGGAAGGCAACATACCATCTGGGATACTTGATCTCTTCCAAAGAGCCTCTTATCTGTCCCCCTCACTATGGAATCCTCTATCACTACAACTCACATCTTCACCTTGCTTCCCTTTTTTGGCCACAGGATCAGACTCTATGCCAGAGATCTGATCGCCATGGTTTGTGTCTGGTAGGTTGTTGTTTCCCCTCCTTAACAGTATCCAAAATGGTATGGTTGTAATTGAGGGGAATGGACATGGGTGCCTTGCACTACCTGCCAGTTCCCTTTCCATCTATCCTCCTGCTTGCTAGGTGTGATGGTGTCCCCGTAACTCCTATCTATCACCCCCTCTGCCTCCCAAATGATCTGGTGTTCATCTAACTGCAGCTCCAATTCCATAATTCAGCTTGTCAGGAGCTGCAGCAGGATGCACCTCACAGATGAAATCTGCTGGCTTCCCTGATGATCTGCATTCTGCAAGGGGAGCATTTCCCTGCTTTGGCTGCCATTCCCACTGTTTATGACTAGATGAACAAACCTGCCCTTACCTGTCCCTACCTGCTGAAATTTTGTTCCTTGAAAAGGGTGGCCCTTTCTTGCTTCAACTCCTATTATTCCTTGCCTCTTACCTATTCTTATCAAAGCCTTATGACTGACGATGACCACTCCCTCAATGACCACTCTGCTACACTTTTATAGTGATACTCAGCTTCTTTCTCCAATTAGCTTCAATCTGATGCCTTGCTCCTTTTTAAATTCTAACTACTGCTGCTTCTCAGGTCATTTGACCTCTCTTGCTCCAAACAGCTTCGAGCTGCTGCCTTCCCTCTTTTAATTCTAACTATGCTGCTCCAGGTCACCTGACTTCTCTTCCTCCAATCAGCTTCTTCCTCCAATCAGCTTCTTCCTCCAATCAGCTTCTTCCTCCAATCAGCTTCTTCCTCCAATCAGCTTCTTCCTCCAATCAGCTTCTTCCTCCAATCAGCTTCTTCCTCCAATCAGCTTCTCACTGCTGTCTCGCCCCTTTTTAAATTCTAATTTCCGCCACTCCGCAGGTCACCTGACTTCTTTATCTGGGTGCTTCTGTTTTCTCCCATATCCCAAAAAATATATGGTTTAGTAAGTTAATTGCCAACTCGTGTCTAGATAAGAAATAGAATCTTGAAGAAAATTGATGGGAAATGCAGGGAGAATAAATGGGGAAAGTTAGAATATAGAACATTATATCACAGTGCAACCCCTTCAGCCCATGATGTTGTGTAGACCTATGTAAACCTACTCCACAACCACCTAAGCTTTCCCTACCTCCCAGCCATGACCCTCTGTTTCTTATCCTGTGACTAAGTCTTTTGAATGTCCTCCTTATGCAGCCTCCATCACCACCTATGGCAATGCATTCGAGGCACCCACCACTTCATATACTCCTAGTACCTGGGACCTATGGGGATTGGTAGATGCTGGATAAATGAATTTTCTGGTTGCTTGAGATTGCCAGTTGCATGATTGATGAACTCATAGCAAGGCACACCAATTTTAAACTTCCATATTTTATACTAATTTATTTTCTGCAATTTTTTTTTGCTCGTTGCTTGAGCTTGCTGGTTGCTATAATTCTGGGTAACACAGGTTTTTCTGTATACAGTATATTAAAAAAAAAGTTGAGGTGAATGAGATTTCTCTGGTGAACTAACGAACTCTATGACCTACCTGCATTGTAATGAAACTAATGTAAATATTCTTGATGTTTTTGATATTATCAAATAGTATTTTCAGTTGCCTTCAAAATTGAAACTGGAATCAAGGAAGCATGCAAGAAGTATAGTGTGCTGGGGTGAATGTCTACCTTTTCTTTAATTGTTGCAAAATGAAAACCATTGTCATTGTAAGATTTATTAAAATAACTGAATTTGTCTATTTCTAATGAAGATTATTAAACTTTGAAAAATGCATTGCAAAAATGTCAGAAACTGAGGAAGAAATCTGGTTCAAAAATAAAATAATGGAATTTAATATTCATCTTTAAATTTGTATGAGAGAAATGCTGAGAATTTGGGAGGGTAGAATAAATGAAGCACTGAGGCAAAGGACATTGATTATAAGTGGAAAACAGATTGAGGGTAAACTCAAAATGTTTAATTTTTTTTGCTGGGTAATGGGGTGATTTGGTGCTCCATCAATCTTGATGTTGGGGTGTGAGTATATAAAGCAAGGCATTATCTTAATGGACTTCAGCCACTTAAGAAGTGGTTTGAGTTGACTAATTACAAACTTACAAATATAGGTTGAAAGTTCGAACTTCAGTCTCTGTTTTATAGAGTACAAATAGAGGTAATGAGTGATTATTTGCAGATGAGCTAAATTGCTTGTTTAACCATGTTCAATAGGAGTACCTGATTATGGAATAAATTAAATGAATTACCTTGATCATCTTGGGTTGGAAGATTGTTCCAGAAATGTTAATTGACTCACCAGGCATAATCCACTCAATATATAAGCAGAACCTCAAGTGAAATATTGATAATAAATATAAGGTTTTAGTGTATCTGGAATTGGGTGATTACAAAAGTGGTGAACCAGCAATGGTTCACCAGATCAATTACTGGGATGGATGGAGTCTTGGATAATTGTTTGGAGGAACGATTAAGCAAACTGGGCCAAAGATGACTCAAGGTTAGGAAATGAATAGAAATATAATTGAAACAGAGAAAAAAAATTAGTTTCACAGGATAGACTCGGGATGATGTTTCCCAAGAGTAGGGGGTTGGGTTTCAGTCCCAAAATAAAAGATCAGTAATGTTCCAAAAAAACGTTCACTGGATGGGGGAGGGGTCATTCTTTGGTCTTACCTACTTGAGGGCTTAGAACATCATAAGATGTTTGCACAATTCCTAAACATTAATAATTTTATCCCTAATGGGTAGAAATCCAAACCCCCTTCCTAACTTATCCACATTGTATGATAATAAACATATTTAATAATAAAATGAAAACCGGGAAAAAAAACAACGAATATTAAAGACTAAGAAAATGACATAAATGGCCCCCACAACATTTGAAATCTTGTACCCGAATTGAATAACACATCTTTTCTAAGTTCAAACATGACATAATGTCTCTCAGCTATTGAGCATGGGTGGGGGGGGGGGGGGGCAGTAATATCAGGTGCTAAAAGAGAAGCAAAGCAAGGATCAAGATGTATTGGATTGTTGAAAGTTGTATGGATTGAAAGAAACAAGACTGATAATTGAAAATTTCACTGATGAAAGAAGGGATCTTGTAGTTAAGCAGGTGCGAAAGTCTAACTTAATGAGTTACATTGTGTTGCAGAGAGAAATCAAGAAAAAGAGCTTGGCTATATAGTAATTTGATTGCATGTTAAAGCAATGCAATACTTAAGGCTTCTTCAGGTGGATTCTCCGTGAAGAATGCACCTGAAGAAGAGAAAGTGGCCCTTTGATTTGTCGTTCAAGTAGCAGTGCTAAAAGTGCACGTGAAGGGACATCTGAGGGCATTCCTGCTCCTGTCGCTTGGGCTGTCAAGTTAGGATGGCTGGCTGTCAGCTGGAACAGCCAGCACAGGGACATCCCCCGTAGAATGTCCCCACACTGATCGCTCTGCCTTTCTTCCCCCCCCTCCCCCACGCCGGGCAGAAGAGGGTCTGGGGTAGCCGCCAGGGGAGAAGGGGGGCTGGGGCACCGGCGAGTGAGGTTGGTGCGGCACTGTTTCGGCCAGCCCCCCTTCTCCCCCGCCGGTCTCTCAACTGCCCCCGTTCTCCCCCGCCAGTCTCTCGCCTGCCCCGGGGGGAAGGGGTAGCTGGGAGAGGAGCTGTCAGGCGCTCACCAGCTGACTGTCATCTTGAATGCAGCCGCTTTCAGGTGGCTGCATTCAGATAGCTGGGGGGGGGGGGGGGGGGCATTGTGCTGCAGCGATTATCCCTCTCGGAGGAGGGTTGCAAAGTTTGCCTTACAGGCGCCTCCTGCACATTCATGTGGCTTCCCACCTGCCGCATATTGCCAAAATATGTGGCTTTACAGGGGGGAGGCAATTGGCCACCTGAAAGTGCCTGTAGATTGACTTGGTCTTATTACAAGGGGAGTTGATTACAGGAGTAAATAAGTCTTACTTCAACTGTTTATGTCCTTGGTGTGATTACACCTTAAGACTGGTGCTACTATAATGAAGATTCTGCAGATTTGTGATGCAAGGAGAGATTGAGTGGACAGGGATTACATTTTATCCAGAGGTTTGAAGAAATAAATGAGGCCTCATCAAAAGTCTCAAAGGGTTTAACTAGGTAGATACCTTGCCCTTCCTCCTCACCTGTTTACAGTAGCTTTTTCCCTTTTCCTGAAGCAGAAACTCAATCTGAAATGGCAACTGACTATCGTTTTCCCTCAGCAGATGCTGCCTACCTGCTGTGTTTGTACAGTAGTTTATTTTTTCCATATTCCAATATCTGCAGGTATTTGCCTACATAATATACAGGTACACAATCCTTTATCCAGAACCTTTGGGGGGGACAGCATGTTCCGAATTTCAGATTTTTCCAGATTTTTCCAGATTTTGGAAAGCCACATTTAAGTCCTCCTGAATTATGCTGCTGTATCCACTCCGAACCCCTTTCAGTCCTCCTGCCACTCCCCCCCCCCCACCCCCACTCCCATGGCCTGCCCAACTCGCCCTGCTGGTCTCTCTCTCTCTCTCTCGCCTGCCCGACTCGCCCTGCTGGTCTCTCTCTCGCCTGCCCGACTCTCCCTGCTGGTCTCTCTCTCGCCTGCCCGACTCTCCCTGCTGGTCTCTCTCTCGCCTGCCCGACTCGCCCTGCTGGTCTCTCTCTCTCTCTCGCCTGCCCGACTCGCCCTGCTGGTCTCTCTCTCACCTGCCCGACTCGCCCTGCTGGTCTCCCTCTCTCGCCTGCCCGACTCGCCCTGCTGGTCTCTCTCTCGCCTGCCCGACTCGCCCTGCTGGTCTCTCTCTCGCCTGCCCGACTCACCCTGCTGGTCTCTCTCTCGACTGCCCGACTTGCCCTGCTGGTCTCTCTCTCTTGCCTGCCCGACTCGCCCTGCTGGTCTCTCTCTCTCGCCTGCCTGACTCGCCCTGCTGGTCTCTCTCTCTCTCGCCTGCCCGACTCGCCCTGCTGGTCTCTCTCTCTCGCCTGCCCGACTCGCCCTGCTGGTCTCTCTCGCCTGCCCGACTCGCCCTGCCGGTCTCTCGCCTGCCCGATTCGCCCTGCCGGTCTCTCTCTCGCCTGCCCGACTCGCCCTGCCGGTCTCTCTCTCGCCTGCCCGACTCGCCCTGCCGGTCTCTCTCTCGCCTGCCCGACTCGCCCTGCCGGTCTATCACTCGCCTGCCCGACTCGCCCTGCCGGTCTCTCTCTCGCCTGCCCGACTCGCCCTGCCGGTCTCTCTCTCGCCTGCCCGACTCGCCCTGCCGGTCTCTCTCTCGCCTGCCCGACTCGCCCTGCCGTCTTTCTCCCCACTTGCCGGATTTTGTAGCTTTCTGGATTTTAGATGTCCAGATAAAGGATTGTGTAACTGTATATGCATATGGTACTTGAATATTTCTGCATTCAATCCCTCACATAACATTACTTTTCTTCCTATTTTACCTCTATGCACCTTTTATAAATTATGCAGTAGGGGCTTGTTGTATCTGTAGACTGCAATCTCTCACCATTCAGATTGTGTTTTTTCATGTTTCCTATTTTCCTTGAAGTCCATTTACCAGATCTTTACCCATTCACTTAACCTATCATGGAGTCATACGGCATGGAAAAACAGGCCTTTTGACCCAACCTGCCCATGCTGACCAAAATGTTCCACCCACACTAGTCCCACCTGTATGTGTTTGATTATCAACTACAATACTAGCTGTTTTCAAGGCTCTCCCACTAACGTCCCCAAGTTCCTACCGATTTTCTTTTTTAGCCTGCTCCCCAGTTCCCAAAGCTCCTCCAGGTATACACTTGATCCCAGTTGCTTACACCTGCCTCGTTCCACCACCTTGCTCTTAACCAGAGTCTGAATTTCCCTGGTTATCTAAGCTTCCCTCCGCTTGCATGTCTGAAACTTCACTTGAACAGGAATGTGTCCTGGACTCTTGTCAACATCTCATTTGTCAGAAAATAAGTTGTGTCGAGGACCCAAGAAGACTACAAACTATGTCATCAACAAATTTAGCATCAAACCTTCAGTGTTGCCAATGCCGATCCCCAGAGCGTATCATGTCAACCAGAAACCAAACTCATTCATGTTGACTCTGTTTTTCTGTTAACCAGTTCATCTTCTATCCCTGTCATAATTTTACCTCCACATCATGGTGACAAGCTGGCTACATTTCAGTGCTCAACTTTAATTCACACTGAATTTCATACTCACTTGTAACCATCATTTCATTAAACAAGATACTCTGAATTTGATTATCTCCATACAAGATCATTAAAAGGGGCAGCAGGCTATCCAGCTCAGCAAGTTGCCTTTTTTGCCAAAATGTAGGCTTATCTTCCCCTTCAGCATTATTCGTACATTCCTCAGTTCCATTAACACCCAGCGATTTATTGATCACTGTTTTGAATTAATCCACTAACTCAGCTACGACAGCAGCCCAAGGTAGGAAAATACCAAGCATTTGTCGTCCTCTCTGTTAGGAAATTACTCCTCGTCTTATTCTTGTCCTTTATTCTCAAAATATGCCCTAATTTATTTCCCAATCTTGAGGTTTTTTACATGGTTGGTCCACATCTTTAGATTCTATTTTACTTCTCATCTGATGTCACCAATAGATTTAATGCCATCAGCATGAATAAGTCATTTGTATCACATCTAAATAGTGTGAATAAAATAGAATCCAGCATTGACAGTTCAGTCATTACAGTTCTCCAGGTGAGCCAGTTTTAATGCAGTTTCCAGATTATTATTAATCATTTTGATAAGCATTGTAATCAATTACTGATTCTATGCAATAGATTCAGCTGTTAAAATAAAGAAAATGTGGGATATTTATCCTAATGATTGAATTTGGCAATGTAAAATATTTTTCTTTTTCTTCAAATTAACCTGTACTGACATTTTGCGTCTTATTTAATGCTATTTATTTGTAGACTACACGTAGTGAATTTGACTCCAGTGAGTATGAGGTTCATAGACGTTATCAAGATTTCTTTTGGTTAAAAGGACAACTTGAAGAAGAACATTGTACTTTGATTCTTCCAGTAAGTGAATTTTTTCCTGTCATGTTTTCAACGTGTCTATATTTAAAAAGACATTCCACGATTCCCTTTTTAATTTTTACATTTCATCCGTGAACGTGTATTGGGGCTTATTTCCGGTATCGACTCATTGAGGGTCTGTCTACTTGCACCCGAGAACAATCAGATATAATTTAACAGCCTTATTTTTTTTAAACCAGATCCTTGAGGCCACTTTTTCCAAGCGTTTTTTCCTCCTGTGGAACTGCTTTGTTATTGGTGCCCCATAGTCAAATCTGATTTAACCCTGCGATAAAATGCAGAACTGGCTGTGTATAGAAATAATTTTGCAGAAATCTATGAAATTTCAGTAAAATACAGACAAAGTATTCCATCTGATGCACGTGACAATTTATCACCATCCGACTTTGTAACCATCAACAGAATCAATAACTTGGCCCCATTTTTTTTCCCTTTGGCTGGCAAATAGCAACACAAATTTGTACATCCCTGTATTCCGGGATGCAGCCCAAATTGGCATCAGATTTGAAAGTAAACGTGACATTAATCCATATGCCACTATTTTCCTATAACCCCCTGGTGCCAAAAAAAAATGGTGAAAGGGAGAAAAAGGGGGTGTAGGCACCACACTAGACATTATTGAGAAAGAACACAAATAGAGTGTGGTTGTAGGTGGATAATGGTCAAAGCAGGGGCAATTCAATAACAAGATGAAAGGGAAAAGATGGAAATGCAATCAACATATTAATGTAACACTGTTATGGGCCCAGAGGACCCCAAAACCCAGCAGCAATAGTCATTTACCAAGACAAAAGTTGCTTTTAATTATCTTTGAACATGAAAATGGGATCAAACTTTAACTTATTACTATTAACTTAACCTAACTTGCGCCCTTCTAATTCTAAGCGCACGTATTTGTAAGTTCAGAAAAGTTCTTTGATTCACAGTCCAATCTTACTTCTCCAGTCTCAGGCAATTCTTATACTGTGCACAGAATTTAACATTAATAAATTTCACCAGGCTTTGGTGCTTGAATGGTAAATGGTTACCATTCAGGAAGATTCTTGTTGGTTTTCAGAGAGAGATTTATCGCTCGTTGGACAGAAACTGATTCCTTTTAATCAGCCACTTCAGTGTCCTGTCGAAGAAACGCCCCCTCAGGATTTTCCAGATGATAACCTCTTTCTCTCAGGTCACCACAGAATTCCTTTTTGTTTCCCTTATTTCAAGTGAAACATTACGCAGCCAGCCATCTCCTTTTGTATTGACCAGGCTGAACTAAGAACTCACAACCCGTCTTCAAAATGGAGTTTTCCACACGCTTGCCAGTCCCAGCTACTGCTGCTGAACTGTGGAACTGAATTCTCTCTCTCTCGCTCTCTCTCGCTCTTGCTCGCTCTGAGAAAACCACATGACCCTCTTAGAACAGCCAACTGCACTCAGACAGACTGCAGCACCGGACCCGATCTTCCGAGTCCATTCATCTGCTGCTTTCCAAAACAATAATCCATAACTCCACAACATGTCCAATTAACACTTACCTGTGAAGTCTCTATAGGCATTCTTCAAAGTTTTTGCAAAGGCTCTTGGAGCTTGGATTGTATGGCTTGAGCAGAGCTCTGGCATTTTAAATGAGATCTGTGTTGTGAAGTGTTTGTGACCTACACTAAAAAAACCTGCCACAATTTATCTCCTTTAACTCATACCGATATAACATAATCTGTCACAACACAAACAAGTAACTAATGTGGTGTAAGATAGCAATTGGAAGAAGGAAGGAGAGGGATACATCTCCAGTGCATTTTTTTCCCAGTGGATAGTAAATTTAAACCATTGCCCTCTGTCTTGGATTTCTTAAATTGGTCATTATATTATTGGCTCTTCAAATTGATCAAGTTTCAGTGATTTTTCTAATGAAAAGGACTGTGGTTTGCTTGATGGTTTTCTAAGATTAAACAATATTTTAGAATACCTGTTCCACACTGAGCCCAATCCACACCTCATCTGATGCCAGCATAGAATGTTAGGTTATACATGGAGCCTTGATTGGTATATTATTTTTTAATATTTTATTTAATATTACTACCACTTAACAAACATAATCACAATATTTCAAACTTAATCCAAGTACATATGGTATTTTATTAAAAAAATAAAAAGAAAGTAAAGAAATACAGAAGAAAGAAACACCTATAAATCCCCCCCCACCCCCTCCTCCAACCCCCTCTACACTTTAAAAAAAAAGAAAAAGAGGGACAAGAAAACCACAAAAGGAGCACTTCACTTTCCAATACTTTTAAACATATATATATATATATATATATATATATCTTCATAGGGACCTATAATAGAAAGGGAATTTTCGCGATTCATTTAAATGTTAACACCAACAGTTTATAAATATGGGCTCCATATTTCACAAAATGTATGATATTTATCTCTTAGATTATAAATAATTTTCTCAAGTGGAATACAACTCTGATCTTCTGTATGCCATCTATCTATCCATTCCCAAATCGAT
Source organism: Narcine bancroftii (assembly GCF_036971445.1). Classification (NCBI taxonomy): domain Eukaryota; kingdom Metazoa; phylum Chordata; class Chondrichthyes; order Torpediniformes; family Narcinidae; genus Narcine; species Narcine bancroftii. The sequence continues at coordinate 128,837,511 of NC_091473.1, read as the reverse complement.
ATCTGACTTCCAAGCTGTAGCAGTATATTTTCTAGCTACTGCCAAGGCAATTTTAACAATTTTTACTTTTTATGCGTCTTTATAATAGAAGCTTTGTAAAAATTAAAATTACTGACTGGATGTGTGTAGTTTTTTGGACCTGATTCTAAAAGTGGCTGACCTCTGATTTCTTCCATATTTTACATTAAGCAGAGGTGTGTGTTTTGTGTATTTAATTTGTTCTTATTTTCATGATATTGAAATCTTGGTGATACTTGAATGCAAGCAGGAGTTCTGAAGTGGAAAAGAATCATTTGCCACCAGCTAATACCCCAGTTGCCATCAGTGGGAATAACCCAGCAGGTTTGTTGTTGAAAAGCGTGCTTAGCATGTCAGTTTATTGTGTGGAGCATGAATTTTTTTTCTGCTCTAGTTGCTTCATTGTTTGAGTCATTTAATTCACACTCTTTGCTGCGATGGAATTCATTACAAATAACATTTCATGAAAAGTAACTAAGAAAAGTTTAATTCTACAATCCTTGTGCCTTTCACCCAAGCATAACCCTTTGGTTGTTCTTAGATTTTGTTCACTTCATGGTCATGTTTGCTATATAATAAAACAAATTCAATGAAGTATGGCAGATAGAATTTTTTTTAAAAAAAGCACATTCTTGTTTTTTTTTTCTTACTCTCAGGTATAGAATTTGCTCGGTAAGGTTTACACAGGATGGTTTCATGGATGACACTGGGAATCATTGTACCTTGACAGTGACTTTCAGTATGCTATTTTAAATTGGATTTCAAATCACTAAAATTAATAATTGAGCATGAGGTTTACATTTTCATTGTTTCTGCAGTGAGTTTTCATCCCAATGTTTACGTAACTAAGGTAGCAGTCATACCCATAAATTAAAATCCTTTCCAAAATGTGCATTTCCAAATGTACATTTTAGTTTTTAAGGTGTGTTGTCTCAATATTTTAATCCTATTAGTATGAAATTGTGTTAAACTAGAACTCTTAGAAGAAGTAATATAGTGAGTTGGGTACCATGTTATACTAATGGAACAATTTTTCATTTCTTTTTCTATTTAGCCATTGCCAGAGAAATATGCAATAAAAGGGGTGATGGAGCGATTTAATGAAGATTTCATAGAAATTCGCCGAAAGATGCTGCATAAATTTTTAAACAGAATTGCTGACCATCCTACGTTGTCTTTTAATGAGGACTTCAAAATATTTCTAACTGCTGAGGCATGGATAAGATCTATTCACATTTAACCACTGTAGTAGCAAAAATAGGGCATGTTCTAATGTTTTAACAGATGTGTTCATGGAGGAAGATTTTACTAAGGAGAGTCATTATGAATTATTTGATGTGCAATTAAGGACATCTGCATGGTGTGTTTTAGGCATACACCAAATGCAATTGTTTCCAAAAATTGTTAGTCTCTTTTTTAGATCAGCTTGAGTTTCATGAATTTCTCATTTGCAAATGATCATTTTCTTATGTTCAATTACACTGACAACACAGCTGAGAAAAGAGGCTTTGATCCTCAAGCACAGCCATTCTCAACCCTTTTTCAACTGTGGACTATGTTGGACTCTGCTCAAAGTTGATGCTGTTAAGTTTTGCTTTCTTCCGTACTTCTAGTGACAACATAAAAAAAAACATATTTGCGTTACACGAGGTGAAAAGTAACTGATGTGGCAGCGCACCTCCTCGTAGCGAACTGGCCCCGCTTGTACTGCTGCACCTTCTGGATGCATCGCCCACACACTTGGTTCGGGTAGGCGGAAGCACAGTTTTGCCTCTGACATATCACATCAGACACCACAATGTTTTACCATGTCATGAGCGCGCTCGATGAAGAAACTGCAGCCAGGGTGGACGACTTCATCCACAACCCACCGGAAGAAGGTAAATACATCGCTCTCAAAAACTTCCTCTTTGGCCTCTCCTGGCGGCAACGTGCCTCCAGGCTCCTACACTTGATGATCTGGCGACAGAACCCCATTTGCCCTCATGGATGAAATGCTGGCGCTACCAGAGGGCCACAGATCCTCCTTCCTTTTTGAACAGATTTTCCTCATAGAGGACATCCAACTCCTGCTGGCAGATGAGGATTTCTCAGTTCCACACTGAGTCGCAGCCCGCGCAGACGTCCTCTGGCAGACCAAGTGAGAAATGAGGCTGCTGTCAGCCAGGTCACCCGCCCAGGACCCAATCAGCCGCAAGCGCCCCCCCCCCCCCACTCCCAGTACAAACCGGAAGAACACCACCCTACCTGATGTTTCTACTATCCACACTAGGGGTCCCAAGCCTAGAAATGCAGGCAGCCCTGTACATTCCAGGGAAATGACCCCACCAGCCGCCGTTCTTGCCTGTGATGGGTGGCCACACAAATAGCCTCCTGCATTTGACCAACAAGTCCAGTGGCCGATGTTTCATGGTAGACACCGGAGCTGAAATAAGTATGCTCCCCCGACCGCCCTCAAGATCCGCGCACGTGGCCCAACTCTACGGGTGGCCAATGGATCCTCCATCAAGATCTTCGGCACACTCAGCACCCAGATCCAGATCGGCAAGGAGAATTTCAGCTGGAAAATCCTATTGGCCTCTGTGGGCACAGCACTGTTGGGAGCTGATTTCCTCTGGGCGCACAGCCTGTAGGTGGACATTAAAGGCCAGCAGTTGGTAAATGCCTGCATCTTCCAATCCGTCCACCTCAATGCCACAGACGCGAGAGGCTTGGGGATAGTTTTTATCAGCGTTCCCAAGGACAAGTATTCTGGCATGCTCGACAAGTTCCCCTCCATCCTGCAGCTGCAGTTTACTTCTGCCATGCCCTAACATCGAGTCTGCCACCACATCTTGACCCAGGGCTCCCCCTCCATGCCAAAGCCAGGCGATTGCCCCCCGAGAAGTTGCAACTGGCAAAGGGGTTCTCCTGACTGCAGGAGCTGCAGATCATCTGCAGATTGGATAGCCCTTGGGCCTCCCCCCTCCACGTGGTCCCCAATGGTTGGTGCCCATGTGGGGACTACTGTCGCCTCAATAATGTGATCTCGCCGGACCGATACCCCATCCCGCACATACAAGACTTTACGGCGAACTTGCAATGCACCCGTGTTTACTCGAAAGTCGACCTGGTATGGAGTTACCACCAGATCCCGGTCCACACCAACGACATCGGCAAGACCACGATCATCTCCTCTTTCGGCCTCTTCGAGTTCATGTGTATGCCCTTCAGCCTCAAAAATGCGGCCCAGACAATCGAACGCCTGATTGATGTGGTGGGCAGAGACTTAGACTTCGTGTTTATCTATCGACGACATCCTCATCGCCAGTCGAGACCACGATGAACACAGGATCCATCTCCGTGCGCTATTCACCTACCTGGCAGAGTTCGGCCTCGTGGTCAACTTGGCCAAGTGTAAGTTCGGCAAACAGTCCCTGCAGTTCCTAGTCCATTACGATCTCCATGGACAGAGTCGCCCCGGCACCCGAGAAGATCGCAGCCGTATGCCATTTCCCGAAGCCCGAAACCATCAAAGGTCTGCAGGAATTCGTCAGCATGGTCAAATTTTACCACCGGTTAATCCCATGGGCGGCTTGCATCATGAGGCCATTGTTCGCACTGATCGCTGCCAAGAACAAAACCCTGGAATGAACGGAAGAGGCCAAGAACGCTTTCGTTGCAACGAAAGACACCCTGGTGAGCGCCACCCTACTAGCCCACCTGCAGCCGGAGGCCCACACCGAGCTCTCGGTGGATGCGTCAGCCACGGCCGTCGGGGTGTACTGGAGAAATCAGTCAACGACCATTGGCGCCCGCTTGCCTTCTTCATCAGACACCTCCGCCCCCCCCCCCCACCGGAACTGAAGTACAGTGCCTTTGACAGGGAACTCCTGGCCCTGTACCTGGCTGTCAGACACTTCTGGTACTTCCTGGAGGGAAGGCCATTCACTGTGTTCACCGACTACAAACCGCTCACTCAGGCTCTCGCAATGTCAAAGGACTTCTGGTTGGCACACCAGCAGTGGAGTTCACCACCGACATCCGACACCGAGCGGATAAGGATGCACTCTCAAGGCACACCATCCATGATGTCTCCACCGGCTCGCTGCACCCAGTAGTCCCACTGCAGTGGAGGCCGCAGGCCTTCTGCATGGTCCACAATTTGGCCCACCCCTCAGTCAAGACCTCGGTTCACATGGTGGCAGTACGGTTTGTATGGCACAGGCTCAAGAAGCATGTCCGTGGCCAAGAGTTTTGAGCACATACACAGCGACATCGTGGGCCCCCTGCCAGTGTCCTGGGACGCCTGCTATTTGTTGACAGTGGTCGACCGCGCCACAAGATGGCCAGAAGGCATCCCACTGAGGCACATGTCCGCCGAAACCTGTGCCAGGAACCTACTCGCCCACTGGATCACCAAGTTCGTGGTTCCAGCGCACATGTCGAGCGACAGGGTTGCCCAGTTCACATCCGCCCTCTGGTCACACCTGGCAAACCTCTTGGGGATCAAGCTCCACTACACCACCGTATACCATCCCCAAGCCAACGGCCTAGTGGAGTGCTTCCACCGGCACCAAAAGTCGGCCCTCATGGCTCACCTCACCGGTCCCAGCTGGACGGACGAAGTGCCCTGGGTCCTGCTCGGCATCAGAACAGCTCCAAAAGAAGACCTACAGGTATCATCCACGGAGTTAGTCTATGGTGCGCCGCTGTCACTACCCGGGGAGTTTTTTGGCCCGAGCATCGCCTCTGCGACCGAGAGTCAGACCTGTGGGATAAGCTTGCCTCGCTAGTGCCCCCACAATGGCAGCCGCCCATTCTTTGCCCCCAAGGAAATGGGCACAGCCGATTTCGTTTTCGTCCAGCGAGGTCTAAACACCGCGCCCTTACGAAGGCCCCTACAAAGTCCTGCAACTCTCAGGCAAAAAGTTCACCTTGGACATAGAGGACAAGGGAGAATTATTCACAGTTGACCAACTGAAGCCGGCACACCTGGACCTGAGCCAGCTGGTAGTGACAGCCCAGCTGAAATGACGAGGTCGGCTGCCCAGGCGGCAAGATGCATAAGCCAGTTCTGGTGAGGGTTGTGTGGCAGCGTACATCCTTGTGAACCGGCCGCACTTGTACCGCTGCATTGGCGGGGCAGTTGCGAGAAGAGGGTGCCATTGGGGGACCTCCATGCCGCATGGGTTAGAGCAAGGCGTGTGCCTCAGGTGAGCGTGGTGATGTCACTGCCAACATGGGGGCGGAGCTCATGCCGCCCTCAAAGGGACGCGTGCAAAGTTTGGATAAACAGTTCGTTGAAATCTCCAAAGTGGTCGTGGTGTATTTCAATCTGTGTAGCAGTCGCTACACATGCTTTTACTTAAATGTGCTGTGATCCCCATTGAGAGTGGCTTCTCTAGCATGTTACACACCAATGTGGTGAAACTTGTATTCATTTTTTTCCCATGCATTCAAGTTATCTTTTAGACATAGTGGAAAATGCATTTAAAACTTGGAAAATCATGGTTAGTGATGTATTATGTGATTTCTCTGAGGTTATTTGTACCACACATCCAGGAATTGTCCACCTTTAGGAAATTGGAATCTGCATGTTTGTTTTCCACATGCACAATTCTCAAAACAAGAATGTTCATAATTCTGAACTATTCCCTGTTTTGGCCCACGTGCAGAATTTGAGGTGGTGACTCAAGATAGTTGAAATAACCTACATTTTCAATCATCTAGTATTCTCATTATAATATTTTAAATAACCACACATTACTAAGATCTTCATCTTTGGACATATCTTGGTAACTAAGATGTATTAAACAGAATTAGTTGTGTGGCCAACACGTGTAGAGAAATAATCCTAAAATTTGTTGCATAATATCCTCACTTGTATTCTTGCCAGTTTGCTTTGTAGATAGTGTCTTGACCTTTGGTTGGATATGTACATATTATTATTGTTTTATGAACAATACTAAGGTAGAGCAGGTGCAAATTATTCTTCAATTCCTGTGCTTTCATCGCAACATTTTCTTCCTTACCACTATTGTCCTGACCACATTGAATGCCACTGTGTGCTTGAATGACTGTTTAGCATTCTTCAGTTGATGTGCCTTAACTTTTCTGTTGCTTTACTTGTATGCGGTATATAATTATTTCCATTTGGTTTTCAGAATTGTTATTTTTAACTATTTAATGCAGGACCTGACATCTCATAAGAAACTTGGTTCCACATTCATCAGTAAAATGGAAGAAACTGTTCGGGCTGTGGCTCGCTCTGTTAAGGGTGTTAAGAATAGACCTGATGAATTCAGAGCAATGAGCGAGTATGTGGACATTTTCCGTCAGAAAATGGGAACACTGGGCCGAATCAACCAAAGAATTTTAAAGGAATTGAGAGGTTAGTATTGTGACCATTTCACTTTATAATCGCTTGAGAACATGTAGCCAGTTGTTTTTGACATTAATGAAAAAGTCAGTCTCAAGACCATTGAGTTTCCACTGTTTATTTGCACTTTAAACAGTAAGCTTTACTTAAAACAAGTAATAAATGGACAATAAGATATTAATACATTCAAATTACATGATCAAAGAAATTGTCTAAATCAAGCTTCATATTCTTGATTCTAGCAGCAGAAATGCAAATTCAAAATTAACCTCTTTGTTTATCTAAGATGGGCAACAATACAGCTTTTAACCTTGATAAGAAAGTTGCAACTATAAAGACACTTAAAGGAATGTCAACTATCTTTGAGAAGACAGCTAAAAACTTCTAGCTGCTAGAAACTGGAAAAAAAATGTTTACAAGTGATTTTTCAGTCATTTTTACTGGAACTTGGATTAGGATACTTCTCAAAATAATTACATTCATACTTATTGGTATGGAGTGACTACTTTACTTAGGCAACGATAGGAATATATTTTATGGATGTTGTAATTTGGCATAACCAGACCAACTGGTCTTTTGGCATCTTCTAAATTACGCATCAAGCTATGTCACATCATTCTTGATATCAATATGTAGTTGACTTAATCCAATTCAGAATGCAAAATTAAATTAACACCTATTGCTCCCAGAAAGTTCTTTGCTATTATTTTTACCCCCACCCCAGCACAATCAGGTTCCACTGACTTTGCCCTTCTCTTTGGTTGCCATCTAAATTTGAAACTAACTATCTGTAGTTCTGGCATCACATTTAACCTTAGTTCAGTCTGTTCAAGTTTATTGTCACATGTTCCAAGATGCACAGATGGAGGTTGTTTGCAAGTAGACATCTCGTACATAGTACAAGTAAGACACAGTAGAAAAATACAATGTTATAGGTGGAGATCAGTTGGTATAGAGGAAAGGCAACATAATTTCACTATTTTGGGTTATTTAGGAGTCTGATAATGGCAGTTCTTGTTCTGTGCAGTGGTTGATACTTATGGGATGTTTGCAATGGTACACCTGTAAAAGTTGTTAAGGAATGCTGATGACATACCAAATTTCCTTAGGCTTCTGAGGAAATAGAAGTGCTGGTGTGCTTTCATGACCTTTGCATTGATGTGAGTGGACTAGGACAAGTCACTGAAGATGTTTGCCCCTAGGAACTTGAAGCTGTCTACTGTCTCCACCTCATTGCTGTTGATGCAGTCTGGTATTTGAGCTCTCTCGCTCTTCCAAAAGGCCACAACGAGCTCTTTGGTTTCTGGCATTAAGGGAGTTGTTGTGATCCCGGCACCAAGCCACAACTCCTACAATTTCTCTTCTGTAATCCATTTTATGTTTGTTAGAGTTCCTGCACCTTTAACAAAGGTAGAGTCGAAATGTAGGTCTGGACAATGCATCTGTGCCATCTCGAAGTTCCCATTTCTTTCCTCAAAAGATATGCTTGATTCTATTGCCACATTTTAGCTACTACCTTCCATTCAATCATCTATTGCCTCTGCCGATAAATGTGCTTTTGGACCCTACTTAAACTGAATCATCATTATAAAATTCTCATATTTATTTTAACTTCTGTTAATTGCTTTTCTGCTCATTTCTCGAACCTTTTCCAGTTTTGTGAGTTAATATCACTCTTGATTTTGGCCACGATATCCTAGTTTTAGATTGCCCACAATTGCAAGTACCGTAGTCTTTAAACTTTCAAAAATGAGACCTTAAATTCAACTGGAAAAAAAAAACACTCAACATAGATTCGGCATACAAGATGACCTTGAAGCACCAAAAAAGAACCCAACCTACAGTCGCAGTACAGTTTCTGGATTTCTTTGGCACTTCTATTTCTTTTAACTTGAAACTCGCTTCATATTTTCATCATTTTGGTGGAAGCTCCATAATAACTACCACCTTCCAGCAACACCCAAAAGCTCAGTCAACACGATTTTTGGGGAGTTGACTTGTACACCCAATATATGATAAAACCATGAAAATGGGGACCCTACTTATCTGAAGGTTGACTTGTACACTGAAATATGCAATAATTCCTCATTTATTTTGTCTCAAGGTCTATAATTTCTCATCTCTTTATCCCTCTTTTTTCTTTTGACATAATTCAAAAATTTGTGTGTGTCTGTCAAAAAGTTGGTATCAGATTCTGTCATTACATTTGTACAGTACCCATAAAACCTACAATCTTAAAAAGTATCATATACACTATTCTTCATGAGAATTGTAGAGTCGTACAGCAAAGAAATGGGACCTTAGGCCAACAAATCCTTTCCAACCATCAAATACTCATTCACACTAATCCTATTTTTACTCCCCCCTCATTTCTACTACAGTACACAAGAGGCAACTCAGTGCCAAATTAAGATACTATTCAGCACATCTTTTGGAACAACACTACCCGACAGAAACTCATGTGGTCATAGGGAAAACATTCAAACTCTGTACAGTAATGGTGGTTACGATTAAATCTGGAACTCTGATTCAGTAGTTAGCTACACCACTCAGCTATCCCAAGTAAAAAGCATTTGGACAATGAAACTTCTCTGTTGAGTGAAAAAATGCTGTTTCCATATAACCATATAACAATTACAGTATGGAACAGGCCAATTTGGCCCTTCTAGTCCGCACTGATCCAAGTATCCTTCTCTAATCCCACTTACCAGCACTCTGTCCAAATCCCTCCATCCCCCTCCCATCCATATACTTATCCAACTCTTTCTTAAATGACACGTAAGAATGAGATGACCAGTGTTGGTTCTTGCTATTCATTGCTCTCCCTGACTTCTGTAAATTTACTCTCCTCCTTTATGAATATAGTGTTTTTCTGATATCATTACATTTGCCTCACACTGCTATAATCTAACTGCTCCAATTTATCAGTCTCCCAGGTATTTTGTGACTTAATTCAATCTTGATTTAAATGTTAGGAGTCTGTAAGATGCAATTTATAAACTTCAGGGGGGGAAAAAAATGCCAAATTCCAGCTATTCCTTGATTTAATATTATTGCATCAAAAATCTTAAAGTCCCAAATCTTGCCCAGAGTGCTTAAAAAAAAAAAATCTGGAAAATCTTTTCATTGAGATATTCAAAAATTGAACCACAGTCCACCTCATTTTCATTCATCTTCACTATCTGAAAAGTGGTGATTTTTCAAAATCATTCCTTAATTTAAAACTGGCTACACCATCTTGAAATGATATCTTCATGAGTTAAAGTTGACATTTATTTTAACAATTAATCTGTTAATTATTCTATGGAATGGAAACTTTGCTCAGAAAATACAAGGTCTATGGATGGGGGGGCCAAAGAGGTTCCTAAATCAGATACCAATTTGGTGTATTCAACGGTTAAAAAAAAAATCTTCCAGTAGCATCGTAGGAGTGAATTATTAATTAATGATGTTTCCCTTTTCATTGTTTTCCCTATGTAATTTTGGTTTCAATGTATGCGTGTTAATAATGTCTGATGGAATACAAGATTGAACTGAAGATTGTGTTCTTATTTTCATGGGATAAAAAGAACATTCACTTGCAATGAAGGAATATAGTCCACTTTATACTATGTGGTCTGAATCTGAAAAAGAACTGGCTGACCCTCTGATTGGAATAGCTAGTTCCATTGACAGCTGTTGCAAAGCCACTGAAGAGCTTACGAAGGGCCTTTCAGATGATCTGCTTCCTGCCGTTCATGAATATGTTTTATGTACTGAAATTCTGAAGGTGAGTATTTTTTAACTTGAGTACAAGAAATTGAGAAAACAGGTTTGAGGCTTTATTCTTTGGTCATTGCTGGAGAAGGAGTATGTTTAACGCATTAGATCAATTGGCCATTTGCAGTTATTGCAAAATTGGACAATTTCTTGTTTATATAAATATAACTGATATTTAAATTCTGCATCAGGTGTAATTTTCTTAAAAATTGGATTGTGTCAGTTCCAGAGGAAAATTGGCTGATTATTAGTAATTATACTTGTATGTGAAAATAAAGTTTATGTATAAGTTTTCATTAGATTTGTTTGTTTGCATTATTGTATTGACAGGTGATAATTAGATGCCATCTTGAACACTCTCCCTGTAATAACGTACACTTAAAAAGGGAAGAAGATTTCAGTCTTATAAATTTAATAATTTTAGGGATTTTCATAGCCTCTTGCTGCATATGTTAAAACAATTCATTTTCTTGTATCTACTCTTGATAATTCAAGTTCATTGTCACATGTAAGAAGATGCAGTGATGGAGCTTGCTTTCTGAGCAGATTGTAGACATCTAATACAATAAAACACAATCCAAAAGTGCAGATTCACAGAGGGAAAAAATGTTTATAACATTTAACTTTATTTCAACTAGAAATATTTGAAATTGAGAAGTAGCAATTCCACAATTACTGTAAAGGATGAATTCCTGGAAAATGTTTTAAGCATCTCTTTGTGAATCAAAGTTTGAGTTAAATAATTTGTGAGACTTTAATATAGTGTATTTCTGTGCATTGATTCCATAAAAATTAGAGTTTTAGTGAGAAATTATAGCTTTGGAAATAGACAGGACATATCCCATAAATCAAGTTAAATGGAAAATTCATACAGTAGAAGTCCAAAAATCCAGATGGTAGAAATCCAGACCACCTGAGAATCTAGACTTTTGGAAAACTCTCCAACTTTTAAAATTTAGCGGGCGTTTGTGTACATGCATAAGCATGCCTAGCGGCAACAAAAGCACAAAAACAAATTATGTTTACATTTTTGTCAAGCATTGACTTTATTTTTCTTTAAAACTGTTTGTGTAGCATCTTGTATTTGCTAATGAATAAATTATCAACATTTACCTGGTCATCTCTTCTTTACTCCTCCTTAAATTTGAATTTCAAAGGTACCGTCTGAGAATCTGGAAAATCCCTAAATCTGGACTAACCCAATCCCTGAGCAGTCTGAATATTTGAATTTCTACTGTAAACCAAATGTTTGGAAATTGAGAAACATGCACGTTTGCCCTTTTATTGAAAAGGGAAAATGTTTGTATTTACTTTTTTTTGAAAAGGGAATTAAATGTTTAAATTCACTTGGCTAAACAATTTTTAAAAATTAGTCTTAGTTACAGTTTAGCAGTAATGAACTGTTTGAGAGGTGAACATAGAACATTATAGCAAAGTATGGCCCTGCTGTCCACTATATTGTGCTGATGTACAAAAACCTACTCCAAAATCTAACCTTTCCTATTTCACTCCCATAGCCCTCTTTGCATTCTTTAAATATCCCTATTGTACCAACCTCCACCACCAACCCTAGCAATGCATTCCAGGCACCCACTACTCTCCCCTTACCATAAACTGGTCTTCTGGAATTTATTACTATTGCCTCAGGGAAAAAGAAGGTGCTGGCTGTTCACCCAGTCTATGCCTTTCATCATCTTGTAGACCTTTGTTAAGGCGCCTCTCCTTCTTCACTCCAAAGAGAAAAGCCCTAGCTCTACTAACATCGTGGTAAATCTCCTCTTCACCCTCTCCAAAGCTTCCTCATCCTTCCTGTAATGAGGCAACCAGAACTGAACACAATATGTATCGGTTAATATATTGTTCAGTACATAACATGCAATCTCCAGCATGTGTTTGCAGTATTAAGTGTGTTGATCAGTAAGAATTATTGACTTATTTTTTTTATCAAGATCATTAGTTGTAAATGCCATTTGATTCTCTAAACTCTAGCCTATGACAGCAGAGTGCATGTTTAAACATACAATATTTGTAAAGCACTTTTCAAATCTGATTTTTTTCTCCATTGAATTGTACATCCTATATGATTTAGTGCAACCACATTACAAAAATAGCATTTGGTAGCATTTACTAATTTGCAACTGTGGAACAATTTTGGCTTTAACAATGAGGTTGAAGAAAGTGGGAGAATGAGTTCAAATATAGCATGGAGAATTATCTTGTAGAACCTTATGCACATCAGCTGAATTGTTCTGATTCCAAAAGTAAAGCGGAGACTGATGTAAGCAGCAGGATATTTAGATAAATTAGACTAAATCACAGATATTTAATGAAGGTTAGATGGTTAACCTTAAACTTGGACTGTAACTGAACTTTGTGTGCCCTTGTACAATATGTACTTCAAATAATGTTTGTGTTAATTGTGATATTAAATTCTAAAATAGGATTTTGTTTGTGCTTTATTTTAAGGCAGTATTGAAGAGAAGGGATCTAATTCAGGCAGATTATGATACTCGAATTTATGCCTTGGCAAATAAGAGAGCTGAGAAAGAAATGGTGAGTGCAAGATTCTCCGCAATTTTTTTAAGATTAGGAAAATATCTTGAATTATTTGCATTAACACTTGACTTCAGGTAGACCAATAAAATTTAAAGTTGCTTTTACTTTAGCTGAGGGATATTCTGTGCATACCAGATACTTGATAATCTTGATCGATGTTTGCCTGTCAGTAAATTCTGCCCCATGAGACCTTTTGATTAAAATGCACTTAAATCCACTTTTACCAGCTGGAACACTCCGATGTAAACTTTACATTTGGTGCCTTCCTGGGTAAGAACTCGGAGGAAGTGAAACAACAGAAGCAGCAGAAAATTGACCATGAAATTGACAAGGTACAGCAAAATGTATTCCACCTAACTTGTATTCCTTTATTCCAAAGCATCCAGCATTTAATGTACTGTAAAGAATTGGTGAGAGTTCTGAAACATTTTCTTACATTGGGAGCAGAAAACAAACTGATGGTTTTACTCTCTGTTTAACAGTTCTGTTAAAGCAGCACTATAAACTACGAAAGGCAATCAATAGATGGCAGTCTAACCAAAATATCAAATATTGGAATTCACTAATAAAAACAAGTGTACAAATTTAACCTAACGTGCATGCTTTTGACTGCCTTAACTGATTTCTTCTCTTTCAGTTTTAATTTGTTAATAGCAAATTGCAATGGGCAAAACTATCTCCAATAGATTGTTTTAATTAAATGCTGGGAGGCAAACATAGGTGACAATTCTCAAATTATTTTCCCTTGTGCTTTCTCACTAGGAAAAAAAAACTACTGTGATATCAATTTTCCCATGTGATGGAATAATTGAACTCACCATTGTGGATAAGGCAGCTTGTAGATGTCCCATCTTATTGCTAAACACATTTTACTATGACATATTGTACGCTTGGATATAGTTTGGCATATTGGTTGGCTCTTTGTGAATTATAAAATTTAAATGGTTTGGTAAATATTCATGTCCATTTCCATTTGAAGATAAACAAATTTAACCGAATGGAAACTGGCATTAAAATATTTGAAATACAAAAAGAGACCATAAGCTCTACAGTAGCTTTATGACCTTGTTGCATTAGAAAATAGTTTCCAGCAATTATTTTTGAACTGCAATAACTTATAACATGAGAAACATTTAACATTGTTTTTATAATTATAAATGCTACATTTGACTCCATGAAAATAATTTGCAAACCATTTTAAGAAATGACCTCAGCAGTTCCATTTTCAAACTGTTGGTCAGGTGCTTTGTACTAATTGCTAGTTAGAATACTATATACTGTACAGGATCTGTCCATAGACATTTAATTTCTTTTGTCATCGAGGCCAACAACACCTGCTAAGATGCCTAGCCTGCCCAATACAACAGCAGCAGGGAGAACAGGAGGAATGGGTCAAAATTACAATATCGCATTTCGTGCACCAGGGTAATACCCTGTGAGAAATAAAATGACTCCTGCACTAGATTGCATCAGGAGCTTTTATTTTGCGTAAATGTTCTCAGACCTTCAGCTTTGAATTTGAGGTAGAATGTTTCTCTAAGACAAAGCAGAACAGTTGTGGAAAATTGTCAAAAGGAAGAAGGACATGGCCTTTTACTTTCTGCATTGACCACTTCTCAAATTTTAAGTTTACATTCATAATTTCACATAAATCACTGAGAATTTTTTAAAAATCCGTCTTAGTTGCATTTCCATTCGCGTGAAGACTTCTATTCAGTACCTGCTTAGGCAAAATAAATTCAGGAGCTATTTATCAGAATGCTAATTTTTTTTAGTAATGAGATGTTAATTAAACATTCTGAAGATTCAAGAATCTTTTATTGTCATGTAATAGAAAATACAATATTACACGAAATTTCCTTAAGTTCACCAGGAGACAGGCAAAGATTTGCTATCAGTAGAAATTACCCCTTTCAGTCAGAGAAAGAGAATCAAAAGAATTCCCCCTCCCCCCCCCCAAGAGTCTAAGAGTCCATGGATTCACCTCCAGCGCTCACTCAGCCTCTCATGCTCCAGATCCAAACATCAGATGTGATCAGGAAGCCTTCAGTACCCTCTCACATCTCTATTCCAAAAGCTGATACCCCTCCAGTCAGTCTTGAGCAGTGTCCAGTGGTTCTCAGCCTGATGCTGATTCTCTTGCCTGCAGTTGCCAACGGTCTACTCTAATCACAATCAGCCTGCCGCCTGTGTGTTCTTCAGTCTCGGAACCCCTTGCTGCCTCACTGCTATGGCCACCGACCCATGGGTAGTCTCTTCTCCTCAGAATAGGGCAGGTCTCCCTATTTTCTGGTGCCCTTGCCTTGAATCAACCTCCCTTGGGCCCAGACCCCGCGGTCACGGGATTTGAAAATTAACCACTGTCAGCTCCTTTAAAAGGCCATTTAAAGCCTGTATGGAGTCGACAGCAGTCGGACTGGGGGTTGGATCCCAATTGAAATGCAGTGTCTCTGCTACCCACGGGTCCACACTAGCGGCAGTGTTGCCATTACAGAAGTTGTGGCAGTACCTCCATTTTTGAACCACCTAAAAAAAAATACACTAAACAAATTTGTATACATATTTCTCAATTGGTGCTCTGTGATTTGGTACCACAGACCACAAAATTGCACCTTGAGCATTTCTGTAATCTTCCACTGATCTGCTGTGTCAGAGCTAATGCTCACAACTTGTATTTCCAATGTGCCTAGAGTTACGAGCTCAAAGGAACCTGAAACCCAGCAGCAATAGACATTCACAAAGACAAGTGGCTTTCAAGTTATTTTTAATCAACTTCAAACATGAAAATAGAATCAAACATTAACTTAACTTTATTCTTATACTATACTCTATACTAACCCAAATTACCCCCTTCTAATTCTAAGCGCACATGTATGTAATGTGTGTCTAAATTCAAGAAAAGTTCTTTGGTTCATAGTTCAATCTCACTTCTTCCAAGTTCTCTGGTTGCAGGCAATCACCATACCGTGCACAGAATTTAACATGTATAAAGTTCACCAGGCTTGCCGCTTGAAAGGTAAATGTTTACCGCTCAGGAAGGTTCTTGTAGGGTTTGCAGAGAGAGATATTTGTTGCTCCAAGATTTCCACAACTGAGGTACCACCACTAGTCACCTTAGGGTCTTCTAGATGGTAACCTCTTTCTTCAAGCTACCACAGAGTTCCATTCCTTCCTCTATTTCAAGAGAAACATCAGACAGATAGCACTTCCAGCCATCTACTGCTCTGGAACTTGCTTTCATCAGTTTCAAAAAGTTTTCCCTGGACTGCACTTTTCAGTTACTTGTCAGTGTCCCACACTGATTGACTGAGATGTTAATCAACTCTCTCTCTTTTCCAACTGAAATTCCAAAGAGACCATGTGACTCATGTCTTGCAAAACCCCCACCTTCTCCAGCAAACAACAGGAGTTCTTCTTCTCAAGTTGTTATCTTTAGGTAAACAATCCAGAATTGACCTTTCTGTGAGCCCTTTTCAGAAAGGGTACTGATAGACAGCATGACTCCAGCAAGACAATGGTCAAGCATTTTATGGTGTCAGTTCAATTAACACCTACTTGTGAAAGGTGCTTACATTCTCCAGAGATCTTGCAATGTGAATTCTTCAGTCTTTCAAATAAGATCTGTTTTAAAATGTGTGTATATATGTGACCTTTTCTAAATCTTCTAAATTCTCCCCAAATATTAATATTGTTACACTTTCTTTTCTTCTTTGGCTTGGCTTCGCAGACGAAGATTTATGGAGGGGTATGTCCACGTCTGCTGCAGGCTCGTTGGTGACTGACAAGTCTGATGTGGGACAGGCAGGCACGGTTGCAGCGGTTGCAAGGGAAAATTGGTTGGTTGGGGTTGGGTGTTGGGTTTTTCCTCCTTTGTCTTTTGTCAGTGAGGTGGGCTCTGCGGTCTTCTTCAAAGGAGGTTGCTGCCCGCCGAACTGTGAGGCGCCAAGATGCACGGTTGGAGGTGATATCAGCCCGTTGGTGGTGGTCAATGTGGCAGGCACCAAGAGATTTCTTTAGGCAGTCCTTGTACCTCTTCTTTGGTGCACCTCTGTCTTGGTGGCCAGTGGAGAGCTCACCATAGATGTGCCAATCTAGCGTGGCAATGTCAGGAAAGGGCCTAAAGTACGAGTTGGCATTGCCTTCTTCATTTCCTTATGAGCATTACTTGAAACTGATTTGTATTTCTTGACCAGATCAGCATATTTTAGTAGCACCGCTTACCTGCATTAAGTTACTTCCAGGCTTTGTATAACCTTGACAGTTGATGGTTAAATAACTGAATACTGCATATAACAAGAGCTCTGTTTTCTCAGCATTGTTACATTTTAATGTGAACAACTTTGCTTTAGCTTCAGGCAGATATTGCTCAACTCGAGGCTAAAGTGGAATGTGCCAATAGCAATTTGATAGCTGATTGGAAAAGATGGTGTTTGAACATGCGGAGTGACATGAAATCAGCTTTTGGCAGCATGGCTGAAAATAATATTCAATACTTCGAAGAGGTAAGAAAATTAAGTATTAGAAGCAATGATTATGAGCATCCTGATTTAGTCAATTGAAACATCTTGTGGGCTAGCTAACGCTGTTTTGGTATGTTCTAAATGAAAGATGTTTGTAAATGCTATATTAAACAAATATTTTAAAATTACTATTTATACCAGTGGTTTACCACTTTTTCTTTCCACTCACATGCCTTCTTAAGTAATCACTGTGTCATAGATTCTCTGTGATTAATAAGAGATTCCTTAAAGCGATGTGTGAGTGGAAAGAAAAAGTTTGAAAACCCCTGTTTTAACCGTCCCTAATTGACTCATTGTGTGCACGGTGTCATAACTCCAGAGGAAATGGGCCAATTACCATTTTTCTTAAGCAAAACATTTCAGTAACAATTGGGTTCAGAGCAATGGTTCTTAACATTTTTTTTCCCCCACATACCACCTTAAGTAATCCATGATTAATCACAAAGCACCGATTAGATGCAACTTTGTTGTCAATATGCCAAGTGCAATACAAAGCCAATCAAATACAATTATCATTCATCCAAAAGCTTTAAAAATAGTGCTGTATACGAGTAATTACGTACAAATAAAAACAAGCACATTCAGCAAGCAAACAATTATAAAAGTACTGACAGTACAATGTTGGTGCAGTACCACTCAGCGCTGTGATTTAAGGTTCAGCGGGGTCATAGCCTTGGGGAAAAAGCTCTTGAGCCTGCTGGTTTGAGAGCGGAGGCTCCTGTAGAACCTACCAGATGGAAGGAGAGTAAAAAGTCCATAGTTAGGTGAGATTCATCCTTGATGATGCTTTTCACCCTGCCCAGACAACGTTTCTGAAACAGGTTCTCAATGGTGGGTAATTGGATGCCGTTAATCTGCTGGGTAGTTTTCACCGCCTGCTGAAGTGCCATCTGATCTAATACGAGACAATTGCCATATCACACTGAGATGCCAATGTTATAGCGGTAAAAATCCATAAGTGTCCTGGAACAGAGGCGTACATTCTTCATGCTTTACAGGAAATAAAGGCGATCATTGGAAATGTGGTCATCAAGGAATTTGAAGCTTGATGCGTGTTCCACCACAACTCCATTGATGTAAATAGGGGCATAAGTGCGGCTTCCGGCATGCCTAAATGATCTCCTTGATTTTCTGAGTGTTAAGTGCCAAGTTGTTGTCGGCACACCACACGGCCAGGTGCTGGGACCTTGTCCCTATGGGGATTACTTAGTGGTATGTGAGTGGAAAGAAGTTTGAAAACCACTGATTTATACCCTTCAATACCCAGTTATTCCATGTAGCTGGCATTTCAGCCTTTGATCTTATAAAAGCACTATGACATCTAATAGACATATTTATGTGTGTATATATGTGTGTGTATGTATGTATATGTGTATGTATGTGTAATTACTGGTAACTGTAAACTATTCAAGAAGAAAGAAATCTAAACAAAAGATAGAAATGTAAGCAAACTGTGCAAATACATATACCATATATTTTGGCATACAAGTTTACCAGCACATAAGTCAACCCCCCCCCCCCCCATCCTCATTTTAATGGTTTTATTATATATTCGACATATAAGTCAACCCCAATTTTAGGGCTGTCCAGGTCTACCAGCAACAAGCCAAAATTTGTTACAACATCCCAATTGCCAAGTAACAAAGCTGTTAATTAAGCAAGTTTTTTTAAGAAAAAGTAGAAAAACCTTAGCTTCTGGCTGGGAAGATGCCAAACAGTGCTAGGGCCAGGATCAGCTACAGCCTGAGTTGGTGATAGCGACACCATTCTCAATCTCAGATGCAGTGCAGTTCACATCGAAGAAGTCGCCTCGCTACCCATGTTTGCTCGGTGTAGGAACCACAGCTAACTGTCGGCTCCTGGGTAGGAGTGGCAACCTCAAGCTTTACAATCTTAGAATGTCTCGGTGGGTTATGGTGGTGCCCAGTAGTGGGGAGGTGTCAGGAAGCTGCAGCACTGGCAGTGGGAAGGTGCTTCCAGAGTAGATTTATGTGCTGAATCGGTGTCCAGCAGTTTATTGAGCTGAATTTAAGGTCTCAAAGGTATATCTGGCATATAAGTCGAGGCCTTTTTTTTTCAGAAATTATTAAGGGTTTCAAGACTTGTACGTTGAAATATGATAATAAATATTCAGTAACAAATATTAAACAAAGTAACCATCCTTCAATGAGACTCTGAATGAATGTGTTGTTCATTAGTCTGATGGTAAGAGGTAGCAGCTATTCCTGAGCCCCTTTCCTGATGACAGCAGTGAGAACAGAACATGTCGAGGGTGGTGTGAGTCCTTGATGATTGCTACTAGTCTCCAGTGGCAGTGCTCCATGTCAGTGTTCTCAATGGTGGGAAGACTTTTTTTGCCTGTGATGCGCTCAGCAGAGTGCACTACCTTTTACGGGGCTTTCCACTCAGAGATATGGGTGCCCACATTACCAGGCCACAACACATCCAGAAGTTTGCCATGGTTTTCAATATCATACTGAACCTCTGCAAACTCCTGAGGAAGTAGACATGGTTTCTTCAACATGACATTAGTATGATGGGTCCACGATCCATCTAGATTACCACACTCTTCCTGGTCACTGGTACAGTTGAACCAAAGTATATTAATAGATCCAGTTAACTTGATATGCTGCAAACTTGATTTTGCTTTTCTGATAGTCATTTGAGATCAATGCACAGAAGTGGTGGAGAAACTCAGCAGATCATGCAGTATCCTTCATGTGGCAAATATATATAACTAAAGTTTTGAACCTGATTCATTCATCAGGATTTTGTGTTTACTTCTAGATGCCATATTCGCTGAGCCTACAGAGGACAGTTTTGTGCGGATATTCTATCTTGCTCTGTATTTCCTTGGTAGCTAAATTTAGAAAAGCAGCATTTCTGGCCCATGAGCTTTAAGGTATACCCATGTGACCAATTAACCTTCTAACCCTGCACATCTCTAGAAGATGGGAGGAAACTGAAGCACCCAGAGGAAATCCATGTGGTCATTGGGAGAACATACAAGCTCCTTACAAACAGCGGGGAATATAAATCTGGGTTGCTAGTGTTGTACTGTTCATTTAGGATTAATTGACCTGTCAAGGTGAAGACTAGAAATACTCCTTGATTTCCCCCCCCCCCCCCCAGGAAATTGATTATTTAACAACTCAATACACGTTTAGCTGTCAGTACATCAGCTTGTTTGTACACTATTTTATTTTTTCAATCCTTCACAGCTCATTTATATCAAACTTGTTCGGCTGAAGGTTGCTTAATAATGCATAGACTAGAACATTGACTGTGGACTGCATTTTCTTTTGATGAGGCCCGAGAAACATGAGCGTCATTAAAGTCGTAAGTTTTCTGGAAATGTTCCCCACCGAATTCTGAAGCCAGTCCATCTCTTTCTTTAATAGCTCCGTAGCCTATTTGAAATGGTGTCTGTTTGTGTTATCTTCTTAAATTTGGCATCACCCTTTCTTAATTTTTAGTGAATCGAGGTCTGCTGTTTTCCTTCATGGAGTGATTTAAAATTATAATAGATTATTTTTCCCAACCAGTCTGAACTGAATCAGACTTGGGGAAAGACAAAAGGATGACAGCGTTGAAGAGAACAGATCGTGAAATTTTCACTGCTGTATTGGAGATGTTGGATTAGATATGACCCATTACTATCTCCAGGAGGCCATCTAGACAGATGGTGAAAAGAGTGGGAGCGTATGACCATAGGACAGTACCAGGAGTTCAGGAATGAAAATCTGGATGCAATTTTTAATGATGCCACACAGTCACAGTTGCTGAATCCATGTTCAAATGGCTTCTACGAGCCATACTATCGGCTTCATTTACTTATCAAGAATCACAATCTTTTTCAAATTGAGGCTTGCATCTAACATTCATATTTACCACTCTTCACTTAGCATGGTTGCAATCTTCATATGCAGACTTACGATTATTGTAACCTTGCCAATCATCAAAGCTTATTTATGCCGTTGGTATTCCAACCATGATAAACTCGCACACTCCTCTGCCTTGCAGACAAAGTGGACCACAAAATAAGAAAATAAAAGCAAACTGGACAGTGCCGCCATTGTTGAGGCTCTTGGTGCTGGCTCTCAAATGAAGCAGCATTGGGAGCAGAGAGGCTGCAGCCATGAAGATGAATGCTTTCTCATCCCCACTTCATTGGCTTCTCTCCAATTCATGTACTGCAGGAAACCTATCTTCCTTTCAAATTCACTTCACCCCAGCTTGATCAGTTTTCCATTCAGCTAGTCCAGAATATGCATCCAAGCCAGGTTATTGGAAGAAAGAAATGCCAAAAAAGTGAAAATAGTTTTTTTCTCTCACCCAACCACAAGCTCAGATATTGGTATTGCATACATCTGGAAATAGAGCATAATGTTTGCAGCGAAAATGGATGAGGGTTTGAGATGTCCGACTATAGTCTAGGATAGGTCAAGACAGGATAACTAGAATGGGAATCCACTGGATGATTTATCAGAATTGTTTGTAACATGGCAAGCTTTGAATTTCACATTACTGTTTGCGTTGTGGCCAACCGAATGATGTGATGGGAATTGAGGTTATTTGGCCACGTGTGCACAATATGGTTCGAAATTGGCTTTTTTAAGTTTCCTATTCTGCTCTTCCTTTAGTACCACCTCCGCTGATTCTTGCCTATTAGCTAGAAGTAAGGGTTGCCCCTTGTGATAAACTTATGCATGAGTCTTGAGGCTTGGACAACTAAAACTCTGGTTTTCCTCGAATGAACCAGAATGAGGAGTTTTTTTTGCTTCATCTAGCCAGTGGCTTTCTCTATTGCGTTTATCCCTGTTTGAGTCTTGGATTTGAATGTAAACCAGAGGTGTGGCCCAGGTTATCAGAAGATTAAATCTTCTCATATCCCCATTGTTTAATTTGCTGTGGAGCCTAAAATAGAGCTAACACTTCAGTTTGCCACAGAATGAAAGCACAATGACTGTTGCTAGGATACAGATCATTAATCTGCATATTGTGCTACCTGACTGAATACAGAGAAAGTAGAAACCTTTTCAATTCCAATATTGGGATATATTCACCTACCATGAATATGCCATGCAATCAGTGACGTCTTATTCCCTGGGGAAGCCTGAAATCTGTGTTTGTATTAAATGTATTTCTGTTGTGAGGAAGTATGAGATAGTTTGTTCTCAAATCTACATTACACTGCAACACGGACAAAATGCAAAATTACACATCGTAGTTGCTTCCAGTTCTAACATGGAAGAAACCAGGCAAACATATCACTGATATTGAAGTAGAAGGGGGAGAAGTGTTCAAAATGGCTCCCTTGAGGGTTAGACCAGAACATTATTCCCTGAACATATGTAGTGTCTTCTTGCTCTTCATAAGACTTCTTCTCGTCTTGCACTTGCTGCCCTTGCCCTGCTTCTGCTTGCTTGTCCTACTCTAGTCATTCAACTTCTTGCCAAATGCATTGATAAAACATAAAATACTGTACGGTTTGAGAAATCAAAGTTGAGAAATCAGTAAATTAAATGAATTTCTGATATTTATAAAACTGTTTTAGAATACCCTTCAAATTTGAAATGAGATCTTGGTAGCTTTTAATAATGTATTGTCATAAATACTGCATTGCCAAACTGTTACCAAAATTAAGTGTTTTGAAGTGCAATCCTTTCACATTAATAATTCTGTATCAACTATAATCATGTTTGTTCCAATTTTCGCACACTCTAATGTTTAAAAAGAACTTTTTTTTCTGACTGTTGTTTGTGGAGATTCTTCAATTTGATGACCTTTTCCATCAATAATATTAGCTGCCAGAGGCCTGGAGTTTGAATATTCTGTCGTGGAATACCAGTAGGTATCAGAAAGTTGGAATTTCTGACATAGTAGTTCACTAAATCTTTGGGTGATGCTTTTTGTTGATTTGCTATTTTCTGAAAACTGTGAACACGTTCTTTAAAACAAACTAATTTACCAGAACAGTAAAACATATGGAGAAATGAGAGTTCATTTTATTCCAAAATACTTATTTAATTTTAATTTTTAATTTAGATGTACAGCACGGGTACAGGTAATTTCAGCCCATGAGTCCTTGTGCCCAATACATCCTGGGTATGTTTCAAGTGGTGGGAGAAAACAGAAGCCTCTGGGGAAAATCCATGGAGACACAGGGAGAACGTACAAATCCCTTCAAGACAGTGTGGGATTCAAATCCTGGACCCGATCTCTGATACTGTAAAGGAATATTATTGAATTTTTGGAGATGTAACCTGGATGATTGGTAGTAAAACACAGGATTCTGTTGACAGTGGTTAAGTGAAAATAAACCATACTAATGCTGGAGAAACTCTGCAGGTCAAACAGTGACTTTATGTAGCAAAAGTAAAGATACATCACCAACATTTCGGGGTTGAACCCTTCATCAATGATGATTAATGAAGGCAAGTGGTAAATGTTGCTAATATGGACATAAAGACCCTTGTCAAGTTGAGAAGTTAAGAGAGAAGTTGAGGAAATGGGTAAGGATCTAGAAAGCATGGATTGGGATATTATTTTCAGATTAGGATGTGCAAGGTAAATGGAGAACTTTCAGCGGTATAATTTTGAGTGTACGGAGATTGTATGTTTCTGTCAAGATCGAAGGCAATGTTGGAAGGCATAGGGTATCTTGGTTTTCAAAGGATATTAGGACTCTGATTTGGAAGAATAGAGAGGTGTATAGCAGGTGTAAAGGGAGCAAACTAGGTACTTGAGAAGTATTTAAAATGCAAGAAAGACCTCGAAAGAAAACAGGAAGGCAAAAAGAAGACATGAGGTTGCTTTGACAGACTATGTGAATGAAAATCCTAATAAGGGTTTCTACAAGTACAGATATAGTAAGAGCAAAAGAATAGTAAGGGACAAAAATTGGTCCCCTTGAAGATCAGAGTGGACATCTCTATATGGAGCCATAAGAGATGGGAAGATCTTAAATTTTTTTTATATCAGTATTCACTCAGGAAACAGGCATAGATTAAAGAGGAGGAAATTATTGCTGTCTTAAAGCAGATAAGGGTGGATAAATCCCCAGGGCCTGACAAGGTATTCCCTCGGACCTTGAGGGACGCTAGTATAGAAATTGCAGAGGCTCTGGCAGAAATATTTAAAATGTTCTTCGCCACGTGTGTGGTGCTATCGGATTGGAGGGTAGCTCATCATGTTCCGTTATTTAAAAATGGCTCCAAACGTAGCCCTGGAAATTATAGGCCGACGAGCCTGACGTCAGTAATAGGTAAATTATTGGATGTTGCTCAGAGATTGGATATACAATTATTTGTATATGGGTTTGTGTGTGGTAGGTCATATTTAACCAATCTTAGTTTTCTTTGAAGAGGAGGTTACCAGCAAAAGTGATGAAGGAAAAGCAGTGGATGCTGTCTACATGTCTTACTAAAGGCCTTTGACAAGGTCCCACATGGGGGGGATTAGTCAGGAAAGTTCAGACACGAGGTATTCACGGTGAAGCAGTGAACTGGATTCGACACAGGTGGAAAAGCGAAAGAGTGGTTGTGGATGATTGCTTCTCAGACTGGACTCGGGGATCAGTGCTGGGTGCATTTCTGTTTGTTATCTATATCAGTGATCTGGATGATAATGTGGTAAATTGGATCAGCAAGTTTACAGATGACACTAAGATTGGAGGTGTTGTGGACAGCAAATAAGATTTTCAAAGCTTACAGAGGGATCTGGACCAGCTGCAAAAATGGCTGCAAAAAATCACATGGATTGTTATGCAGACAAGTGTGAGGTGTTGCATTTTGGAAGGTCAAACCAAGAAAGGACGTACACGGTGAATGGTCGGGCACTGAAGAGTGCGGTAGAATAGAGGGACCTGGGAATAAAAGTATATAATTCCCTGAACGTGTCATTTCAGGTGAATAGGGTTATAAAGAGATCTTTTGGCATATTGGCCTTCATAAATTAAATTATTGAATATAGGAACTGGGATGTTATGGTAAAGTTGTATAGGACATTGGTGAGGCCAAATTTGGAGTATTGTGTGCAGTTTTGATCACCTAACTACAGGAAAGATATCAATAAGATTGAGAGTACAGAGAGGAACTGAGTTAAAGGGAAAGGTTAGGACTATATTTCCTGAACGTAGAAAAAGAGGGGAGATTTGATAGAGGTATTTAAAATTATGAAGGGGTTAGAGTAAATGTAAACATGCTTTTTCCACTGAGGGTAGGTAAGATACAAACCAGAAAACATGAGTTCAGAGTGAAAGGGGAAAAGGTGAGGGCGAACTTCACACAGAGTGAGGATTGTGGAATGAGCTGAAAGCTGAGGTGGTGAATGAAGACTCAATGTTAACATTTAAGAAAAATTTGGACAAATACGTGGATGGGAATTTGAAATATTGTAAATGTTTATTTTGTGGTTTTAAATTTTAAAGTATATTTTTCAAAACAAGTACTTGGATGGGAGAGGTATGGAGGGCTATGGACTGGGTAAAAGTCAGTGGGACTAGGCAAAGAAAAATGGTTTGGTGCAGACTAGAAGGGCCAAAGGGGCTTATTTCTGCATTGTCTTGTTCTATGGTTCTCTGGTGGGGGAATCCAAATCAAGTTGGCTAAATGGATTCAAAATTAGCTTGGTGACAGGAGGCAGAAGCTCATGATAGAGGGAAGCTTTTTTGATTGAATGTCTAGCACCAATGGTGTACCACGGAGATAAATGCTAGGCACTTTGTGATATGTGAACAGCTTGCATGCAAATATGGGAGGTACAATTACTAATTTTGCAGATGACATGAAAATTGTGGAGAGCAGGGATGGTGTTAGGAGGTTACAGCAGCAGATCAGATTGAAAGTTGGGCAGAACATAAGAATTAATCCATCTTCCAACAAAGTGATGCATTCTGGGAAGTCAAATAAGGGTAAAACATAACCAGTGAAAACTAAAGAATGTTGATAAACAGGGTAATTCCTTAAAAGTGGCAACACTGGTGTGGAATACCCCTCTGTAACTGGAATCTGGACTTCTGAATGGAAAGACCACAGTCTGTCTGGGTCAGTAACAGAATGTCAAGCACACAGCACTGGCGCACCTCAGACCTGTGTGCTCAAGACACTTCTGTTTATGCTACTGACCCATGACTGCATCACCAGATCCAGCTTCAACAATTTCATCAAATTTGCAGATAACCACAGTAGATGGCCTCACCAGCAACAATGATGAGTCATACTACAGAGAAGAGGTGGAAAATCTCGTGGTATGGTGCAAGAGTAACAAACTGAGTTTCAACATGTTCAAGATGAAGGAGATGATCATGAACTTCAGGAGTACCAGAAATGACCACCCTACACTACAAATCAATAATTCTGTAGTAGAGAGAATGGAGATTACGAAGTTCCTTGGAGCTCACTAAACTAGTAACTTATTGTGAACACTCCACATTTCCTTGCTTGTAAGAAAGGTGCAATAGCGAATGCATTTCCTGAGAAGACTGAAGTGGGAAAGGCTACCATCCATCCTTGTCATCCTTCTAAGGAGTTCTATCTAGAGTGTCCTGCATTACTGTGTGGTAGGGTTGCTGCAAAGAAATGGAACCAAAGTCAATCCACAGGACCACAAATGTGGCAGAGAGGATCACTGTTCTTCCCTCTAATCCACCTCCCCCAATCCCTCCATCAATGTGATGTACCAGGATCATTGACTGAAGAAGGTGCACAAAATCATTGAGGACCCCTTCCACCTTGCACATAATATCTTTCAGCTGTCAGGAAAGTGACACAGGAGTATCAGAGCCACCACCACCAGGCTGAGAAACAACTTCTTCCCACAGGAAATGAGAATGCTGAATGACCAAAGGGACTCCTCACATAAACCATCCAAAACTCTTATATTTACGAAACTATTTGTATATATGAATACTAGTCCTGCATGTTCATTATTTGTACGTGTTATATGTGATTAAGTCTGCATGTTTTGCACTGATGACCAGAGAACACTGTTTCTTCAGATTGTACTGTGCAAACAGATGATGAACTTTTTTTTCATCTTCCCCTACCCCCTTCCATCCTACCCCCAAAGAAAGGAAAGAAAGAAAAACACCTAAATCTATACATTTGCTATTATTACCATAATTATTTTATTTTCTATTAATTATTAATTGTTAACTGAGAGGAGCAGGTGATGTGGAGGATATGGATGAACTTTTATCCATGAAATCAATAATATGGTTCCCAGACCTTATTTTAAAAACTCCCAATCTGATTCCTTAAACTATGCTTTTTTTCCTAATGAGCTCCAAAATCCAGCAAGTGGGGAGAGAGATGACAGTGCGAGTCGGTGGGGGGGTGTGAGTGGGAGAGACCGGCAGCGCGAGTCGGGTGGGCGGCGGGGGGAGGAGACCGGCAGCGTGAGGGGGGAGACGGCAGCGTGACTGGAAGGGGGTGGGTTTAAATACGGCTTTCCAAAATCCAGAAAAGTCTGAAATTCGGAACACACTGTCCCCTAAGGATTCCTGATAAAGGATTGTGTACCTGTGTACAGTTTTGTATTTCAATGTTTCATCTATCTATTGCTATAAAATTCACTGTTTTCCACGTTATTGCTACACATTTCTTTGCTGGCGCTATTGCTATACTAATATTTTGTTTGATATTTATGCAACTTTAATTTCGTATTTGCTTCATATTATTACCAAGCAAAAATATTCTCAGATATTTTTGCATTTTTATCTTCATAATTTGTCTTAATAATATACTCAAATCTTTCCAAAATTCTTCCATTTTACACAGGACCAAACCGAATGTTTTTTTAAAAAAAGTCCCTATTACCTTACTACAGTGAAAAGATTTATCAGAATAATTGGAGTTAAGTCCATTTAATTTATATGGAGTATAGTATAGTTGATGTAGAAAATTGAATTGAGCCATTTGATATTTGGCATTAACCGTAGTGGTTTAAAATTGTTTGTCGAATTGGAGGCCGGTGATGAGTGGAGTGCCTCATGGATCGGTACTGTGTCCACTGCTGTTTGTCATATATATTAACAATTTAGATGATAGGGTGGCAAATTGGATTAGTAAATTTGCAGATGATACAAAGGTTGGCAGTGTTGTGTATAGTGAGGAAGATTATCAAAGCTTACAGGGTGATGTAGGACAGTTAGAAGTGTGGGCTGAAAGATGGCAGATGGAGTTTAATACTGATAAATGTGAGGTGCTACATTTTGGTAGGACTAATCAAAAAAGGACATAAATGTTAAATGGTAGACAATTGAGGAGTGCAGTAGAACAAAGGGATTTAGGAGTCATGGTACATAATTTTATGAAAAATGGATGAGCTGGTGAAAAAGGCACTTGGTATGTTGGCTTTCATATATCAGAATTGGGGTGTTATGTTGAAATTGTATAAGGTATTGATGAGGCCAAATTTGGAAAATTGTGTGCAGTTTTGGTTGGCGAATTACAGGAAGGCTATAAACAGTATAGAGAGAGTGCAGAGGAGGTTTATGAGAATGTTTTCAGGGTTTGAGTTACAGGGAAAGTTTGAGTAGGCTGGGACTTTATTCCCTGGAGCGTAGAAGGTTTAGGGGTGATTTGATAGAGGTATTCAAAATTATAAGGGGGAAAGATAGTTAGTGTGGATAGGCTTTTTCCACTGAGTGTGAGGGAGATTCAAGCAAGAGGTTACGGATTGAGTCTAAAAGGGGTGGTGGGGGTATGGAATGAACTTCTGGCAGTGGTGGTAGAAGTGAGATCGATGTTACTATTTCAAGGAAAAGTTGGATGAGTTTATGAACGGGAGAGGTGTGGAGGGTTATGGGCCAAATGTGGGTTAGTGGGAGATGTTTGGTATGGACTAATAGGGCCAAAATGGCCTGTTTCTGTGCTGTAAATGATTATATGGTACTTTCTTGACACAATCTTGACCATATTTCTTGAATTTGTATATTTAAATCCTTTTCCCACCTTTGTTTAGATTTGTATAAATCCTTTTTCTCCATAGTATCTGGCAATTTTATATACATATTAGTAATAAATTTCTCAATGAAGACTTTGCTCTGGAAGTCTTAATTAAATTCGTACCTAATTTCCTTTTTAAATATGATTTAAGTTGATAATATGCAAAACTTGTATTATTTTGTATATCATATTTCTCTTTCAATTGTTCAATAGTCAGAAAAATATTGTATATATATAAAAAAAAACAATCTTTTATCCTCTGTTCCAACTATCAAATAAAGAATGATTCAAAGTAAAGGGAATAAGTTGATTTTGTCTTGACATCATTTTGGGTAATTTGATAATGTTTAATTCCTCTCTCCTCATGGATTTTGTTCCATATCTTCAATAAATGTTTTTAAATCAGCACTTCTGTTTTCCCTTTTAATAATTCACTATTCCACTTATACAGAAATTGCTCTGGAATAGCTTCTCCAATTTTATTCATTTCAATCTGAATCCCAGCAGTTTTCTGACCAATTTGATAACAGGAGGACAGGAATCTTAATTGAGCTGCTTAATTTGGTAATCTTGGTCCTCCTTGTTCACATTTCCAAATTTGTTTTTCCAAAGCAATTCTTGGCATTTTACCTTTCCAAATAAATTCCCGTGCATTTTTATTTAAATTTCGGAAAAACTTTTCTGGTATAGAAATGAATAACGATTGAAACAAATATTGTATTCTTGGAAAAATGTTAATATTAATACAATTTACATGTCCTATTAAAGTTATTGGTAAATCTTTCCAAATCATCCTCTATCTTTTTTAGTAGTGGTAAATAATTTAAAGAAATTGTCTACATTTCTATCAATTTTATTCCTAAATATTTAATTGCTTGTTTTTGCCATTTGAACTTAGTCATTTTTATAACTTTGCGTATAGTCCATGTCAACCATAGGCATCACTTCACTTTTATCAATGTTCACTTTATAACCAGATACTAAACCATATTCTGTTAATGTTGCATTTAATTTATTCAATGATATTTCTGGTTTTGGTAAATAAACTATAACATCATCTGCAAATAAACTGATTTTATGTGCTTTATTATCTATCTCAAAACCTTTAATTTTTTAATCTCTTATAATTGTTTCTGCCAGTGGTTCTATAGCTAATGCAAATACAAATAGAGAAAACTGATATACTTGTCTAGATGACCTTACTAATAGAAAAGGTTTTGATATTTGTAACTATATTAGCTTTTGGTTGATGATGTAATGCTCTTATCCAATTTATAAAAAAGCATTCTGAATTCCAAGTGTATTTAATACTCTAAATAAAAAGTCCCATTCTAATATACCAAATGCTTTTTCTGCGTCTAATGCAACTGCTACTGCTTGTATCTTTTCTTTCTGTGCTACACCTATTAAACTCAAAAATCTAACTATATTGTCTACAAATCATCTCTTTTTAAAAAACCAGTTTGGACCATATTTATTAATTTTGGTAAATATTTAGCTAATTGATTAATAATTTCAATACAATTTTATAATCTGTATTCAATAATGATATAGGTCTATATGAAGAAGGTGGTAATAGATCTTTTACTTTGGAATAACTTGTTAATGCTGTTTTAAAAGATTCTGGTAAGTCGTGTACCTCTTTCATTTGCTCCAATACACCCATTAATACAGGAATTAATAATTCCTTATTGTTGTATTTATTAAATCATAATGCATATATTGAAACATACAATTAATTAATAAAACTTTAAAACAATTTTAAAAATACATACATATTTTCAATAAAAAAAGATGAAATCAACCATAACAACAGAATTCATATATTAATTACCATGGATTGGATTAACACCCCTACTGTGCTGCCAGGAGGTTCAAAAAATTCATGCCCATATAAACCAAATAAGGGCTCCAAGTTTTATGATTTTAAAAAAATAATTATCACACAAATTATGTTATCTTCTCCAAGTCCTCAATTCTGTATACCATCTCTGAATACATTTTCCAGCTACAGCTAATGCCAGCCTCTTAATATTACCCAACAAAAATACTAAAGGATCTAATGAAAATTTCACTTTCAAAATAACTTCTAAAAGTTCCTTAAGTCTATTCCAAAAAAGGTTTTACCATTTCATGTAGCCAAGTAGAATGTAAAAAAAAAGAACCTTCTTATGACATCTAAAACATAAATCTGAAGAAATGAAATTGTATCTCCTTAAATTTTCTGGAGTAAATATAATTGATGAATAAAATTATAATGAAATAATCGATACCTTACATTTATAATTTTAGTCATATTATCCCTACATAAATTCATCCAATCATCCTGAAGAATAAGTATACCTAAATCTTTCTCCCATTTCAATCTAGATTTATGTGAGTCAAATTTAGGCATTTTATTCTGTATTGAAGCATACATCTCATTATAAATTCCTTCTTAACCACCCTCCGTAAGTAAAATTTCAAAGTTAGACCATCCAGGTAACTGTAAACTATGTCCAAAATTAACCAACAATAAATCTTTACTTTGATAATAAGAAAAAATAATATTTGAAGATGTATTATATTTCTTTAAAAAGAAATAAAATATCCTGCTTCATAACAATCTTGCACAAATGTAATACCCTTTTGATCCCATAACTTCAGCTGATTATTAAGTGTAAAGGGGAAAAACTTATTTTGATACAAAGGAGTTTTTCCCTGAAATCTTACCTTGAGTACCTATAACTTTTTTTATACCGAAACTCCATTGTGTTTCAAAACAGGTAAATTATAACTACTCAATAACTTGGGGTTTCATCTATAAATAGACTGATCTATACTCTTCTCACCAATTTGAGATAATTCTATATTAGCCCATATCAAAGGTCTGTCCATTTCAAACATCCTATTAATAAATTTCAATTGTGCCACATCATAATAGTTTTGAAAATTATAGAGTTACAAACATCCTATTTCATATTTCAAAGTTATGTTTTGTAAAGATACCCTTACATTTTATCCTTCCATAAATATTTCTTCACCAGAGCATTTAAATCCTTAAAATAATTTTGAGGAATCTTACAAGGAATAGATTGAAATAAATACTGAATTCAAGGAAAAATATTCATTTTAATACAATTAACTATTCCTATTAATGCAATCAGTATATATTCCCATCAATTCAAATCATTTTTAATTTTAGACATTAACAGTAAATAATTAAATTCATATAAATGTCTTTAATTACTATCTGATCTGACCATTTGAATTTCACAATATGGTTGAAAGAAGAATAATCTGTTTCGGCTAATGACAATCTCATTCCTTTTCCCAATTTATTTTATAACCTGATATCTCACCATACTGTTCTAATCTGTTGTGTTGACACTTCAAATAATTCTGAGGTTCTGTTAAATATATCAAAACATCATCCACA
Organism: Narcine bancroftii; assembly: GCF_036971445.1. Classification (NCBI taxonomy): domain Eukaryota; kingdom Metazoa; phylum Chordata; class Chondrichthyes; order Torpediniformes; family Narcinidae; genus Narcine; species Narcine bancroftii. The sequence continues at coordinate 128,804,928 of NC_091473.1, read as the reverse complement.
AATAAATTAATTTTAAATTTATCAGATTTCACCTTAATACCTTTAATATTACTATCTTGTCTAAATTCAATAACTAATGCAAATCGAGCTGGTGGCAAAGGACAGCCTTGTCTAGTCCATGTAGTGAACATAAAAGGTAAAGTTAACTGCCCATTTGTCACAACTCTAGCAGTAGGAGTTCTATATAAAGCTTTAATTCAACCTATAAAAATTGGGCCAGATTTAAATTTCTATAAAACTTTAAATTAAAAAAAAACTCCACTCTATCAAAGGCTTTTTCTGCATCCAATGAAATAACCATTGCTAGGTTGGATCTCCCTCCCACCCCCCCGAGAAGTGTTAATCAAAGAAATCAACTTCACACTATTATCTGCCAAATAACGATTTTTAATTCCTTAAATTCTTCATAAATTTCTGGGGAGAAATCATCTTCTCCCGGGGCTTTATTGTTTTGAAATGACATCAAAACTCTCTTAAACTTCTATCTCAGATAAAGAATAAGATAACTAATTTTTCATCTGTATTTAACATAGGCAATTTAACTTGTTGTAAATATTCTTTTTAATTTTTCAGAGATTCTAATTGATACAATTTTTCATAAAAATTCTCAAAATTATCATTTATTTCCTGTGTTTTGTAGGTTGGTTCTTCGTTGCAATTATTGTTCTGGAAACTTGCTCAGCTTTTAACTGCCATGCTAATACTTCATGAGTTCTTTCACCTAATTCATAATACTTCTGTCATGTTCTCATTATATCCCTTTCTGCTCTCTAGGTTTGTATTGTATTGCCTCAATATTTTTGTTTCCAAAATAATTTTTTTACTCATCAATTTTTTCCACCCTCCTTCTCTAATTTCAATATTTCTGTTTCCAACTGATCTACCTCTTTCATGTTGTTTCTTTATTTTAGAAGTATAACGTATTATTTGACCTCTTAAATATGCCTTCATAGTGTCCCATATTGTAAACTTATTTATTACTGAATTACCATTAGTTTCTTGAAAGAAATGGTCCACTTTCTCATAAAATCACAAAAATCTTTCCTCTTTAATAATATTGTATTGGATCACCATCTATAATCTATATTATGTTCTTCCTCCATTGAAATTGAGAGAATTAGAGGTGAATGATCAGATAGAACTCGCGCTTGATATTCATTCAATTTTTTGAACTCTGGATTGAAGCTGTGCAGAGACTATAAACATATCTATTCATGAATATATTTTATGTCGAAAAGAATAAATGGATGAGTTCTCCATATATCTGTAAGTCCCATATCTTGAATTAAACCTAGTGTAGTTTTGGTTACTTTAGTTTTTATAATTTTATCACCTGATATATCTAATTTTGAATCAAAGGTGAAATTAAAGTCTGCTGCAAATAAAATTTTCCATTTAGCATTTGATAATTGCATAAATATATCTTGTATAAATCTTCCATCGTCTATATTAAGCTCATACACATTCATTAAAGTCCAGTGTTCTGAATAAATTTGACAATTGACCATTACGTACTTTCCTGCTGTATCTACAATTGTGTCTAATACTTTTACTGGTAAATTTTTATGTATTAATATTGCTGCACCCCTAGCTTTTGAATTAAATAAAGATGCCAATACCATTCCAACCCAATCCCTTTTTAATTTTTATGCTCTTTTTCTGTCAGATGTATTCTTTGTTTAAAAAAAAATCTACTTTTGCTTTTTTCATTTACATTAATAATTTTTTTCTGTTTTATTGGGTTCTGTATTCCATTGATATTAACACTAATAAAATTCAATTTTCCTGCCATCAGTTAACTTTATTAAATCTTTTGACCATCCATCCTTCTCCCACTCCTCCCATTCTCATAATATTAACAGCATACTTCATAATAGTCTTGATTAATCTAGGTGTATAAAGAAAAAGGAAAAAAAGAACACCGAATAAAGATAGAAACACTAACCCCCCCCCCCCCCCCCCCCCGCCCAGCACCTTTCTTTTGAATTTACATTTTTAGCTCACCATAAAATATGATCTCACAATGTTGGTATAACATCTTTAAAACCCTGATCTATTCAGGTTGTGGTCAAAACCACGCTAACACTCATGACTCCTCAGCAGTTAGCACCATACTCCCAACTAACTCATTTGAAATGCAATACAGTCTCCTGTTGCATTAAGTCCATACAGCAATGAGCTAATGAGCTCTCTGAACCCTTCTCCATTAACAATGGTGTGAAGCAAGGCTGTGTTCTCGCTCCAACCCTCTTTTCAATCTTCTTTGGCATGATGCTGAAACAAGCCATGAAAGACCTCAACAATGAAGACGCTGTTTACATCTGGTACCGCACGGATGGCAGTCTCTTCAATCTGAGGCGCCTGCAAGCTCACACCAAGACACAAGAGCAACTTCTCCGTGAACTACTCTTTGCAGACAATGCCCCTTTAGTTGCCCATTCAGAGCCAGCTCTTCAGCGCTTGACGTCCTGTTTTGTGGAAACTACCAAAATGTTTGACCTGGAAGTCAGCCTGAAGAAAACTGAGGTCCTCCATCAGCCAGCTCCCCACCATGACTACCAGCCCCCCCCCCTCCCCACATCTCCATCGGGCACACAAAACTCAAAACGGTCAACCAGTTTACCTATCTCGGCTGCACCATTTCAGCGGATGCAAGGATCGACAACGAGATAGACAACAGACTCGCCAAGGCAAATAGCGCCTTTGGAGGACTACACAAAAGAGTCTGGAAAAACAACCAACTGAAAAACTTCACAAAGATTAGCCTATACAGAGCCGTTGTCATACCCACACTCCTGTTCGGCTCCGAATCATGGGTCCTTTACCGGCATCACCTACGGCTCCTAGAACGCTTCCACCAGCGTTGTCTCTGCTCCATCCTCAACATTCATTGGAGCGACTTCATCTCCAACATCGAAGTACTCGAGATGGCAGAGGCCGACAGCATCGAATCCACGCTGCTGAAGATCCAACTGCGCTGGGTAGGTCACGTCTCCAGAATGGAGGACCATCGCCTTCCCAAGATCGTGTTATATGGCGAGCTCTACACAGGCCACCGAGATAGAGGTGCACTAAAGAAGAGGTACAAGGACTGCCTAAAGAAAACTCTTGGTGCCTGCCACATTGACCACCGCCAGTGGGCTGATATCGCCTCAAACCGTGCATCTTGGCGCCTCACAGTTCGGTGGGCAGCAACCTCCTTTGAAGAAGACCGCAGAGCCCACCTCACTCTCAAAAGACAAAGGAGGAAAACCCAACCCCAACCCACCAATTTTCCCTTGCAACCGCTGCAACCATGTCTGCCTGTCCCGCATCGGACTTGTCAGCCACAAATGAGCCTGCAGCTGACGTGGACTTTACCCCTCCATAAATCTTCATCTGCGAAGCCAAGCCAAAGAAATATATATAGATCACTTATAGGTTAAAACCCTCCTCCCCATTAAACTCTCTCAAAATGTTTTATTGTAGTAACAACTCAAACCATTCAGTGATATATTTCATTCAAGTGTCACCCACTGTTTGTCTCTCTCTTTCTGGCAATGAATCCTCAAATACCTTTGCTTCATTAGGCTCCATTTATATAAAAAAAACCTGTTCTTCCCATCTGGGACAAAAACCTTCATAACTGCTGGATACCTTAAGACAAAGGCATAACCTTTCTTCTGTAATACATTTTTAACTGCATTGAATTCTTTTCTCTTTTTCAACAAATCTAAACTTTTATATCAGGGTAAAATAAATTCTTATTTCCAGTATAAACCAATGGTGACTGTCTTTTGTTTGTTTAGCTGCCAGTTGTTACTTCGTGACAATGAAATTTAATCAGTATCAGATGAGGACTCTGATCTGGTTGTGGTTTCGGCCATAGTGCTCTATGACCTCTCTCAATCTCAATGTCTCCTTAAAATTCAGTTATGTCCAAAGATTGCAGAATCCAACGCTGTCAAAACGTTTTAATTTCTTGACCTTTATCACCTTCTTTAATTCCAACAATCTTTGTTATTCCTTCTAAAATTTTCTTATACGTCAATTTTTTGCATTAATTGATCTTTTATTTCAGCCCTTTCAGCTTGCATTTTCTTCATCTGTTCCTTAATGCCTTGAATCTCCAATTCATTCCCTTTAATTTTTTTCTTCTGCAACTTCAAATTTTCTGTCCACTTGCTGTATCATTTTTCCACCTGTTTTGTAAAAAAAATTATTTTCAACTATACCCTCTCCACATTTTTTTTTAAACTTCTTCCATTAATAACATCAAGGATTGCTGGAAATTCTCCATATTTTCATTTTGGCTGTAAATATATAGGAATCTTTCATTTTCCCCATCATTTTAGCCACAGTTCCTTGTTCAAAACTTATTTTTTGTCCTTCTTCTTGTCCACTGGAGCTAGAAGCCTCTATAAAGTCTTTTTTAATATTGCCTCAGTTTTTTGTGCTCTCTTCTTCACCCATAGCAGGCGACCATTGTCGGGGGAGACCCTGCACAGCAGTGTCCAAGGTCTCCCCAATTCCTGGCCTGTCTCCCTTGGGCAGTACCTTCCGCACAGTTTCTTGTATTGTTACAGCTGGTTTTTCTTTCTTTGGTGCCGTTTTAAATTATTCTCCAAGTCTTCCAACACTTCTTCTAATTTTCTTAACTTTTCAATTTTTTTTAACTTTTTTCAACTTTTTCGAGGAGAATAGGGATTTGCAGTCCAACCCCATGTCATCATGTGGCACACCCCCCAGATGATATAATAAACTTGACTGGAGTATATATGGGAATGTGTGCTTCCATGGCTAAGATGTGTAGAATATATTTTAAAAAATGGAATGTTATATGGCTAGGTTCATGGTGTTTTGTGTGCAGTTCTGATCATAATATCGGAAGTATAGAGTTGCACTGGAAAGAATGTGGAAGAATTTAGTTGTGAAGAGAAATTAGATAAGCTAGTTTTCCATGGAGTGAAGGAGGGTAAGGGGGACTGATAGAAGCATACAAGATTGAAAGGCAAAATAGGGTAAATAATCAGAATCCTTTTCCCATTGTAGGGGTATCAATTTTTTTTTAAATTTAGACATACAGCACAGTAACAGGCCATTTTGGCCCACGAGCCCATGCCACCTAATTTACCTACACCCGCGGTACGTTTCGTACGGTGGGAGGAAACTGGGGAGCACCCGGAGAAAACCTACACATACAGGTACACGATCCTTTATCCAGAACCCTTGGGAGACAGTGTGTTCCGAATTTTGGATTTTTCCAGATTTCGGAAAGCCCACCTGAATTGTGCTGCCCTATCCACCCCCACTCCCTTCCAGTCGCCCGGCCGCCGGTCCCCACTTGCCGGATTTTGAAGCTTTCCAGATTTTAGATGTCCAGATAAAGGATCGTGTACCCGTACATGGGGAGAACGTGCAAACTCCTTGTGGACAATACCGGATTCAAACTCTGGTTGCTGGTTCTGTAACAGCGTTGGGCTAACTGTTCCCCCCCCCCCCCCCCCAAGAGGCCAGAGGTTTGAGGTGATGAGAAAGAGATTTAAATGGAATTGGAGGGGAAGTTTTTTTTAAAAATGGAGTGTTAGAATGCTATGCCAGGGCTAGAATCGGATAAAATAACTTTTTAAGAGGGTATTAGTGTACATGGGCAAAATGGTAGGCATGGGCTAAAAGCCCATTTCGGTGCTGTATGATTCTTCTCTATAATAGTGATTGTGCAATGTTAGCCAAACACTGTTTATAGCATATGACTATAATTTTTTTAAAGAGGAAAGTAGTTAATAATTGCTCTCTTTCTTCAATAACTCATCATCTGGAGTAAACTTTAATGCAGTGATTATATTGATGGTGTTGATGAAACTCATTTTGCAGTGACATAATGTGTTTGGTGACAGAACTGCTGGACGAGCAAAGATGGCCAGATTAACCCTGCTGTATAGGTCAAACATTGAACTTGACCAGTTTTACATCTGTAGACTAGATTAGATGTTTTAAATTATTTCTGAGATAAATTAATATTTAGATGTATAAAGCATTTATCCTAATTTTCTATGATGAATAATCAGATTCTTCTCATTAGTTTTGATAAGTATGAAAACAAAAATTAACATTTGGGTGTAAGGATTCTCATTTGAAATATTGTCTTATCTGATCTCTTCATAGATCTTGAAAGACCTAAAGTGTGTCCATCTTTTTTGATTTGTTTTGGGAAAGAAGTTATCAATTCCATATTAAATGTGTTTTGTCTTTTAGTGTTTAGCTACATGGGAGTCTTTTCTGGCCCTGCATCAGGCCGAGATCAAGATGGAAGAGAATAGCAAAAGCAATGAATAGAACCAAAGCTGCAATTTAGACGACCTGCTCTCACCAAAAGTGCTGTGTGTATTTACAGACAAATTCTAGGGTCTGGTTTAGATCCTTTTAACCTCTGATGGAAGAACATTATTCGTTGTTTGCAATTTTAATTATTTTGGTGACTTGAATATTCGGCATTCCAAAGATTAAGCCAATCAATTAAATCATCAAACTTAAACCTCAGGTCAGGCTAAGTTAATGCTTTTGCAAATTTAGCTTTCCACACACCTGCATGTTTTCGTGATCAATTACCATAAAATGAACTTGACTGCCTTAAGTGAATTGTGTCTTAATAGAATTACCTTCTCATAATACATTTTTCATCTATCCTTTCCCTGGTTGTTGAAGTCTATGGATGATTTTAGGTGCCAGTAATCGACTTTCAATTGGTGTGTTACAGTTCTACTATTGGAATTCAGAAATTGGTGCTGGCTTTGAGGTTTATTATGTATTACTATTCTATTGGTCGCCTGTCTTTGGGATGAATTTGATCCTTGATAGCCCAAAACAGGGACTAAGTAGCAGACATTTTAAATTTTTGACCTTTCTTCTAGAACCTTCTCCAGCTCAATACCTTCTGTATTCTTGACTTTATCTCTATTTTGTAATAATGTCAAAAGCCCAATTTTGTATCTAATTGTTGTAATATGGTAATATTTTCTAATTCATATTGCAGCTCTGTCTTGCTCTGGACAATTTTACTCATGCTGAAACACAGCAAGATTAATTTTGCGAATAATTAAAACAGCCAGAGAATTTCTAATCCCTTGGTAACTATTATATTATTAAGAAGGAATATTATTTGAAATATAGCCATGAATCCTGGGTTAAAATGGGTTTGCCCTCTTGCAAGTAAACTTGTTCTGCTCCCCAAAAGCACGAACATTCCATCTCAAAATCAGAAGGAATATTCCCCTCGAGATTTAACTATTGTAATATAAAGTTTAATTATGCTATTTTAGTGATTAAAATTAGATTTCTCGAAAGAATAGAATGCTCACTTTTAAAGAGGGAACTAATTATGTTCAAACTATAGTGTTCTACTTACATTGTGTATTCTATCAAATGTATAACCCTTGAAAATTGCACATTTTATGCAAGTATATTTGTAGACGCTAGATATGAGCTTTTGAAGAGAAAAACTATTTTAGTCCCACCCAATTCTAGTTTTTTTGTCACAGAATATGCCTTTTAATGATTATATTCATTACTTGAAGATAAATGTATTAATTAGGTCATTTAAAAAGGTATTATTTGAGCTTATGAAGAACATTACTCCATAGTTTGGACAATCTTCATCCATGGACAGCATTTCTTTGAAATGGTACTCTCTTAGAATAGTTGTATTAATAGTGAAAGATACCAATTTAAATAAAGCACCAGAAATGTACTGGCATTTTAAATTACTTCATTTTTTTAATGACTGACCGTCTTTAATTATGTTTAAATTATCTCTAAACCCTACTTTTATTTCATTTAAATTTAACGTTTTTAATGATTTCCAAAATACTACATTTAAACCCACTACAAATGGACGTTCTCTATACCAAAAATAAAAGGTTTTATGTTAAAAGGTTGTAATGTACATAATATTTTTTTCCTATAAAATATGCAAATGGTTCTGTTGGGGTCAAATAGTCACGTGGTAAGTAAGCGCTTTACTTGATGTATTCACCCCGAAATGCAGAGTTCAAATCTTTTAGTGTATCTTTCAAATGTAGAGAAAGAGTAAATAAATATGTACAAGTCAAAATAATTGTTCCTAATTATTTCACCATTAAAAGGGCCTCTTACAGAAAGTTAATGAGAGCATCTAACAGACTAAATGCAGTTTCACTTGATCTATTAACAGAATTTATGATCAAAGGAAAATTGGATCTTTTTCTGGTTGGCAAGAGATGACCAGGTGTGTCTCGGGAATATGATACTGAGGCTTCAACCATTGACAAATATCTTAAAATGTTTGCTAATACTATAAGGAGATGACACCTGGAAGTTTTCAGTTAGTACAAACCGGTTGAGAGAGTGGGCTAAGAGTACAATTTGAAAAATGTTCAATCCAAAGTGGACAAATACCTTACTGTCTAAATAGTAGTGAAACACTGAAGTCTGCAGACACTATGATTGAGTAAAAACATAATGCTGGACATAAACAATGTTTCAGGCATGAACCCTACATCAAGGTACTTGTCTGCAGACTTTAGTGGTTCACTTCTGTCAACTGTTCTATCTTGTTCCCTAAAAGAAGATCCTGTATTGCACTCATTAATAGGCTTCTTCGGGTGGACTCTCAGCTAAGAATGTGCCTGAAAAAGAAGTGGTCCTTTGAATTGTCGTTCTGATGTCAGCGCTAAAAGCGCAGTGCTGGCCACCTGAAGGGAAAGCTGCACCGACCAGGATGTGCATCTGAGCGTACTCTGGCTCCTGTACCTTAGGCTGTCAGATTTGGGATGGCTGGCTGTCAGAGCTGGGACAGCCAGTGTGGGCTATCAGTGCGGGGACATCCCACGTGGGATGACCCCACACTGATCGCCTTGCCCCCCTGTGGGAGAGAAGGGGGCTGGAGCGACCGGCGGGGGAGAAGGGGGCTGGAGCAGCCGGCAGGAGCGTACGTCACAGTGTGGTGAAGGACTACCTGTCCAACTGTGGGCAGCTTTTCAATGACAGGAGGTGCACACCGTTATGCAGGGATACCATCCACTACCTCTTCTCCATCCCCAATGGGATTCTACTGAACACGTGTGTCTGTGATGGGGTGGAAAGGCCCTTCTGCGAAGTAGTTAAGGAGAACATTCAGAAATTCTGTTCCATCAGCAGCCACTTAGTCCTGACACCCAGTCCAGACTCAGATGAAAATTATAAATATGACGATTATGAAATGAACAGGACGGATTTAAGGCCACAGCAAAGTGACTGGGCATCCAGCCTCTCTGCAATACACACGTGCGGCCACCTCGTTCTCGTCCTGCTCCCAGGTTTGTGGCTTCTATAATGCTTTGTGCAAACAATTATTGCAGGTTTGGATTTCCATCCTCCCCCCCCCCCCCCCCCCCATAGTCTCTGCTCTCTTTCTACACACAAACACACCCACACCTTGTCTCAGTATTTACAGAACTGCGGGTGCAGAGCGAACGAGATCATTTTAACTCAGATTTACTTTTTCTGTGACATTATCAGACTAAGGCACGAGCACCCTGACATGTACAAATTACTACAATCTGGCTCGGCTCGAACAATAATAAAGCACAGCATTTCACGTACAGGTGGTTGCATTGATATTTAACCTGCATTTGAACGGTCGAGAAAGCCTGCAGATTTGTGCAAAGACCTTCGTATAAAAGGTGGTCCATGTGTTGACACTATTTATGATTTTACTGCAAATGCATTTTCAAAATAAATTCGGGTGACAGCTTCTCGTGCTCACTCGCCAGCCGCTCCAGCCCCCTTCTCCCCCACTGTCCGCTCCAAACCCCTTCTCCCCTACTGGCCGCTCCAGCCCTGCAGTCCCCGAGCTGACAGCCCAGCCAGCTGCCCCTAACCTGACGTCCTGCGCCAGGGGAAGGGGCAGCTGGGAGAGGAGCTGTCAGGCGCTCGCCAACTGACTGTCATCCTGAATGCAGCCACTTACAGGCGGCTGCATTCAGATAGCTGGGGAGGCCACTGTGCTGCAGCGATTATCCCTCTCGGAGGAGGTTTACAAAGTTTGCCTTGCAGGCACCTCCTGCATATTCACGTGGCCTCCCAACAGCCGCATATTTACAAACGGGGCAATTGGCCACCTGAAAGTGCCTAATGTCATACCTTTCTTATTTCTCATTTCCACCCATTTTACCTCCGTAGACAAGCCCTCTGAGCTGATCTGTCTGAGCACGGCAGCAATATTTTCACTGATGACAATGCCACTCCTCTCCTTTTGATCCCTCCTGCTCAATCACATTTGAAACAATAGAACCCTGGAACATTGAGCTGCCAGTCCTGCCCCTCCTGCAACTAAGTTTCACTAATAGCCACAATGTCATAATTCCACATGCCTTTCCCACAATACTCTGTGCTTTGAAATAGATGCACTGGAGAAGATTATTTCTACCATACACAATACTTTGATTTGTTTTTATATGTAGCCTTAACCTCACTACCACGTGAGATATGTAGCAATTCTAAGATTACAATCCTGGGGTTCCTGTCTCAACTCCACACCTAAACTCTCTTTGCAGGACCTCATCACCCTTCCTACCTACGTGATTGGTCCCGACATGGGCATTTGGCTGCTCAGTCTCCCTCCTGAGAATGCTGTGAATTTGATCTGACATCTGGATCCTGGCACCTGGGAAGCCACATAGCTTCCTGGATTATCTATGTAGATGCTGTCTGACCTCCTGTACTTGGGTCATTTTCTGCTCTTAATTTTGAAGGGAGAACACCTGAGAAATGTAAAACAATGTCCGTATTGACATTTGAAAAGTATGAATTTATAGTTTGACTTCAAAGTGCTAGTCTGAGATCGCAGTTTGCTCCATAAATATTGCCCTGCTGCTCCAAGTATCACAATGTTTTACTTCAAACTGAGCTGACAAGCTGTGTAAACATGAGCAGTCATCGTCGGAGGGGGCTGAGTCAGAATGGTAAGGTTTTGTCTCAACAGGCTTCGGCGAGAACAGCTGGAGGTGAAGGATAGTAGGAGTTGAAGAAAGAAAGTAACAAAAATGTGTTCAGCAGGTAGGTTTTAGATATCATATTTTGTTTCACTAGTCATAGTGGGAATGACAGCCAAGGTAGCAGAATCCCTAATGACTTCATATAACCATTTACAGCACAGAAACAGGCCAGTATAGCCCTATTAGTCCGTGCCAAACATGATCTCCCATTTAGTCCCACCGACCCACATTTAGCCCATAACCATTTCCCTTTGTGTTTCCCTTAAACTTTCCCCTTTTTCTCTCAATCCTTGCCCTCTTATTTGAATCTTCCCCCACTCTTAGTGGAGAAAGCCTGTCCATATTGACTCTACCCAATCCCCTTAAAAGTCACCCCTCAATCTTCTAGACTTCAGAAAATAAAGTTCCAGCCTGCTCAACCTTTCCCTGTAACTGACACGCTGAAACCCCAGCAATATTCTCATAAACCTCCTCTGCACCTTTCTATACTGTTTATATGCTTCCTGTAATTCAGCAGCCAAAACTGCACACAATATTTCAACATAACATCCCAACTCCTATATTCAATACTCTGATTTATGAAATGCAACGTACTAAGTGCCTTCTTCACCACCCTATCCACATGTGATTCAACTTTCAGAAAATTATGTACCATGACGCCTAAATCCCTTTGTTCCACTGCACTTCTCAATTGTGTTCCATTTAATGTATATGTCCTTTTTTGATTAGTCCTACCAAAATGTAGCACCTCACACTTATCAGGATTAAACTCCATCTGCCATCTTTCATCCCACTCTTCTAACTGTCCTGTATCACCCTGTAAGCTTTGATAATCTTCCTCACTGTCCACAACACCGCCAAACTTTGTATCATTTCCAAATGTACTAATTCAATTAATATATGTGACAAACAGTAGTTTATGCAGTACCGATCCCTGAGGCACTCCACTCTATGCCAGCCTCCAATTCAACAAACAATTTTCCACCACTACTCTCTGGCATCTCCCATCCAACCATTGTTGAATCCATTTCACTACTTCATCATTAATACCTAATGCTTCTATCTTCCTTACTAATCTCTTGTGAGGAACCTTATCAAAAGTTCAAATAGACAACAACCACCGCCTCCCCCCTCATCAACCTTTTTAAGTAATTTTCTCAAAAAACTCAAGATTTTTTTTAGACATGATCTACTGTTAAGAGCCCAGAGGACCCCAAAACCCAGCAGCAATAGATATTCACCAAGACAAATGGTTACTTAAACAGAAGTTACTTTTAATTATCTTTAAACATGAAAACAGAATCACACTTTAACTTAACTAACCTAACTTAACCCCCTTCTAATTCAAAGCACACATGTATATAATGTGTGTGTGTGTAAGTTCAGAAAAGTTATTTGGTTCACTGTCCAATCTCATTTCTCATTCCTTCAAGTTCACTGGTTGCAGGCAATTCTTATACTGTGCACAGAATTTAACATTTATAAAGTTCACCAGGCTTTGGTGCTTGAAAGGTAAATGTTTACCGCTCAGGAAGGTTCTTGTCAGTTTTCAGAGAGAGAGATTTGTTGTTCCAGGACATCCACAACTGATGTACTTTCATCAGCCACTCCAGTGTCTTGCTGACCAAACTTTCCCCCTCAGGGTTCTCCAGATGATAACCTCTTCCTTTCAGGTCACCACAGAGTTTATTTTTTCTCTTATTCCAAGTGAAACATTAGACAGCCAGTCCTCTCCTCTTGCATGAATCACAAGGACTTTGGCCAGACTGAACTAAACACACAACCCGTCTTCCAAATGGGGTTTCCACAAGCTTTCCAGCTTGTCCTGTTCCAGTCCCAGCTGCTGTTGCTGGATGTGACACTAGACGTGATCTGTGTCTCTGTCTGTCTGTCTGTCTGTCTGTCTGTCTGTCTGTCTGTCTGTCTCTCTCTCTCTCTCATTGAGAGAGAAAGCCTGTTTTACTCTCTCTGCTTGCAAAACCACATGACCCTCTTGGAACAGCAAGTTCCCCTCCAGACAGAATGTGGCTCCAACAAGATCTTTCATCTGTTGCCTTTTTGTAAACAAAAATCCATTAGTAAAGTCTCTTGGGCACTCTCCAAAACTTTTGCATTAGCAGAGCTCCAGTATTTTAAAATTGTTTAAAATTTCATCCATCTCCTCTGGCTTCTCTCAGAGCCTACCCCCCTCATCTTCAAGGGGTCCAATTTTATCCACCCAATTGGGTTCTTATGGTATGGCCATGAGTGTGGTCTTGAGGTGTCTGTGGAAGCACTCCACCAGCCTATTCGATTGTGGGTGAAAGGCTGTAGTGTGGTGTAGCTGAGCACCCCACAGACTTGTGAGGTCGAACCAGAGGCTGGAGGTGAATTGGGCCCCTCTGTCCGATGTGATGTGGGATGGTATGCTACCCAGGAGGAGATGAGGGCTCTGGCGCAGGAGGTCGTGGAAGTGTCTGCCATTGGGATTGCTTTTGGCCACCTGGTGAAGCAGTCGACCATTGTGAACAAGCAGCAGAACCCCTGGGATACTGGTAGGGGTCCCACATGTCTATGTGGTCGTGATAAAATATTAGCTCTATGGGCTCAAACTGATACAGTGAGGTCTTAGTGTGCTGCTACACCTTGGCTAATTGGCACTGCGTGCATGCCTTTGCTCACCTGCTGACTTGTTTTTGGAGACCATGCCACACATACTTGCTGGCCACCAGTTGGACTGTGGTCCTGATGGATAGCTCAGCCAGCTGTGGATGGAATAAAAAACCTGTGGTCTCCAAGCCGCGGGGAGGATAGGTCTGATCTGTCCAGTGGCCACATTGCACGGGAGGGTGGTGTTACCTGTGCCGACCAGCAAGTCCTGGAGTTGCAGTCCCGCAATGGCTCTCCTGTACTGGGGCATCTCCTCATCGTCTTGTTGGACCTTTGCCAGTGCCACTAAATCCACTCCCTTCGATAGTGCGTGGACAGTGCATCCACCACCATGTTGTCCTTGCCCGAGATGCGTTGCACATCCGTGCTGTAGTCAGAGATATATGACAGGTGATGCTGTTGGCGAGCTGACCAAGGGTCCGAGATTTTGGCCAGGGTGAAGGTCATGGGTTTGTGGTCAGTGAAGGCCATAAAAGTCCTGCCCTTGAGGAAGAGGTGGATAGCTAGGTACAGTGCCAGTAGCTCCCTGTTGAAAGTGCTGTACTTCAGTTCTGGTGGTCACAGATGCCAACTGAAGAAAGCTAGCGGCCACCAGATCCCTCTGATCTGCTGCTCCAGAACTCCACCGATCACAGTTCCTGAGGGGTCCAGCATCAGAATTTTTGGAGCATCCACCCTGGAGTGTGCCAAAAGAACGGTGGCCTCCTGTGTTTCCTTGGCCCCAATGAAGGACTCCACTGACTGTGTCCCATGTTGCATCCTTGGCTTTGTCTGCCATGAGGGTGAATAAGGGCTGCATGATTCTAGCCGCTGAGGGGATGAATCTGTGATAAAAGTTGATCATCATCACAAGCTCCTGCAGTCTCTTGGTTATGCTGGGTCTAGGAAACTTCTGGATGGCCTCCACATTGCTGGGTAGTGGTGTGGCCCCTTCCTTGGTTATCCTGTGGCCAAGGAAGTCAATCATCTCCAACCCGAACTGGCATTTGGCTGGGGGTGTTGATTATCAGTCCAAACTCACTCAGCCGGGTGTAGAGGTTGTGAAGGTGCACCAAGTGTTCTTGCCAGTCTTTGCTCACCACCAGGATGTCGTCGAGGTAGACGAAAGTGCCATCCAGGTCTCGGCCCACCGCGTCCATCAGCCGCTGGAAGGTTTGCATGGCATTCCTCAGCCTGAATGGCATGCATAGGAATTCAAACAAGCCAAACGGAATGACGTTAGCGATCTTGGGGATGTCGTCAGCTTGTACGGAGATCTGATGGTCTCCCTGCACGAGGTCCACTTTATAAAAAATCATTGCCCAATGCAGGTTGGCTGAAAAGTCTTGTATGTGCAGCACAGGGTAACGATCCAGGGTAGTGGCCTTGTTAAGCCGGCGGTAGTCACCCTGTGGTCTGCAAACACCAGTGGCTTTGGGCACCATGTGCAGGGGAGAAGCCCATGGGCTGTCTGGCCACCATACTATGCCCAGTTCTCCCAGCTTTTTGATATCCTCCTTAGCTAGTGGGAGCATGTCCAGGGGAAGTTGTCTGGCTCTTGCATGGTGCGGTGGGCCCTGGGTCAGGATGTGATGTCACGCTCAGTGTCTAGGCATCTCTGAGGTGAACTGGTGGCGGGGGGGGGGGGGGTAATCATTCTCAGGAACTAAGTGAGGATGGGTCATCAGCAACAGGAGCCCCTGGATGAAATTGGCCACCCGGCTCACTGTGTCCTGGTAGTACCAGGTGGACTCGGTTGTGATCAGCTGGATCTGAAACTGTGCCTCAACCTGGTCGAACCAGGAGCAGGGCCAATTGTTCATAATCTATATCAATGATCTGGACGATGATGCGGTCAATTGGATTAGTTAGTTTGCAGATGACAGTAAGATTGGAGGTGTTGTGGTCAGCGAAGAAGTTTTTCAAAGCTTGCAGAAAGATCTGGACACGCTGGTAAAGTGGGTTGAAAAATGGCAGTGTGAGGTGTTGCATTTTGGAAGGATGAACCAGGAAATTACTTACACTGTAATGGTAGGGCATGAAGGACTAAGGTAGAACAGAGGGATCTGGGAATAGATACATAATTCCCTGAAAGTGGCATCACGTGTGGATAGGGTTGTAAAGAGAGCTTTTGGCACATTTGCCTTCATAAATTAAAGTATTAAGTACAGGAGTTTGGATGTAATGTTAAAGTTGTATAAGACATTAGTGAAGCAAATTTTGGAGTATTGTGTGAAGTTTTGGTCACCTAACTACAGGAAAGATATCAATAAGATTGAAAGAGTGCAGAGAAGGTTTACTAGGATGATGCCTGGACTTCAGGGACTGAGTTACAGGGAAAGGTTAAACAGTTTAGGGCCTTATTCCTTGAAGCATAGAAGAATGAGGGGAGATTTAATAGAAGTATTTAAAATTATGAGTGGGATAGACAGAATAAATGTAGACAAGTCTTTTTCATTGGGGGGTGGGATTCAAACAAGAGGACGTGGATTAAGGTGAACATGAGGGGGATCTTAATTACTCAGACTGGTGGGAGTGTAGAATGACCATCCAGCTAAAGTGGTAGATGTGGGCTCGATTTTAATATTTAAAGGAAATTTGGACAGTTATATGGATGGGAGCAGTATGGAGGGCTTTGGACTGAGACCAAATCAGTGTGTCTGAAGAAGAAAAATTGTTTCGGCACAGACGAGAGTGGCTGAGGTAGCCTAGTTCTGTGCTGTAGTGTTCTATGATTGTAAAAACAACTGGAGACCTATTTGAACTTGTGAAGAAACATTCAAATAACAGATATGTGCTTTTTGGACCAATTTTTGTGTCAACTTTGGGAGGACGTCAACTTTTACTTGGGTCATACTTTGACCACGATAAATACCTGCGTAGTTCAAGCTGATGGCAGCTCGGCTAGCTGGAACCAAATGATAAGTCTGTGCTCGGGGCATCAGGAGGTCAGATGGGTGGGTGGCCAGGTCATCAGGTGCTCTGTTGGACAGGTGGCTAGAGCCCATGGTTGAGGCATCGGGAGCTCCGGTGGCCGGGGCGAGGATTTACTGTTGGGGAGTTGGGAGTTTGGATGGGCAGGTGGCCAAAGCAAGGATCTGCTGTCAGGGCATTGGGAGTTCCAGTGGGTGAGCGGCCAGGGCCAAAAATGGGCAGGGTTGACTATTAGATGCGTATATATACTGTAAAGTTTGAGAACCTGACCCCATAAATGAAAGTTGAATTTCCATTGTGACTTGAAGATACAGTACTTAAATTTGTGAATGCTGAAGATCAAGTAATATGAAATACACAACAGATAAGAATTTTAAAAATGATACAACATGGTAGAAGGTCCAACCCATGAACCCAATGCTGCCCAATTATGCAACCCCATAGATTTTCAAGGGTCAGAGGAAACTACATAGATCATTGAATGGACATACAAACTCCTTACAGCTCTTTGCATGATAGGATGAGTGGGATGAAACTGGAGCCCTCATGGAAAATCCATGCAGACTGTGGGATTTGAATCCATATCCTGATTCCTGGTGATGTAAAGGTGATGTGCTAACTGCCTCGTCAACCATGCCACTTCATGAAGAATGGCCGCATGAAGAATCAGTGACGTGGAAAACAAACTCTCCACAAATAAGTTACCATTCACAGGTACGACTCTGAGCTTGATTGTTAGATCCTGCAATTACATGTTTGTGGCCACCACCACTATCCAATGAAGGTAAACTTGAGAAATGCCTCATTTTCCTTCTTGGCACATTGCAGCATTCAGGACTCACCATCACCTCAACAATTTCAGACATTTCCTGCTCTATTTGCATCCAAACTGCTCAGTTGTGCCACAGGTTATCCATCGGTAATGTTAAAACTCAGTCTTGCTCCAAGGTCTCAAAATGGCCTAAGCCAAAAATTGAATGCTTTGATAATGCAATGTTCAGTTTCATAGAACCTCCGCATAGAAACCCAGTCTTTCAGTCCACCTGGTTTGTGTAGTGAGTGATAACTGTGCCTTGACCTGCATTAGGAAAGGTAAAGGTATGCAGGTCTAATCAAGCATGCCTTGATTTAACTCCTCCTCCCCCTTCCTTTTAAAAAAAAATTGGGCACCTACCTGCTTTTTGCTCAAACCTCAATAAAGGGCTCAGGCCCACAATGTTTGTCATGCATCTTTGTTTCCGATGAACACTATGTCACCTGCAAAATTTCTACAGTATTTTTGTGTATTAAATTATAACTGAATCCACCATCTTTTATTGGGAAACTTACCTGTCAAATGCCAAATATTTGAAGATACTATTTGGCCTCTGGCTCCATTTATCCTTGGGGCTGATGCTGCGGAAACACGTGGGATGGATCGGATCAACTTTGGATGCACCTCCACAATGCGGACTGCTCAGTTTGGTTATTGTACTGATTGATTGGGGACAGGGTTCAACACCAGAGCAGCGGTGAAGACGATGCACCTTGTCCTTCAGGATGGAATCTCAACAATTATACAGAACATTTATCCACAGAAACCATTTCATATTTTCAAACTGATGAAAACTTACAAGAAGATGAAACCTCAAAGGAAATTTAAAGCTCTAATACTCAAAATCTAATGGTTCTTACCCATATATGTGAGATGAGTAATACAATTCCAGTCTAAAGAGGATCTAAATTAAACTTTCATTAAAGCTCTTTTCTCAAATTTAGTATTATAATATCTTTGTTTAATAATTCCTTGTGCTACAGTATGGATGTGCTGTTATTTGTATGGTCTTGTTACACTTTAAGTTCACCATCTGTAACAGAAATGCCAGATTGGCATTCCACACCATGTACAAAGTGGAGATTTTTTTTTAAAGCCATTCACAGCAGCTTTCATTCAGTATTGGGCAACAGAAGCACTTAAAAGCAGTGTACCTTTTAAAATTAGCACCATTTTCACAGAATAATACTTTTCTTCAAAAAGCACTTCATGATCTACAATTTATTCAAGGGAAGTGCGTTTCACAGGCTGAACCAGCATTTAATTGCTCATCCCCAATTGCTCTTGAGACGGAGAGAAATTATGCCGTGCAGAACAAAATACAAATTCTGTCCTATGCCACTTGTATTTCATTAGGGGCTTGCAACAAGTTCCCTTCTTACCACACGACATGAAAAAAGTATTTATTAGGAAAAAGGAAAAAAAAATTGGCCTTTAAATACTGTTGGGCTCAGGGAGCATTTCTGGCTTCTTTGATTGACCATTTGTCTGTCCATTGTTGTAATTCACTGGGAGGAGATTAGATCTGACCAATTCCTTCTCTAATTCAAATCTGTGATCTCGCATCGAGGCATGGCATTGTTTATAACCATTTACAGCACAGAAACAGGCCAGTTTGGCCCTATGAGTCCGTGCCAAACATCATCTCCCACCTAGTCCCACTGACCTGCATTTGGCCTATAACCCTCCACATCTCTCCCACCCATATACCTGTCCAAACGATCCTTGAATATTAACATTGATCTCGCTTCTACCACCACTGCCGGAAGTTCATTCCATACCCCCACCACCCTCTGTGTTTCCCTTAAACTTTTCCCCTTTTCAGTCCATGCCCTCTTATTTGAATCTTCCCCCACTCTCAGTGGAAAAAGCCTATCCACATTGACTCTATCCGTCTGCCTTATAATTTTGAATGCCTCTATCAAATCATGCCTCAACCTTCTATGCTCCAGAGAATAAAGTCCTAGCCTGCTCAACTGTTTCCTGTAACTCAAACCCTGGCAACATTCTCATAAATCTCCTCTGCACTCTCTCTATACTGTTTATATCCTTTCTGTAGTTCGGCGACCAAAACTGCACACAATATTCCAAATTTGGCTTCACCAATGCCTTATACAATTTCAACATAACATCCCAACTCCTGTGTTCTATACTCTGATTTATGAAAGCCAACATACTAAATGCCTTCTTCACCAACCTATCCACATGTGATTCAACTTTCAGAGAATTATGTACCATGACTCCTAAATCCCTTTGTTCCACTGCACTCCTCAATTGTCTTCCATTTAATGTGTATGTCCTATGTTGATTAGACCTACCAAAATGTAGCATCTCACACTTATCAGGATTAAACTCCATCTGCCATCTTTCATCCCACTCTTCTATCTGTCCTATATCACCCTGTAAGCTTTGATAATCTTCCTCACTGTTCACAACACTGCCAACCTTCGTATCATCTGCAAATTTACTAATCCAATTTGCCACCCTATCATCTAGATCATTAATATACATGTCCAACAGCAGTGGGCCCTGAGGCACTCCACTTGACACAGGCCGCTAATTTGACAAACAATTTTCCACCACTACTCTCTGGAAGCTCCCATCCAACCATCGTTGAATCCATTTCACCACTTCATCATTAATACCTAATGCTTCCACCTTCCTTATTAACCTCTTATGGAGAACCTTATCAAAAACCTTACTAATTCCAAATAGACAACATCCACCGCCTTCCACTCATCAACCTTTTAAAGTAACCTCCTCAAAAAAAACTCTAAGATTTGTTTGTCATGATCTACCACTTACAAAACCATGCTGACTACTCGAATCCATCTGTCTTGGGTAAATTTATACCTCTCATTTTGTTCGTTTTAGATTGGTCACAGTGTTTGAACTACCGAAAGAAAATAGACACACACACCGAGAGCAGTTCAGATTATACAAATGTTTATTACAAATTCAAAAGCTGGATTTCACACTACAATATGCAAGCCCTTCCCAACTATACTTATCAATGCTTGGACTGGTCCCAACTGCCGAAGCGAGGCAACGACTGCACACTTGTAGTTGGTTGTCAGAGCGCCGGTAGCAGCTTCTCCACCTCCCCTGACCGGGACGTTGGCTGGACTCCAGAAGTCTTCTTCTTCTTGAGAGATGTTGCCACCTCTCGGAGAGTCTCCTAACTTCAGCAGCGGGACCATGACTTATATTACCCAAAAACTGCTTACCCAAGCACCTATTCCCAGCACAGCAAGAAAGATAAGCAAGCAAACTCGCATGCTAGGCTTCTAACGAATAACATAATTTTCAGCTTATCACTTTGAATACAATGGTTTATTTTGCATCAAGGCTAGGCCTCTGACAGTCTGTGACCAAAACAAGCAGGAAGATTAAATGTTCTTGGTACACAGATGTCCTTTCGTCAGATAACAGCATCTTTGGCCCTTTGGTGGAATTTAGCTTATGTCTGCTGATTCTAAAACACAAGCAGGTTCTCAGCCTTGCAGAACCCAGAGCTGCAAGTTTAAAAAACAGGTTAGAATTTTCCATTACACCATCCCTACCTTTCCAAAAAGTTATGTATACCATATCTAAGAACAGTTTCCATTAATTTAGGAGGAGTCAGAGCTCGGCGGCATTCAGAGGAGGAGGAGAGAGTTACAGGGTTAATGGTCAAGGGCCAATAAAATTAGGATAAGGTAAAGGAGCGGCCCAGTGAAGGAGCAGGTCTTTCAGGTTTTGGCAAGCAGAGGCTGAGGAGAGCAACTGCTGCAACTAAGGTAAGGGGAGAAATCTAGTCAAGGGTATTATTCTACAAGCTAATGAAGTCAGCTATGGCTGTGGATTGTTCCAGCTGCAGGATGTGGGAAATCTGGGACGGTATACTTGTCCCAGACAACACACCTGCAGGAAGTGCATTCAGCTCCGGCTTCTGACTGACCGAGTCCGTCAACTGGAACTGGAACTGGATGAACTGAGGGTTACTCAGGAGGCCGAGGCAGTCATCAAGAGAAAGCACAGAGAGGTAGTCACCCCAAATAGACAGGATGCAGACAGATGGATGTCTGTTAAGGAAGGGACCAGTAATGCAGATGTTCCTATCGCCAATACATATGCTGTTTTGGATACTGCTGGTGGGGACAATCTACCAGGGACGAGTCGAGGCGGTCAAGTCTCTGGCACAGGGGATTCGTTGGTTAGGAGAGCAGACAGGAAGTTTGCCAGAATGCATAGAGATTCCCAGATGGTATGTTGCCTCCCAGTTGCCAGAGTCAGGGATGTCTCAAATCATCTCAGCAGCATTCTGGAAGGGGAGGGAGAGCAGTCGGATGTCATGGTCCATGATAGGACCGATGACATAGATAGAGGTAGAGACAAGGTCCTCAAGAGGGAATATAGGGATCTAGAAAGT
Organism: Narcine bancroftii; assembly: GCF_036971445.1. Lineage (NCBI taxonomy): Eukaryota > Metazoa > Chordata > Chondrichthyes > Torpediniformes > Narcinidae > Narcine > Narcine bancroftii. The sequence continues at coordinate 128,783,150 of NC_091473.1, read as the reverse complement.
TAAAAGCCAGGACCTTGAAGGTTGTAATCTCCATATTGCTGTCTGTGCCATGCGCTGGACAGGGTACAAATAGGAAGTTATGGCAGATGAATGTGTGGCCAAAGAGTTGGTGTACGGGGCAGGGCTTCATATTCCTAGATCACTGGGATCTCTTCTGGGGAAGGTCAGACCTGTATAAAAAGGATGGGCTGCACCTGAACTGGAAAGGTACCAATATCCAGGCAGGAGGGTTTGCTAGAGTCATTGGGGAGAATTTAAACTAGCTTTGCAGGGGGAGGGAAATCATAAAGAGAACAGAGAGAATAGGATAGCAGCGAGTCAGGGAGTTACAACAGGAAGGAATTAATAGTAAAGAGGTGGTCAAAAATGACATAAAGGAAAGGCAGGTGAACAGACAGGAGAAGGAACTGTTCAACAGGAATACAGCACAAACGACATCGGTAATGGGCTTACAGGCACTTTACTTAAATGCACGTAGCATTAGAAGCAAAGTAGATGACCTCGTTGCTCAGATTCAACTAAAAAGATGACATTGTGGCCATTACTGAAACATGGCTCAAAGAGGCGTGTGATTAGGAGCTCAATATCCGAGGATATACAGTCTATAGCACACATGTCAAACTCTGGCCCGCAGGCCAAATTTGGCCCGCGATATAATTATATTTGGCCCGCAAGATCATTTCAAAAATGTATTAGAGATGGCCCACCCTGCAGTGAGAGCCAATGCTATTTTTTGGTAATGTCACCCCCACCATCCTCCCCCTTCATTGCACATCCTTCCCCATTTTAACACGAGAAATTGTAACACGAGAAGTCTGTCGATGTCATCAGCCGGCAAGCCAGTTGGAAGGCTCCCCGCACAACCAGTCACTTCTCCCACCTGTCGAGCGGTGCGGCGGATGGGTGAGCGCCTGTGATTTCCTGTCGGCGCGACGGGCATGGCAGGCTGCGCACGGCCCCTGGGCTGCGCACGGCCCCACGGCCTTCCACAGCGCGAGCGCACTTCTCCCGGTCGCCACGGCCTTCAGCGCTTGTACCCACACGGACCCCAGGAACGGCTGGTTCGGCCCTGCACGTGAAGAGAGAGATGGTGGCTGTCCGCAAAGGCTGATCGGCAGCGCGCTGGGCCTGAGTGGGTGGGTAAGCAGGGGTGGGCAGAGGGTGTAGGTGAGGAGTAATGGGCAGGAGAAGTTATGGTGGTGCGAGGGGCAGTTAGAGGGAGGGATGAGTAGAAGGAGGGGTGGATAGGGAAGAGGTAAAAGGGGAGGGGCAGGGTGAGTAGGGGAGGGGTGTTTAGAGGGTGAGAGATGGGTAGAGGGAGGAACAGGTTGAGGGGAGAGGCAGTAGAGGGGCGTGTATAGGATGGGGTGGGTAGAGGCAGAGCAAGTGGAGTGAGGGGTGAGTAGAGGTTGGGTAAAGGACTGGTCAGGTAGAGGGATGGTAGTTCGAGGGTGAATAGAGGCCTAGAGCCTGAGGAGTGAGCAGGAAATGCTGAGTCCTGATGCAGGCCAAAATGGACACAGCCTGTGAATGCTGACTACATCTCCACAGGGACCAAATATGTTTCCCTCAGGTCAAGCAAAGGGTGAACTTGAGCTACCTACTCCTGACCTGTAACATTATCCTCCTAAAGTTATAAACTAAAGTTTAACATTACATATGTTGAAAGAAGAGAAAACATGCAGATGTTGTTGAAAATTTTCAATAAATATTTAGTTTGGCCCTCGACTTAGTCCAAGTTTTTAATTTTGGCCCTCCGTGAATTTGAGTTTGACACCCCTGGTCTATAGGAAAGATGGGCAGGAGGGTAGAGGAGGAGGGGGGAGGGGCTATGATGATATAATGACATTAAATCAATAGAAGGAAGGGACATTAGGTCTAAAGCATTAGAATCAGTATGGGTTGAATTAAGAAATACCAAGGGTAAAAAGATCATATTAGAAGTTAGATACAGGCCCCCAAACAGCTGCCAGGAAGCAGACTATGAGATACAGACAGAAATACAAAGGGCATGTCACAAAGATAATATCAAGATAAATGTGGGAGATTTTAACATGGCAGGGGATGGGGTAGGACAGGAATTTACTGGATCACAGGAGAGTGAATATGTAGAAAACCTAAGAGATGGATTTTTTGAACAGCTTGTTGAGAAGCCCACCAGGGATCCGCAGTTCTCGATTGGATCATGTGCAATGAACCCGAGGTCAATAGGGAGTTAAAAGTCTTAGAGCCTCTCGGAAGCAGTGACCATAACATGGTTGAATTCAATTTGAAATTTGAAAAGGTAAAAATTTTATCAGATGTATCAATTTTTAAATGGAATAAAGGAAACTATGGTGGTATGGGGAAATTAATGGCTCAGGTTGACTGGAAAAGCAAACTAGTTGGAGGATCAAAGCAGGATTGGAAGATATTTTTCAAATAATAAAAGGCATGAAGGATAGAAATATTCCAAGGAAAAGGAAATTACTCAAAGGAAAGATGGTACCAATGTGGCTAACGAAAGAAGTGAAGGCCAAGATTCAGCAAAACCGGGAAGCTAAAACTCGTGGGAAATCAGGGGACTGGGATTCCTTTAGAAACTTAGAGAAAGAAATAAAGAAAGTCATAAGGAAAGAAAAGATGACTTATGAAAGGAGATTAGCAAACAAAATTAAAAAATGAGTTTTTAAAAATTATATAAAAATAAAAGAGAGACACGTGTTGACATATGACCGATGGAAAACAATGCTGGGGAAATTATAACAAGTTATAAAGAAATAGCAGAAGAATTAAATCAATATTTTGCATCTGCATTCACTGTGAAAGACATTAGTAATATCCCTGACAGAAAGAGGCTTCAGGATATAGAGTTGGATACAGTTAAGATTACGAGAGAAATTGTACTAGGTAAATTGAATAGATTAAAGGTAGATAAACCTCCCAGACTGGATGAGGTACACCCATGGATTTTGAAAGAGATGGCTTTGGAGATTGTGGATCCATTGGTGACAATCTTCCAGAAATCAATAGTCTCGGGTGTGGTTCAAGGTGATTGGAAGGTTGCAAATGTGGTTCCACTGCACAAGAAAGGTGGGAAACAGAACGTCTGACGTCAGTGGTTGGAAAGATATTAGAGTCAATCCTCAAGGATGAAGTTATGAAATACCTCAGAATGCATGACAGGATAGGTCCTAGTCAGCATGGTTTTTTTTTAAAGAGTAGATCCTGCCTGACCAACCTATTAAAGTTTTTTGAAGAAATCTCAGGGATGATAGACAAAGGGGAAGCTGTGGATGTTATATATTTGGATTTTCAAAAGGCTTTCGATAAGGTGCCACATGTTAGGCTGCTAAATAAGATGAGAGCCCGTGGAATTACAGGGAAGTTATTAAACTGGATAGAGAAGTGGCTGATAGGCAGGAAGCAAAGGGTTGAAATTAAGGGTTCTCATTCTGCCTGTAACTAGTGATGTTCTGCAGGGATTGATCTTGGGGGCCACTGCTATTTACAAATTATATTAATGATTTGGATTGTGGAATGAATGATTTTGTGGCCAAATTTGCAGATGACACTAAGATAGATGGCGGAGCAGGAACTGTTGAAGAAACCATAAAATTGCAGAGGGATATGGACAGTTTTGGAGACTGGGCAAAAATATGGCCGATGAAGTACAATGTTGAGAAGTGTTCGGTTCTACATTTTGGCAGTGGAAATAAACAGACAGAGTACAATTTGAATGGCGAACAAATTCAATCCTTGGAGGTGCAAAGAGACTTGAGCATCCTTGTGGAGAGTCATCTAAAAGTTAATGCCCAGGTGGGATTGGTAGTGAGGAAGGCAAATGCTATGCTAGCATTCATTTCAAGAGGAATAATGTATAAGAGTAGAGAGGTGTTAATGAAACTCTATGGGAACTGGTGAGACACCTTTTAGGGTAGTTTAGGTCCCATATCTTAGATGTGATGTGATGTTGGAGAGGGTGCAGAGGAGATTTAATAGGATGATTCCCAGAATGCAAGGGCTAGCATATGAGGAGTGTTTGGCATCTCTTGGATTGTGTTCGTTGGACTATAGGAGAATGAGGGGGGATCTCATAGAGACATTTAGAATATTGAAAGGTTTTGACAGAGTGAATGTGGATGTTTCCTTAGATGGGTGAATCGAGGACAAGGGGCCATAGTCTTAAAATTAGTTATCCAATTAAAACAGAGAGGAGGAAAAACTTCTTTAGTCAGAGGGTCCTGGATCTGTGGAACTCACTGCTGCACGAAGCAGTGGAGGACAGATCACAGGGAGAATTTAAGCAGGAAATGGATAAGTATCAAGGGATATGGGAAAAAGGCTGGAAATTGGAACTAGGTGTGAGCATAGTTTATCTTAGTGTAGAGTCATGATGGGCCTAATGGCCTGAACTATCACTCTATTCCATGTCCCACCTTACCTGGAAGAAACAATTATCCAAATATCTGAATACCTCCCTCCTGCACCATCTTCTTAGCCACAGATTAATCTTCCTGCTTGTGACTTCATGAGCATGTGGCAATAGGTAGCAATTCCAGTCTTACAAATTCGGTAGTCTTGTTTTTTAAACTTACTACCTAGTTCACAGAACTCATTCTGAAGGACTATATTTCACTTCCTGACAATATGGACCATGAGATCTAGCTGCTCTCCCTCTCCTTTCAGAATATCCTGTACCTGCTCAGAGACATCCTAGACCCAGCACTAGGGAGGCAACCTGCTAACCTTACAATCACACCTGCCCCTGACCATGGAGCCTCCTTTCACATCGTTCTACCTGACCACCCTTCCACACTGAGCCTCCAAGCCAGTCTTGGTGCCAAATGACATGACCTCTGCTATTATCCTCTGATAGGTCATCTCTCCCCCCCACCCATTTCAAGTAGCATCCATATTGTTACTAAGGGGAATAGCCACAGGGGAACTTTGCACTCTCTGCCTTTTCCCTTTACTCTTCATGGTGGTCACCATAGATCAGGTCACCCAAACCTATTAGACTATCGACCCGTTCATGGAATCCTTAATCCTTCATAGACCCCCCAGGCATGTACAAATAAATAGATAAATAATAATAATAAAAATACATAGACCCCCCTCCCCAGGCACGTACAAAAATGTTATAATTAAGTAGATTTTTGTTACATACTTGAAGATAAAAGTAAGGCTTTACAACAAGCAAACAAGTGATTACAATAACAGTTTACAGTAAACTGGGATTCACTGGTGGTCTGTTGTGCAGAGGGAAGCGGACATTCCAGTAAATGCTCAATCAATACAGGGTCTACTGAAAGCTTCATATACTCATGGAGTGTGCAAGAATACAACCTGAAGATGTATCCTTCCAATTATCGCATATTTCTTGCATCTCATTTGCATTTTACACGCATTCAACAACATTGTAGAGTACATTTGTCATTTAGTGGGGGGTGGGGGGTGGGATTTTGTAAGATATGCCTGTATGTACTTGATGAGCTGTGTGCTCCGGTGCTTTTAGGTCTGGACTTCCTGTGTCAACGTAAAAGCATGACCTTGGAGTATTCTGGTCCCCTCCTCCCGTAATGGTTCAGAACAGAAGGCCTCTAAAATCAGAACCCACGTGGAGCCTCTCCACACTGAATATCGCCCCACCCCCCCAACTTCTCTTCCCGAATCTGTCCTCTGATTGTAAACGTATTGCTACCAAGAACAGGAGGTACAGCATAGCGGATTCTTTACCTGATTCTTTTTCTCAAGCTATACTTTCTCAAGCTATACTTTCTCAAGCTATAAAAGTTATACTTTTTTATAAACTTTATTTTTTAATAATACACAAAAATTATTTTGACAAAAATACAACTTATACATTTTAACCCCTCTCGCACGAACCCCCCCATTCCCACCCATAATCTTTATATATCTGAGGAGCCAAAAAAACCCAAAAACTATAGATACTGCTGTAGTGAGTATTATATCTTCAACAGCAATAATAAAAAGAATCATTAAAAAATCATGAAACAAACTATTATTAAACTATATCTAACCCCATACCTTTCAAATAAGGGTCCACATTTTAGTAAAAAAAGCAAAAGCATAATTATGATGTAAATTATATATATAATTGTTTCTAAATGAATACAGATCTTAATTCAGAATGCCATCTCTGAATATTCAATTCCAGATTGTTGTTCCAGGTAACTGCAATACATTCTTGTATTGGCTACTGCCAATGCTAAGCGAATAAATGCCAATTGAAATTTCTCAAGCCTTAAGCCAGTTGTTAAGGTTGTAAAATACCCTGATAAAAAGAGTAACAGATCCAAAGTCAATTTAATTTTAAATAAACCTTCCAAAAACTCCATAATTCTCTGCCAAAAAGGTTTAACCTTTCCACTTGACCACACTGAATGTAAAAAAAGTATCAACTTGCTTTCCACAACAAAAACATGAATCTGATGTACTAAATCCATATCTTTTTAACTTCTGAAGAGTCAAATATAAAGTTATAATTTACTAAACTATATCTCACATTAATTAATTTAGTTACATTTTCTTCACAAGTCACAAAGATTCATTCTTCTGAAGATAACAATATAGATAAATATTCTTCCCATTTATTTTTTGTATTCGTGGCAAGATGGCATAGTGAGAATACGTGCAATGACACCTCTCCCTAACTGAACTAATTAATGCCTGAATCTACAAGCTTGAAAAAAATTTTTTTTTTAAAGTTTTTAAAAGTTGTTTAATTCTAGAATAATGTGGAGATGAAGAGGAAAGGTCACCCACCAAAGAAATTATACTTTAAATGAGCAGGAAGTGCAGAAGAACTTAGGCCTACCTTCCAGAAGGAGCCTCCGGAGTTGATTGGTGCTGTACCCAAGTCCCAGAGAGATTCATCGGGTACAGTGAATGTGTGATGCCAGCGCCCTTCTTGCGTTCGGCTCTGCAAGATGGCGTCAGCATCTCGAGTCCTGCTGTCACCCAGATGGCAGGGAGTATGGGCAGTGGCGTGCTGCTGGAGTGCCCATGGCATGCAGAGTGGCATTTGAAGATGAACGCGAACAGTTGTGCATGGCCGGCGGCCCGACTGCGTGCAGCAACATTTTGGAGATGCAGCGGATAAAACAGACATGCGCGAGGACCCGCACATGGGCAACATACTTGACCGGTTCTGGGCGTTGGGGTGGGGGGGTGCTCATCTTGCTTAACATGAACAGGGGTCCAGACCCGTAGCCAGGTGGCCTGGTCGGGAGAAGTTGCAGGTGAAGAGGAAGAAGAGGAAATTTCTGCTTTTTTTGGAAGATGGAAAACAAGCAATTCTAATGGTTGCAGCCAGTATTGTGGAAAGAAAGCCTTAATCAAGTCAAGCTTCTCAGAGTGTAAAATCTATTTCTTCCACAGTTGAACAGAAGACAGTAGTGGGGATTGAAGTTGTACATCCTATATTGGAAGATATTGCAAAACAAATGGAGAATATGACTGTTCAAATGAATGATGGTTTTGTCTGAATTGATGATCAATTTGATGCTATGAAAGTGAAAATGAATAGTATTTGTGAAGATGTTGCTACAGTAAAACTGGATGTCAATAAATGTTTGCATGCAGTGGACGCTATTCAAGACAAATTTAAGCAAATTGAAGAAGCTTTTGTTGATTGTTAAAGTCAAGTGGAGCAATATAAAGGAAAGATGGATCATATTGAAGATTTGTTTATGGGTTGGGATATCCAGAAGAGAGATCTGTTGAAGAAAATTGACTCACTGGAAAATCAGGGTCAATGTAACAATATTAACAGGGATAATGGGTCTTCCTGAAAAATGGAGTCCATAAAATTATTTTGGAAATGGATTCCTGAGACATTGGGGGTGGAAGCTTTTCGGGATGGATTAGAATTAGATAGAGCACACTGAGCATTAAGGAAGAAGTCTTTTCCAGGTGTTACAGAGTTCTGTGTTGTGTATTGGCCTATGTGTTGTGTGGTTTTATGTTACAAAGTGACAGTTTGCCTTAAAGAGGCAAGGTGAAGGTGGACTGATGAGAGAGTGGGAGACAGACTGAGCATGTCCAGAAAATGATCTAAAAACTTCTGGACTTGGATGATAAACCACCACTGGGTGGTGCTGTGGAGTGGAAGGTGGCTCAGAGCGTGAGTCATGGTCTGGAGGACAGTTTAGAATGTTGGGATTTCAAAAAGGATGAACATTCCAAAGGTAGCCAGAAAGATCCAGACCAAGCCAATTGTTCCTCTCTCTGCAAGCAACACAAGAAGACAACTTCAAATTTTGTGCTCTCTCCCTTTCTCTCTCTCAAAGATCTTTTGGCTTCAGTTTACCAAACAAACTGAATTTTGTTTATGATCTTTGCTTCGGTTGAGATCAAAGTTTTGTGAGTCTTGTGTGTTTTGTGTCTAAGTTTTTCTGTGGGCTGGTTGGAAATATCACTTAGACTTTAATTACATATGTTCTATTTAGGCTGAGGAATTTATTAGTTTTACACTGTTATAGAGATTTGCATAGTAACCAGTGGACATTGTTATAAAAGGGAGGATTTTGAATTAAAGTTTGAAGGTGAATTTTTGGTAATAAAGTAATTGTTCATCTTTACTCCTGTGTGACATGCCTTCTTTGTGGATGCTGGTTTGATCTTGTAACACAGGTCAACCTCCAAGGGCGGTTCTTATTTGATGTCTGCAATATCAAGATCGTGAGCTGATTTTACGTTTAGCAGTTCAAAAAGCTGGACAAAATCAACGCCCTTTGATGATGCAGGGAAACAGGGTTTTCTTCTATGCTGATTTGAGTCAAGACATTATTAGAAGGGGTAAAGAATTTAATTCAGCTAAGTCTAAATTATGGAGAAAAGGATATAAGTTTGTTTTTCGGTACCCTGCAGTTCTGAATGTGTTTTATGGTAACCAGATTTTTTTTTGAGAGTAATTTTGAGACATTAACCTTTGGTAACTCCTTTCCAGATAATAAAGTAAGTCAAAAGTTGTTGAAACCACCGGTGAGGTTGTCTGGAAAGAAGACTGGGAATGGGAATAAGATGCTGGAACCTCAGTTGATTGAAATTGAAGAGGATGAGCACAGACTGGGTTAAATATGAAGAATTTATCTGTATGATTAGAAAAGTTTGGTTGGGGGGGAGGTGGATGATTATGCTGCTTTGTAAGTCATCTGCCACTTGTGGTTAGCTGCACCTGGTTAATTGAGGGGAATGCTACACTTGTGGTTTTTTAGGCTTTTTTTTCTTGTTTAATTAATTGATTACTGTTTTCTTTTTGTGTTATATTTTTTTAATTTGATTAGTTGTTTTATTTATATATATACTAAAGGGTTTTTTATTCTGAGGGTTTTTTAAATAAGAAAGGAGCTTTATTTTGATTGTGACTGCTGTGTGAGGAATTATTTTTTAAGATATATGATATGACTAGTGTGAATTTTCCTGCTTTTAAGGGCTTAATAACCCAGTTAAGAGGAAAAGGGTTTTAGCATATATTAAGAAGATTACTTTTCCACAGGAAACTCATTTGACGGAGAAAGAACATTTGAAATTGAAAATGGACTGGGTTGGGCATGTAAGTTCATTGTCATTTAACTCTAAGCAAGGGGTGTGGCTATTTTAGTGCGCAAGAAATTGCCTTTCACTTTAGAATCATTTTCTGATAATGCTGGTAGAGTATTGATTGTTAATTGTCAATTTTTTTTCTGAGTTGAGGACTTTGATTAATGTTTATGCACCTAATGTGGACATTGAAAAATTTGTAACTCAGACATTTTTAGGAATAACCAAGCACATGAAAATATTTTAGTATGCGAGATTTTAATTGTTGTCTAGATCCTTTGTTGGATATATCTCCAAAAACTCTGAAGAAAACTAAAATGGCAAAATGTTTGTCAGAAATGATGAAGGATTTCAATTTAGTTGAGATTTGGAGAAAATTAAACCTGACAGAAAAATACTTTTTGTTTTATTCATCAAGACATGACTCTTACTCTAGAATGTATTTATTTTTAATATTGGCACAATTACAAGGTAGAATACTCAAGCTGATTATAAAAGTAGGATTTTGTCCAACCATTCTTTACTATTAATTTCTTGTCTTAGTCTTGAAATGGTTCAGACTGCTTATCGTTGGAAATTTAACACGATGTTACTAAAACAACCAGAGTTTATTAAATATATTAGATATAAAGATACTTTTAAATATAAATGAAAATCAGTACAAAATAAAGTTACTTTGTGTGATGCTTTAAAGGCTTATTTAAGAGGACAGATTATTAGTTATTCTTCCAAAATTAAAAGACAATATATGACAGAAACTATTAATCAGGAAAAGGAGATTGAAACTTTAGAAAAGAAATTACAGCAAAATTTAACTGAAGATTAAAAAGCTCAATTAATGAAATTGAAATTGCGATATAATACTTTACAAACATATAAGTATGAGGTTAATACAGAGGTCAAAACAATGGTATTTTGAATTAGGGGAACATGTACATAAGATATTAGCTTGGCTAATACCTTAGCAGACAGAGCAGGCATCTAGGACAATAAATGCAATAAGGAAAAAGTCAGTAGTTACATATAAACCTCAATAAATTAATGAAGCATTTTATCTATTCTCTCAAGAATTATATACTTCTGGAGGAGTTCGAGACGATAATCAGAATGACTCCTTTTTGACTAATTTAGATTTAACATCTTTAAAGGAAAAAGAAATACAGGAGTTAGATTTTTTTTATGGATTCAGAGGTTAAGGAAATTTTACAAACTATGCTGGGTGGGAAATCTCCAGGAGAGGATGGGTTGACTTTAGAGTTTTATAAAGAATTTTATGATTTATTATTGCCAGTATTTATGGAGGTATTAAAGCAAGCTACAGAAAAGAGTGAATTCCTAGAGTCTTTCTCAAGAGCGTTGATTACTCTCATTCTTAACAAGGATAGGGATCTTTTGAAAGTGGCTTCATATAGACCAATTTCTTTGTTGAATGTTGATCATAAAATTATAGCAAATCTAATAGACGTGAAGTTTTTACCACAGTTAATTCATGTTGATCAAGCAGGGTTTATTAGACATCGTTATTCAGCAGATAATATTCTCAAATTATTAAATTAATTAATGAATCTAAAGAACAACCCAATCAACCAATGATAGTAGCACTAGATGCTGAAAAAGCTTTTGATCAGGTAGAGTGCAATTTTTTATATAAAGTATTGGAAAGATTCAAATTTGGACCACTCTTTACTGGTTGGGTGAAAGCCTTATATAAAAATCCGTCAGCTAGGGTGATAACTAATGGAAAAAAATTTTGTCTCCATTTAATTTGACTCGGTCAATGAGGCAAGGTTGTCCGTTGTCGCTGGCTCTGTTTGCTTTGGTCATTCAGCCACTGGCACAGCTATTAGACAGGATAATATTAATCAGGGGATTAAAATTGGTAATGAAGAATATAAGATTAACTTGCTTGCTGATGATATGTTAATTTATTTAACACATCCTAAAGAATCATTGGAAAGGCTTCAAGTTCATTTGGAACAATATGGTGAAATGCCAGGATATAAGGTAAATTGGGATAAAAGTGAAATATTACTGATTTCAAATGAGGATTACTCAGAGTGTAAACAGATTACTCGGTTCCGATGGACTAACAAAATTACAGTTATTCTTAAGAAAGATAGAGACCCTTTGAAAACAAGTTCTTATAGACCTATATCTTCATTAGATATTGATTATAAAATTATAACCACGGTTCTAGCCAATAGACTGGTATTTAAGTTCTTTGATTCATATAGATCAAGCTGGATTTATTAAAGACCATTATTCTGCTGATAATATTACAAAGTTAATTAGTTTGCTGAATATTTTGCAAGAGATATCTAACTTACCAATGGTTTTATCATTAGATGCTGAAAAAAATCATTTGATAGAGTGGGGTGGGAATTTTTATTTAAAATGTTGGAAAAATTTAAATTTGGACCAATATTTATTAGTTGGATTAAGGCAATATATAAAAAGTCGATGGCTAGAGTTGTGACGAATGGGCAGATGTCATTGTAATTTACATTGAAGAGGTCTACTAGACAAGGCTGCCCTTTGTCACTGGTATTGTTTGCATTGGCTATTGAACCTCTGGCTCAATTAATAAGACAAGATAGTACTATTAAAGACATTACAGTGAAATCTGATGAATTTAAAATTAATTTATTTGAGGATGATGTTTTGATTTAGTTACCAAAACCTAAAATAATCTTTGAGATTTTTATATGACAGATTAGAACAATATGGAGTAATAACTGGCTATAAAATTAATTGGGAAAAAATTGAAATGTTGCATTTTGATTGAAGATGATTTAACAATAAGAATATTGTTAAATTTAAATGATCAGATCAAATTAAATATTTAGGTATTAAAGTTGACAAAAAATGTAAACATTTATATGAATGAAATTATTTACCTTTATTTTGTAAAATTAAAACTGATTTAAATCGATGGAAAAAATTACTGATAACATTAATAGGTGGAATTAATTGCATTAAAATGGATCTCTTTCCTGAATTACAATATATTTTCAGTCTATCCCTTGTAAAGTTCCTCAGAAATGTTTAAAAATTTGAAATTTAAGGTTAGTAAGTTTTTATGGAAAGATAAAATGCCAAGAGTGTCTTTACAAAAATTAACGTGGAAGTATGACTTAGGAGATTTACAACTTCGGAATTTTCAGAATTATTATAAGGCAGCACAATTAAAGTTTATTAATAGAATGTTTGATTTGGAAAGTCGATTGATATGGGAAGATATTGAATTAAGCCAATTAATAAGAATAAGAGGGATCAATTTGTTTATAAATAGAATTTGAAGTTGTTACATAAATATAATTCACCAATTTTGATACATTTGATGGAAAATGGAATGAGATAAATGAAGAGATAGGTACATGTGGTAAGGTTTCTATGAAAACACCTTTGTATCAGAATAAACTTTTTCATTTTCCAGTTAATAATTTACTTTTGAAAATATGGGATCAAAAAGGAATTAAATTTGTACAGGATTGTTATGAAGCTGGTTATTTTATTACTTTTTAAAATATGAAGGAAAAATATAAAATACCATGAAATACTCTTTTTTGGTATTAGCAAGTTAGAGCTTTGTTAATGGATCAATTTGGGAATACTATGAGGTTGTCCAGACAGACTAATTTTGAAATTTTAATTACAGATGATAGAAAAAAAAGATTTATATCAGAAATGTTTAAGCCAGCTTTACAAAAATCTAGGTTAAAATGGGAAAAAGATTTAGGAACAGAAATTACTCAGGAGGATTGGAGAAATTTGTGTAAATATAATATGACAAAGATAGTGAATGCAAGATATGGATTAGTTCATTATAATTTTATAAATCAATGCTATTTAACTCCTGAGAAATTAATGAGATATAATTTACTTTCTACGTATTTATGTTTTAGCTGCCAGAAAGAAAAAGGAATGTTTTTACATTCAACGTATCTTTGTGAAAAGGTGAAACATTTTTGGATGCCGTTTATGGAAGTTTTACAAAATTTTTTTGAAGTTAAACTCCCAATGGATCCATCATTATTTTTTGCCAAGTAATGTTAAAATGATTTGTTTGGAATTAAGATTAAATACATTTCAAACAGCATTTTTGAGATTAGCAGTAGCAGTAGCAGTAGCGAGAACATATATTGCAATTACTTGGAAAAACGATATTGAGTTGAATTTACTTAGATAGCATACAGAATTGAGATCTTGTCTTCTTTGGCTTGGCTTCGTGGACGAAGATTTATGGAGGGGTAATGTCCACGTCAGCTGCAGGCTCGTTTGTGGCCGACAAGTCCGATGCGGGACAGGCAGACACTATTGCAGCGGTTGCAAGGGAAAATTGGTTGGTTGGGGTTGGGTGTTGGGTTTTTCCTCCTTTGTATTTTGACAGTGAGGTGGGTTCTGCGGTCTTCTTCAAATGAGGTTGCTGCCCGCCGAACTATGAGGCACCAAGATGCAAGGTTTGAGGCGATATCAGTCTACTGGCGGTGGTCAATGTGGCAGGCACCAAGAGATTCCTTTAGGCAGTCCTTGTACCTCTTCTTTGGTGTCCCTCTGTCTCGGTGGCCAGTGGAGAGCTCACTATATAACACGATCTTGGAAAGGCGATGGTCCTCCATTCTGGAGACGTAACCTACCCAGCGCAGTTGGATCTTTAGCAGCGTGGATTCGATGCTGTCGGCCTCTGCCATCTCGAGTACTTCGATGTTGGAGATGAAGTCGCTCCAATGAATGTTGAGGATGGAGCGGAGACAACGCTGGTGGAAGCGTTCTAGGAGCCGTAGGTGATGCCGGTAGAGGACCCATGATTCGGAGCCGAACAGGAGTGTGGGTATGACAACGGCTCTATACACTAATCTTTGTGAGGTTTTTCAGTTGGTTGTTTTTCCAGACTCTTTTGTGTAGTCTTCCAAAGGCGCTATTTGCCTTGGCGAGTCTGTTGTCTATCTCGTTGTCGATCCTTGCATCCGATGAAATGGTGCAGCCGAGATAGGTAAACTGGTTGACCGTTTTGAGTTTTGTGTGCCCAATGGAGATGTGGGGGTGCTGGTAGTCATGGTGGGGAGCTGGCTGATGGAGGACCTCAGTTTTCTTCAGGCTGACTTACAGGCCAAACATTTTGGCAGTTTCCGCAAAACAGGACGTCAAGCGCTGAAGAGCTGGCTCTGAATGGGCAACTAAAGCGGCATCGTCTGCAAAGAGTAGTTCACAGACAAGTTGCTCTTGTGTCTTGGTGTGAGCTTGCAGGCGCCTCAGATTGAAGAGACTGCCATCCGTGCGGTACCGGATGTAAACAGCGTCTTCATTGTTGAGGTCTTTCATGGCTTGTTTCAGCATCATGCTGAAGAAGATTGTATACCATTGGGAAAAAACATATAATTTATGAGATAGTGATATTTTTTATTGGAAAGTTTGGAGCCCTTATTTGGATTATATGTGTTTAGGATTTTGAATACTTCTGCCTTGGTGCGGTGGAAATTCAATCCACAATATTTATTTATGTCATTATAGTTTACATCTCTTTTCTTCTTTTATTTTTTTCTTTTTAGAGAGTGTAGTTAGTGGGGAGTTTATGGGTGGTTTTAGGTAAGGGGTAATATATAGGGGGAGGGTTTATTGAGTAAGGCAGGGGATAGATGGTTTTTCTGTTATATGCCATGTATACTTACTAATATATATTTTTTATTGTGTTTATTAACTTTATGTATCATGGTTTTTAAAATTATTCATATAAAAGGAAAAACTACCTCTGAAATCACATTGTTAAAACTGGCATGTACCTTTCCAAGTGGCAAGCGAAGCTTCAGATGTAACCCTGGCTGCTACCCTCAACCAGGCGGGCAGGCCTGTTGCATTTTTTTTTATTCGGACATTACAAGGCCACAAGTTCCAGAATCCATCTGTGGAGGAGGCTCAAACCATTGTAAATGCCGTGAGGCATTGGAAACACTACCTGGCTGGTAGGAAATGTACCCTCCTCACTGACCAGCAATCTGTCGCATTTATGTTTAATAACATCAAGAGGGGAAAAATCAAAAATGACACAATTTCTAGATGAAGGATCCAGCTCTCCACCTACAATTATTGCATTGCCTATCGACCAGGAGCCATTAATGACCCGCCAGATGCCTGATCCAGAGGGAGCTGTGCTTTAGCACACATCGGGCAACTGCAATGTCTGCGATCCAAGGCTTACCCACAAGGCTCATTTTGTCAAGGCGTGCAATCTGCCCGACTCCATGGAAGATGACAGGGAAGTGACCAGGTCTTGCCAGGTCTGCGCGGAGTGCAAGCTGCACTTCTATCGCCCCACAAAGGTGCACCTGATCAAGTCACCCAGGCCCTTCGAATGACTCAGTGTTGATTTTAAGGGACCTCTCCCCTTCACGAATGGGAACACTTTCTTCCTCTCTGTCATTGACGAGTACTCCCGCTTCCCGTTCGCCATTCCGTGTCCAGACACGTCCACTTCATCAGTCATACAGGCCCTAAACTCAATTTTCGTACTGTTCAGGTATTCTAGCTATACTCATAGTAACTGGGGCTCATCCTTTATGGGTGACGAGCTATGTCAGTACCTGCTGGCGAGGTGCATCACATCCAGCAGGACTACTAGCTACAACGCCCAGGTGAACGGGCAGGTTGAAAAGGAAAACGTCATGGTCTGTAAGGCTGTCAAACTGGCCCTGAAGTCAAGAGGCCTTCCAGACTCACACTGGCAGGAAGTCCTTTCTATGGTGCTCCATCCATCCGGTCACTACTATCTACTGAGACCAATGCTACTTTGAATGAGCCCCTATTCAATTTTGAAAGAAGGTTGGCATCAAAAACTACACTCCCAGTCCGGCTCACCACTCCTGGTCTGGTCATTCTCAGGAAGCACGTAAGGAGAAGCAAGACCGACCCCCTGGTGGAAAGGGTGAAACCGCTTCATGCCAATCCCATGTACACCTATGTGGAGTACCTGGATGGCAGGGAGGACACCGCTCCATCAGGGACCTGGCACCAGCCGGAACAGAGGGTCCATTGCCTTGTGCCCTGTGAGTCACAGAGCTCATTTTCTACACCCCCAGTCAGGGCCTCAGGGAATCTGGTTCAGGAGGAAAATACATCCCCCTCCTCCGCAGAGCTGGAGACCCAGTCCGCCACTCATCCCTCACAAGGGGACCAGGAGACCCAAGGAGCCCAAGGCCACCCCCCACCCGGTGCTAAGGTGCTCCACCAAGATCTCCAGACCTCCGGACTGCTTAAATCTGAAGTTTTTTTAATAACTGTATATTTTTATTTCTGAATCCATGTTTTCTGTCTTCATTCACAGATCCTAAATTCTGCAGGAAGGGGTGAATGCAGTGAACTGAGATTCACAGGTGATGTATTGAGCAGATAGCTGGTTCTGTCCCCATCTCCCCATATATAACCCTGGTTTCCTGCCTAAGCCCAGAACCCTTCTGAAGACCACTGTAAGACCCTACCCTCAGTTATAAACTAATAAAAGCATACATTCTCCCTCCAGTCATGAGAGTTTTTATTCACACTTCACATTAAAAAAAAAGCCTTTGCTTCTGGGCGGGAAGATGCCAAACAGAGCTAAGTCTTCAGCATCGGCTGGAGCCAGAGTTGGGTGGGGTGCTATCTGCATTGAAGAAGTCACCTCAGGTTCCCAGGCAGGAGCTGGTACCTCAGGCTCTACAATTTGTTTCAACCCCAAAAGTTCAATCGACACCCTGGCATTTTTGACCCCTTAGATAACCCCAGGGGTCAATATCGACCGCTTTGGTGACCCCTACCATAGATGAAACATACTTTCCAAAATATCACAGGCAAAAAGTAGAAATGCTGGAAAAGTCAACACGTCAGGACAAGGAGAAACAGTCAATCTTTCAAGTTTGTGACTTTTTGTCAGGCTTGTTACTCTTTCCACTGATGCTCCCTGCCCACAGCTAAATGCAGTCTGCAAAAGAGATGAGGGGTGGGTGACCTGTTCCAACTAGATTTCCATTGTTTTTAGTAATACAGCATTATGTACAGTAAAATTCCCATTGTCTTGAATTCAATCAGTGGAAACGCAAACAACCACCAAAAATAACAAAACCTCGGAAATTAATAAATAAACAATTCAAATAAATAAGACAGAGTGGATGGATTCTGCAGGGAAACACTGAGACTTCATTGGACACGTGCAGGTTTGCACCACTTGTGCATTCTTTTTGTTGCTGCCACTCATGCGGAGGTGAGTCAGGCAGTCAGCACAAGGAAGGGTCGCCTGGGCCTGACCAAGTCATTTGCATGGAAGTTAGTCGTGGTTGTCAGTGTGAGGAAGGTGTCCCCTCGGCCTGACCGGGATACTTGCATGGTGAGTCGGATTGGCTTGGTGAAGCTGGGAGCAAACATTCAGCCAGTGAACCACCCCGGTTGTGCCTTACCCATAGCAGCTGTTTGAAAAATTTTTCCATGAAGTTGAGTTAGAATGAAATGGCAGTACCCAGGATGAAATGGCAGTACCCAGGCTGATGCCACTCCCTGCTGGGGTGACTCTCCCAAAGTGTCTCGCTATCCCTGCCTAGCAAGAGTCTTTATTTTTATTAATATGAAGTATATTAGTAAGGCTTTATCTGCAAACTTGGGGGAGGGATCTAATTATGATGGCAGCTCTGTGAGTATAGCGGCTAGCTCAACACTGTTACAGCGCCAGTGACTGCGGTTCGAATATAAGTTTTGTAAGTTACAGGATTTACTTGAGCAATTCTGAATTTAAAAAAAACTTACTTTGCATTTTGCGCTGTCTTTTAAACAGTGTGTTTTTAATGCAGGTATTTAGTTAGGCATTGGGAAAGTGATTCTCAGTCAACCGGAAACTTCACATTTCTGGCATCTGCATCCCCGTCAGTGCTGCATAATGGGCATTTTATTGCACTAGGGTATAGTTTGGTTTAGTAGAATCTACAAAGGTAATTTTCCAATTAAATTATTTGTTTTTAACCCTCATTATGATGTGAGGCTGTGATAGTACAGATCTATCACCAATGTATATAGTGTATATAGTTACAGTATCTAGACTGTGCTTACAGCGATTGGCTGAGAGCTTAGCCACGCCTACTGTCTGAGCCTTAAAGGGTTGTGTTCCTAGCCAGGTTGGATCGTTCCGGACTGGTCGGCAACCTGTGAAGAGCTCCTGTCTTTTGCTAATAAAAGCCTTGGTTTGGATCAACAAGTAGGCAAAATAGAAGAGTTCTACAATGGAAAAAGGAAATGCTGGAGAAACAAACACCCATGGTTTCCACTATGTGTCGTTTTAACCTTGGGTTCAGTCATACAACTGTGGCATAATGTTAACAAACCCCAAGGCTCATTGCAATTGATTTAAATACAAACAGCTCAGATTTATATTTGCTTCAAGAAGCATGAGAGGAAGGAAAAGGCAATCAAAGGTTGGCTCACATTATTGGGTCTTAAGTGGCAACAAAAAGAGGAATAGAAGGTGAAAGAGGAGGTTTAGAATAGTTTCTGAATGTACCATTCAGACACCTGAAAGAACAACTGGGAAAAGGCAAGATGGATGCCAAAGAAGAGAAACAAATACAATTTGTCTGGGAAAAGTAAAACACATTGGGACTTTATTCCCAGGAGTGTAGCAGAATGAAAGGAGATTTAATAGCAAGGGGTATAGAGACAAGATACCAACCAGATAACATGGGCTAAGGGTGAAGGAAAAAATTCAAGGGGAACCTTAGGGGGAACTTCTTCACACAGAGAGTGGTGGGGATGTGGAATGAACTGTCAGCTACAGTGGTGAATATGAGCTCAATGTTAACGTTTAAGAAGAATTTGGACTGGTACATGGATGGAAGGGCTGGGTGTGGGTCAGTGGATCTAAGATAATAGAATAACTGGAATAATAGTTTGGAACAGTGTGGAAGGGGCAGTTTCAGTGCTGTGATGTGCTGTAGTTGTGCTGGAAATTGTGGCACCAGATAGGAGAGGGTCTAAAGAGATGGGTGGGTGATAGAGGATACTTAAAATGAGATAATTCGGCAAGAAGGAGAAACATCCTCCCAACTTAATTATAGACCATGCAGAGTGTCTGTAGTTAATGCCAAATTATTCCCCCACTGGAGATAGCTGAACAATGCTATAAAGAAAGCTTATGTCTCAAGTCAAATATAATTAAAACTCAAAAGATAAGGATCAAAACCCTTGGCAGAGTAATTTCAAATAAAAAATTCAAATTCTGCTGAATTTGATTCTTGGCCAAGGCTTTAGTAAACTCATTATGGCAGATGAGGGAGAATTTTTTTTTTGTTCTCTGTTGTCATGGTGAGTTATTTTTATTGTTATCTTAGCAGTTTAATGCCATGTCCTGAGGATAATAAACATTCAGCCAATGTGGGCACTTTCTATTCTATCATGTCTAAGGATTTAGCATGAATTTTCAATGTTATGGATGATGCAAGAAATCTTTATTTTATTCTCACATTTTAATTTTGTATTTAAAACTCAATTGACACGATCAATCCAGTTGCATTCATGTGTTAATCTACTATTCATCATAAACTAATAATCTATATTGTTTAGCCCTTGTACATAATTTATGCAGAAGACTTATTTTTAGGTTAGTGAGTCAGTAGTGGCCCAAAATAAAAGATGCCCATCAATTCCAGAGAGTCACAAGCGTCAGAAAATCTTGAATAAAAGTTAACAAACTTCATTGAAATTCAAGGTGTTGCAAAATCGTTGAGTTGCAATGCAACTAAAATACATATTACCCACTACAAACGTTGCCATAGGAAGTACTATTAATACCAGCAAAATGTGAAAATTAAACTTAAAGAAACAATTGACTTAATTAAATTGAATATGCCAATGGTTGAGCGAATACAGGATTAAATACATTCTGTAAGGGCCACTGATTTAATGTGTCACAACAAAGAGTTAAATTAAGAAATTGATTTCCAAAGCATTGGTAATTATAAACTAATTGGCTGTAATAAATCAATAAAACAGCAGATCCTGAAATAGAAGAAAATTTATGTTGGTGTGTAGTTTTAATTAACTTAAATTGGGCTGTACTAATCAGGACATATTTTGCTCATCCCACCATTTTTCTGTGCATGTCAAGAAATGTTAATACTGCAATCAATTAGGAGTTGAATGAACTTCATAATTCTATGAAGCAACTGGCTACATGGAAAAAGGAGGCACTTCAACCCTTTGCTAATCCATTGAGAAGGTAGGGTTGGTCTGTTTCACAAGTCTATGCACCCATTTTTTACAGACACTCCCAGCCATTCCTGGGTGTCAATATCTCTGAGGATCTGTCCCAGAGCCTCCATGTCAATACCATTCCAAAGAAGCAGCTATACTTCTTAGGAGTTTGAAGAAATTCGGAATGTCACTGAAGACTCTCGAAAAATACCATGGAGAGCATTCTGGCTGGTTGCATCACTGTCTTGTTCATCTTGTTATGAGCCCAAAGGACCCCAAAACCCAGCAGCAATAGATATTCACCACGACAAATGGTTACTTAAACAAAAGTTGTTTTAAATGATCTTTCAACATGAAAACAGATTCAAACTTAACTTATCTCTATTAACTTAACTAACCCAAATTAACCCCCTTCTAATTCTAAGTGAACATCTATGATGTGTGTGTAAATTTAAGAAAAGTTCTTTGATTCACATTTCACTCTCAAGTCTCATTCTTCCAAGTTCACTGGTTGCAGGCAATTCTTATATTGTGCACAGAATTTAACATGTATAAAGGTCACCAGACTTTGATGCTCGAAAGGTAAATGTTTACCTCTCAGGAAGGCTCTTTGGAGGTTTGCAGAGAGAGATTTGTTGCTCCAGGATTTCCACAACTGAGGTACCACCATAAGTCACCTCAATGTCTTGCTGATGAAACTTGCCCCATCAGGGTTCTCCAGACGATAACTTCTTTCTTTCAGGCTATCACAGTTTCGTTCTGTCCCTTATTCCAAGAGAAACATCAGACAGTTAGTACTTTTAGCCATCCGCCGCTCTGGAGCTTTCTATTTCAATTCCAACAAGCTTCCTGCTTGTTTCAGCTGTGTCTGTTCAGTCTCTTTCTCTCTTCATCTTCCAAGTGTCAAAAAGCCTATGTGACTCTCTCTCTTGCAAACCCCTCCCACCTCCACCTTCTCCAGCAAATAATAGGAGTTAGTCTTTTGCTCCCTGTTGCCTTAGGTAAACAAACTTCTCAGGAGTGACCTTTCTGTGCAATTTGCAGAAAGGTCAGAAGCCTTGTAAAAATGTTCAACACAACCTGTCTCCAGTCGATTCATTTGATGACATCATTTCAATTTGCACCTACTTGTGGAATATGCATAGCATTCTCCATAGTTTCTGTAAAATTCACTGAATATGAATTCTTCAGTATTTCAAATAAGATCTGTTTTAAAATGTGTGCATGTATGTAACCTACTCTAATTTTTACCAAAGAGGTTGTTAACTTGGGCTGTGACATCATGCGTACCAATCTTCACTCCATTAGGACACCTACAAGAAAGTAGTCTCTTTCCTCAAAATCCCCCCCCCCACCCAAGCCATGACCTTTTCACTCTGCTACCATTGCTACAGGAGCCTAAAGATGAGCACTTAGTAACACAAGGACAGCTTCTTCCCCACTGTCATCACATTCCTGCGAGTTATTGTAGGGGTTTGGAACAGGGAAAGACACTCAGATAACAATTTGAGTTGATAGATGCTGTATCACCTATTTTCAGAGCTGTAACAGCTTGTTTATTGTTCCATTGAAAAGGTAAAGGTTCCATTATTGTCATGTAATACAACATTTAGAATGTTTCATACATAAAATTCTTTGGCAGACAGAGTCACCACTTTATCCTGCGCCCCTCACAGAAACCTACAGCACCTGGTGTTCCTAGGCAGTTTCCCCTCCAAGTCCTGAGCCTGCTTAGCTTCTGAGATCAGACCATCTCAGGTGAGATCAGACTATCTCAGGTGTATTAAGGCCATTAGGTTTCTGAAATACTGAAACAATTAATGTTTACTAAGAAGGGCATCTGTTTAAACAGAAGAGGCCATCTGCTTGATGACTGATGCTTTTTGTGAAATTGAAACTAAGTGTATTGCTCAAGCAATAATTGAAAATAACAGCATTTTAGAATTCAACCAGATTCATCTAAAAAGTAAGAATTAAAATGACTGGAGGAAGATGGTCACTTTGGCTGCTTCTCTTTGTCAAGAGAGAGCAGTGATGCTGTGGCCATTGTAATGGTCACCTGACTGACCCACATCAGGGGAAAGAAAGCAAGATTATTCTTGCATCAGGATCGAGCACATTTTGATGGTTACTTCATTTGACACTTGCCTGGGTTTTTGAAAGCATTACAGAAGTCAAAAGCTTTATAACTCCTACATAAGAAGGGGGAATTTGTGACGACTCATTCATATGAAAGAACATTTCTCCAAAGCAACTTGACAAGAATTTGTGACTTTTGAGAAATCTAATGCTTGGTGCCTCATCTATTCCATAATTACTTTTGAACATCAATTTAAAGATTCTGAGTTTCAACACAAGATTTCTAAGACTGAACTTTGAATTTAACTTTTCAGAATTGTGCTGTAATGGTTTGGTAATTTCCCCCCCCCCCACCCCCACCCCACATACACCCACATTTGCACAAAGTTGGGGTTAAGTAAGAAATTATATAATTAATCATTCTTAATAAAAAATTTTGTTTTAAGATACCATTGGCTTGGTGAATTTCTATTGCTGCCGGTCTTTGACAAAACACGATCCTTTGGTACCTTCACTCAGCAAATTTATCATAGACAGTTCTAGCACAGAAGTTGGCCATTTATTGCAACAGTGCTGCAAGCCCTGCTTATACTTCAAGACTTTGCCTGGCTAACCAAAATAGTTTCCAAAGTTTCCTCCCTCACCGTCCCCGAAGGAAAAATTGTTCTTCCTTTCCACCAGCTCGGATGGTAATGAATTCTCAACCCTTATCACTCCTTCTGCTATGTTCTCTCTGCTGAATACCTCCCAGCCATACCCATCACCTCACTAACCACTTACCCACCCTTCTAATCTTGGCAGATCCAGAAGAATACCCTTACATATGAAGTCAAATTAAAGAAAACAAAATAATGGAAGTGAAGGGTAAAACCAGAGAGAGAGAAAATATCTAGAATCCTCTACTTTCAAGAAAGTGGATGTACATTTTTTTTTAAACACACACACACACACACACACACACACACACACACACACACACACACACACACACACACACACACACACACACACACACACACACACACACACACACACACATAGCGCGGCGGACGAAGCTCAGCAGGTCAAGTAGCATCCACAGAAGGGCTTGGGTTCGAAATGTTTTCTCTGGATGCAGAGTTTCTCCAGCACTTTTGTTCACTGAACTGGATCCCAGTAACTGCAGATTTTCTTAATACCAACACTAATGCTGCTCCATATTTTTTTTTAAATTGAGACTTTTTTCCAACTCATGAACAAATTAAGAGGGAACAGCTTATTTTTAACTGTGAGGCTAGAGGAGCAATCTGTGGCAAATCACAATATGCTACAAGACTTGTTTGGTTAGAGGATTTAATCCAGTGGTTCTCAACTTTTTTTTTCCACTCAGATACCACTTTAAGTAATCCCTGACTAACCACATGCCTATGGCATTCTACGAGGTATGTGAGTAGGGGAAAAAAGGTTGAGAACCACTGGTTTAATCATTATAAACCAACCATGGTATAATCCTTCATTTCCATTTCTGGTGCTATAATGAATTAAGAATGAATGAGGGGGCACAAAAGGAACAAAGCACTCTTGAGTATATTTCAACATACCTGGGAAATGGTGACATAGTCAGGGATCCATAGAATGGCCAGAGTATGCTAACGTCTTGATCAAGGTTCACTCCTGTGTCCTTTTCCTATAATTTTCCGCAGATATCTGCATTGGAAATATAATTTGCATATTTTTGAATCAGTTTTTAATAATTTCAGGTACAAGGAACACTAAGAAAAAAAATTATAGAAGTGATCATATTTAATAAAATGGCAGGGAGTAAATCATGTTGCAACATACTTCGAAGCCCCTGTTCACCTGCAATTGGTGAGGATGACCAGAACTTTCCAGCAAACTTTCAGGCCCTCCACCAGGTGCACGTGTGTCCCCAAAACTGCTGTCCTTGTACAGTACATCTGGAAATTGTTGGATTTCATTGCCAATTCCAACGATGACCAATCAGAATCAGAGGATAAGAAAAATCACGTCAAGAAGCCTAACTGTAACAGCTTCCACTTCTGGCTGGAGGCCGTGAAAATAAAGTGTAAGCTATGGTCTCCACCTCTCCTACTTTATTTTGCCCAGCATCCTATTGCCTCTTGGCACTCCAGGTCCCTTTAAAGCTCCCCTTTTGATAAAGGGGCCTGAAGTGTTAACTATCCATTCCTCCCCACAGTCGCTCCCTGGCCTACTAAATCCCTCCAACTCCTCTATATCTGCTCAGTGTTCCAGCAGTTCTTGCATTTCTGTTTTTTTTAAATCTAACTGTAAATAGAAAGTTGGATTGCCATTGTACTTAATACTTCGGTTTAATGGAATGGCGTGTTCTAATTCCAGAGAAATGAGGTGTACTCTGTTATCAACAATCTCCCTCACTCTACTTAATCAAATATACTCACCTGCTCCATCCTTCCTGAAGGTGATTCTCATCTCCAGAGCAGGAATCCTACTTTCTTCCCCCCTTTTCCCCAGCCCCTATCCCATTGCACTTCATGATCCCATCAATAAGCCTTCATGGTTTGTGAAAGGGCAGGAACATCACTTATTGAGATTGACTGGTCAGTCAGAAACCATTAGTAGTGGCCAGTCGGAAAATCCGTAGCACAATCTTATCCAAGGGGAAGCAGGTGTGGAACGTGAGGAGGCAAGGAGGGGGATTCAGCAGAAAACCAGAAGTGGCAGGTAAAGGTGGAGTGGCCAGTAACGGGGGAGTTGGTGGACAGAATCAGATGGGGTGTGTTTTTGAACACAGTGCGCTGGCTGGCAAACCAGTTTAGAATACAGGTTGTCTTTTTTTTTATATAGTGACAACGTTCATTTATTTTACTTCACTGCTTAAAATATGAATATTGCATGTAAACTTTGATTGTTGGGACAATACTGATATGTTGCTTCATATCACAGGCAGGATGTGAGTACCCCTCCTGGTTCAGTCAACGATAAATCACAGTGAAAATCTAATTTATTTTTTATAGTACAATATATATCCAATGGAAGGTTAAGAAAAATGAAGGGGCTGGTGTAAAGGACAGGGTTTTGGCTTCTTGGATCATTGGGATCTCTTTTGGGGAAGGCATGACCTCTACAAGAAGGATGGGTTACACCTAAACCCAAAAGGGGTCAATATATTGGCAGCTAGGTTTGGTACAGCCGTCGGGTGCTGTTTAAACTAATTTGGCAGGGGGGTGGAAACCTGTATGATAGGGCAAAGGACAGAAAAGATAAAACAGGAAAAGTTAGGTTGGGCAGCGAAAGTAAAAAATCAGAAAGAGCAAGGAGGGTGAAAAAAGCAAATCTGAAGGCTTTATATCTTAATGCAAGAAGCATTCGGAACAAGGTAGATGAATTAGCTGTAGAAATTGAGATAAACAAATATGATTTGATTGGGATTACAGAAACATGGCTGCAGGGTGGGCAAGCCTGGGCACTTAACATCCCGGGGTCTACGATATTTAGGAAGGGATCGGCAAGAAAGAAAAGGGGGTGGGGTAGTATTGATGATGAGAGAAGGGACCGACACGATTGACAGAAAGGATATCAACTCGGAAGATGTGGAATCGGGGGGGGGGGGTGTGGCAAGATGGCGTAAGGAATAGACGTGCCTTCCAGTCCTCTCCCGACTCTTTGGTGTTGTTTTGTCTTTAAATGCCCGTTAAAATCTTTTCAAGGTTAGATATAGTTAGAGCTGTTAAACTAGTTTCCAATGGTACAATTGTTGAAAAAAGGCAAGACAAAACGACAACAGATCGTTAAGAAATTACATTTTCCGAAGATATCAGAGCCTACTTGTTTACAAGAAGCCAGGACTCAGCGTGGAATGGATCCAGGAGGAGAAGCACAGGAACCAGCAGCGGAGCTCCGTTCTCTGTCGGTAGGGTTCTTTAAAAATGGCGCCCGGCTGCCCTTAGAACAAAGGGCTAGCCAGGTGCGTGTATTTCAGTCAATGCCCGCTATGAGCGCTATCACAGAGCCTTTGACAGCTGAAACAGCTGGGAAGCTGCCAGCTGAAGGCTTGCAGTTAAAGGGACGTCCACTGACTGATGTAGTGGTGGCGCTGCGAAGTGCACCACCTGAAATGAAGATTTCTATAGACCTCGATGTGTCGGAGAAGCTTGGCAGAATATGGCTTGGGGATAACCCTCGCCATCAACCTCCAAATATTACGGGGGAGGTTATGGCGGGGGTTTCTACACGAAGTCACACTGCAAGAAAAGCAGTTAAATTAAGGGAGGGAATACAAGACCTTTTGGCTATTCAGAAACAACTGGACCCTACTGTGTCTGAATCTACTTCAGTGGATAAGTTTCTTAAGAATCTTGAATCTAAGTTAACTGCTATATTGAAAGAATTTGTTAAAGCTTTAGATCAACTTGATACTAAATTTAATACCTTGGTGGATATTAATACTCAACAGATGGCTGATTATGGAGCTTTTAAGCTTAAAACGAGTGAAAGACTTGATTTTTGTGACCAAGGTTTAGTTGAGGTACAAGATCAATTACAAGGTGTCAATAAAACAATTGAAACTTTACAAATTCAGAATAAAAATTTAATGGAAAAGGTTGATTATTTGGAGGAACAATCCAGATGGAATAACATAAAAATTGTTGGTTTACCAGAAGATATGGAAGGATCAGACCCAAGAAAATTCTTTACTGAGTGGATTCCACAAGTATTAGGACAAGATAGGTTCCCGGAAGGCTTAATACTGGAACGTGCACATCGAGCTTTGAGAAGAAAGCCTTCTTTTGGACAAAAGCCACGACCTGTTTTGGTTCGTTGTTTAAATTATTATGTTAGAGAGACAATTTTGCATGTGGCCATAAGAAGTGCACAACAAAGAAGATCTCCTTTGATGGTTCAGAATAATCGTGTTTTTTTTTTATCCGAATTTGAGTCAGGAAATTATGTCTCAACGACGTGAATTTAATTCTGTGAAAGAAGTGTTGTAGAAAAAAGGTTATAAAGCAACATTTCGATATCCTGCAGTACTGAAGATTTTTCAAGATGGTTACCAATCAAAATTTTTTGATGATCCTAAGGAAGCTACGGATTTTGCTCAATCGTTACCAATTATGCAGTTTCAGGAAAGACATAGTCCTCCACGGTCTCCAAAGAGAATGGAGATACAAGATGGGAATCGAATTCCAAGGAGAAATGGAAATAATGGTGGTCGAAGTGATAAAGTTGATTAAAAAATACTAAAAAGAATTTTTTTTATCTCTCTTTTTGAGAAAATTTTAAATAATGATGATAGAGGGAGCAGGGTGGGCACTATTTTCCAGAAGTCATCAGCTACGTGTGAGTTATCTCACACCCGATATTGTGTGGGAGTTACCGCAATGAGCGGTTGACCCAGGAGGAGGTAGCAGTGTCCTCCTGCCTGGTTTTTTTTTTCTTATTAATTTTTGGATTGAGGAGTGAAGGTTTTTTTTTATTATTTTTAAATTTTTTTATATTTTTTTTGTAGTTTTAGGAGGGGATAAGGGGAAGAGTGTTTTTTTTTTCTTTATCTCTTTTTTTTCCTTTTTTTGTGTGTTCTTTTAAGTAATGTTTAAATTTAAATTTGTTTTTTTTAATACTTACGGTTTTAATAATTTTATTAAGTGTAAGAAAGTATTTGCTTGTTTAAAAAATTAAAAGTTGATGTGTTTTTTTTTGTAAAATTTATTTAGTAGATAAGGAATATTTGAAATTTAAATCTGAATGGGATGGATAAGCTTTTTTATTTTTTATTTAACTTCAAGGTGAAAGGAGTGGTAATTCTGGTGTAAATTATTTTATTATCTTAGTTACAGAATGAAGGGAATAATGGTGAAAGTTATAAATTGAATTGTACAATTCTTAATAAGGCTTGAATTTTGTTTGTTGTTTATGCTCCATTTGTTGAAGATACATTTTTTGTTGTAGATGTGTTTTTATTATTTGGATATGTGAATTTTAAAGTAATGATTGGGGATATTTAAATGTGGTATTGGGGCTTTTATTGGATAAGTATTCAAGAGAAAAATGGAAAAATGGTGGAAGAGTACTAAAATTGAATTGTATAATGCTTAATGAGGTTTCGATTTTGTTTTAAGATGGTGGTTTATGTGACTAATATGATGATAGATGTGAAGTTAGTTGATATTTGGTGAAGGTTTATTTTTATAGAGAAAGTTTTTTTAAATCTTTTTTTCTCATGCTACAATTCTATTTTAAGAATTGATTATTGTTTAATGTTTTTTTTGTAAGTGGGTTTTTTTTCTCTTACATATATTACTAATCTTATTAATCCTTCACTCTTTATTGTGGGGTGGGAGAAGGAGTGGGGGGTTGGATTAATTTGAGTCGGTTTATTAATGTTGTGTAATAATTATTGGGGGGGTATAGTTTGTTTAGATTACTGATGTTGTATTGTAATTTCATTATTTCATTTTTAAATTTTTTTAATGTAATCTTATATCTTATTCATGTTATAAAATCTTAAATAAAGTTTTTTTAAAAAAAAGGAAGATGCGGAATCTTTTTGGGTAGAAATGAGGAATAGCAAGGGGTGGAAAACATTAGTGGGGGTGGTATATAGGCCTCCAAATAGTAGTGTAGAGGTGAGGGAAGGCATTAAAAGAGAAATTAGAAAAGCGTGCAATAAGGGAACAGCTGTCATCATGGGAGACTTTAATTTGCATATAGATTAGACTAGCCAAATTAGTAAAAATACTGAGGAGGAGGAATTCCTTGAATGTTTACAGGACGGTTATCTAGACCAATATGTCGAGGAACCAACTTGGGAGCAGGCCATTTTAGATTGGGTATTATGCAATGATAAGGGGCTAATCAACAATCTTGTTGTACGAGGCCCTTTGGGTAGGAGCGATCACAATATGATCGAATTCTCACTCGACATGGAGAGTGATGAAATTAAAACCAAGACTAAGGTCCTGAATTTAAATAAAGGGAATGAGACGGGAGTTGAGTAAGATTGATTGGGTGGTGTTTATGGGGGAGTTGACTGTGGATAGACAATGGAAAGCATTCACAGATCTAATGGAGAAATTGCAAAAATCGTTTATACCGGTTTGGCATAAAAATAAACCAAAAAAGGTGACTCAACCGTGGATAACAAGGGAAATTAGAGACAGCATTAGGTCCAAAGAGAGAGCATATCAATTGGCCAAAAAAAGTACCACAACCGAAGACTGAGAGCAGTTCAAGATGCACCAAAGGAGGACAAAGGGATTAATCAAGAGAGCAAAAATAAATTACGAAAGTAAGCTTGCGGCAAATATAAAAACCGACTGCAAAACCTTTTATAAATATGTCAAGAGGAAAAGATTGGTGAAATCCAGAGTAGGTCCTTTGCAGTCGGAATCAAGGGAATATAAAATGGGGAATAAGGAGATGGCAGACCAATTAAATTCTTACTTTAGTTCTGTTTTTACAAGAGAGGATACAAATAACCTCCCAAGGATGTTGGGAAACATAGAGACTAAAGCTTGGGAGGAACTGAAAGAAATCAGTATTTCTAAAGACATGGTCTTGGGGAAATTGATGGGATTGAAGGCAGATAAATCCCAAGGGCCTGATAATCTACATCCTAGGGTACTTAAGGGAGTGGCCATTCAGATAGCAGATGCTTTAAGAATTATTTTCCAGAACTCGATAGACTCAGGATCAGTACCCATGGATTGGAGGGTAGCTAATGTTACCCCACTATTTAAAAAGGGGGTAGAGAAAAAGCGGGGAATTATCGGCTTGTGAGCCTTACATCAGTAGTGGGCAAAAGGATGGAATCCATTATTAAGGATGTAATAGTGGAGCATATGACTGGCAGAGAAGGGATCAGACGGAGTCAACATGGATTTACAAAAGGTAAATCGTGCTTGACAAATCTATTGGAATTCTTTGAGATGGTGACAGGTAAAATAGATGGGGGAGAGCCAGTGGATGTGGTGTACCTGGACTTCCAAAAGGCCTTCAATAAGGTCCCGCATAAATGACTGGCTTCCAAAATCAAGGCTCATGGGATTGGGGGCAAAGTATTGATGTGGATTGAGAACTGGTTGGCAGGTAGAAGACAGAGAGTTGGGATAAATGGCTCGTTTTCTGAGTGGCAGACGGTGACCAGTGGGGTACCACAGGGATCTGTACTGGGACCCCAGCTGTTCACAATTTACATTAATGATCTGGATGAGGGGATTGGATGTAATATCTCCAAATTTGCAGATGACACTAAGCTAGGAGGGGTTGTGTGCACGGAAGAGGGGGTCAGGAAGCTCCAGTGTGATTTGGATAAATTGAGGGACTGGGCAGATACATGGCAAATGCACTACAATGTGGATAAATGTGAGGTTATTCACTTTGGTAATACAAACCGGAGGGCAGATTACTATTTGAATGGCAATAGATTAAGAGATGGGGAAGTGCAGAGAGACCTAGGGGTACTTGTACACCAGTCTCTGAAGGCGAGCATGCAGGTACAGTAGGCGGTTAAAAAGGCAAATGGTATGTTGGCCTTCATATCAAGAGGGTTTGAGTATAGGAACAAGGATACCTTACTGCAGCTGTACAGGGCCTTGGTGAGACCCCACCTGGAGTATTGTGTGCAGTTTTGGTCACCTTATCTAAGGAAGGATGTTCTTGCAATGGAGGGAGTGCAGAGGCGATTCACCAGGCTGATACCTGGATTGGCAGGAATGACTTATGAGGAAAGATTGCGCAAATTGGGATTGTACTCGCTGGAGTTTAGAAGATTGAGAGGGGATCTCATAGAGACATATAAAATTCTGGCAGGACTGGACAGAGTGGATGCAGACGGGATGTTTGCAATGATGGGAAAATCCAGAACCCGAGATGAGGAGGAATTTCTTGACCCAGAGGGTGGTGAATCTGTCAAATTCATTGCCACAGAGGGCAGTAGAGGCAGGTTCATTGAATATATTTAAGAGGGAATTAGATCTATTTCCTCAGTATAAGGGTATTAAAGGTTACGGAGAGAAGGCGGGGACGGGGTACTGAACTTTAAGATCAGCCATGATCTCGTTGAATGGCGGAGCAGGCTCGAAGGGTCAAATGACCTACTTCTGCTCCTATCTTCTATGTTTCTATGTTTACAAGCAAGCCCATTTTCACCAGCAAAGGAAACTTTTTTTTCTTGAACTGTACTTTTATTTTTTCATTTTTCACACTGTGAACCATATCAACCAAAATATGTACAAATGTATCTCATTAAATTTACACAGTGGTCTTTTCTCCCCTCCCTCCCCCACACCCCACTTAATGGTGTGGGTAAAATATTATGAAAATTAAATAGAATGATTCACAATTTTTTTAGAAAATTAAGTTCCTTGAAAAATTTTGTAAAGACCTCTTTACCGTGCCCTTCTGTGGATGCTACATGACCTGCTGAGCTTCGTGTGTGTGTGTCTGTGTGCGTGTGTGTGTGTGTGTGTGTGTGTGTGTGTGTGTGTGTGTGTTCGCATATGTGTATTTCCTTTTATGTTTATGTATTGATGCAAGTGTGTGTGTGTGTGTGTGTGGGTGGTGTGTGTGTGTGTGTGTGTGTGTGTGTGTGTGTGTGTGTGTGTGTGTGTGTGTGTGTGCGCGCGCGTGCGTGCGTGCGTGCATGTTTTTTAAAAATACATTCACTTTCTTGAGTAGGTATAGAAGTTGGGAGGATTTAGGGAAGAGATTGAAGAATTTCTGAAATAATGTTCGAGTGTTGATAAAGCAGTTGGGTCAAATGGTCAGATTTGATTTCAAATAGTTTGTGTAATTTTAGGATCACAATATAAAATAAACTTGAATGGACATTAAAGAATCTTAACGACCAACTAATCCAGCTTCTGGAAGGCAGGAGAGGAATAGCATCTGCAAGCAACAACTCAGAAACAAGTCAGTCAACCCAAATAAATTGTGTTCATGTTCGTACACTGAGTTCATTCCTCTTCCATCTAACTCACTTTAACTTTTTGGTATACTTTCTTTTCCTTATGATCCAATCTATATTGGAAAAAAAATTCTTGAGGTTCTGAGATCCACATTCTAATCACTCTCTGAATTAGAACCTATCTTATTGCATTGCATTCACAACTGTAATGTTTGTATACTTTCAAAACCTGAAGCATTCATTCCAGATGTATTCTATACACACAGTTCTAAAGACCATGATCAGATAAGCTCCATTCATCCTTTAACTAACAGATTCAGATTTCAGATTTATTGTCAGTGGGTAGACAGAATTACACTAAATGGTGGTGCAAGAAATAAACTACACAGTGTAAATATAAACAAATAAAAGAACTATTAACAGATAACAAATGTAAACAACTGATTGTGCAATACAAAGAGGGGAAAGATGCTCAATAAAGTGCACAAGTAAAAGTCTTTAAATTAGTCCCTGATTGAGTTTGTTGTCAAGGAGTCTGATGGTGGAGGGGTAGCAGCTGTTCCTGAACCTGATGGTGTGAGTCTTGTGGAACCTAGATCTCTTTCCTGATGGCAGCAGCAAGAACAGAGAGTGTGCTGGGTGGTGGGGGTCTTTGATGATTGCTGCTGCCCTCTGTCAGCAGTGTTCCCTGTAGATGTACTCAGTAGTGGGGAGGTATTTGCCTGTAATGTCCTGGGCTGTGTCCACTACCTTTTGGAGGGCTTTAGTGTCAGGGGTTCCCATACTAGACTGTGATGCAGCCAGTCAGCACACTTTCCACCCTATATCTGTAGAAATATGCCAGGGTTTCTGGTGTCATACCAAATCTCTGCAAACTCCTGAGAAAGGAGAGGCACTGACATGCTTTCTTCATGATGCCATTAGTGTGTTGGGTCCAGGAAAGATCCTCCGAGATAGTGCCTCCCAAGAACCTAAATATGCTCACCCTCTCCACCTCTGATTTCCCCCAATGATCATTGGATTGTCCACCTCTGGCTTTTCTTTCCTGAAGTCAACCATCAGCTCCTTAGTTTTGGTGTCAGTAAGTGCAAGGTTGTTGTTGATGCACCATTCGGCCAAGTTTTTAATGTCCATCCTGTACGCTGACTCATCTCCTTCCTTTATACAACCCACTACCATGGTATCGTCAGCAAATGTGTAGATGGTGTTACTGTCATACAAAGCTACACAGCCATAGGTTTAAAGTGCAAAGAGCAGGGGGCTAAGAACACAGCCCTGTGGTGCTCTGGTACTGATGGAGATTGTGGGGGAGAAGTTCTTACCAATAGTCTCTTCATGAGCACCACCATAACCATTTCAGTTCAAATGCACCTCTAGATTTAACAGTTCAAGAAGTTAATTATGGCACCCTGTCAGTTCCATTTTATCAACTAGAACTGAAAGAATTGATACTCCTGAGGCAAAAGGCTACATTTGCCTTTAGAGCAAGCAAGGCTAAAATAAGGGCACTATTGTTAGAAGAAAACTAAGTGATGGTGAATCAGTAACCCTTTTTAAGATGCAGTCGGTTTTCTTAACCAGCATTTGTTTTGAGTTCTGTGCTATCTTACAGATGGAAAACACATTTTTTTCCTTTCACTCATTGGGAAGTTATTGATAGCATTGATGATAAAAGTAAGAATGAAATTTTTGAAACTTCCGTGTTATTTTTATGTCACTAAAAAACAATTTTCTAGCCCCACGACCATTCTAAATTTTTACAATGCATTTTAATTACATTGGCAAAGAGGATTTTGCTTCCTGAACACTTTTGTGCGTATTTTATGGATTTTGGGATGAACATTTTCTTAACATGCATCATCTCTTAGATATAACATATGTCTGGGATTTCCAATCATATTTTAAGTCTGCTTCAAACATACAAACAAACAAACATTCCACTTGGTACTTCTTCACTGCTGAACTTGGTGCAGTCAGTGATGAACATGGTGAAAGGTTTCACCAGGACATTGTGACCATGGAAAAACAGTGTCAGGGCAACTGAAATCCATCCATGCTGGCCGACTATTGTTGGACACTGACATGAGGGGCATCAGATGCTGAGTACAATTTAAAATAAGTGGCAAGACATTTTTAGATCAGTTGCATTTCAGTAAAAATAACCAGAATAGGACATATACAGTTAAGGGGAGGGCATTGAGGCATGCAGAGGAGCAAAGGGACCTGGGGGGGGGGGGGGGTTATGGTACAGAGTTCACTGAAGGTGGATTCCCATGTAGACAGGGTGGTTAAGAAGGTATATGGTATGCTGGCCTTCATAATTCATAGTATAGAGTATAGGGGCTGGGAGGTGATGCTGCCGCTGTTTAAGGCATTGGTGAGGCCAGGTTTGGAGTACTGTGCTCAGTTCAGGTCTCCAAATTATAGAAAGGATAGAGATAAGGTGGAAAGGGTGCAGAGAAGGTTTACAAAGATGTTGATAGAGGTATTTAAAATTATGAAAGGAATAGATAGACTAGACATAAACAGATTATTACCTCTGAGGGCAGGGGAGTTTGGAACAAGAGGCCATGAATTAAGGGTAAGGAGGCAATACTTTAGGAGAAATATTAGAGGTGGCTTTTTCACTCAGCGAGTAGTTGCAGAATGGAATGAACTTCCGAATGAGATAGTTGCGTCAGGGTTCCTTCTGTCATTTGAGAAGGTTGGGTGTGTACATGGAGGTGAGGGGGTTGGAGGGTTATTGGTGGTGAGGGGGCGGTTTGAGCTAGTGGAGTTGTTCTATTGAACCGGTGCAGACTCGAAAGGCCAACATGGCCTGTTTCCGTGTGCTCCGGAAATGGTTATATGGTTATATAATGCATCTGTTTTCTTTCTTCTTTGGCTTGGCTTCGCAGACGAAGATTTATGGAGGGGTAAATGTCCACGTCAGCTGTAGGCTCATTTGTGGCTGACAAATCCGATGCGGGACAGGCAGACACGGTTGCAGCGGTTGCAGGGGAAAATTGGTTGGTTGGGGTTGGGTGTTGGGATTTTCCTCCTTTGTCTTTTGTCAGTGAGGTGGGATCTGCGGTCTTCTTCAAAGGAGGTTGCTGCCCGCCGAACTGTGAGGCGCCAAGATGCATGGTTTGAGGCGAGATCAGCCCTCTGGCGGTGGTCAATGTGGCAGGTACCAAGAGATTTCTTTAGGCAGTCC
Source organism: Narcine bancroftii (assembly GCF_036971445.1). NCBI lineage: Eukaryota > Metazoa > Chordata > Chondrichthyes > Torpediniformes > Narcinidae > Narcine > Narcine bancroftii. The sequence continues at coordinate 128,747,238 of NC_091473.1, read as the reverse complement.
TTGTACCTCTTCTTTGGTGCACCTTTGTCACCGTGGCCAGTGGAGAGGTCGCCATATAACACGATCTTGGGGAGGCGATGGTCCTCCATTCTGGAGACGTGACCTACCCAGCGCATTTGGATCTTCAACAGCGTGGATTCGATGCTGTCGGCCTCCGCCATCTCGAGTACTTCGATGTTAGCAATGAAGTCGCTCCAATGAATGTTGAGGATGGAGCAGAGACAACGCTGGTGGAAGCGTTCTAGGAGCCGTAGGTGATGCCAGTAAAGGACCCATGATTCGGAGCCGAACAGGAGTGTGGGTATGGCAACGGCTCTGTATACGCTTATCTTTGTGAGGTTTTTCAGTTGGTTGTTTTTCAGACTCTTTTGTGTAGTCTTCCAAAGGCGCTATTTGCCTTGGCGAGTCTGTTGTCTATCTCGTTGTCGATCCTTGCATCCGATGGAATGGTGCAGCCGAGATAGGTAAACTGGTTGACCGTTTTGAGTTTTGTGTGCCCGATGGAGATGTGGGGGGGCTGGTAGTCCTGGTGGGGACCTGGCTGATAGAGGACCTCAGTTTTCTTCAGGCTGACCTCCAGGCCAAACATTCTGGCAGTTTCCACAAAACAGGACGTCAAGCGCTGAAGAGCTGGCTCTGAATGGGCAACTAAAGCGGCATCATCTGAAAAGAGTAGTACACGGACAAGTTTCTCTTGTGTCTTGGTGTGAGCTTTCAGGCGCCTCAGATTGAAGAGACTGCCATCCGTGCGGTACCAGATGTAAACAGCGTCTTCATTGTTGAAGAAGATTGAAAAGAGGGTTGGTGCGCGAACGCAGCCTTGCTTCACGCCATTATTCATGGAGAAGTGTTCAGAGAGCTCATTGCTGTATCTGACCCGACCTTGTTGGTTTTCGTGCAGTTGGATAACCATGTTGAGGAACTTTGGGGGGCATCCTAGGCGCTCTAGTATTTGCCAAAGCCCTTTCCTGCTCACGGTGTCGAAGGATTTGGTGAGGTCAACAAAGGTGATGTAGAGTCCTTTGTTTTGTTCTCTGCACTTTTCTTGGAGCTGTCTGAGGGCAAAGACCATGTCAGTAGTTCCTCTGTTTGTGTGAAAGCCGCACTGTGATTCTGGGAGAACATTCTCGGCGACACTAGGTATTATTCTATTTAGGAGAATCCTAGCGAAGATTTTGCCTGCAATGGAGAGCAGCGTGATTCCCCTGTAGTTTGAGCAGTCTGATTTCTCACCTTTGTTTTTGTACAGGGTGATGATGATGGCATCACAAAGGTCCTGAGGCAGTTCATGGTTCAGACAGAAGAATGCCATTACAGAACCAACAATAAAGACTTACAGCTAATGAACTTCCAAGCTCTGTTTACTGGAACATGGTCAACATGTTCTGATTTTGATAGACAATTTCAAAAGCTGAACACAAAGATAATTTCAGATTTGCTGTATGCATCAGTATAATTATGAAATTAAACATGCTAAATTCAATAAGAGTTAACTTAATGTTTCTCCAACCTCCTACATGATACAGCAAATCTGAAATTATCTTTGTTCAGCTTTTGAAATTGTCTATCAAAATCAGAACATGTTGACCATGTTCCAGTAAACAGAGCTTGGAAGTTCATTAGCTGTAAGCCTTTATTGTTGGTTCAGTGATGGCATTCTTCTGTCTGAACCATGAAGTTATAACTTGAACTTGATATTTAAACCTAGAATTTAGGCTGGCATTTCATTGCTGTTGGCAATATAGCCTTGTTTCTTTCTCTGCGTTAAATCAATTTTCGTTTTCTGGTAATAAAACTCATAATGCCTGTTAGTGTCACTCTATAAATGTGTCTGGGTACTTCCTGCTACAAGTTATCCTTTTGCCCCTGTGAGAATCTGACTTTGTTGCACTCACTCCTTTCAGAGCAATGCATGGGAACTGTGACCATTCAGGGAGTAACCATTATTGGGCAATTCCTGGAAATTCTGCTCTTCCCACAACTGGGATCCTTAACTTTCACCCGTTCTGCACTTTTCAGAACTCCCCAACCTTGATGATTTTGGTCCAATCCCAACACCACTTACCAACTTGGATAGCAACATCTCTACCCCCCCCCCCCACCACCCCCCATCCGATGCAACTCTCTGTTGTTTCTTCATCTTCCTTCCCCCTCCCCCACAAAAAAATCTGTATATAGTACTTCCTCAATATCATTCGGGCAACAGCGCTTCCACAATACATGATTGCATTAGCACTGCTTCTCTCTGTTGGTGTGCCAACTAATCACAGCCTGCAAGCATTCTCTGACTCAATGTGTTTATATGAACACCAAGGAAACAGCTGCAGGGTGATACAGTGGAGGCCTGCTATTGTGCACTCATTAAAACTCATTGATCCTATTGGCTTTTTTTGGTGATGCTGGATGTTTCCATTTCTAGATGTTGCCTTGGTTGCTAAGTATTATAAATTTTTCGGATGTTTTGTAAAGTGCATTATAAATTCGAGTGCAAGATGCAAAAATGCCACTGAAACTCAGCAGATCATCCATCATCAGGAGTGAAGGGTAACTAACATTTTGGGCCTGCACCCTTTGTCAAGGTATGAGCAAAAAGCAGACAGGCATCTCAATAAAAAGGTGTGGGGAGGAATGGGGGGGGGGGGGGGGAGAGAGAGAGAGGTGGGAGGAAGAGGCAAGGGAGGACCACACACTAACAAGAAAGAGGTCATAGGTGAATATGGAGGAGGAGAAGAAAAGCAGAGAAGTGGCAGAAGGAGGGGGTAGCTCTCTGAAAGGAAAGGTTGGAATAAAGATAGAGGGACTCAAGGGAGGGGTTTAGCAGAAGTTGATTCCAATGCCCTATTGTTGGAGTGGCCAGATGGAATATTACATGTTGTTGCTCCAATTTTCAAGTAGCCTCAGTTGGGCCGTGCATGAGGACATGAATAGAGATGTCAGTGTGGGAATTAAAATGGTTGGCCACTGGTGGGGGGTGGGTCCCTGAGGTTGCAGTGGACAGAACGAAGATGCTCAACAAAACAATTTATCTCCTTTCCTAGAAAGTATGCCTCCTGCCAATTATCATGAGGCTTCAATTTTTTTAATATCATAGAGTTGTCGTAAAAGGGGGCAGTAAAGCGAGGATGGTCATCGACTATAGTCGGACCATTAACTGGAACACTCAGCTGGATGCCCACCCACTGCCCTGCATTGCTGACATGCTCAATGAGGTAGTCCAGTACAGGACTTTCTCCACCATTGACCTGAAGTTGGCCTATCACCAGCTCCCCATCCATGCCTGGGATAAACCCTATACCACCTTTGAGGTAAACGGGTCCTGTCTGGGGTCACAAATGGAGTATCAGTTTCTAGCGGGAGGTGGACTGCATCGTAGACTGGCACAATCTAAGAGTGACCTTCCCATACCTGGACAATGTCATCATCTGTGGCCATGGCCAGCAGGACTACGATGCCAACCTGGAGAGATTTCTCCGGATGGCAGTATTACTAAACCTCACCTATAACAGGGAGAAGTGCATGGTCAGCACTTGCCATCCTGGGATGCAGCATGGAACATGGTGCCATTGGTCCTGACCCTGACGCATGCGTCCCCTGATGGAACTGCCCCTCTCCACATGCTTAAGGCCCTGCGCAGGTGCCTAGGGCTCTTCTCTTGTTATTCCCAATGGGGCCCCCACTTCACAGACAAGGTCCACCGACTAGCCCAAGCCACCACCTTTCCCCTCCCCCACCAAGGTGCAAGTGGCTTTCGCCTGCATCAAACAGGACATCAACCACACCACAATGCATGCCATAGACAAGAACACTACATTCCAGGTGGAGTGTGATGCCTCTGACATTGCCCTTGTTGCCACCAGACCCATGGCCTTTTTCTCCAGGACCCTCCATGGCACAGAGTGTGGGCACTTCACCATCAAAAAGGAAGGCTAGGCAGTCCATCACTGGTGCCACTACCTGACAGGCAGGAGGTTCACCCTTTTCACAGACCAGTGCGCAGTGGCATTCATGTTCAGTACCACCCACAGACGCAAGATCAAAAACAACAAGATCTTGTGCTAGAGAGTTGAACTGGCCACATTCAGCTATGACATCCAGTAGAGGCCAGGGAAGCTCAATGATTCCCCCGATGCCCTGTCCCGGAATTGCGCCATTGTAAGTCTGAACAACTTCAGGCGCTGCACAACACCCTTTGTCACCTGGCATCATGCACCGGTACCACTTCATAAAGTCCCGTAACCTCCCCTTTACCAGCTTACTGTTCTAAGAGGGTCATGTGGTTTTGCAAGCAGAAAGGGTCAAATAGTTTTCTAAGACAGAGATCATTCTACAGTGTTACAGCCAGCAACAGAAGCTGGGACTGGAAAAGGACAAGTTGGCAAGAAGTCCAGACCATGACTGAGTCCTGCACGGTCTGTGTGGAGTACAAACTGGACTTCTTCCGCTCATCATCAGCCCACATGATGAAGGCCACTTGATCCTTCGAGCGACTCAGCATTGACTTCAAGGGACCACTACCTTCCATGAACAAGAATGTCTATTTCCTTTCGGTCATAGACGAATATTTCCGTTTTCCCTTCTCCATCCCTTGCCCTGACACCTCATTGCCTCCATTATCAAAGCATTGGTGCAGATCTTCACCATGCTTGGATACCCAGCATACATTAACAATGTCCAGGGGTCCAGCTTCATGAGTGAGGAGCTGCACTTGGCAGTGCAATGCATTGCATCTAGTTGCACGACTAGCTACTGTGACAGAGTATATAGATATATTTTTGGGAAATAAATTGGGAAAGGCTTGTTAGAGTAGGTTACATACAAACACTTTAAAACAGATCTTTCTTGAAATACTGGAGCTTTGCCAATGCTAGACATATTGGCTCCACAGCTTTTGCAAGAGCTTTGGAGAGTGTCCAAGAGACTTCACTAATGGAATGTTGTTTACAAAAGGTGATGGATGAAAGATCTTGTCGGAGCAGGCTTCTGTCTGGAGTAGAGCTTACTGTTCTAAGAGGGTCATGTGGTTTTGCAAGCAGAAAGAGTCAAACAGTTTTCTAAGACAGAGATCATTCTACAGTGTTACAGCCAGCAACAGAAGCTGGGACTGGAACAGGACAAGCTGGCAAGCTTGTGGAAAGCCCCATTTGGAATATGGCCTGGTCAAAGCCCTTGTGGTTCATGCAAGAGGAGAGGATTGGCTGTTTAATGTTTCACTTGGAATAGGAGAAACAAAAAGGAACTCTATGCTGACCTGAAAGAAAGAGGTTATCATCTAGAGAACCCTGAAGGGGAAAGTTTCGTCAACAAGACACTGAAGTGGCTCATGGAAGTACATCAATTATGAATGTCCTGGAACAACAAATCTCTCTCTGAAAACTGACAAGAACTTTCCTGAGCAGTAACCATTTACCTTTTAAGCACCAAAGCCTGGTGAACTTTATAAATGCAGAGGAGTACTGGTTCCGGAGACATCAACCATGCTGTCAGAGAGATGCTAGTCACCGATTTTCTAGGAAAGGAGAAAAGGTGTTCATGAGGGGTCTGATTGGTAGTCGTGCACAAGTACAACCATATGGTGTGGAGGGCCTCGGGAAGGGCCTCTTGCCAATAGTTGATGGACCATCCTTTCACCTCAGGGCCAGGTGGACCTCCTTCCAGATTACCCCATTCTCACTTCCAATTGACCCATTGCCCCAGGGGTTGTAGTGTTACAAGCCCAGAAGACCCATAAACCCAGCAGCAACAGATATTCACCAAGACAAAGGGTTACTTAAACAAAAGTTGTTTTTAATTATCTTTGAACATGAAAACAGAATCACACTTTAACTTAACTTAACTAACCTAACTTAACCCCCTTCTAATTGTAAGTGCACATATGTGTAATGTGTGTGTAAGTTCAAAGAAGTTATTTGGTTCACAGTCTAATCTCACTTCTCATTCCTCCAAGTTCACTGGTTATAGGCAATTCTTATACTGTGCATAGAATTTAACATTTATGAAGTTCACCAGGCTTTGGTGCTTAAAAGGTAAATGGTTACCGCTCAGGAAGGTTCTTGTCGGTTTTCAGAGAGAGATTTATTGTTCACTGGACATTGTGACAGAGTATTTTGAGATGGCTTGGAGGGAATTGCTGGAGCAGCTTGCAACACACACACACACACACACACACACACACACACACACACACACACACACACACACACACACACACACACACACACACACACACACACACACACACACACACACACACACACACACACACTATGAAGCACAGAATCTTTGCAGGACTTTTGCTGAGTGCTTTTTGCAAGAGGCAACAAAGTATCAACATCGAGCTTGCCTGAGAATGATCTTTGCAAGCAGCGGGAGAACAGTTTGGCTCTCAGAGTGGATGGTGTGAGAGAGAAGACAGAAATCAGTTCTAGAAGGACAAAGGTGGCAAACCTTTGGAAGACAGTCTGGTCAAAGGAGAAAGCTGGCTGTCTGAAAGGTGATCTGAAAGGAGCAGGATCATCTGGAGAACCCTGAAGGGTGCAAGTTTCGTCAGCAAGACTGATTGAGAAGGAATCAGTTGCGGATGTCCTGGAAGAGGAATCTCTCTCTGAAAACCAGAAAGAACCCTCCTGAGTGGTAATCATTTGCCTGTTCAGCTCCAAAGACTGGTGAACTTTGTTAATGCCAACTTCTGTGCATAGTACAAGAACTGCCTGCACCCAGTGAGTTTGGACTGTGATTGGAAGAACTTTTCTAATCTTAAATATACATTACACATTCCTGTGCTTAGTATTAGAGGGGGGATTAAGTAATAAGTTAAAGTTTAATTCTGTTAAAAACCCTGTGTTGTAGTACATATCTATTGCCGCTGGTTTTTGGAGTCTTCTGGACTCCATAACAACATCCAAAACTGATGTACTTCCATCAGTCACTCCAGTGTCTTGCTGATGAAACTTGCCCCTTCAGGGTTCTCCAGATAATAACCTCTTTCATTCAGGTCACCACAGAGTTCCTTTTAGTTTTTCTTATTCCAAGTGAATCATTAAACAGCCAGTCCTCTCCTCTTGGAGAAACCACCAGGGCTTTGACCACGTCGACTTCCAAATGGGTTTGCCAGCTTCTCCTGTTCCAGTCCCAGCTACTTCTGCTGGCTGTAACACTATACAAGTGATCTCTGTCTGTCCGTCTGTCTGTCTGTCTCTATCTATCTCTCTCTCTCTATCCCCCTGAGAGAAAGCCTCTTTGACTCACTCTGCTTGCAAACTCACTTGATCCTCTTACAACAGCAAGCTCTCCTCCAGACAATATGCAGCTCCAACAAGCTCTTTCATCTGTTGCCTTTTGTAAACAACAATCCATTAGTGAAGTCTCTTGAGCACTCTTCAAAGCTCTTGCAAAAGCTATGTAGCCAATATGGGCCAGTATTTCAAATAAGATCTGTTTTCAAATATTTGTTTGTGACCTACTCTAACAAACCTTTTCCAGTTTATCTCCCCAAAACATATCTTAATATTCTATATACTCTGTTACAAGTGCTACAGCGATCTCATCTTTACTGTAGACTCCAGCATAGTCCTGTCACTGATATTTGGCTAAACAATCTGTCGTTTCCTATTTTCTCTCTTCCTCATTTATTTTTTTAAGTGTGACTTACATTTGTCCCCCTTCAATTTTGCAGAGTCCATAAAATTTTGGAAGATGTCAACACCCATTATTTCAATAATTCCTTCTTTTAGTATTTTGTAATTCAGATGATCAGGGCCTGAGAATTTTTTCAGCCTTTTTTTTAACTAATATGAATTTGTTTTAATTTCTCCTTTTCATTCAACTCTGGAAACCCTAGCATTTCTAGGAAGTAATTAGTGTAATCTTCTAGAACCAAAGAACATAATTGCTCTTCCATTTCTTCATTCTCTGTCAGTAAGTCTTCACATTTCTAAGGGATCTCATTGCTATTTTCCCTTATTCATTCACATAGAAGCATTCAAAATTCACTTTTACAGTTCTTTTAAGTTTCTTTCAAAATCTATTTTTGTTCCCTTAATCAATTGCTTAAGTCCTCTTTTTGCTGGATTCTTAATTGCTTCCTATCTTCAAGTTTGCTGGTTTTCTGATGATCAAAAACTGCAGATGTTGGAATCTGAAATCAAAACAGAAAATGCTTGAAGGCAAAATCAGTAAAGTCAATCAGCATCTGTGGAAAGAGAAAAAGAGTCAGAGTTTAAGGTTGAAACTATTCATTAGCTTAAAATATATGCACGAATTTCAGTCATTTAATTGTACTCATTTACTTGTAATGAGCCAACTGTGCATAATAATTAGGGAGGGAGAGGTGTGTGTGCGCGCGTGTGTGTGCATGGGCGCATCGGCACATGTATCTGTGTTCATGTGTCTGAACACGTGCATCCATGTGTACACACACACACACACACACACACACACACACACACACACACACACACACACACACACACACACACACACACACACACACACACACACACACACACACACACACACACACACACACACTCAATTTTAGTGCCTCAAATCATAGTTTGGATGTTCTGTCTTCGTAATGAATATAGTAAGATAATTTTACTATTGAGAAACGTGGAAGTCAATCTTGACCAAATCTGTGATATTCTAAATTAATTGAGCTGTTTTTTTTCTAAATGGAAATCAAACAGCTGCAACAAATGAAACTCATTAATCACAGAAAATGATCAGATATTACGTAATTATAGTAAATTACAGAACCCACAGGGAGTTGTTCATAATTGAAAATTTTCCCAAGAGTTGAGTTAAATTTTTCTAAGTAGGTGCACAATGCTGATCGAGAAGCACCTAGTTTTCATTTCCAGTCTTATCCAGCTTAACTGTACATGAGGGGATGATGGGAGGAGATTATTATTGGCCTCAAAAGCCCAGCTTAGTGGATAATAGCCAGAATTCCTTGGCTTGATCACTTGCTGATCAGACTGATGTGTGACTATGGGCAAAAACTGGACTGGCTTTGGATGCAACCTCCTTCCTATCAGAACACCTGACAACACTCACTGCCAAAACTTGAAAATGCTTGATAGGTACTAACTCAAAGTGATGGAGGATACCATTTCCTGTGGAACTGTACCTTAACAAGTTGCTCTCTCTTTCCATGGCGAACAGGAGAGATGGAGCAGGGGAGCAATAATGGAGTATTTCATGAAATATATTACAGCTGAAAGCACATGAGGCTCTCAGTTACCCATCCAGATAGCTTACCTGATAGCAAGTTGATAATGATTCGGAACCTTTAAATCAGACCTCAAGAAGAACACAAATGATCTAGTTCTCTTTCTGTCAATAACTCCACTATCTTTCTTATTGCTTGCTCATATTGAACACAAGGGCTATGAGTACTCAGACTTGAGTCAGTCACCATGGAACTTTCATTACTTCATTTTATGTTTGAATCAAATGATCTTTATCTTCACCTATCATCTGGGATGCTATCAACATTACAATCATTCCCTCCCCTTTTGTTAATATAAGACTTCCTTTCTCTAATACTCCCACCACTTCCTCCAGAGTTCAATCAACGTCCCAAACACCTTCTGCTCCAATCTAGCCTTGCAAAAGATATCACTCATCCTTTTCCCAAACTGAAATGGGCCCACATAAATATTAATAATTGTATTATTTTCCCTTTAGATCATTTATTGGATCATGTATCTTCATCTCTCCTTTAGCTCTCTACCTCAACTGATAAATTACCCAACATGTAAAAGGATAGTTACATGGCTTGAAAGTAAGATATGAGGCTACTACTTATGCTACCATCTCAAATACCATTTTGAACTGATTGATTTGTTTCAGTCTCCTCTTTCATTTGCACCTTCAATGTTTAAATATTTTGAACCAAAATGGACACTATGGATATGGAGAGGGAGAGAGAGTGTGTGTGTGTAAGGTTGTAGTTGAGCAATGTCAGTATTGTTTGGTGGAGTAAGGGCTTGAGTGGCCAAGTTCTGATCCTAATTCTTACGGTCTTCCTTGATATCAAGTTTTCCTTGATAAAATAACTTAAGATACTTGAATTGTTTATTGTCACATGCAAGGTGCAGTGGAAACCTGTCTCTAGGCATGTCAACCTCTACAATAGACAATAGACAATAGACAATAGACAATAGACAATAGCAGCTGGAGTAGGCCATTTGGCCCGTCGGGCCAGCACCGCCATTTTAGATCATGGCTGATCATTACCATCAGTACCCCTTTCCAGCCTTATCCCCATAACCCTTAACTCCGTTACCCACAAGAGTCTTATCTAACTCTCTTCTGAACATAGTCAGTGAATCCGCCTCTAATACCCTCTGTGGCAGAGCATTCCACAGATTCACACTTCTCTGGGTAAAAAAATGCTTTCTCATCTCCATCCTAAAGGGCCTACCCTGTATTCTTAAACTATGCCCTCTAGTCCTCGTCTCCCCCATCATTGGGAACAAGTAATCAGACTTCACCTTGTCTATCCCCCTGATGATTTTGTATACCTCAATCATGTCCCCCCTCATCCTTCTAAACTCCAATGGATATAAGTCCAGTTTTTATAGCCTTGCTGCATATGACAACCCTGCCATCCCTGGAACTAACCTTGTAAATCTGCGCTGCACACCCTCTATAGCTAGTATGTCCTTCGTCAAGTTTGGAGACCAGAACTGGACGCAATACTCCAGGTGGGGTCTCACCAGGGCCCTGTATAACTGCAGAAGGGCTTCTCTGTTCCTATACTCAAATCCCCTCTTTATGAAAGCCAACATTCCATTTGCCTTCTTCACAGCTTTCTGAACCTGCATGCTAGCCTTCAGTGACCGGTGAACAAGTACACCCAGATCCATTTGCACTTCCCCACTCCCTAGCTTGTCTCCATTTAAATAATACTCAGCTTTCCTATTACTTCATAGAAGTACTTCATAGAAGTACAAAATGAATAACCTCACATTTGTTCACATTGAAATTCATCTTCCATTTAGCCGCCCACTCCTCCAGCCTGTCCAAGTCCCTCTGCATTTTCCTTACATCCTCCTCACAACCCACACCGCCACCCAGTTTAGTGTCATCTGCAAATTTGCTCATGTTATTTATAATCCCCTCATCCAAATCATTAACATAAATTACAAACAACTGAGGACCCAACACCGATCCCTGAGGCACTCCACTCGTCACATCCTGCCATTCTGAAAAAGACCCATTTACTCCAACCTTTTGTTTCCTATCTCTTAACCAATTTCCTATCCATGTCAGCACCTTACCTCCAATACCATGCTCCCTGATCTTGCCCACTAGACTCCCGTGCGGTACCTTATCAAAGGCCTTCTGGAAGTCCAAATACACCACATCCACTGGCTCTCCCGAGTCCACCCTCTTTGTCACATCCTCAAAAAATTCCAGAAGGTTAGTCAAGCATGACTTACCCTTAAGGAATCCATGCTGACTAGCCCTTATACTATTATTACTGACTAAGTGTTCTGCTACTTCTCCTTTTATGATGGACTCCAATATCTTCCCCACCACTGGAAGTCAGGCTAACCGGTCTATAATTTCCCGTTTTCTCCCTCCCTCCTTTCTTAAGCTACGTGCTGCAGCGGGAAATGTAGTGATAAGAAACAAAAGTGCATGGGTCAGTGTCACATAAAACAAAAGTGCAGAGTATAGTGTTAAGAAGAACCATACAGTTGAACAGTGCAAGGCATCATTTCTTAATAATGGGGGGTGGGGGAGGGGTTCACTCAAGGGTCTAATAACAGTAAGAAACTGTCCTGGAATCTGGAAGTAATGTTTTCAAACTCACATCTTCTGCTTGATGGGAGGGGAGAAAAAAAAGTGTGTCACTAGGCTCGGATGTCCTTTTACAGACTGGCTACTTTGCTGAGACAGAGGGAGGTGAAGATGGAGTCAAAAGAGGGGAGGTTACGTAAGAAGTAGGAACATGAGTAGACAATTCACCTCGTTGAGACTGTTTTGCCATTCAAGAAGATCATGTTAGATCTAATAATAGGCTAATCTCCAGTTACCTGCTTTTCCCTCCATATCTCTTAATTCCACCGCCCCCCCCCATATCTCTTAATTCCCCCAGTTGGTTCACCACGAGGCCATTGACTAAACATAAATATCATTTAAGAACTTTTTGCTTTCAGGCCATTGGGAACCTCAACCAGATGTGGCGTTCAAATGCAGAGATCTCAATGAGAGCCCAATTATTTCATCTACTATTACACATGGTGCAAGTAAAGAAAGAAAATCCTGTATGACTGGACCATTTTAATAACAAAAAATTTAAATGTTCTTTGCAACAAATCATACCCAAGGATCTGAATGAATATGCTCGTAGTTCTGAGAGTATAACGGTATAATTATCTGATAAATGCTGCCCTGAGTCACTCATTACCAAACATATAAATGGACAGAAAAATATCGAAAAAGCAACCTCTTCCAACAAACAATGTGAAAAGCATGGGTTACTCATGACCAATCATCAGCTATCAATCAATAGAACGATACAAATCAAGTAACAGAGTCAAGGTCAATTATTTCTGAATGCCATCATCAATATCACAACAAGTGGTCTTGGCAATTTTTAACAATAAACCAACTCCCCATGTTTAACTTGCCAAACAATCTATCCTTCTGTTCAAAAACTGAAAAACAAAAACAAATTCTTGGGTATTTCCAAGAGAAAATTAATCGGAAGAAAGAACCATTTCAAGTGAGAGGAAATTAATGTAAAAGAAACGCTGATTCAAAGATATTAAGGACAGCACAAGAGTTCCCAGTCTGTAGGACAACAGGTAAAACCTACGAAAATGACTATCACATGCACAGTTAAATCAACAGCAAATGTGTTCAGAAGCAAGATAACTTTGCAGACCCATCTGCAAGCTTTCTTGAAATGCGTCCTTTGCAGGACCCACCTGATGCGATCAAAGGTGCAAATACATACCCCGGTGGTAGAAAAATAATCACACAAATTATCCAAAAGAAAAAAAGGAAGGAAAATGCCAAAATGATCATCTGGCTAGAATCACCCTTTTGGAAGGTAGAGGTACATCTTTGGGAACATCAGAAGACACCAGCATCTCTTTGACAGATCACCAGATATTTGGATGCACAAAATCTGTTGTAAATACTACTAATTTAATTAAACTTAACTTTTACAGCAATCAAGTTATCAATTTTCTGGACACTTACCAATTGCATAACTTCTGTTGTTTTTTTTTTCCCTCTTCATCTGTGAGGTGAGCCTGTTATTTTTTTAATGGGCTTTTTAAAAAGCCAATTATAGGCTATAAGAGATCTTTCATTGCTGAGGATTCATTGATTCTCTCTGGAAGGATGGGCTATTTCAATGATGTCCAGTGCAGATCAAAAGATATTTAATATTCAAAAATTCAAAAGATGTTTGAAGTGTTAGTGCATCCAACTATATCTCGGAGCATTGAGCACTCAAATGTTGAATATTCCATATTGCATTTTGATAAACAAACTCTATCATTTTCACACTCAAACAGATGTTGAGTTTAGATTATATTCAGTAACTTAGTAATAATATATAATTTATTAATAATAACAATTTTGTAACTTCTGCATAAAATAATGCGACATCAATACCATTTGCTTAAAAGAATCTTTGCAATTTTCACAAGTGGACACAAAGGTCAAATACATTGATTAATGCGAGTAATAAATACCAAGGGTTAGAGATTACACTTTGGTTCCACACAAGGCAGCATGTTTAGTGTAGTTGCCAGAATGGCAAGCTTGGTAGTAGTTAGTACAATGCTATTTCAATGCCAGGAACCCAGGTTTGAATCTGGAGCTGTCTGCAAGGAGTTTTATGCTCTCCCCGTGTCTGTGTGGCTTTCTTCTGGGTGCTCGGGTTTCCTCCCACATTCCACAGATGTAAGGGTTCATTGGCCATGTGCGCATTTAGGGGGTGTGTGGGTGTGGGCTGGAAGGGTCGACTGCAGTGCTGCATCTCTAAATTAAATTAAACTTAAAAATGTTACACTAAGCTCACAATAGCTTCATGACTATACATTGGGCTGTTTTGGAAATTCTGAATATCCAAATTGAGTACAAATATAATTTCGGTATTTGAAACTAAAGATGAATTTCCATTCTGAAAGAAGTTAAATTGTAGTATCCTTTGGCTGAGAGTCATAGTCAAAATCTTGCATGTGGAATCTTGGTGTGTATATTTAATAGTAAATGCCTGTATTTTGAATACATTTTGAAATGAGTTAGCATGACATGTTTTTCAACATGTTTTTCTAAACTGCACAATATACTTACAGACAGCTGGCTTCCTTCTGATTGTTGAGTGTCCTGGTTTTAACATTACTAGAACAGCGGTACTTCATTTTATTCTATTAATAGGCAACAACAATGCTTCTTCCAGCTTTCCACCCCTATCCTTCCAAACAATCACTCCATCAAAATAAGGGAATGACGAAGTTACAAGATCAAGCAAAATCCCTAGAAGTAATGCACATTTAAATCTAGTTTGTATCAGAGGTTTTTAAGCATTTTTCCATCCTATTTTTAAGGAATCTTGCTTTATTCTGATTGTGAATTATTATTTACTATTATCTGGCTCTTCGAGATTTTAGTTTTAGGTGATACATTGAAAGATTTATTGAAATCGAAAGGAAATAGTCTTTTAGAAATAAATAATGTTATTAAAAATGAGCAAGCATAAATCATGAAGCATAGTATCATATCAACTGGAATTACAGGACTGCGAAAATAGAAAATGCATTTTCCCATTGAATATCTTATAAAATAAATATTGATTAATTAAACTGGCCAACCAAGATTTTGCTTCCTGAACATTTTTGTGTGCATTTAATGGATTGTGGACTACTGATCACAAATATCATCTTAAAATTATTCTATCACATACTGCTTTTTAGATATAACCTATTTTAATGATTTCCTTTTTCATGGTGAAAGGTTTCCATGATCACAGTGGTATCAGGGTAACTGGGATCCATCAATGCTGGTTGACTATTGTTGAGCACTGATATGAGATGTATCAGAAGGTGAGTATAAATGAAAATCAGTGGCAAAACATTTTTAGGACAGTTGAACTAATGTAATGTGTCAGCATCTTTATGTGATTAAACATGCTAGATTTAATAAAAGTTAATTTGATGTTTCTCCAACTTCCTACGTGATACAGCAAATCTGAAATTGTCTGTGTCTTCAGCTTAAAGTTGTCAATCATTATCCCCAATTTATTTTTCAGGAAGAAAATCTTTTGAAAAAAATTTGATCTCCAGTGTTACATTACTCTGGGCACAACATCAACAGGGCTTTGGGTCGGCACTTAAATAGGTCTCTCCACAAAGAGCTAGTATATTGACTTGATGGGATGAATGGCCTCTTTCCGTGCTATATTGATTCCTTGAAACGTTCCAAATCATTGTTAAAGTGCACGAATGCCGAATGTACTGTAATACTTAATTGCTAAAACTGAAGCTTTATAATTCATTTAAAATACCAAAATATTACATTTTTATCTTGCAGGAAAATATTTTTTTTTAAATAAGTCATTGCACTTTGCATATACATTCACTTCTGAACAGCGCAGGAATAACACAAGCTGTAAGTTGTATTAATATCACTCAATTATGACAAACTGTGAGTGAGGGAATGGATAAAAATCAAGATACAATTCACATAAACAGGTATTGGTTTTACATGTTTCAATATCAGTCAATATATATATATATATTAGATGAATAACTAAATTATCAGCATAGCTGACTTATCTTATTATTAAATTCCATTGCAATTTGTAGCCACTTAAAGGAAAATCACAGAGGAAAAGGAATGAAGAGTACAGATCTCAATGAAGCCTTGGTTCTGTTTTTACAGAAAGCACAGCAGGCTGCCAAAGTCTGCAGGTGCTGGGGTCAAGTGCAATACCCAACTATGTTGGAAAAACTCAGAGGGTCATGCAGCATCCACAGGAAGCTAAGGGGTAACCAACATTTCAGGCCTGAACCCTTCATCGACGTATGAGCAAAAAGCAGGCAGTCATCTGAATAAAAGGATTGGGGATGGGGTGGTGGGGGGGGGGGGGGGGGGTTGGGGGGAAAGAGGAGAGGGACTAGCACAGGCTAACAGTTAAGAGATCATAGGTGGAAGTGGAAGGCTAGAAGAGAAAAAAACTAAGAAGGGATAGAGGGCAGGGTATCTGCTAACTGCTGTTGTTTAAAGAAAAGTCATATAACTTCAATAATGCATTTATTTATGATTTTCTTAAAGCTAGGCATCATGTATCAGTAATATTTAAATCAAGAAATATGAATAGCACTTTACAATGCTGGCATTGCCAAAGAATATGAGGTTTGAATTTTGCAAATCTATCTTTTTTGTGTACCTTATCATTCTACACAATAACTCATGGCTTGCTATTTCATTGGAAGGAAGGCTCATTTAAAATGTGGACTGCTTTGATTGTCCTGCTCGTGTCCTCACTGATTTATATCCTCCAGTTTAACCTTTAAAAGATGACCATCTCAGGAGATATATATTTGCAAACAAAAAAAGTTACAGTAAAAGATCAGACTATTGAAATACAGGAACAGAAGTTGATGAAACCCAAAATGAGCTCCAACATGACATAAATGTAGTAACAATACTTCCCAATAATGATTAATTACATTTCATGGTCACTGTTTTCTTCTGTACGCTTTATTGAATTGTTAAAATTAAAACATTACAAAGTATAAAAAAATCTGTATTTAATCCAATAAATTGGTATACAAGGACGGAATAGCAGAATAAATAATCCACATTCTACTCTTTTCTCTTCCTTGTTGGGTTCTTGGTTCCATTGGTAAGAATGGAACTCTTCTATTTTACTCAGTTGGCCAGCAGGTTAATGGGGACAATGAATGTTGATGGGAGCAAAGGCACCAGAAGAGAGCTCAAACCTCCTTGTACTCCATGTCCATACACTGATATTATCTGGCACAGGCTATCGGCGAGTGGGCAAGATTTAGAACATCTTTCTGGATTGCCTTTTCCCTTCAACCTTCTGAAGATCCACTCCATCGCTACCTCAGTGAAGGCCTGGGTTAAACCTTGAATCAGTGACACATCACATGGTATTACCTACTGGCTGAATGAGAGAGCTTAAGCTTTCATTTGTAATTGTATATTGACTGGCTACAATAGTGCCAAACTGGTATTTAATCTGTTCACAAAGTTGAATATTTTTCAATAAAATTTCTTAAAGTCAAAATGTAATTTCAACCCACAGTTACTTTTGTAATTGTTCCAGATAACATAACAATGTTTATTTTACATTTTATAATACATTATTTATAAAATTCATCTTCCTATAAAATCTGATTCATAATTGCAGTCTTAAATATTTTTTAACATTTGAGACAGGGAGATTTATTATCAAAATGGAAAGCCAAATCAGGCAGTATCTTGCATACTGAATCCTGTAGTTAAGTAAACCCAAATACTGTTGCAAAATTAAAGTCTTGTCTGTTCCAACTTTGAGTTACTTTTTTACATTTACTGTAGTAAAAGCAAGAAAATTTACCGCCGGACAAAATAATGAGAATTTTCTAAATTGCAATGCTTTTCATGCGGTATTGCTTGACAAATATTCTTAATTTCTTACAGCACAATGAATACAAAATAGGCATTTCTTTCAAAAAGATTCCTGCAAATATTTTTTTTAAAAAAAAGCATTAATTGCACCTTAAAGTTTAGAATGGGTGATGTGTTTACATGATTTACCAATAACCAAAAATAATCAGAACATTACTCTGTGCAAGGGAAAGAACAAATACCGAAAATGCTAAATATATACTTTCTGCCCCTCAAAATGGTGCCATGTGCTTGAATTATTACAAATATTCTGTGTACCATTAATATCACTTGAATCTTGAAGGAATAAACAGTTCTGTGTATTTGTCTTATTCAGTGAGAATGCATCGAGGATTTCATCCCAAATGTGACCATTGAACAGTAAATAATTAAAATGCCCAAATGGACAAACTTCAAGCTGACGATCATGTGACTTCTGCAAAGACGTGATTCTGGAAAAAAACAAAATGAAACAAACTCAGGTCTGTTATTAGTGGTCAGAGGAAGACATGTTTGATCGTTATTTACTCAGATGCGAGACAAGTACTGAACAAATAAAGAACAAGTTAACGGAGAATATTTCTATATACATGTAATTTTCCATATCACAGGCAGAGTGGAAAAGCGGTAATACCAACACCCCTGATTCCCACATTGCAATGTTTCGGCATGGAAGTCAAAACTGAGTTATCCATGTGCAGCTTCTGAGCAAAAGATAATGAAATCATTAGGCTCGATGATTATTACGCCAGATGTAAATAACAAATTGGTTAATAAATCCTGAAAGTAAACATTTCAGGTCTGTTGAGCTCTTTTAGTCCATTGGCAATTTCATCTGGCTATTAGACGCTGTAATGATTCATATGATTATGGGGGAGCTGCCATAGATTCCTTGCTGTCCCAGGCCTCTTTAGGTACTTTGCTTTATCATCAGATATGCTCTACATCTCTGTGTGCTGGAAGTCCACAGGCTGCAGGGAGTATGTGCTGAGGGACATATTGAGCCTTGGCATATCCAACGTGAGGGCGCTGAGGAGATGAAGTTTGTATGTCCTTCCATTATTGGGCATTGAAGGGGTGAGACTGAGGGGAAGCCCCTAAAACAATGGGGTGGGGGGGGTGGGTAAACAATGAAAAGGTCCCACAATTATGCTAAATAGGAAATGAATGTAAGAATGTACAGTGATGGAAAATAAGTGATGCATATGGCACTACAGTCTTTGAATGGGTTTCTTTTTCTAAATAATTTATTTTGAATAAAGTTTATTTTTGATTTTAAAAAGCCAGCTATACTCTTACCTAATGCTAAAACCTTTACTTGTGTAGACCAATGATTTCTTGGTTCCCACTTCTACCTTCTATATATAATCTGAGGTTGTGCAAAGATCAAAGTAAAAAATACAGTGCGGGAAAAACTCAGCAGGTCAAACAGTGTACTTTAGATAGCAAATAGGAACATTTTCTTCATACAACAATGGAGGGCTCAAGCCTTCAAGGTCAGTTCTGTATCCTTGCTATATAAAGTACACTATTTGACCTGCTGAGTTTCTCCATCATGGAGTTTTTACTTCAATCATGGTGTCTGTTTTACTATTGATGCACAAAGACCCAGTTGCTCGCATCTTAACAAATCTTGTTCACACATCACACTGGCTCTCACTCAGTCTCATTGGCTTATAGCAATGATAAAATTCCTTTTTGGCCTAACTATTCCTTCCCTCAGTAATCTCTTTCCTCCAGCCAATCACAGGCCCCACTCCGTCACCAATATCTATGCATTTCTACAATCTGATCTCCTGTGAACCCCTAATTTTTATTCCTGTACCACGGGTGCCTTCAACTTGCTCATACAATGTCTTTGATGTAAATATTATCACGAATGCCCTAGGCCTGGCATTAAGAATATACCAAAATGCAATAAATTTACCTGCCTCAGAAACTAGATAGAGCATCAAGTGTGTCATTGCAGGACTTATTTTGCGCTCTCGAGGGGATAATCTGCGATCTGAGTAACAGCTGCTATTTACTAACATTTGACTGAAGAACACTGGCTTCACTTTATGAAAGGCCGAAAAGGGTTTTTTTTTTTAACTATCACTTTTAAGCTTGCATTGAGATATGTAAATAAGTATTTTTACCAAGTTCCACATCTCAGAAAATTACAAATTTTGGTTTTTTTTATATTTTGTGGCAGCGTGATAATTATTAAAGAGAACCAAAACGTGATGTTCTTAAAATAGTGAAGTAAACAGTATCCTCTGTTATTTCTGTGCGAATGGTGCAGCCAAATGATATAACGAGCAGCTGTCCATTTAATAGTCAATATCCAGAAGTTGTCTGGGTTGTGCTACCCCATAACTGGGTTAGTGTAAGTGGCAATTTGCTGTTAGCCTCTCAACTGACAAAACCTAAATGGCCTGAAACCAAAATATTGACCAGCAGATACCAATTAATGGCACTACAGAAACTTGCTTCATTAGTTGTACATGTATCCCAGTGAAAATAAGTTCATAAGCATTAACCTCTCTGGCCAGTGGCAGATTAACTATTAGACTGAGTAGACCGAAGACTAGGGACCCTTTGGCGTCAGCCTACTCAGTAAAGGGTAGCCTGGTCTTGGTTTATCATTTCACACTTACTGAACGGGTGAGAATGTGGAGTGTGGGCCAGGGTGAAAGAGGCCACTTCAGTGACCTCTCAGTCAATCACCCAGCGGCCCCCACCAGAGTGCCATTAATTACTTAATTGCCTCTGGGCACTCTGGGCGAGCTGCTTTAATTCAACCCCCACTCCCTAATCTTCCGCCTTCCCACCACCAAACTATTAAATTTTTAACTTCCAATTCAGTCGAAGAGATGTTAAGAATCTAGTAGTTTGGTGGGAAGGTGGAGGATGGGGGCTGTGCAATGAGGTTGAATCCTGTCCATAATCTCCAGTATGCTGGATAACATTGAAAGAGGGAAGAGTTTAGGACCCTCCCCCCCATGATGAGACAACACGATCTGGGCAGGTGCTCTGATTTAAGTTAATTGACATCAGATCGCAAAGGGTAACTAAGGATTTTATTTATCTCACGAGTAACTGTGATCCACACCACACTGCCTGAAAAAATGGGGTTCTTGGGGAACATTTCAAAGCAAATAGTCTGAATTTGAGTGTCCCAAGGGCATGGTGGCGGGGAGGGGGAGAGACCAGAGGAGGGGGACAACCTTTCTTCATTCCCTGAACTTTACCGCTGTCTCAGCCTACGTTTGCCACAAAGACAGTTAAAGTTATCACCTTTCAATGCAAAATGTAATCACTTTGTCATTTCCCCGAGAGCCTCTCACATCCTGGCGGGGTCCCAAGTTAACATGCTTCATAAAAATAACCTTGTTCTTGCAAGTCTCCCAACCTAACAGAAATATATCTGTGCATTTTCAGTGTGGTATTTATGATTTAATAAACCTGAATCAATTGACTGAGAAGCTTTCAATCGTGTTGTCAAGGCACAAGCAAAAACAGACCCTGGACAGAGCTTTCCCTTTTAAGTTATGTAATTAGAAGAAAGGCAAGGCGAAGGAACTGTGCAGAAATAGAAATAATAGATTATATAAAAGTAAATTGTATCTTAGAAATTTGCCGATGTCTGATTTTTACCCAACTGTTTTTCAACTGCAGTTACTTCTCAAATCTCAAGCTAGAAGGCTCAGAGGATAAAATGCCAACACGGCCAAACTGGTTACATGGGCGATGAGGTCCCTGCCAATGCTGGCACCAAAGCATTGGCAAGCACTGGCCTAACCCCTCCCCTACTCATGTACCCGTCTCCACTGGGCTATTGCCACCTGGTCCATCAATTTGATCCTGCTATTGCTGAGCACAGCGTACACACATACACCCCGACTAGGTACCCGGGGGATAAATTTAGAATATATGAGGGGAGGGCATCGCCTGGGGGCAAAGTCAAGTTAAGGTCAAAGCTCAGCCTCGGGGGTCGGGTGGTAGTTAATCCGCCACTGTCTCTGGCACTGAGAATGAACAATTATGAACATCAGTTCACCTTCCTTCAAGTGTTAATTGCTTCTGGAGAATTTAAACCAGTTTTTTTAAATTGCTTTAGTTTCCTTTATGTTTTTCTTAGTTTTTAATCAGAACCATGCTCTTTTGCACTCATTCTCTCTTATACATGTGCACACCTCTGTACATATTTGATTTCGATCTGAATTTATCCACTCTGCTCTTGTTCTTGGTCTTCCTTTTTAAATTTCAAAATCCTTCAACCTGCTTTGACAACAGATATCTAGCCAGTTGACCTATTTTGTCACACTATTTCCTCACACCCCATCGCTTTAATTATTCAACTTCTTACACAAAAAAAAATTTAAAAAGTTATTTTGCATGGAAAACATGACTTTGGTATTTGATTGTGATGAATGCCCAACACCAATGGGATTGCAATGTTACTCTCCTGTCAGTCATGCTGTTGAACACAACATGGCACACACAAAGAGTGCAATTGCAAGAGGTCCTATCCCTTGATTAACCACATAATATCAATTGAAGTCATATTAAGGGTGCTGAGGGTACTGAGGGCTTCCTAATCATTTCAAAGGTTCAGATCTGGAGCTCAGCCCTGCTGATAGCTTGGACTGGACTCTAGGGCTGCGAGGGCTGCTGCAGTGCTGGAGATGAATCCACAGACATGGGGAGACTATGAAGGGACTCTCTTTGGCTTCTCTTTCTCTGACATTGGCAATTTCACCCATGGCAAATCTGTCTTCCTTACGGCAAATTCTATGTAATATTGCACTATTTTTATTACATGACAATAAAGGAATCTTGAATATATAAAGGGAGGATGTTCAATGACACAGATGCTCTGGAAGCCATTGCTTTGGGAAGGTTAACTCAAGCTGCTGTACATCAGGTAAGGGAATGTGGACCTTGATTCTCAGGCACCCCATACTATGGATTGTGGAGAGGAGCCTTCAGCATCCAGAGACCCAGGATTGAAGTGGCAATAGGAAGAGATGGCTAAGCAATATATTGTGCCATGGTTAACAACAGTTAATTGAAAAATTCATAAACCATCGACATTATTAAAATCGTGCACTGGAGATCCATATGCTTTTCTAAACAAACACGGTTATTTTTTTAGATTTGAAACACCAACCAATTTCATTCAATTTCAGATTTATTGTCAGAGTACATTCATGACATTACATACAACCCTGAGATTCTTTTCCCTGTTGGTAAGGCAGAATGACCACTTATGGGTCTTGCAAAAAAAAACCATACACAATGTATATAAGTAAACAAGTAAAGAACTAAACAACTGACTGTGCAATACAGAGATGGGAAAAAAAACACAATAAAGTGCCCAAGTAAGAGTCCTTAAATGAGTCCCTGATTGAGTTTGTAGTTGAGGATTCTGATGGTGGAGGGTGGCAGCTATTCATGAACCTCATGGTGCGAGTCTTATGGCACGTGTACCTCTTTCCTGATGGTAGCAGTGAGAACAGAGCTTGCAATGGGTGGTGTGGATCCTTGATGATTGTTGCTGCTCTCCGACCGCAGCGTTTCCTGTAGATGTTCTTGATGTTGGGGAGGGTGGAGGGTTAACTAACAAATCCATTGTTCTAGATGTATTAAACTTTTTAAACAATTGTAATTTTTAACTTTATGTCAGCCACCAAAATAGAAATACACAAACAAATTCCAAAGCACTTCACCCCACAGTGCTCATTGTTCTCAGATAAAAAAGATTGTACAAATAAAAACCAAAGCTGCCTTGTTCATCTCACCTGAACTCACAGAGTTCTTGATACAAAATAAGACTGGAAGACAAAGATGCAGAAGGTTATGTTTTCAGAAACAATGCTTATTTTTGAGACCAGCACAGTTAGTAGAGTGGTTAGTACATCGCTATTACAGCACCAGCGACCTGGGTTCAAATCTGGTGTTTATCTGTAAGGAGTTTATATGTTCTCCCCATGTCTGCGTGGGTTTCCTCCGAGTGCTCCAGTTTCCTCCCACCCTTCAAAACATACCAGGTTAGTAGGTTAATTGTTCAAGTGCGTGTTTTTGGCAGAAAAACACGAGTCCAGCTGGTATTCAAGCTGAAATTTTACAAAAAAAAAATAATTGAAGAAATAATTATTGCTTACTTATGGCTTGAAGAAAAACTTTTTTAAAAACATCTCACATTTGTCCAGGAAGTGATACAGCCCCAACACTCAGCCTAACCTTTAGATTTTTTTCTGAAGCATGGCACCCAGAACCTGGCACCAAGCACCATTTGTGAATTTCATAATGATTCATCCCGATTTTCCTGCTCTTGTATTTTCTGCTTCTTTCTATAAGTGCCAGGATGCTTTGTGAACATTGCAGCACAATACAGGCCCTTCAGCTCACAATGTTATGCCATCTTGTATAATCTTATTCGACAACAATCTAACCCGTCTCTACATTACACCAATATCCCTCTTTTTTTCTTGCATCCATGTGCCTATTTAAGCATCTTTTAAATATCCCCATTCTACCAGCCTTCACCACTATCCATGGCAATGATTCCAGACACTCACCACCCTCTTTGTGAAAAAAAACTTGCCTTTGACATCTCCCCTAAACTTTCCACCTCTTATTTTTATTTTAATTTTGGTTAGTCCAGAGTAGTTAGGGTAGCATGGAGAGGTTCAAGAGTTTGATTGGCCATAAAATAAAGTTCTGCAACATGAAAACAGGCCTTTCAGCCCAACTAGTCCATGTCAGCCAAAATACCCACCTGTTTGTTTTCTCTCACATGCCTCCAAATCTTTATTATTAATTCACAGATCCAAATATATTTTAAACCATATCTAGATTGTTGAGGAAAAGCTTCCTGTTCAACAAATCATCTTGAACTTTATAATGCAAAAAAATATTTATCAGGTTCAGATGTAGGTTGAAGTCTTACTTCATTCTTTTATTACCTCTTAATCCCCACCTTTAAATTCCTGAATTATACTTCATCTAATTTTAAAACTACTATTCGGTGGCTTAACTCCCCTTTTGCATTTACTGCTCTTCCATTGAGACCTTGTCAATCTAGATCTGTTCAACTGTACCTGGTGCACCAATCATCACCCTCCACGTCCTCACATCGCTCAGTCCATTCAGACATTCCCCACTCACTCTGCTTCACCCAGCAACCCAGTACTGTTGCACATTCCTGGGTGAATTGTCCCATTCCTGTGCTGGTTCACCCTACGCATTCTGCCGGAGCAGCAAGCCGCTGTATTCCTTTCAGGTCCGCATGTTTTCCATCCTGTCTTCATTCATTCACGTCCGCTGGAGCAGCAGGTTCCAGTATTCCTTTCAGGTCCGTTTGTGCTCTACACTGCTGCATTCCCTTTATATCCTTGTCAAGTCATTCTTATTTCATGCTACCTGGTGCGCCGGCTCATCATTCAGCATCTCTTCACATTGTGCTGTTCATTGTCAACTTCATTTCAGGTCCTTTTTTACCTCATTCCATCCACTTGCTTTCAACTCTCGTCACTCTTGAGCTGTGTAATGGTACTCAATGCACCTGCTCATCACGCTGTGCGTCCTTGCTTTGCCCAATCCATTATGATACTTCATTCAGCAGCCGATTACTGTGGTGCATTCCTGGCTGAGTTGTTTTGAAGCTTAGCCCATCCCTGTGCTGGTTAACCCTACATGGTTCGCTGGAGCAGCAAGCTATCTATTAATCTCAGGTCCGCATGTACGCCACACCGTCTTCACTTGTTCACGTCTGCTTCTGTTCCATGCTGTCCTCACTCTTTCACGTCCTATTCATCTCCAAGCTTTTGTATTCCTTTCAGGTCCACTTGTGCCACCACTATATTTCATTTAGATCCATGTCAACCTGTTCCTATAACCATACAACCATATAACAATTACAGTATGGAAACAGGCCATATCTTCCAGTCCGCATCGATTTATGTGAAACTCCAACTAGTCCCACCTACCTACTCTCTGCCCATAACCTTCCAACCCCCTCACATCCATGTACTCATCTAACCTCTTCTTAAATGACAATAGACAATAGGCAATAGACAATAGGAGCTGGAGTAGGCCATTTGGCCCGTCGGGCCAGCACCGCCATTTTAGATCATGGCTGATCATTACCATCAGTACCCCTTTCCAGCCTTATCCCGATAACCCTTAACTCTGTTACCCACAAGAGTCTTATCTAACTCTCTTTTGAACATAGTCAGCGAATCCGCCTCTACCACCCTCTGTGGTAGAGCATTCCACAGATTCACACTTCTCTGGGTAAAAAAATGCTTTCTCATCTCCGTCCTAAAGGGCCTACCCTGTATTCTTAAACTATGCCCTCTAGTCCTCGTCTCCCCCATCATTGGGAACAAGTAATCAGACTTCACCTTGTCTATCCCCCTGATGATTTTATATACCTCAATCATGTCCCCCTTCATCCTTCTAAACTCCAATGGATACAAGTCCAGTTTTTCTAGCCTTGCTGCATATGACAACCCTGCCATCCCTGGAACTAACCTTGTAAATCTGCGCTGCACACCCTCTATAGCTAGTATGTCCTTCCTCAAGTTTGGAGACCAGAACTGGACGCAATACTCCAGGTGGGGTCTCACCAGGGCCCTGTAAAACTGCAGAAGGGCTTCTCTGTTCCTATACTCCAATCCCCTCTTTATGAACCTGCATGCTAGCCTTCAGTGACCGGTGAACAAGTACACCCAGATCCATTTGCACTTCCCCACTCCCTAGCTTGTCTCCATTTAAATAATACTCAGCTTTCCTATTACTTCCCCCAAAATGAATAACCTCACATTTGTTCACATTGAAATTCATCTTCCATTTAGCCGCCCACTCCTCCAGCCTGTCCAAGTCCCTCTGCATTTTCCTTACATCCTCCTCACTCCCCACACCGCCACCCAGTTTAGTGTCATCTGCAAATTTGCTCATGTTATTTATAATCCCCTCATCCAAATCATTAACATAAATTACAAACAACTGAGGACCCAACGCTGATCCCTGAGGCACTCCACTCGTCACATCCTGCCATTCTGAAAAAGACCCATTTACTCCAACCCTTTGTTTCCTATCTCTTAACCAATTTCCTATCCATGTCAGCACCTTACCTCCAATACCATGCTCCCTGATCTTGCCCACTAGACTCCCGTGCGGTACCTTATCAAAGGCCTTCTGGAAGTCCAAATACACCACATCCACTGGCTCTCCCGAGTCCACCCTCTTTGTCACATCCTCAAAAAATTCCAGAAGGTTAGTCAAGCATGACTTACCCTTAAGGAATCCATGCTGACTAGCCCTTATACTATTATTACTGACTAAGTGTTCTGCTATTTCTCCTTTTGTGATGGACTCCAATATCTTCCCCATCACTGATGTCAGGCTAACCGGTCTATAATTTCCCGTTTCCTCCCTCCCTCCTTTCTTAAAAAGCGGGACCACATCAGCCACTCTCCAATCCTCAGGGACCTCCCCGGAATCTATGGAACTTTGGAAAATGTCGACCAGTGCCTCCACAATTTCCATTGCCACCTCTTTAAGCACCCTAGGATGCAGCCCATCAGGCCCTGGGGATTTATCAGCCCTCAGTCCCAACAATTTACTCATAACCTCCTGCTTCTGGATCCGGATATCCATTAGATCCCCTACCTCCCCAGTAAAGTTCCCCAAGTCTCTTGGTACCACATGACCACTACCCCCTAACTGACTATAACCTATATCCTCCTTGGTGAAGACAGTTGCAAAGTATTTGTTAAATTCCTCTGCCATCTCCTTGTTTCCGGTAATAATTTCACCCTTGCCCATTTTCAAAGGGCCAATTTTAGACCGAACCAATTTCTTCCTCTTCACATACTTAAAAAAGCTTTTGCTATCCTCCGCAATATTATCTGCTAATTTCCTCTCGTACTTCATTTTCCCGTCTCTTATGGCTTTCTTAGTTACCCTCTGATGTTCTTTGAAGGTTTCCCAATCCTCTAATTTCCCACTCCGCTTCGCTATCTTATAATTACTCCCTTTGGACTTGATAATGCACTTGATTTCCTTAGTTAGCCAGGGCTGCCATTTGCATCTCCTAGAGCCTTTCCTCCACTTTGGAATAAATTTGTCCTGAATCCTGTGAAAAATGTCCATAAAAACCTGCCATTTTTCCCCAGTTGTCCTCCCAGCTAGTGTATCTTCCCATTTTATTTTGGATTGACCCTGCTGCAACTACATCTTCCGGAAGGTCAGTCCACTCAGCCACCACTCTCTAAGTGGAGAAGCATCCTCTTATATTACTTCTAAAGTTTTTCTCCCTAACCCTCGACTTATGACCCCTTGTTCCAATCGCTCCAACTCTCAGGGGAAAGAGCCTATTCACATCTACTCTATCTATTCCCTTCATAATTTTAAATACCACTATCAAATCCCTTCTTAACCTTCCACACTCCAATGAATAAAGTCCCAGTCTACTCAATCTTTCTCTGTATTTTAGATACTGCAATCAAGGCAGCAAAAACCTTCTTTGCACCCTCTCTACCTTATTGATATCCTTCCTATAATTTGGAGACCAGAACTGCACACAATTTTCCAAACTTGGCCTCACCAGTGCCTTAAATTGTCTCAACATCACCTCCCAGCTCCTATATTCTATGCTATGATTTATAAAGGCCAGCATACCAAAAACCTTCTTAACCACCCTATCTACATGGGAATCCACCTTCAAGGAATGATGAACCATTATTCCAAGATCCCTCTGTTCCTCTGCATTCCTCAATGCCCTCCCCTTCACTGCATACATCCTATTTTGGTTATTCTTCCCAAATTGAAGCACCTCATACTTACCTACATTAAACTCCATCTGCCACCTTTCAGCCCACCCTTCCAAGCAGTCAAAATCCTTCTGCAGGCCACGAAAACCCTCCTCACTATCCACAACTCCCCCTATTTTAGTATCGTCTGCATATTTACCACCCCATTATCCAATTCTTATTTCTTAGAACACAGAATGTTATAGCACAGTAGAAGCCCTTCAGCCCACAATGGCATGCCATCCTATGAAAACCAGCAATTTAATCTTTCCTTACCTCACACCCACAACCCTCTATTTTTCTTTCATTCAAGGGTCTATCTGAGAGTCTTTTGCACCAGAATCCACCACCCTCCATAGCAATGTATTCCAGACACTCGCCTTCCTGAGTAAAAAAAAACTTACCCCTGACATCTCCCCTAAACTTTCCGCCTCTCACCTTAAACAGATGTCCTCTGTATTTGCTAATGTCACCAAAGGCAAAAAGGTGCCAGCTGCTCACCTTATCTAGGCCCCCTTACATACCTCTATTCAGTCAACTCTCATCTTTCTGTGCTCCAAAGGGAAAAAGCCTGTCAACGAAGCTTCATTTGACATGATCTCCAATCCAGGCAATATCCTGGTATGTATCTGTACCCTCTCCAAAGCAAATACGTCTTTATAATGAGGCAATCAGAAGTGAACACAATACTCCATATGTGGACTAACCAGGGTTTTATAGAGCTGTAACCTTGCCTCATTGCTTTTGAATTCTATCCACCAACTAATAAACGCCAACATGTCATACACCCTCTAAACCACCCTATAAATATGCATGGCAACTGAATGATCTATGAACCTGGACCCCAAGGTCCACACAGTTAAGAATCCTGCCATTAACCACATCCTGAATCTTTAAGTTCAACCTTCCAAACTCCATTACTGCACATTTATCCAGATTGAACTCCATTCCTCCACACAACTCTGCTGACTGTCTCTATCCTGTTGTAACCTACTAGAAACTTCTACCTTATCCTCAACACCGCCAAGCTTTGTACCATCCACAAACTTACTGTCCCATCCATTCACCTCTTCAACCAAGTCATTTATAAAAATCACAAGAAAGAGAATGCCACTAGTCACTGATCTCCAAGCAGAATACATTCCATCGACTACCATCCTCTGTCTTCTGTAGGCAAGCTAATTCCAAATCCAAGCAGCCAAATCGATATGCCTCATGACATTCTGAGTGAGCCTACCATGGGGAAACTTGTCAAATACCTTACTAAAATCATTGTTCACTACATCCTCCACCTTCATCAATTTCCCTTGTAACATCCTTTAAAAACTCGTTTTAGCTCGTGAGGCACGTCCTGGCTCTCACAAAGCTATATTGACTATCCCTGAGAAGATTATTGCTTCTCTCAATGCTAATAAATATTCAAATCTAATTTTTTACCTGCCCTGCTGTGTTCAATGAACAATGCATATATTTTAAGATACATCACATCTTGTACTGATTTAAAATTAGGTCAACTAATTTCTATTGCTCTATCTCAAAATATAACTCTGTGGTGGCCCGCAGTGGCAGCGATCGAGCTGGCACTCCAGGCAGCAAATGCAACCAAAGGCCACCAGCCCTCGCAGAAGCAAGCCGGCGGATGAATGGCAAGGGCATCTTAAAGGCCAGCGACACCAAGATGGTGCTGGCCTTGCTGTGAAGCCAACAGACAGGGACAGTGCGTGGGGAAGAAGTGCATTATTATGCAGGAAAGTACTTGCATGCAGGAAACCCACTTCTGTTATTCATGTTGTGATATCAGCCAAGGGGGGACATGGCAAGAACAGTGCAAGTATAAAAGTCGGGCCTGAGCCATAATAAAACTTACAGCTAAACCTGACTACACTACATGTGCATGTGTCTCGTTTCAAGTAGTGTACGGCTACATTTGGTGCCCTGACAGATGAGACAGCATCTAAACCAAGCGATAAGTGAACAGGTAGCATTCAATGTGGTCACTCTCAAGCTGCCGATCTTCTGGGTAAATCGACCATGCGTGTGGTTTAACCAGGCTGAGGCACAGTTCCAGATCTGACAGATCACAGCAGAATCTACCTGGTGCTACCACGTGGTGAGCGCCCTGGACCAGGACACAGCAGACCGGGTGGCCAACTTTATCCAGGAGCCCCTATTGAAAGGTGCGTACACTGCCTTCAAAGATTTGTTGATCGAGACCTTCGGGCTTTCATGGTGTGAGAGAGGGACATGTCTGCTCCACCTGGACGGGCTAGGGGACAGGTCCTCATCAGCCCCCATGAATGAGATGCTGGCCCTCCTGGGCAAACACAAGCCCTGCATCATGTTTGAGCAGGCATTTCTGGAGCAACTGCCCGAGGACATCCAACTACTCCTGGCTGATGTGGATTTCAGTGACCTCCCCCCCACCGCGGAAAGTCACAGTACGAGCGGACGTTCTACAGAAGAGAGAGTGCTTGGTGTCCATGGGGCTCGTCACTAAACCCCACAGCCAGACCCATAGAGAGCTACTGAGAGAACAGCAGCGCCACAGAGGAAGTGATCCAGATGACCAGTGGTGTTTCTACCACCAGAGATGGGGTGCTGGAGCCTGCTGATGCAGGCCGCCATGCATATTTCAGGGAAATGCTGGGGCCAGACGTCACTAATGGCCACATCAACTGGCCACCAAGGCAACCTCCGGTGCATTTGGGACCACCAGTCTGGATGACGCTTCCTTGTGGACACAGGAGAAGAGATTGGTGTTCTGCCCCCATTGGGACAGGACACCAGGAACAGGGAGTTGGCCCCATGCTGAAGGCTGCCAACATCAACACGATTGAGACATATGGTACCCATCAAGTCCAACTGCAGTTGGGCGGCAGCCTCTTCTCATTGGTGTTCATGGTGGCTGCAATGGAACAACCGTTCCTCGGGGCAGACTTCCTGCGCACCCACAGCCTGCTAGTGGACCTCAAGGGAAGGCGATTGATCCATGCCAAGACTTTTCAAACCTTCCCCCCAAAGACACTAGGATCCCAGCACTCCACCTGGAGTCCATACAGAGATCGGACAATGAGTAAGTTAGGGTCCTGACTGAGTTCCCTGCGTGCTCACCCACCATTTCACCACAGTGATGCCCTGACATAGCGTACAGCACCACATTCTGGCCCACGGCCTGTCGCTCCATGCAAGGGCAAGATGCCTTCCTCTGGAGAAGCTCCAGCTGGCGAAGGAGGAATTCAGGAAACTGGAGGAGCTCAGTATCGTATGGGAGTCAGATAGCCCACAGGCCTCTCCCCTTCTCATGGTATCCAAAACAACTGAGGGCTGGAGACCATGCGGTGACTACTGCCGGCTCAATGAGGCTGCAACACCGGATTGATACTCCGTGCCGCACATCCGGGACTTTGCGGTTAACCTTCACAGGGCAAGGGATATTCTCCAAGGTGGACCTCGTGCATCCTGACAATATTTCCAAGACCACCATCATCACCCTGTTCGACGTCTTCAAATTATTCCAAATGCCATTCAGGCTAAAGAAGACTGCATAGACCTTCCAGTGACTCTTGGACACAATGGGCCGAGACCTGGACGGCATGCTGGTGGTGCACCTCTGCAACCTCTACACACGACTGAGCGAGTTCAGCCTGCTGATCAACCCAGCCAAATGCCAGTTCAAATCGGAGGCCATCGACTTCCTGGGCCATACGATAACCAGGGAAGGAGCCATACTGCTACCCAGTAAAGTGGAGGCCATCTAGAAGTTCCCCAAACCCACACGAACAAGGAACTACAAGACTTCATGGGGATGATCAATTTCTACCACAGGTTCATCCCCTCAGCTGCCTGGATCATGCAGCCCTTGTTCGCCTGGATGGCAAGCAAGGCAAAAGACATCACCTGGGAAGAAGAGTCGGCAGAAACCTTGGTAAAGGCCAATAAAGCCCAGGTGAGGTGGATGCATCAGCAACAATGATCAGTGATTTTTGCTTTGGCTAAGATCTCAGACCCCTGGTCGGCCCACCAGCTATGACACCTGTCTTGCATCTCGGAGTACACCACAGATGCAAGGACATCTCTGGCAAGGACAACATGGTGGCCAACGCACTGTCCAGGCAAAGTATTCATGCGCTATCAAGGGGAGTGGACTTCGTGGCATTGGCGAGGGCACAGCAGAAAGATGAGGAGATGCCCTAATATAGGACTGCCATATCATGACTGCAGCTCCAGGACATCCCAGTCAGACCCACAGGTAACATCACCCCCCTGTGCGACGTGGCCACCGGTCAGGTCAGACCCATCATCCCAGTGGCTTGGAGAGGGCAGGTTTTCAACTCCATCCATGGACTGGCTCACCCATTCATCAGGACCACAGTTGGGCTGGTGGCTAGCAAATACATGTGGCATGGATTGCAGAACCAAGTAAGCGGGTGAGAGAAGGTGTGCACATAGTGCCAAACAACCAAGGTACAGCAGCACACCAAGACCCCAGTTCAGCACTTTGAGCCAGCAAAATGAAGGTTCAACCTCATCCACGTGGACATAGTAGGACCCTTGCCGGTATCCTAGGGTTTCTGCTATCCATTCATGATGGTCAACGCTTCACCAGTGGCCAGAAGCACTCCCACTGGCAGACAAGTCCACAAACTCGTGCACCAGGGCCTTCATCTTGTCCTGGGTGGCACGGTTCAGTTTACCTTCCCTCATCACATGCGACAGAGGGGCCCAGTTCACCTCCAGTCTGTGGTCTGACTTTGCCAATCTGTGGGGTGCCCAGGTGCATCACATACAGCTTACCACCCACAGGCACCTCAAAACTGTGCTCAACAGACTGGATGCATAGCCACATAATGTGCGGCTGCCTATTTGGTACATTCTCCACCAATTTCTATCCATTCCAGAATCTTCTGGCAAAGAGCTCCAGAAATAAATGTGCTTTTTTGAGGTTTTTGATTGACCCTATCTCTCTTCCTTGAATCCTATCTCAACCTGTGGGTTGCTTTCAGATTCTTTTTTATGTCTGCCACAATCTCTTTTCCATGCTTTTTAGATATGGCTTCTCTTTCTAAGCCTTTGAATTTTCTGGAGTCACCCTGGTTCTCATTTCTGTTTACAATTTAGAATTCATCACAAGTTCTTTTTCTGTTCTATTCTGTTTCATTCTGCATCCCCTTATGAACATCCTGGGGTCTTAGATTTTCATTTCCCTATCCTCCTCCCTCATACTTTTATTGGAGCTGAAATCTCTGCCTTAAAGACCTCCAATTGTTCAATTATAGTTTTGCTTTGATTCCAGACCAGATCTGTTCTCAACCCAGAGACACTGGCCCTTCTTCAGCTGAATATTTTTACCCCAGAGTAATCCAAAAAGTTATGATGTCACGATTAATATTTCCTCTCTGATCCACTGAATCATTTTCCCAAAAGGAAGGCTAGAATCACTGTCTTTCTCATTGAGTCTTTAACATATTGATCAAGAAAGTTTTCGTGAATACATTTTATAAGCTGTTCCCTAATTTTCCTTTCTTCTTATGCTCACCACTCTTTAGATAGTTGGTTCCCATTATGCTATTTGACTTCTGCACATTTCCCTAATTGTCCTATGGACAGGTTCGTCATTATCTTTCTCACGGTCCATAGAACTGGGCCATGAATGCAATTATAAACCTATCATTTCATTGTTTCTTAACTCTAAATGGATGGTCTCAGTCCTTGATTATTCCACAACATCCTCTCTGCAGCAGGGTGCTATTCTCCATTATCAATACCACCATTAACTTTCTTTTCTTCCCTGTTATTCTGGGTGCTTTGTATCCAGGAATATTTGGAATCTAAAGCCTTTAATTTAAATGGCTCACCGATACTGCAACAAGGATGTAGTGATAATGGAATAGTTCCAAAAAATGTTTTAGAAGTAGAGCATTGGCATTAAGTACAGCATGACAAACATTCCCCAGAATAATGTATTTGTTCGAAGAACAAAAGGAAATTTATTCCCATGAAATCCTGTGTTTGCTGAAAACTGTTTTAATGATATTTGAGAAATTGGGTAGAATTCATGGTATAAAAGTCTGCTTCCAATACTTTGTAGTTTAGAATGACAAAAATAATTCCCGATAAGAATTCATTTCTAATCTCTTAAAATGAGTCAGGTTATAACCCACTGACAATTTTTGCTTCCAAATGATATAGGAACTTATATATCTAATAATCTAAATATTTCAGACATAGGTAGTTCTCAACACAGTATTAAAGAGAAATGATGACCATAATAAAAATATTTCAGGTGGCATCGTTAAGTAAAGTAATTAGGAAGGAATTAATGGCAATTCCATTCAAATCTTACAGTCCATTCCATTCAAATTTTGTTCAAAGCAATGCAACCCATTCTTATGAATAAAGTGATAATAACAAAGTTCTGAAGGCTGGAGATCAATAAGGAATTGTCACTCAGCATCAGCCTTATCCTTCCATGAGATCCAGCAATGGAAGTACAAAATGCAGACATTACAACATTGTCTACCTGCAGCTGAAAAAGAAAGTGTGGATCTCCTTGCCAGTGGCATTGAAGCACTGGCACATGATCAGCACAGTATTTGAATGGGAAAATACAAATAGAACAATACAGCACAGTACTGGCCTTTTATGTTGTGCCAACCTATATAAACCTACACCACAACAATCTAATTTTTCTCTACCTCATATCCATATCCCTCTATTTTTTCTTGCATCCATGTGCATATCAAGATCGTAAATGAACCTCCTTCACGTGGGTCAAAGGAGCGAATGGAAATGGATTGGATCCAAACATATTGTGAGTTCATTAATTTCTATAACACAAGTCCAGATGCTTCTTATTGTTTGATGCATTGTTGAAGTAAATGGCAGAGCCCCAGTCCTTGGACGGCAATCTCTTTTGACTAAAGATGCTGCCTGGTTTGTACACAAATAGCAGTGAGCGCCATTAGCCTCACAACCTTTTTGAGATGAAATATGGAGTATTTCTTTCCTTGAACTTGAGTGCGTGCCTGGCAGTAGATATCAACGAAGTTCAACAATCGCTTCAGTGATAATGCGACTCGATCTTTACAGGAGGCACTGGGTTTAATTTCATGAAATTAAATTAGAATTGCATGAGCGTTTCAATGGCTGGGCAATCCACGTTAGCATTCAGGTTAAAAAGTGGTCAGCACCTCTAATTCACCATGAATATAACTAGTTTTAATCATTTTGTCTAATACCATTGGAATATATTAGCAAATAATGCCATTATTATTCAAGAAAGTGAATCTGAAATCTGAATCTGAATATGCACATGTATAAATGAATCTGGCAATATATTTACTTAAAATCTGAAATCGGAATGACAGTTTACAAAAGAGCAGTCAACATGTTTAACTGAAATTTGTAATTTGCATTTTGTAGAAAATGTAAATGTTTATTTTAAGGTAAACTAATTCCTCTGCTCTGTGATCTTATTGTACATCTATAAAAAATATAAATCAACAATCAAAGATTGATCTGTCATTAATAAAACATTTAACAGTAAAAATGAAAAAAAAAGGATACATCAGTTGTTATTGGGGAACATTAGAGGGAGAATCCCTGACATGTTTATAATGCATTCTATTGTGTGCTATTTTAGTGGAGATATTAAGTTGTCTAAAAGAACAATAACCCAGGATCATGTGCTCTCAAAGCACGGGAACATTTATCGCTAGAGTACCTCGACTGTATTTTCATGTCAACTGTCATTTTGCTTTCAGAAAAGGGCCAGTGATGTGGATATGATTTGTTCACAAGCACTTATGGCCTTTTTGTATATTTAATTTTTCAGTCATTTCTGTCGGGGTGCTCATTTCTGAATCCTGTTAGTTTTTGTCCTTTTACAATACAACATTGAAAAGAGGCTCACCTAAATTGCTGCTTCCACGATTCCAAATAAAAAAGTAAAAAAGTTAATGATTCTCTATTTTCTGTTTTTATAGCCCAAGTCAGTGGTCACTTTCTCTCTTCAGTCTCTCCGTGGCGCAGCAGTTGGATTTTTCTGCATGAGCGGAAGATCTAAAATGACAGTTCCTCTTGTTGGAATCGGGGCAGTGAGCCCGTCCATTTTGATAACATAGAAGCTTAGTTCTCCAAATGGCAAAGCTGTGGAGGTGCTCTATGGGAGTGACAATTGCTACCACTAGCACCTGTGAAGTCATCTCTAAAGCAAATCCAGGAACGTGCTTGCATTCGAGTGTCAGCTGTCTAATTCAAATATACTCTCCAGTCGATTCAGCTCCTGCAGTCTGTCAGGGCACTGGAGATAAAGAGAAACCACTGAGCACTGTAAGATACCACATGAATTGACAGCTGCCAGTGCACCTGTTTGTTAGGTTAATCCATTCTTTTATGTTTATTGTCACACTGACACTCTGCATTGCCGTCTTGAAGTTTCACTTTTACAAATTGTCGTCTTCTGTGATCTCTCACCAATTTGTCTCATGGCAAAAACATAATTCATGATCTTTCCCCTTCTCCTGCCTCCAACAAGATTCAGAGGCAAGATATCTTGCCTGAACATTTCTGTGATTTCTACCTAGCCAATGGGTAGTGCCGCTGGGTCCCAGTGACCCAGGTTTGATCGCGTGCTGCCTCCCTGTGACTGTACGGATTTCTCCTGGTGCTCCAGTTTCTTTGCACATATAACCATATACAGCACAGAACAGGCCAGTTTGGCCCTACTAGTCCATGCCGGAACAAATCCCCACCCTCCTAGTCTCTCTGACCAGCACCCGGTCCATACCCCTCCAGTCCTCTCCTCTCCATGTAATTATCCAGTCTTTCCTTAAATGTAATAACGCTCCTGCTTCAACCATCTCTGCCGGAAGCTTATTCCACATCCCAACCACCCTTTGCGTGAAGAAATTTCCCCTCATGTTCCCCTTATAATTTTCCCCCTGCAATCTCAAACCATGGCCTCTGGTTTGAATATCTCCCACTCTTAATTGAAAAAAGCCTATCCACGTTGACTCACTCTGTCCCTTTTAAAATCTTGAACACCTCCATCAAATCCCCCCTCAATCTTCTACGCTCCAGAGAAAAAAGCCCCAGGCTGCTCAACCTTTCTCTGTAACTCAAACCCTGACATCCTGTCAACATTCTCGTGAACCTTCTCTGCACTCTCTCTATTTTGTTTATATCCTTCCTATAATTTGGTGACCAAAACTATACACAGTACTCCAAATTTGGCCTCACCAATGCTTTGTACAATTTCATCATAACATCCCAACTCTTGAATTTAATACTCCGATTTATGAAGGCCAACATTCCAAATGCCTTCTTCACCACTCTATCTACCTGAGTATCAACTTTGAGGGTACTATTTACCATAACTCCTAAATCCCTTTGTTGCTCTGCACTCCTCAATAGCCTACCATTCAATGTATATGACCTATTTAGATTTGCCTTTCCAAAATACAATAGCTGAATTGGTGGGTTAACTGGTTTATCTTACCTCTAGGAAATATGGGTGGCAGGAGAACTAGGGGAAATTTGCTGAAAGAGACACAAGGATTTGGTGAAATAAGAGGAGAATGGAGAACTGATAGGATTGTTCTGAGAGCTGGTGTGGATTCAATGGGCCAAAAGGACTTCTATATTGCTAGAAAGTATGGACAGCACACAAATTTTACTGCTTCCACAAAATAGATAGGTAATCCTACACACATGTTCCCTGTATGAGGCTCCCAGCTTTATGTGGATAAATGAAAGCATCTAAATGATAGTCTGTGATATAGAACTTCTGAGGAATCAATCCGGGCTACAGTAAAGATGTATTTTAAAATGTCTTCTTATCTCAAGGGCATAATCTTTGATGATAAATTGTCACAGTTAATTCTATAGACAAGAATGCAAATAAAAGTACTGATGGAGCTGATATGTCACTGTTATTCAGAGCAGATATACTGCTGACACTACTAAGCAACTGCAGAAAAGTTTGAGATGAAACAAATTTTGCAGTTGTGCCACTGAATAGAGATTTGATTTTGTTAGCAGCCATTGGGAAAGACAAGCCAGAAGAAGAAGGCAAACCAATGGCTCAGTTTGTATCTAATCCACTTGTCTAAACATCCACCATCAGCGGATCTTGTGGACCAGCTGTAGGACGCACTTCCCCAATTACAGTAAGCAGTCATTTCAACAGTGCTCTGGTCTCATCCAACTTGAAAGAATAGGGCTGCAGGTGCCTGGGAACATTATCAATTCCAAGACTCAGTCATATTTCCATCTTCAGATGTATGACCATTCATTCATCCATGGACTCCATATGCTATGGGCACACTTGACTGTGGTGGTTGCCTTTTCAAAAAACTATGTTTATTTATTTTTTAATTTAGACATTCAGTAACAAGGCTTTCTGGAGCAAGGACTGTGCAGTTTAAATACCCTAATTGACCTACAACCCCCATAGGTTTTGAATGGTGGGAGGAAACCAGAGCACCTAGAGGAAACCCCACATAGGGAGAACATACAAACTCCTTGCAGACAACCATGGATTCAAACCTGGGTCACCGGTGCTGTAATAGCATTCAGATTCAGATTTATTGTCAGTGTACACATAAAAACCCTCAGATTCTATTCCTTGTGGGCGTGGCAAAACTACTATATTGATAGAGCAGGGGGGAAAAATTGACTGTGTTGAAAAAGATCAAGGTTGATAAATCTCCGGGACTGGACAAAATATTCCCAAGGCCACTCAGGGAGGCTTGTGGACAGATAGTGGGGCCATTAACAGAGATATTTAGGATGTCACTGGTCACGGGGGTAGTGCCAAAGGATTGGAGGGTGGCGCATGTGGTTCTGCTGTTTAAGAAAGGGTCCAAATGTAAACCTGGGAATTATAGACCCGTAAGTCTGACGTCTGTGGTGGGTAAGTTGATGGAAAGTGTTCTGAGGGATGGTATTTACAAATATTTGGAGGTACAGGGATTGATAGGGAGTAATCAGTATGGTTTTGTCAGGGGTAGATCATGCTTGACAAACCTGATTGAGTTTTTTGAGACGGTTACAAAAAAGGTTGATGAAGGGAAAGCTGTGGATATTGTCTATTTAGACTTTAGTAAAGCTTTTGACAAAGTTCCCCACAGGAGGTTAGGAAAAAATGTGGAGGCATTAGGTATAAATAAGGAGGTAGTGAAATGGATTCAGCAATGGTTGGATGGGAGGTGTCAGAGAGTAGTGGTAGGAAATTGTTTGTCCAATTGGAGGCCGGAGACTAGTGGAGTTCCTCAGGGTTCGGTCCTGGGTCCACTATTGTTTGTTATATATATTAACGATCTGGAAGTAGGGGTGGAGAATTGGATAAGCAAGTTTGCGGATGATACAAAGATTGGTGGTGTTGTGGACAGTGAGGAAGATTACTGTAGATTAAAAGGTGATTTAGGAAGGCTGGAGGTGTGGGCTGAGAAATGGCTGATGGAATTTAATACAGATAAGTGTGAGGTGTTACATTTTTGAAAGGCAAATCTAAATTGGTCATATGCATTAAATGGTAGGCTATTGAGATGTGCAGAGCAACAAAGGGATTTAGGAGTTGTGGTAAATTGTACCCTCAAGGCTGATACTCAGGTAGATGGTGTGGTGAAGAAGGCATTTGGAATGTTGGCCTTCATAAATCGGAGTATTGAATTCAAGAGTAGGGAGGTTATGATGAAATTGTACAAGGCATTGGTAAGGCCAAATTTGGAGTACTGTGTACAGTTTTGGTCACCAAATTATAGGAAAGATATAAACAAAATAGAGAGAGTGCAGAGAAGGTTCACGAGAATGTTGACAGGATTTCAAGGTTTAAGTTGCAGTGAAAGGTTGTGCAGCCTGGGGCTTTTTTCTCTGGAGCGTAGAAGATTGAGGGGGGACTTGATAGAGGTGTTTAAGATTTTAAAAGGGACAGACAGAGTAAATGTGGATAGGCTTTTTCAATTTAGAGTGGGGGAGATTCAAACTAGAGGGCATAGTTTAAGATTGAAGGGGGAAAATTATAAGGGGAACATGAGGGGAAATTTCTTTATGCAAAGGGTGGTAGGGACGTGGAATGAGCTTCCAGCAGATGTGGTTGAGGCGGGATCATTGGTTACATTTAAGGAAAGACTGGATCGTTACATGGAGAGGAGGGGACTAGAGGGGTATGGACCGGGTGCTGGTCAGTGGGACTAGGAGGGTGGGGATTTGTTATGGCATGGACTAGTAGGGCTGAACTGGCCTGTTCTGTGCTGTAAGTGGTTATATGGTTATATGGACTCAATATACACACATAAACAAAGAAAGAAATGTAAACAAACTGACTGTGCAATACAGAGTAAACAAAAATCAATAAAGTGCAAAAGTAACAGTCCTTAAATAAGTCCCTGACTGAGTTTGTTGTTGATGGTGGAGGGGTAGCAGCTGTTCCTGAACCTGCTGGTGTGAGCCTTGTGGCACCTGTACCATTTGCCTGATGGTAGCAGGGACAACAGTGTGTGTGCTGGCTGGTGTGGATCCTTGATGATTCCTGTTGCTTTCTGATGGCAGCATTCCCTGAAGACCAGTGGTTCTTAACCTTTCTCTTTCCTCTCACATTCCACTTTAAGTAATCTCTATGCCATAAGTGCTCTGTGATTAGTTAGGGATTGCTTATGGTGGTCTGTGAGTGGGAGGGAAGGTTGAGAATCACTGCTCTAGACTGAACTGTTACTGAATTGTTGCTTGAGAAAAATTGTAATTGGTCCATTTCCTTTGGAGTTATGAAACCATGCACATAACAAGTCAATTAGGTATAATTAAAACAGTGGTTTCCAAACTTTTTCTTTCCATCCACATGCCACCTTAAGCAATCCCTTACTCATCACAGAGCACTTGTGGCATAGGGAATATGAGTGAAAAGAAAGAAGGTTGAGAACCATTGCTGTAGATTTTCTTGATGGTGAAGATGTCCTTGGCTGTGTTTGCTACCTTTTGCAGGGCTTTTCCCTTGGGGGCATTGGTGTCCCCAAACAAGTCTGAGATGCAGCCGGTCAGCACACTTTCCACCATACATCTGTAGAAATATGCCATGGTTTCCAATGTCATGCCAAACCTTCTGAAGATGTAGAGGTACTGATATACTTTCTTCACAATGCCCGAGACCGTGACTCCCAAGAACTTAAATCTGCTTACCTTCTCCACCTCTGATCCCCTAAACACTATGGTCACCGTTAAATGACAATTTAACTATGCTGCCTTTTGGCAGAGCACCACCAATTTCTGAAAGCTAACAAGGCATGGACAATAAGTGCCCATGTTACAAGTTAATTTAAAATAAGAGATCTCTGCAGAACCTTTTTTTGCTCAGAACCTGACTGATCATCCATTGATATTCCATGCATATTTGACCTAAATTCAGTTCCCGAGATGTGATTCAGGGACTTCATATGTATTTCTTGCAGGCACATGACATCAAATTGCATTCAGTCCTCACTGATGATGGCCATGTAACATTGTACTGGACTTGCAAAGCCTTTGGGTCTTTGCAAACAAAATTGTGTAGAGCCAGCAAACTAGGAGCAGAATCTAATTTTAACCCTACTTCCCTGGTGCCAGTGCTAGTAAAGTTGTGGGTAGTTGGTGGTGGGCAGGAGTGAAGAAGGGATAGGTGTACAGTGGAGCCCATTGACTCAAAACAGAACTGCCTTAAATTTAATCCTCTGCTTCATTCGTATATCATAGATAGTGGCTTAGCTCTTAAAATAATAGATGATGATCAATTCTCGTAACAATTAACCAAAGTGTGTTGATTCTATTCGCATTGCACCTCTGAGGGATGTACTGAGCCGATATCCTGGATCCACAGTATTTATTTATCTTCATCTACAGAGCAACTCTCATCCCTTACCAGAACCCTTTGCCAAAATAATGCAGCCATTCCATCCCAAAACCCAAATGAGATTTTGTCAGGGACATCTACTGATATCATTGATGCCATTGGGGTAAATATGCTGGGAATCTCAGCTTCTTCAGTAA
Source organism: Narcine bancroftii (assembly GCF_036971445.1). NCBI lineage: Eukaryota > Metazoa > Chordata > Chondrichthyes > Torpediniformes > Narcinidae > Narcine > Narcine bancroftii. The sequence continues at coordinate 128,704,765 of NC_091473.1, read as the reverse complement.
TAACACACATACCACATCTAAAGCACAGATTTTCCTGCTCGCGAGGGAATCTAGAATAAAGGTTAAAGCAGCACCTATTTCTGCTTCAAGTTTATTGCCACATTTCCTGGATGTTCTCTTTGCGTGAAATCCAGCCAGTCAACCCATCTAGAGACCAACAATTAAAAGCAGAACAGAATGCAGAATTACAGGGAGAAGTCAGTTATAACAGAACAAAAGCAACATTATTTCATCCATATGGGAATGAGATGAGGAGGAATCTTTTAGATGATTGTGAATATTTAGAACTCTACCTCAGACATCCATGAATGTTGAATCATTAAGTATATTACAACTAAAGTTGATAAGTTTTTGGGCTTCAAGAATCAAGGGTAATACTGAACAGATGGACAAGTGAAGCTGAGGCCAATGGTCAAGTCAGCCATGATTTATTAATCAGCAGAATAGATATCAGAAGGAAATTATGTCACCCTGCTCCTACTTCTCATGTTCTTGTGTCAATCTGACTTTCAGTCCCCCATTGATTTTTGACAAGCAGAACACTTAAACCAATTCTTATGGACAAAAAAAAACAGAAAATGTAACAGAAGCAAAATGCATATTAAAAAAAAACATTTTAGTAACTTACCTGTACTAAACTTAATTTTCCTAAAGGACTTTCCATTCGTGAAAGGGAGATGAAAGACATGTCAGTCACACTGCCGATCTGTAGGTTTTCATTTATGGTGTGTCTTCCCTTAAAGTTATGTACCACACATGCCACCTTTCACATGTAAAATAAAAGAAGAAATATAATAGTGCAATATGCAACACTAATTAATTGTAAACAAATTAGATAAACAGAGTAGAGTTAAAGCTTTCCACCATTAACTCTATTAACATGTCAAATGTGAAAAATATACAACTTGTTTTTGATGCAGAAGATAATTTCAATCCTTTGGAGATTTGGGTACTTTATGATAGTGGTTTTCAGCTCACTCGGTCTGGTTTAACTGTGGAACTGTTAACTCAACATGAAAGTCTGAAGTCAGTGGCATAATCGTACAGACAGAAAATGGAGACCAGCTCTGAGTCATTTAGACATGTTTATATAACCATATAACAATTACAGTATGGAAACAGGCCATATTGGCCCTTCTAGTCTGCACAGATTTACGTGAAACTCCAACTAGTTCCACTTACCAACTCCCTGCCCATAACCCTCCAATCCTCTCACCTCCATGTACTCATCTAACCTCTTCTTAAATGACAGAATTGACCCTGCCGTAACTACCTCTTCCGGAAAGTCATTCCACTCAGCCACCACTCTATGAGTAAAGAAGGATCCTCTTATATTACTGGGAATTGGCCTCATTGTTGCTGATTGTTCGATGGAACAGGGGTTTGCAAATGCTTAAAAGACATATTTAGCAATATTTCTCCTCTGTCCTCAAAAGAATGCTTGATTGCTTTGCTGGCCTTGTATTTTTTTTTGTATCTCCAGCTGATTTGATTGACAGGCAAAGGGCTCTTAGGGGTTGTAACAGATCTAGCAGATTGGTTAACAACCTGGTCCAAGTGATCAGCTTTGAGTACAGAAGGTGAAGGGCCTGTAAGGTTTGAGCTTCAGTGGGTTTTCTGTAATGCAAAAATCACCCTCATCAGCTTCCAGTGGAGCCAGGGAAAGGAGTGCTTACCCCAGCTCTCAGCATTTCTTGGGATCGTTGTGAGCCTATGAAAGACTAACCACATTCCAACACCCACCTTCAAGGACTTACCAGGGGGAAACTGTGAGCCCAGGACTGTGCCTACACCTGCCAGCACTTGGCCCAATGCCAGTGCCACCATTTCCATTGTTGTATGTAACATGGAGTATGGGTAATTGCGACATCTTTGGATCCAAATAGTAAAGGCTCTGACAACACTTGCAAGAATAAGTTGACATTTAAAGGAAATAGAAGAATAAATATGCCTAGGGAAAGGAACACCTTGGCCAATCATAAATAGTCTGAATATACCTTATACCTAGGCCCTAAATATAGAAGATAGAACTGTACAGCACAGTACAGGTCCTTCATCCCACAATGTTGTGCTGAGCTATGTAAAAATACTGCTTATCAATCTATCCCTTCCCTCCTTCACACCTTCCAATTTTCTTACATCAATGTGCCTATCTAAGAGTCTTTGAAATATCCCTATTGTATCAGCCACCACAACCACTCCTGGCAATACATTTCAGGCACCCACCACTCCTTTCAAAGCAGTTCAGGCATCCACAACACTCTGTGTAAAAAAAAAAACTTATTTCTGATGTCACCCCGAAACTTTCCTCCACTCACTTTAAACACGATGTCCTCTGGTATCCGCCATTGCTGCCCTGGGGTAAAAAAGGGATGGTTGTTCACCTTATCTAGGCCTTTCATAATCTTATACACTTCTATTAAGTTGCCTTTGTCCTTGGTTGCTCCAAGGAGAAGAGTCCTATCTCACTCAACTTTTCTTCATAAAATGTAAGTAAAATACAAAAGTCTTCAGACACCATGATTGAAGTAAAAACACAATTCTGGAGAAACTCAGCAGGTCAAACAGTGTACTTTAGGTAGAAAAGACCAACATAACCAACATTTTGGGCTTGAGCCCTTCATCAAGCTATACTAAGGTACATCAAAGTATTCCTTGATGAAGGGCTCAAGCCTGAAACATTGGATATATATATCTTTATCTTTGCTACATAAAGTACATGGTTTGTTTGACCTGCTGAAATTTTACAGCATTGTGTTTTTACTTCATAAAACATGTTCTCCAATCTAGGCAGCATCCTGATAAATCTCCCTCTGCATACGCTCTAAAGTTTCCACATCCTTCCTATAATGAAGCAAGTGTATCTGAACACAATACTCCAAGAGTGGTCTAACTAGAGTTTTATAGAGCTGCAGTATTACCTCTTGAACAATCCCGTGACCAATGAAGACCAGCATGCCATATGCCTTCTTAATCTTTTGCACTTTATTGTTTGCTTTTTCTCTCTCAGCATTGCTCAGTCAGTTGCTTACATTTCTTTTATTTGTTTCCCAGCACTGATCCCTGCAGCACACCACTAGTCACAGGCCTCCAGTCTGAGAAACTATTGTCCACGGCCACTTACTGGCTTCTCCCACACAACCAATGTTTTTGAATATTTTAATATGAGATTTCACATCCAAAGTACAGAGAACCTATGGATAGATGTTAAAATTCTCAAAGATACCCAACACTTAAAATCACCAATGCCTGAAGAGGGCGCACAAAATCAGTGAACCGGTGCGGACTCGAAAGGCCAACATGGCCTGTTTCCGCTCCGTAAATGGTTATATGGTTATATACATGTGTACATTGTGTACAGTTTTAGTTTGTTTTTGCACTACCAATAAGTGGTAATTCTGCCTTGACCACAGGAAGAAGAATCTCTGGGTTGTATGTGATGTCATGTATGTACTCTGACAATAAATCTGAAATCTAACCACCTTATCAACATCTGTGCCAAGCTTAAGGGAGCTGTGGACTTGGATCTCTAAAACACTGTTCCTCCACACTGTTAAGATTCCTCCCATTAACCATGTAATCTGCCTTCAAATTTGATTTTCCAAAATTAATCACTTCACACTTTTCCAGATTGAACTCCATCTGCCACTTCTCTGCCCAAATCTGTATTCTGCCTATATCCCATTGTAACCTAAGAAAACCTTTTACATTATCCACACCTCCATCTTTCATATCATCTGCAAAGTTGCTGACTTGCTCCTCCACTTCCTTGTCCAAGGTTAGTTATAAAAACCACAAAGAGCAGCTGTTGCAGAACAGATCCCTTCAGTCACCGATGTCCAAGCAGACATCTACTACCACCTCTGCCTATTGTCCCTCAATATGAATTAAGTCAACTCCTCACAACTCAAGGGACTTATGTTCAATCCTGATCTAGAGAGCTGTTAGTGTGGAGTTTGCAATGTCATCTGATGACTCAAGTACAACCCAGAGAAACATTTTTCCAGTCCTCAGTGCAAAACACACAGACACATATAACCATATAACCATATAACCACTTACAGCACAGAACAGGCCAGTTCAGCCCTACTAGTCCATGCCGTAGCAAATCCCCACCCTCCTAGTCCCACTGACCAGCACCCGGTCCATACCCCTCTAGTCCCCTCCTCTCCATGTAACGATCCAGTCTTTCCTTAAATGTAACCAATGATCCCGCCGCAAGCTCATTCCACATCCCCACCACCTTCTGCGTAAAGAAATTTCCCCTCATGTTCCCCTTATAATTTTCCCCCTTCAATCTTAAACCATGTCCTCTAGTTTGAATCTCCCCCTTTCTTAATTGAAAAAGCCTGTCCACATTTACTCCGTCTGTCCCTTAAACACCTCTATCAAGTCCCCTCTCGATCTTCTACGCTCCAGAGAAAAAAAGCCCCAGTCTGCACAACCTTTCCCTGTAAAAGGCACGACCAGACATAAGCACAAATACAAACAATCCATATGTAGAACAAGTATGTATTCATATATACAAATAAATAAATATGATTTTGTGAATCTGAGAGTCTTGGATGTTTAGTGTGAGTAATTCTTGTGGTCGTTCAGTATTTTCACTGCCCATGGGAAGAAGCTGTCCGCCTGGTAATGTTGGTTCTGATACTCCTGTACCATTTCCCCGAAAGAGCAGCTGAAAAATGTTGAGTGCAAGTTAGAAAGGTCTCACAATGATTTTATACACCCTCTTCAGAGAGCAATTTCTGTAGATCACATTAATAGCACGCTTCCCCTGCTTTTTAAGAATCTAAGCAGTACTCAACTAAATGTAATTTGGTTATTTGACAGATGAGATCAAACTAAGTTTGTGAAATGGGTGAGGATATCATTTAAAAAACCCCGATTGGAGATGAAATACAGAAATGTATTTGAAATATTGATCACACAAAATACTTAAAAGCATATTATCTTTCTTTGGCTTGGCTTCGTGGACAAAGATTTATGGAGGGGGTAAAATGTCCACGTCAGCTGCAGGCTCGTTTGTGGCTGACAAGTCCGATGCGGGACAGGCAGACACGGTTGCAGGGGAAAATTGGTGGGTTGGGGTTGAGTGTTGGGTTTTTCCTCCTTTGCCTTTTGTCAGTGAGGTGGGCTCTGCGGTCTTCTTCAAAGGAGGTTGCTGCCCGCCGAACTGTGAGGCGCCAAGATGCACGATTTGAGGCGAGATCAGCCCACTGGCGGTGGTCAATGGGGCAGGCGCCAAGAGATTTCTTTAGGCAGTCCTTGTACCTCTTCTTTGGTGCACCTCTGTCACGGTGGCCAGTGGAGAGCTCGCCATATAACACGATCTTGGGAAGGCGATGGTCCTCCATTCTGGAGACGTGACCTACCCAGCGCAGTTGGATCTTCAGCAGCGTGGATTCAATGCTGTCGACCTCTGTCATCTCGAGTACTTCGATGTTAGGGGTGTAAGCGCTCCAATGAATGTTGAGGATGGAGCGGAGACAACGCTGGTGGAAGCGTTCTAGGAGCCGTAGGTGGTGCCGGTAGAGGACCCATGATTCGGAGCCGAACAGGAGTGTGGGTATGACAACGGCTCTGTATACGCTTATCTTTGTGAGGTTTTTCAGTTGGTTGTTTTTCCAGACTCTTTTGTGTAGTCTTCCAAAGGCGCTATTTGCCTTGGCGAGTCTGTTGTCTATCTCGTTGTCGATCCTTGCATCTGATGAAATGGTGCAGCCGAGATAGGTAAACTGGTTGACCGTTTTGAGTTTTGTGTGCCTGATGGAGATGTGGGGGGGCTTGTAGTCATGGTGGGGAGCTGGCTGATGGAAGAAAGTAACTGACTTGATTCATATCTTTTTTTTTCCTACAATAGCATAACCTCCATTGAAATAAATGGCTCAAGGTTTTTGTGAACTGGCCCAGGAACCAAAGAATTCCAGGATGTTTGTGATCCACCATTGGACTCCAGCATCTAATGATGCCCATCTACGTGGCATCACTTGGAAACTGCTGGCAGAACATTCCCAGCAAGTTATGTGGGAGTGGTGAATTTAGTGGACTTGCACTGAGAAATCCCAGCAGTTCCACAGGTCTGTTTCCAACAACCTCCAACTGATTAGACTTGAGGATACTGCTTTTCAGTACAATTGATTTGGGGTGCAATCAATAGCCTCTCTTCTCTTCTCTACATGGCAGTCCCTGACTTGCCTGCCCATCTGTGGATCTGAGGTAGTTGATGGTGGTAATGTGGGACACAAAGGGTCTACCACAGGAAAGGCATAAAGTATTGATGAAGCACATGCATTTATGATGTAATGGAGTTGTACAAATCTTCTTTGCAACCACGCTGTACAGGTTCTAGGTTGTTAATGTTATTTCAAATGATCCTTCCCCATTTTGAATAATCATAGATCAATGATTTACATGAACTGGTGGGGAATATTGCTCGATTTCAAGGGGGCTTGGAAACTATTCCTTAAATCATTTCCTCTGATGTGGCTCATCTCAGAACAGTGCTTGTTTCAGGGCTCTGACATTGGACATACAAGACTCCTGGTCTGTTTCTTGGAGCTCAACAAGTTCAATTTAGGGCTGGATTTGCCATGAGACGGAATATTTTCCAGAGGCCTCGTTAGTGGATTTCTCCAAAGCTTTGAAGCATATTGCAACTTGGTAATTGCTACATTCCATCGGCAGAAGCTTTGAAGATATTGCTTAGATGGTCTAGGGTGATGTTGCCATTCTGAAGGTGATGTGAACTTTCCTCATTGATGCGGGTCTTTATTGAAAAACAAAACCTAAGGTACGGGAAGCAGTCCGAAACTTCCAGGGACTTATTGTGGACTGTTATCATGAGTGGGAAATGTTATACAATAGGCAGGGGGCTTGTTGGTTGAGGACTTTTGCACATTAAGTATAAGGAACAATTTCCCATGAATTGGTGAATAGGTCAGCTTGGCCTCCAAACTCAAGGATCTATGTTTCACAACTCAAGAGTGATCTTGGTTCAGCATGGAGATAATCCAAGTGAACATTTTTCCATTTTATCTGCTGATTTTTTTCATTCCAGCAGGAAACTTGTTAGGGGTGAGGGACATCATCACATGGTAAATATTGACTGAAGAGCTGGGGCGATGAAACAGCCTTTGCTTGAGATCAATCTTCACTGTGATTTGAACTGCTCAAGACATATTGGTTAAGATTAGAGCTTATATGCCATGGCTTGTATCACAACCAAATTTCTGTTTACAGCCAAATCTAATGGACTGTTTGAATTACTCATTATTCCATGTACTGTACCAAGATACAGTGAAAAACTTTACTTAAGTACATAAGGTAGTAGAATATTAAAAAATGTGGGTGTAACGTTATAGTAAGAGTGCAAGATTCAGTGTTAGAAGAAAAAAATCCAGGATATAGAGAAAAGTACAATGTAAACAGTGCAAGGGCCCAGGTTGGTGGCGCCTGTGCCAGGCAGTGTACCATGAGGAATTGCAGAGTCCAGAGGAGCAGCGGACCAAGGCAGGCACCATAATCAGGGAGAACACCCTCCGTTGAGAAGGAAAAGCCTGGAAGATGACCCTGCAGGGAAGGTGACCACAGCCACAGACCCGCGACGAGCTCAGCAGCTGAAGGACCCACGGAGGCTGCGGGCTGCTGCTGACTTGTGGTCGAAGGACCTGCACAGACTGTGGGAAGCTGGCAGCATGGTCCAAAGGACCTACATAGACTGTGGGCTGCTGGAGACTGGCTCTTGGGAACCAGGTATCAGAACCAGAATTTGAGAGGGTGCTGAGATCAAGAAGGGCTCACTAAGGGTCTTGGACCCTGAGGTCTTCCTGAACGTATCATAGGTTTTGAGGTGGAGCTCAGGTTGGTCTGTGTGGTTGTAGAGGTGGTGGGAGCACTGGAGGTGAATCCACCACCACTCAGGGTCTCTGAGTGTAACTCTTTTGGTTACCTTTCTCTTTTTCTTACAGGTGTAGAGCAATGATCACGGTGACTCTTTGTTTGCCTTACCGCAAATAAAAGTTGAAGTAAATATCATGTTTATTACATTTTTATGTATTATTACATGACCATAAAAGGAGCTTTGATTCTTGAACTTTTACTAGGGGTCCATTTAAGTGCCTGATAACAGCAGAAAAGAAACTGCTCTTGAATCTTCAGGTTCATATTTTCAAGCTCATGTACCTTCTGCCCACCAGAAGGAGGAGGGGAGGAAGAGAGCGTGAATAATGGTGGGATGGGTCCTATTATCTGTTGACAATTTTCTTGATGCTGCAGGGATGGACCGAGTCCATGCAAGGGAGGTTAGTTGTGCGATGACCTGAACTGTGCTTAATATTCTCCACAGTTCCTTATGATCTTGGGTAGAGCCATTTTCACACCAGGTTTTGATGCATCCTGATGAAGTACTTTTGTTCCATCATCATTCCTGATTGACAGGGCAACATACAGGAAGGATGCAGCACCCTGCATTTTTTGTTTGAGCTGTTGCCCAATGAAACACATGAGCATCAATGACATTGTCATTATCGCCCATCCCCATCTGCCCTGGAATAAAGACAGCCTCGCCTATTTCGTGGTCAACTGCACTGCTGTTGGCCTAGAGTCCATGTGGTATAGTAGCTTTCCGCCACTGAAGGACAGTTGTGATATATTGTGCTCTGGTGGACCTCAGGGCTATGTGCTTTAGCCTGCTCCTGTTCACATGACTGACCCATGACTGCATCGCCAGGTCCAGCTCCAACAGCCTCAGCAAGTTTGCAGATGACACAGCAGTATTTGGCTTCATCACCAACAGTGATGAGTCGCACTGCAGAGAATTGGTGGAAAATCTCGTGATATGGTTAAAGAATAACAAAATGAATCTCAACATGGACAAGATGAAGGAGATGATCATGGACTTCAGGAGGACCAGGAATAACCACCTTCCATTACACATCAACATGCTATCATGGAGAGAATGGAGAGCACCAAGTTCATTGGGGTTGACTTAGCGAGTGATCTATCATGGATGCACAATATCTTCTGTCTTGTCAGGAAGGTGCAACAGCGACTGCATCTCCTGAGAAGACTGAAGCAGGCAGGCAAGGCTACTGGCCACCATATGTCAACCTTTTACCAGAGCACTATCGAGGACAGTCTGGCCGGCTCCCTCCCCTGAACCCCCCCCCCTCCACAATCAACATGATCTACCAGAATTGCTGTCTGTAGAGAGCGTACAAAATCATTGAGGATCCTTCCCTCCTGCACACAGCAATATCCATCTGCTCCCATCAGGGAAGATATACAGGAGGATCAGAGCCAGCACCACCAGACTGAGGAACAGTTTCTTCCCATGGGCAGCGAGAAGGCTGAATGACCAAAGGAACTGCTCACACTCACCCTCCGAGACTCTCACATTTACAAAACAATATTCAGTTGTATATATGAGTACTTGTACTGCACGTGTATTGTTTGTCTGCATGTGTATTATGTCTGGTTGTACATCTGCGTGTTTTGCACTGAGGACTGGAGAACGCTGTTGCGTGGGGTTGTACTTATATAATGGGATGACATAAACTCGACTAAATTGAGCAGATTTTTTTTGGCTCCAGTTCATAAACTATATTTAAATTCCACACTTCTAGGTTACTAGCTTGGCAACTAAACTCTTGAACCACCTCCATATCTGGGATTCAATGACAGAATCAGGAATGGAGGGGAAAACAGAGTCCTACAACATGGAAAAGACCAAGTTGCAATGATCATTAAGCATTCCATTAATCTTCATTTTTATTTTCCCACTATTCCATCAACACCCTGAGATTATTTCACTCATTTATGCACCAGGAGGTAAAAGCACAATACTGGAGAAACTCAGCAGGTCAAACAGTGCACTTCATATAGCAAAGGTAAATGTTTGAGTCTTTCATCAAAGTATGTTCATTTTACTTACAGTCTATGATTTTTCCCAAATTCTTTCCCAAAGTAAATTTCAGACACCTCATGAGCTCCTCAGTCTCCTTGCCATTGACCAACATTCAGTCATCCCAAATTGTATTCCCTGCACTTCCTCCCACTCATTTTCTTCTCAAGCCCTTCCCACTTTCCTAATGGTCTTCCTCTGATTATCTTTCAAGTGACAACCACTCTCCAACCAATTATTTGCCACCATCTCCAATCAACTCTGAACAACTCTGATCCATCCTCATGTCCACAACATTAATTGGAACAATACGTTGCAGGAGATTACAGAGGTTCCTTGAATCTTGGACAACGTAAAACATAGGGGCCTTTGCCCTAAACTGATAGAGAACCTCCCTTGCTGCATCATGAGTCTCTTCAATTGGATTGGTTCAAAATATTTCTAGCCCTAGGAGTTTTTCCCCTTCTTACACAAAGAGAATTGTTAGATTTAACACTCTTCTAGAATTCTCCATATAGTCTCTGAAAATAAGTGAATTAATATATTAATGTGAAGATAGAAACAACAGGGAATATTGCTAAGTAGTTGGCAAAGATTTAATTTGTAAATTCTGCGGTACTGCCTAATAATCTCTTGGTGCCTGCCACATTGACCACCGCCAGTGGGCTGATATCGCCTCAAACCGTAAATCTTGGCGCCTCACAGTTCGGCGGGCAGCAACCTCCTTTGAAGAAGACCGCAGAGCCCACCTCACTGACAAAAGACAAAGGAGGAAAGACCCAACACCCAACCCCAACCAACCAATTTTCCCCTGCAACCGCTGCAACCGTGTCTGCCTGTCCCGCATCGGACTTGTCAGCCACAAACGAGCCTGCAGCCCACATGGACATTTACCCCCTCCATAAATCTTCGTCCGCGAAGCCAAGCCAAAGAAAAAAAAAGAAGTTAATAAAGTTTTAAAAAGTCGAGAAAACAGAAAATTAAAGCTGCTTCATTTAAAATTGACCAAAATAAATCAATAATAATGAATGACTTGAATAATCACAGAGTGTAACAGTAGTAATATTTATGATTAAATCACATTTTTATTCATGATGGGTTAAGAATTGCATTTTCAATTCAGGGAAAATTGACAGAGGTGGTATTATTTCACAGTTTGGAATGCATTAACAGGTCCAGATGGAGCAGATCCTCAAATCCTAAAGAAAGTGAGAATGGAACAGATGGAGGCTTGACTGCATCGTTTGTACTTCAAACACAGGAGGGAAACCAAATGATGGAAAACCAGCTAATGTTTTATCAGAAATATAATGTCAGATACAAAAGGATTGTTGACTTGACATCAACAGCATGGTAAACATTGGAACTTGCGGTGAAAGGTAATTGAAGAGCAGAAAATTCAATTCATAAATCTTGGGATAACAGATTTGCTGGAATCCTTTAAAAATTCAAAATGGCTTAATATCCTGTTATGTCTTGACTATTAAATATTGTTTGCTAAGATGTCTCACACAAGATGACAGACTCAAAGGAATGTGAAGAGTCAATGGCAATCAATTAAATATCAGAACAGAAAAGGGAGATTAATATTTGTAATTTTATTTTTACAGCTCTATCAGATGGAAATCCTCATGATACATCACACATTTTCTGTATTTGCTGATTCATTGTGTTCATCTCCAGTATTGTGCTTTTATCTCCTGGTGCATAAATGACCAAGTTGTCACAAGTGCAGACGTTGAAGCAATGTTCCACCAGGTGAAAGTACCAAATGAAACCTGTGACTTATTATGGTGCCCTGATGGAGACTACATTCAGAACATGGTGGAATTCAGAATTTATTTGTATGAAGCAAATTCATCTCCAAGCGGTGCGAACTTTGCCTTTTCGAAGTGTGCTGAGGACAATATGAAACAGTTTAGCCTTCAAGCTGTAAGCACCATCATGACAACTTCACTTCAGCAGCCTTAGAAAAATATTGGAATATACTGTGTTTGATTATTATTTATAATTGTGTAATTATTATTCGAGACATAATAAATAGGGGCGGGTATTGTAGGAGCCAATAGTGCGTTGTTTGTGGTCGATGGTTTGGCTGCAGGCGTCGGCAGCGTTCCAGGTTCCGGAGGCTGCATGCATTCTGTCACTTCTGCTGTGCACGCGTTATTCACTACGCATGCGTGTAGGTTTTGCAGGGTTGGATTTTAGTTAGTCCGCGTTGGCGGGATAGATGATGGGTGAGTAGGGCCCCGATATTTTCTGTTGACCATTAGCATGTCTTCATAGAATGTTCACCGTGTGTTCTCATTACGATACTACCTTAGACATTTGTCACTACACTATTATAGATGTTACAAGTCCTTTTGTGTTAATTAATAAATAGTATAAAACTTATCTGGACTTCGTTATGAACTTAGTCAAATGTGTTACAGTAAAGAGCCTATTTAGCCGCTGAGCAACTTTTCTCTGGATAGTAGTTGCTACACAACCTTTGGTAAATATGGATCATCTCTGTATTATGACCTCCCGGGTTACAAAAATTTCACTTTACAGAATTCACAAATCCCTCTTACAGATTTGTGAAAAAAAATAAACAAACATCTAATTTTCAACTTGCAGATGGCATAGCCTTGCGTAATGAAGAAGTGAGATATGGACCATTTTCTAAGAGATTAACTTGCCTGCACAACGTATAATTATATGAAGACAAACTAAGTATCAATTTTTTTTTAAGTGTCAATTAATATCAAATGTATTTTTATGCAGTGTTCTTAAAGAATACATGGTGGAACCAGTCACGCAAAAAGTTTAATTTAAATCTCATTTGGTATCATGAAACAGGTATCTCAAGAGAAAGGTTGATGATAATATGAGAGAATTTCACATTTAGTTTGATGTCTTCTTAATTACGAAACTAGAATCTTAAATAAAAAAAAAACAAATACATCAATGAATAGTGAATTTTGACTGATGGTAAGAATTTAGAATAAAAGATCAACAATGAACATTACAATTGAAAGAAGCATTTGAAAATTCTCAGTAAGACTGCACTTCTTCAAGAAATAAAGGGACCACAGAGAAAGGATTCAATCCATTGTTAACTGAAGTTAAAGCACAGCATTAGATTATAAAAGGCTTATAAAGTTGGAAAGAAGGGTAATCAAAGGATTTGTATAAACTATAATGGATGATCAAAAAAATGGCAAAATGGGAAGAAATTTGAATTTTAAATTATACTAATCAGATTGGAAGATTGTACAATAATTTTTTTTAAGAGACCTTAAGATGTGTGATCATGTAGAAGCCAAGAAGGGAAGCATTTTGATGGGGGAAATAAACAAAAATTCTAATAAACAAGAATTTTCCATCTATCTCATATTATATACAACCAATAGGACACACAGAGAGGAATTAAAAGCTAAACTCAAACAGGGTTTTGGTGTTACATGCCCAGAGCACTGTATGCAATTCCGTGTCTGAAGGAGGTCTTACTATACAACAATTAATGCAAACTATACACAAATTGATGGTTACTCCAGCATGTTATTTGATCTGGAATGTGAATAAATTGCTCTATTTTTAAAGCGACTCCAACAGTGAGATTAATGGGCATGAAGTGTGACAGCTTGTCCAGAGCAAGTAGAACATGGAATCAAGTTGCCCAATGCTGACAATAAGCTTGTCTTAAAACTCTGTTTGCACCCATCACAGAATCATAAACATTTATGGTAGGGAAAAGAAATGACCCATGGGACGGTGACCTCGGAAGAAGCTCAGCAAGGAGCTCTGAGGCTGAAGAACACCAAGGCTGTGGGCTGTTGATGACTTGAGGCAAGGAACCCACACCTGTTGGTCATGGAACTCACACCTGGCTGCAAACTGCTGGAGACTGGCTCGAGACTAGCTGAAGGGGTACCAGGGTATTGAAACCGAAATGCAAGAGGTCGCTGGGGCACTGAGGGCTTCATGATCATGTCAGAAGTTTGATCATGAGCTCAGGTTGCTGATAGTTTGGGCTGAAGGTTGTGTGGTTGTGGAGGCTGCGGGAGCACGGGAGGCTAATCCATGGACACTCAATGACAACAAGGGTAACGCTCTTTTGCTTCTCTTTCTCTGAATGTAAGTGGCACTGGGCAAGTCTTTGCCTTATGGTAGACTAAAGGAAATTTTATGTAATATCACATTTTTTATTTTATTACATGACATTAAAATAATTTTGAATCTTGAATGTCCATATCTGCTTAAAGAAAGAACTCTTTAGATCCGTTCTCTTTTATAACTCTCTGTCCATAATGTTTATATAAGTTCTGAAATAAATAAATATTTTTTCTTTGGCTTGGCTTCGCGGACGAAGATTTATGGAGGGGGTAAAAGTCCACGTCAGCTGCAGGCTCGTTTGTGGCTGACAAGTCCGATGCGGGACAGGCAGACACGGTTGCAGCGGCTGCAGGGGAAAATTGGTTGGTTGGGGTTGGGTGTTGGGTTTTTCCTCCTTTGCCTTTTGTCAGTGAGGTGGGCTCTGCGGTCTTCTTCAAAGGAGGTTGCTGCCCGCCAAACTGTGAGGCGCCAAGATGCACGGTTTGAGGCGATATCAGCCCACTGGCGGTGGTCAATGTGGCAGGCACCAAGAGATTTCTTTAGGCAGTCCTTGTACCTTTTCTTTGGTGCACCTCTGTCACGGTGGCCAGTGGAGAGCTCGCCATATAACACGATCTTGGGAAGGCGATGGTCCTCCATTCTGGAGACGTGACCCACTGCTGTCGACCTCTGCCATCTCGAGTACTTCGACGTTAGGGATGAAAGCGCTCCAATGGATGTTGAGGATGGAGCGGAGACAACGCTGGTGGAAGCGTTCTAGGAGCCGTAGGTGGTGCCGGTAGAGGACCCATGATTCGGAGCCGAACAGGAGTGTGGGTATGACAACGGATTTGTATACGCTTATCTTTGTGAGGTTTTTCAGTTGGTTGTTTTTCCAGACTCTTTTGTGTAGTCTTCCAAAGGCGCTATTTGCCTTGGCGAGTCTGTTGTCTATCTCATTGTCGATCCTTGCATCTGATGAAATGGTGCAGCCGAGATAGGTAAACTGGTTGACCGTTTTGAGTTTTGTGTGCCCGATGGAGATGTGGGGGGGCTGGTAATCATGGTGGGGAGCTGGCTGATGGAGGACCTCAGTTTTCTTCAGGCTGACTTCCAGGCGAAACATTTTGGCAGTTTCCACAAAGCAGGACGTCAAGCGCTGAAGAGCTGGCTCTGAATGGGCAACTAAAGCGGCATCGTCTGCAAAGAGTAGTTCACGGACAAGTTTCTCTTGTGTCTTGGTGTGAGCTTGCAGGCGCCTCAGATTGAAGAGACTGCCATCCGTGCGGTACCAGATGTAAACAGCGTCTTCATTGTTGGGGTCTTTCATGGCTTGGTTCAGCATCATGCTGAAGAAGATTGAAAAGAGGGTTGGTGCGAGAACACAGCCTTGCTTCACGCCATTGTTAATGGAGAAGGGTTCAGAGAGCTCATTGCTGTATCTGACCCGACCTTGTTGGTTTTCGTGCAGTTGGATAATCATGTTGAGGAACTTTGGGGGACATCCGATGCGCTCTAGTATTTGCCAAAGCCCTTTCCTGCTCACGGTGTCGAAGGCTTTGGTGAGGTCAACAAAGGTGATGTAGAGTCCTTTGTTTTGTTCTCTGCACTTTTCTTGGAGCTGTCTGAGGGCAAAGACCATGTCAGTAGTTCCTCTGTTTGCGCGAAAGCCGCACTGTGATTCTGGGAGAATATTCTCGGTGACACTA
The DNA here is from genome assembly GCF_036971445.1 of Narcine bancroftii. Taxonomy (NCBI): domain Eukaryota; kingdom Metazoa; phylum Chordata; class Chondrichthyes; order Torpediniformes; family Narcinidae; genus Narcine; species Narcine bancroftii. The sequence continues at coordinate 128,689,072 of NC_091473.1, read as the reverse complement.
GGTATTATTCTATTTAGTAGAATCCTAGCGAAGATTACCCTGATGTTAATTGACAGAATTGGCCTTTCATGCAAGTAAGTATTCCCAATCATATTTTGGCAACAATGGCGGTCTCAAGCTCCCTTCAATGGAGGAGACTTCAAAACATGCATTCCCCAGCAGCTCATTTAAGTCAAGCACAATGACAACTTATCCATATTCCACATTAAAAAGGAGAACAGTCATCTGGTCAGCAGCTATGTAACCTCAAGTTGGGGGTTCAACTGCTTCTCTTGGAACCAGAAAGATAATTTTACATCTGTCGGTCAGATTGCTCAGTTCAAATTCTAACCATCTTGGTCATTAAATGTTGATCATGGCATCCTAATTTTCAATTGAATTATTATATTTTATAAAATATTACCTTTGACCTTTTAATGAAACTGTCAGTGAAAAGATTTCCAGCAAAAGTTCCCAAATTAAACTTGAGGCTCTTGCCACCTTTAATGCCAATTCAATTTTATGAGCATAAGGTCCATTAACTCTTGTTTCTTATATTATTTTCCTTTATTCATAGATGCAGTCAAATCTTGAAGGAAAATTTTGTTGAGATCCAAAGACTATGGTTATGCCAGCATGGTTAGCATATCCCATGCTGTCTGTAAGGAGTTTTCCCATGTGTCTGTAAGGAGTTTGTACATACTCCTCGAGTCTGTGTGTGTTTTCCCCGAGGTCTCCAGTTTCTTCCCACTGTTCAAAAACTTACTGGGAGTTGTAGGTCAATTAGGTGTCATTGGGTGCCATGAACTCGTGGGCTGAAAGGGCCTGTTACTATGCAGTACGTCTAAATAGTGCCCTCTTATCCTTTAGTCTGTAACTCCTACCCCTTTCCCCTCCCTCCACTCATCCCCTTTCTTTTTTATTCAGGAACACCCTTTTGCTCATATCTTGACAAAGGACTCAGGCCCGAAATATTGGTTACCTTTTATTTCCTTTAGATGCTGCATGACCTGCTGAGTTTCTCCAGCACCTTTCTGTATTGCACTACAATGACAGCATCTGCCGACTTTCTGTTTAACATGGTTCTAATAGCCTGCAGCTGACGTGGGCATTACCCCTCCATAAATCTTCGTCCGCGAAGCCAAGCCAAAGAAGAAAGAAGAATAGTAATGTTATCATAGTTTCATGCAAGTGATCCCTGTGCACTATATGCTGGTTCCTGGATAATAATTATTTCTCTGCCATCATCTCTAAAAATAACTTATTTGGTGATTATCACATTGTAGTTTGTGTAATTTTGAAGTATAAAACAGTTTCCTCCTGCAGGATAGTGTCACAAGATTTCCTTGTCCAAATAAAATGCATCAATTGAAATTTCCCCATCTTTTACATCTTCTAGCAATTAATCAGGGTTGTTGAACATAATTGTCCTTTCTGAAATCTCTGCTGTCTACTTCCAATGTTAACACTTCCCCAAAATGCCCAATGCCTATCCGGCTACAAGTTTCCTTGCAGTGTATTAAATTATCAAGCTTGCAATCAATTCTGCCCTTTACCTTTCCTCACAAAGGATATTTTAATAACCACTAAAGGTGGAAAATGAGATGATCTCATCCAAAGGTGCACAAAGTAAGCAGTGGAATGTAAATAGCAATGAAGCTTTGGATTGAAAATATGGTCATGCTGAACACTCAAACGAATAGTGCTTTAATGTTCTGCTCCTTTCTTTTGATCTACTTTAATATTTCTGCCCTCTACAAAGAATATAAAGTCTCTCAATGTTTAAATGTTCTTTTCTCCAAAAATGTAAAGCTTTCCTAAAGTAACACAAAACTAGAGTCAGGAACAATGGTATTTTTATGTCAATCTCAATCAATTTAGGTGACCACACTGAGAATGATTTAGACAGTCACCCTTCATTCTATTGGGGTAATTACATTGCTTCTATTGGAAGAAGTTGATGCAATTCCTATTTCTTCAGATACTGATCTTTGTGTAGGGCTGAATGAAGTGTTGACAGTAAATAGCCCAGACGACCTTGAAATGTCACTATTCAGAAATAAACTAAATTGGAAAACAAAGTCCTGTATACTTCTCTTTATATACATAAGTCAACCATGTATGCCAAAATTTAACATAGATTTTATTTTCTGTTGCAAATCAGCAGCATTGAGAAAAAAAATCACAATGTGAAATTGTGTCAGTTAAATTGTAGTTTGCTTTACGCAATTAACTTGTTCCAAATTTTACTCAAATGTGGTGAAATGACTGTTTGTATTGGCTGGCCCGCCCTCCGGGGTCTCCCTACCTTAGATTCTCTTTTGATCCTTCCCATGTGTCCCCTGGTCATAAAGGTCGAGTCCCCTCTCCTTCCCGCTCATTTTCCTAGCCTAGACCCCGGCCAGCAGTCTCTTGCTCAATAAAGCCTATCGTTCCCCTCACTCTTCTGTCTGTGTAATTATTGGGCTACCGATAGCACCCAACAATTTATTGAGCAAGGTTTTTAGAACTCTCCGGTTATGGAGAAATTGCTACGCCCTGAAAGGCTGGAAGTAGATCCCCAAGTCCCAGGTGCACTGGTACTCTTCGAGCAGTGGGTGAATTGTTTTAATAATTACTTCGACGCTGCTTCGGAGGTGGTTGACTCCGATGAGAAGAAACTCAAGATCCTTCAAACAAGAGTCGGCCTACACTGACGCTATGGCTGAGCTATGGGCGCTCTATAAACCCAAGGTGAACTCGGTTTACTCCCATTACCTGCTGGCGTCCCAGAAACAACAGCCTGGTGAGTCTGCTGAAGAGTACATCCGATCCTTGGTCACACTGGGAAAAGACTGGGGGATCTCTCAAGCCCGGGCACGATATCGTTGAACCAGTACGTGGAAGAGCTGATCAGAGATGCCTGTGTGTTGGGGTTGGGGTTGGACTACATCCGGCAGAGACTCCTTGAGGAGGACTCGCTCCCCCTTTAAAAGGCTATCAAACTGGTCAGAACTCTGGACTCGGCCCAGCGACAGGTGGGATCGATCGCGGGCAGAAGGAGGCGACAGTGTATGTTCCACCATAAGGGCCATTGGCCTGGGACTCAGCGTCCCGACCACAATCGCACCAACCACATCATCAAGATGCAACTTTTGCGGGCAGGCTAGGCCCGCAAGGCATTTCTGCCCCTCGAAAGGAGTGATGTGCTCGGGTTGTGATAAGAGGGGCCACTACCAGAGGATCTGCAGGTCCCGATTGCACCCGGCGAGCAGTGCAGCGTGTGCCCTCGAAGAACTTCCAGCACTGATTGCGTGCGCGGTGAGAGGAACTCCATCATTCCGACTACTGCTCCCAACCTCGATACCTCGGCCTACCGCACTAGTGACATCACTTCTGGCCACCTCGACTCCACTTCCGGCTTCTTCATCTGATGCTGCATGGTCAACATGGAGGTTGCCATCTTGGACGGGCCTCCCCACTGATAACGACGATGGAGAAATGCCTCTTCTCGCTTCCGTGACTCTAAACAAAGCCAGTCCTCACCTGATCTCGAACTCAATGATGCAGGTCGAGGTGAATGGACATAAAATTAACTGTCTTTTTGATAGCGGCAGCACGGAAAGCTTTGTGCACCCGATGTGGTCCAAAGACTCGCCTTCCTGATCTGACTGGAATGGATTCTTTGGCGACCAGGGACCAACACACGAGTATCCGGGGGTTTTGTGTTGCATCACTGACGGTGGGGGGGGGGGGGAGGGGGGGAATATTAAAATGACTTTGTGTTACTGGTAATGCCTTGCCTCTGGCACCGATCCTCCTAGGCCTTAACTTCCAGAGTCAGTTTAGGAATGTGACAATAGCTTTCGGAGGCCCCCAACCACCAGTGACCATTTGCAGCCCTCAGCTTTCGGATGACCATCCCCGACTCACGTAACTGTCCTGTGGCCCTGACACCCAGTCCAGCGGCCCCGGGACTCGGTTTCTGGCTATGACCTGTTGCTTCACCACCTTAAGGGGGCCTCCTCCGTCACTGTTTGTGAACCTCACCCCGGAATGCAAACCCATCGCCACCAAGAGTTGGCGCTATAGTTTGGAGGTCATGCAATTCATCTGGGCTGAGGTTCAGCGACTTCTGGTAGAGGGGATCATAGCCCCTAGCACCAGTCCCTGGAGAGCACGGACCTTGACATCAGAGGGGTGGGAAAGCCCCAGATGGTAATTGACTACAGTCAAACAATTAACCACTTCACCCAGCTGGATGCGTATCCACTCCTCTGCATTGCCGACTTTGTCAACAAGGTCGCCAAATATAGAATTTTTTCAACCACTGACCTCAAGTCGGCTTACCATCAACTTCCCCTCTGTCTGTGCGATCGAATCTGTACCTGGTTCGAAGCCGACGGGAAACTTTTCCATTTTCTGTGGGTACCCTTCGGTGTTAGTAACAGTGTTTCTGCTTTCCAGAGAGTAATGGACCGGATGGTGGAGGAGCACGGGCTGGCAGCGATGTTCCCCTACCTCGACAATGTCGCCATCTGTGGCCTTGATCAGCAGGACCATGACACAAACCTCACCAAGTTCTTGCGTTCGGCTAAGTTGCTTAACTTGACGTACAACAAGGAAAAATGCGTGTTCAACATGGAGCACCTGGCCCTTCTTGGATGCGTCGTGGCTCATGGTGTCATTGTTCCCGACCCCGATCACATGCGACCACTTCTAGAACTCCCTGTCCTGAGCGGTGAAGCAGTCAGTGCCTAGGGCTGTTCTTGCATTATGTGCAATGGGTGCCCAACTATACCGATAAGGCCCATCCCCTAATTTGGTTGACCACTTTTCCATTATCGGCGGAGGCCCAGATTGCCTTCAACCAAATTCAAGGAGTCATTGCTAAGGCCACAATGCATGCCGTGGATGAGTCCATCCCCTTCCAGGTGAAAAGCGATGCTTCCAAAGTCACACTGGCCGCCACATTAAACCACCATTGCGCGGCTGGCCGGTAGCATTTTTTCCCTTACCCTTCATGGCCCTGAATTCCGGCACTCCTTCGAGAAGGAGGCGGAGGTGATAGTTGAGGCAGTGTGCCACTGGAGGCACTACCTAGCCGGTAAAAGATTTACCCTGTTGACTGATCAGAGGGCAGTTGCCTTCATGTTCGGTCCCAAACAACGGGGTAAAATCAAAAATGACAAGATCCTGAGGTGGAGGATTGAGTTATCCACCTTTAACTATGACATCTTGTATTGGTTGTGTAAGCTCAATGATCCCCAGATGCCCTATCCCAAGGCACGTGCGCCAGTGCACATCTTGACCGTCTCCAGGTCCTGCACAACAGTCTGTACCACCCCAGAGTCACAAGGCTCTATCACTTTATTAGGTCAAAGAACCTCCCCTATTCTGTTGGGGATGTCCGGTCCATGACCAGACGCTGTCAGATCTGCACCAAGTGTAAGCCCCTCCCAACCACAAATAGGAATGCCTACTTCCTGACGGTGGCGGACGAATTCTCCAGGTTCCCCTTTGCAATCCCCTGCCCGGATATGACCTCAACCATGGTCATCAAGGCCCTGACCAGTATCTTCACTCTGTTCGGATACCCCGACTATATTCACAGTGACCGGGGGATCTCGTTCACAAATAAGGAGCTGCATCAGTACTTCCTGACCAGAGGCATAGCCACCAGCAGGACCACCAGCTATCTTCTCTTTGGCTTGGCTTCGCGGACGAAGATTTATGGAGGGGGTAAAAAGTCCACGTCAGCTGCAGGCTCGTTTGTGGCTGACAAGTCCGATGCGGGACAGGCAGACACGATTGCAGCGGTTGCAGGGGAAAATTGGTTGGTTGGGGTTGGGTGTTGGGTTTTTCCTCCTTTGCCTTTTGTCATTGAGGTGGGCTCTGCGGTCTTCTTCAAAGGAGGTTGCTGCCCGCCAAACTGTGAGGCACCAAGATGCACGGTTTGAGGCGTTATCAGCCCACTGGCGGTGGTCAATGTGGCAGGCACCAAGAGATTTCTTTAGGCAGTCCTTGTACCTTTTCTTTGGTGCACCTCTGTCACGGTGGCCAGTGGAGAGCTCGCCATATAACACGATCTTGGGAAGGCGATGGTCCTCCATTCTGGAGACGTGACCCATCCAGCGCAGCTGGATCTTCAGCAGCGTGGACTCGATGCTGTCGACCTCTGCCATCTCGAGTACTTCGACGTTAGGGATGTAAGCGCTCCAATGGATGTTGAGGATGGAGCGGAGACAACGCTGGTGGAAGCGTTCTAGGAGCCGTAGGTGGTGCCGGTAGAGGACCCATGATTCGGAGCCGAACAGGAGTGTGGGTATGACAACGGCTCTGTATACGCCTATCTTTGTGAGGTTTTTCAGTTGGTTGTTTTTCCAGACTCTTTTGTGTAGTCTTCCAAAGGCGCTATTTGCCTTGGCGAGTCTGTTGTCTATCTCATTGTCGATCCTTGCATCTGATGAAATGGTGCAGCCGAGCTATAACCAGCTATAACCCCAGAGGTAATGGCCAGGTGGAAAGGGAGAACGGCACTATCTGGAAGGCAGTGCTCCTGGCCCACAGGTCCAAATATTTACCAATGTCCCACAGGCAGGACATTTTGCCAGAGGCTATCCGGTTGTTAGTCTGCACCGCAACTCCACCCTGCATGAACGCCTCTTTGCTTTCCCTAGGAGGTCGGCGAATGGTTCTTCCATCCCTCCTTGGCTGACATCCCCAAGGCCAGTTCTCCCTCGTCGGCCCCCTCTTCAGAGGAGCACCGTACAGAAACGCCGGTTCTCCGGAGGTCTGGCAGACAGAGAAGGCCACCTGTGCGGCTCAACCTCTAGCTGTGGGGGGGGGGGGGGCACCCGTTTCCTCTGCCAGGTTGTTGATTGTTGATTGTTAAAGTTACTGGTTTTTTTTTTACTGTGGTATTCAGCCTCTGGGTTTTGTAATTACCGGTAGGTTCTTTTTAAAAAAAAGTGGGAATGAATGTGGTGATTTGACTGTTTGTACTGGCTGGCCCGCCCTCCAGGGTCTCCCTACTGGGGTATCCCTACCTTAGCTCCTCCCTTGATCCTTCTCATGTGACCCCTGGCCATAAAGGTAGAGTCCCTTCTCCTTCCCACTCATATTCCTATCCTCGTCCCAGGCCAGCAGTCTCTTGCTCAATAAAGCCTATCATTTCCCTCAGTCTTCTGTTTGTGTAATTATTGGGCTACTGATAGTACCCAACACTCATGCAAGATGAATTTAAGTTAAGTGATGAATAGAATCAATGGGAATAATTACAATGAATTCCCGTTCTTTCAGATTGTCCATCAAGACTTAGAAAAATGTTTAAAAAAACTTTTAGCTGCATAAATTGCCAAAACTGTTAAGGTTTATAAAAATAATTATGACACTTTTCATTTATTTCATAACTACATCATGACTAAACTACTAGTATTTCTAATAAAAATATTTGTCCAAATTTGACTGCACAGATTTTGATTTTTTTCTCAATAGACAATTTACTATTAGCTAGTGATCACTTTTTCTAAATTGATGTGGACTTCCAAGATTAGTTCCATGCTATGATCGATCGATAGATAAAAATCTTTGGCAGCTTCAACAAGTTCAAATCCTTTTTGAAAAATTTCTGTAAATTTTGCAGCAACATTTTTAATCAGGTTAGCAGCTTCCCCTGCAATTCTTACATTGTGTAATCCTGTTCGATGCTTAAAGCAGTCAAACCCACCTAAACTTGCAGCAAAATTTTCTGTTTCGCTTTGAAATTTATATTTTTTAAGCATCGAAAAGATATCTGAAATTTTTATTGTTCAAAGTGGTATTCACTTTTGGTTACAATCTTCAATCCAAAGATGAAGATTCTATCTTATATGGTCCTGAAAATTTTGCCCTAAGAGGATAAAAATTTATTGGGAACATAATTGACACTTTATCCCCTGGTTTTAAAAAATTATTTCTCTTGCTTTTTATTTAAAATCATACCAGACTTTCATTTTATCTTGAGTCATTTTCAAATTCTCCTCAGCTATTTTACATATATTTTGCAAATGATCTTGAAACTTTGAAACATAGTCTAACAAATTTAATTGCATATTTTTATTAACTCATTGTTCCTTCAACAAAATTAAAGGTCTTCTAACTTCATGTCCAAATACCAACTCAAAAGGACTAAATCCAAATGATTCTTGTACAGACACTCACCCCAGTCCTTCACATTCTCATAACAATAGGTTCTGATCATGGTTTTTAGGGTCAAATGAGATTCTGGATGATGTGCAGATAATGTGATCTGTTTAGCTTTTAATTTATAAAATAACTGCTGAAACAATCTTATATAAAATAATCCCCTACTCTCATTGAATCTCTTTAGACAGACCAATTAAAGTGAATAATTTCACAAGAGCACATGACACAGTCTTAGTTTTAATATTTTAAGCGATATGGCTTCTGGAAAGCAGGAAGCTATGCACATGATAGTTAACAAATATTCATTTCCAGCTTTCATTTTGGGCAATGAGCCAACTAAATCCACAATAACTTTAGAAAAAGGCTCTCCAAAAACAGGAATAGGTTTTAAAGGAGCCACTGTGGGACCTTGATTAGATTGACAAATGTGATAGATCTGACAAAATATCCCAACAGCTCTTCTTAAACTTGGCTAATTAAATTTTAAAAATAGTTTTCTTCACTGCAATACACCTAAGGGTGTATTGTGGGCCAAGGTTAAAATTTCATCCCTGTAGGCCTCAGGAACCACAACCTGGTGAACAACCACCCATTCTTCATTGACATGGATATCAGGTGATCTCCACTTCCTCAATAATGTCCCAGTGGTGGCCCTTACTTTAACAAAACCTTACCCTCTGACACAAAAGGTTTGAATTCCTCCCTAATTTTAGCAGCAGGGCCAGACTTGCTTCCATGTGTTTCATCTCTTTGAATACAAGCATCTCGTGCTGCCTCCTTTTCTTTAACACAGGACAATTTGTTATTATATGATCAGGTTTCTTACAATAGTTGCACAGTGGACCCAAAGGTTTTTGCTTTTTTTGCCTCCTTGCTTATTTATCTCTCGTACTACTTCCCCATTTTTTTCTACTCTAAGTGGATATTCCACATGACCCTTTTGGAAAGGTCTATTTGGGTACAAATCTAACCTTGCGAGTTAAAACATACTCATCTGCTAATTTACCATTCTCTTGCTAAGTTGTCTTTCCCTTTTCATCTAAATATGCTTTTATGTCATTAGGAACACACCTTTCATTTTCCTCACCTAACATCAATTCCTTTATCAGATTTCTGATTTATTGTTAGAGTACATTCATGACATCACAGACAACCTTTCTTCTGCGAGCACGGCAGAATTACGACTAATTGTTAGAGCAAAAAATAATGGCACATAGCATGAACATGTAAACAATCTAAAGAACTGTAAATAGATAATGAATATAAACAAACTGACTGTGCAATACAGAGAGAGAGCAAAGAAAATCAATAAATTCCACAAGTAAGAGTCCTTAAATTAGTCCCTGATTGAGTTTGTTGTCAAGGAGTCTGATGGTGGTTGGGTAGCAGCTGTTGCTGAACCTGGTGGCGTGAGTCTTGTGGCACCTGTACTTCTTTCCTGATGGCAGCAGTGAGAACAGAGCATGTGCTGGTGGTGTGGGTCTTTGATGATTGCTGCTGCCCTCTGATAGCAACGTTCCCTGTAGATGCACTCAATAGGGGGGAGATGTTTGCCTGTAATATCCTGGACTGTGTCCACTACCTTTTGAAGGGCTTTATGCTTAGGGGTATTGGTGTTCCCATACCACCATGATGCAGCCAGTCAGCACACTTTTCACCATACATCTGTAGAAATTTTCCAAGGTTTCTAATGTCATACCAAACCTTCACAAACTCCTTAGGAAGTGGAGGTGCTGACATGCTTTGTTCATTGGTCAGTTGGGTCCAGGAATGATCCTCTGAGACAGTGCCTCCCAAGTACCTAAATGTGCTCACTTTCTCCACCTCTGATCTCCCAGTGATCACTGGATTGAACACCTCTGTCATTCCTTTCCTGAAGTTAACAATCAGCTCCTTATTTTTGGTGGCACCATTCGGCCAAGTTTTTGATCTCCATCCTGCACGCTGACTCAACCCCCATCCTTCATACAATACCACGACTGTGGCGTCATCGTCAAATTTGTATATGGCGTTATTGTCATACCGAGCTACATAGTTGTAGGTGTAAAATGAGTAGAGCAGGGGGCTACAAACACAGCCCTGTGGTGCTCTGGTACTGATGGAGATTGTGAAGGAGAAGTTCTTATATCTAGTACAGATACTGCACCTCTAAACACAATCAAAACTAAACATTAAAAATATGTGAAGAAAGCAAATGTGATTTACCCTAGTTTAAAAAATTATTATTTAGATAACATTGCAAAATGCTAAATTGAATTTTAATGGGTTATTTTCAACCTTATCTTGTATTTTTTCAGTCATCTTTAATATGCAATTATTCTATTCATATTCTCCAGCTTTTCCATTTTGCTCCATAAATTTCACCTCCACATTTACTGTTTTGAAAAATTAAGCAAGAGTACATGAAACAGCAATGCCATAATCATTTGATACAGTAATCACAGGACACAGTTATGGCACAAAAATTTAATTACTAATAAACCCAAGGTCCTTACTATTGATACAGAGATAAGAGATCAAATCCCACCAAAGAAGTTGTAGAATTTAAATTAATAAATTTAATAATTCTCCAATGAAATAAACCACCTTTGCCTTTCCCTATAAATTATAACCTTTCCTTTTTCCTGGCCTCTTCTCTATATCTAATTTCCACCTTCTGGTCCGTACTTCTCTCCCTGCCATTTCTTTTATTCAGGAGCCTGACTGGTTTTCCTTATACCTTGAAGAAGGTCTCAGGCCTGAAACACCCAGTAATATAAATTTGTATATGGTGTTATTGTCATACCAAGCTACACAGTTGTAGGTGTAAAATGAGTAGAGCAGGGGGCTACAAACACAGCCCTGTGGTGCTCTGGTACTGATGGAGATTGTGGAGGAGAAGTTCTTTTCAATCTTCACTGATTGTAGACTGGAGGTGAGGAAACCTATGATCCAATTACATAGTGGGGTGTTAACTCCCAGGCCTTGGAGTTTGCAATCAGTGTTGAGGGGTTGATCGTGTTAAATGCTGAACTGTCTGTTAAGTCATAATTTATTTATTTTGATATGCACCATCAATCAAAGCACACAGCTTTATTATAGGTAAAATTTCATGACTGATCCACCAACTTTCTTTAAATTCCTGAATTTTTGTCTATAAGCTTCTTGAACCAATTCCTAAGCCTTAAGCTCAGCCTGGTTTACAGTATAACCATTTAACAATTACAGCACGGAAGCAGGCTATTTTGGCCCTTTTAGTCCTCACCGAACTAAATACTCTCCTCTAGTCCCTCCTACCTGCACCCTGCCCATAACCCTCCAGCCCCGTCCCATCTATATACCTAACTAATGACAAAATTGACCCTGCTGCCCCTACTTCTCCCGAAAGCTCATTCCACACAGCCACCACTCACTGAGTAAAGGTCGCCCTCATGTTCCTTCTAAAGTTTTGCCCCTTAACTCTTAACCTATTTCAATCTCTCCTACTCTCAATGGAGAAAGCCTATATCTTTACCTCTTACGGACGTTGCGAGACTGGCTGAGTTCCTCCAGCATTTCTGTGTTTTTGCTACAATCACAATGTCTGCAGACTTTCTTGTTTCACTGCTTTAAAAGGTTGCTTCCACATTAGTGGCTCATGTCTATTAAAGGTTGCACATGCAATAGTGACATCTCAACAGTGGGATCCAGGCATGCATGGAATACCACTATACATTTCCAATTCCTCCATAGCAAAAATGATAAAATCCTTGATTTTCAATGACAGTAAAACACCTGGTATCCAGCACCTACAGGGATTGGTAGAAGCCAGATTAGTGAATTTTTCATTTGCTTGAGTTAACATGTTGTGTGATTGGCGAACTAATGGTGAGGCGTGCCAATTTTGAACTAACGTACTTTTTATCCTATTTATTTTCCACAATTGTTTTTTGCTAGATGCTTGAAGCAGTCAGTTGCCTGAATTATGGATAACAGGGGTTTTACTGTACTTGAAATTTTACAATGAAATAGAATCATGTGGCATACACAAACATCGAGTTATGCAATCAGATTTCTCAGCAAGCAGTATTCTTTAATTTTTTTTATGGTTATGAAACTCAGTCATTGGTCTACACTCTCGATGTTTGCAGAATTTACAGATTTGCCGTTTGTACTGTTGAATTGACTATGACATCTGCTTTATTAATTCACTGAAATCCAAAATGGAAAACACATCACAAAACAGATGAAGCTTTGAATAATATATGAAAACTTCCTCAAGGAGTAGTATTTTTTCTAATGTACTGGCCTGACACCATTATTTAATTGTTACAATGGTTACTTACCAAAAATACTCCTACAGCTGTTCCTATAATGAATCCTGCCACAACATCTGGCCAGTGGTTTCGATATTCTGCCACTCTGTTGATTCCCGTCAGAAACGCCAAACACAAAATACTCAAACAGAGGAGCGGTTTTGCAAGTCTTGTCCCAGTTGTCTTCACAGTACATGTGATATACATCTAGAAAGGTGCAACAAAAATCTAGTTACAATTTTAAACATTTATATTTCACAGTAATTAAGAATTTGGTTGATGAGTTGGCTGTTCTTCCTCGCCAAGGGATCAAGAAGACCAATTCAACTGTGTATGGCTCTGGGAGAAACTAGAGTTAAATTGTAATCAAGGAACTGCTGGATCTTTACAACTCTAACTTTTTAAACATTTTCTTTTTAGTTTGCAATGGAATGAGAAAATGCTGCACTTGGCAGATCGATGGAGTGAGAGAGATCATTGTACTTACTGGTCAGGACATTGAACAAAGTTTAGTTTCTGAAAGGTCATCAGAACCACCATTGACCTGAAACACTAGGTGACCAGAAAACTATTGTTGATGTGTGATAATTACATACGTTAATTTCTGTAGATTAATTGCTGTGAACCTGCTTAGAAGGGCTGTGTTTATCCAAAACAGGAATGCTAAAAGCAGATAATTTGGCCCAGACCTGCCAGCATCCATTGCAAGAGGAATAGAATATAAGAGCAGGGATATGTTGTTGAAGCTTTATAAGGCACTGGTGAGACCTCTCTAGGAGTATTGTCAGCAGTTTTGCGCTCCTCTTTTAAGAAAGAATGTGCTGACATTAGAAAGGATTCAAAGGAGGTTCAAGATTCAATTTATTGTCATGTTATAAAGTAATGGTTCCCAAGCTTTTTCAGGCTGCTGCCCCTTTGGCCTCCAGGCCACATCCCGAGCACCCCCCCCACTTATAATGGCACTGGGGTGGGGGGGCTTGCAGATGTGCTGAGTGAGGGGGGGTTAATGGCGGCACAGAGCAGGGTGGGGGGAGGTTAGTGGCGGTGCTGAGCGGGGTGGGGAGGGTTAGTGGCAGCACTGAGAGGGGAGGAATTAGTGGCGCTGAACGGGAGGGGTGTTGGCGGTGGCAGTGGGGCTGAGCAACGCTATATAACATGGCGGCCACCGAGACCAGCTCTTGTGAGAACGCCTTGTCACCGTTTATTTTGGTCACTACTGCCACCCCAAGTCTGGCCATCAAATTATTGCACTGGTTTCATCATTAAACTTTGCAGCAGACTAAACAATAACAAGATTGAATGTTCAGAACGCCCCCTTTTTCCTCACCGCCTCCTAACTGCCCTCTTTTCTCTCACCACCCCCTTGGATCTTTCCACCAGCCACGGTGGGGGGGGGGGGTGGCAGTGCCCACTTTGGGAATCACTATTACAAAGGCAGTGCAATAGTACACACAATTTGTTTTTGATAGATTCGCCATCAGCAGAAATTGCCTGAAGAGCCTCTCACAGTCAGAGAAAGAGTAGCAAAAGTGTGTTCCCTCAGAATCACCAAGTGTCCGTGGATTTGCCTCCATTGCTCTTTCCTAACCCTGCATCCACAGAGAGCCTCGACCAAACCATCCGTAGCCCGAGATTCAGATCCGAACCTCCAAAACAATCAGGAACTCTTCAGCACCCTTGGCACCCTCTCGCATCTCAGTTCTAGTCTTGAGCCAGTGTCCATTAGTTCGCAGCCCAGTGTGAATCCCTTGAACGCAGTTGGCCAGCAGCTCACAGCCTGCATGGGTTCTTTGCTTTGAGCTGTCAACAGCTCACCACCTGTGTGTTCTTCAGCTTCGGTGTCCCTCACAGGTCCTCCACCTTTGTCATCGTCCGGTGGGTCGTCTCCACTGCTTCTCCTTTTGAAACGGGGGATGGTCTCCTTGTTTTCTGGTACCTCGTGCTAGTTCTCTGCTTTCCTGGAGTCTGTAACCCTCATGACCACTACTGAACATAGGTGCTGTGCGGTAGCACTGTGACATTGCTTTCCGCTCTCTGTAGTTCTGCAGCAGCGGCAGCACTCCTTTACAGCTGCTCTGGTAGCACCGCTATTTTTATTGATGTGCGATAATTATATACTTAATGTCTGTAGATTAATTGTTGTGAACTTGCTTAGGGAAGATGTGCCTGTCCAAAACATCAATGCTTTGGATTGGCAACAGTAGGCCACGAGGATGATTCCGGGAATGAAAGGGTTATCATGTGAGGAGCATTTGAACATAGGAACAAAGGAAGTAGGAACAGGAGTAGGCCAAAAATGGCCTATCAAGCCTGCTCTGCCATTCAAAACGATCATGGCTGATCTAATTTATGACCTAACTCCACCTACCTGCCTTCTCCCCATATCTTCTAATTCCACTATCATTTGACAGCCAATATTCTTTAGAATTTAAGAGAATGAGGGGGATCTCATTGAAACATTTTGAATTTGAAAGGCGTGGACAGAGTAGATGTTGAAAAGTGGTGGAAGAGCCTGGGCCAAGAGCGCACAATTTCAGGATTGAAGGGCATCCTCGTAGAACAGACAGGTATAGGAATTTCTTTGTCCAGAGGGTGGTGAATCTCTGGAATTTGTTGCCTCAGGTGGTTGTGGAGGCCAGGTCATTGGATGCATTTAATGCAAAGATTGATAGGCTTTTAATTAGCCAGGGCATCAAAGGAATGGGGAGAAGGCTGGGCTGAGAGCTGAGTAGGAAAATGGATCAGCTCATGATTAAATGATGGGGCAGACCCAATGGGATTAATAGCCTCTTTCTGATCCTCTGACTTATGGTCATTTCCCAGGCCATTAACTCCATTTTTCTCTCATTCAGTACAGCTAGGTTGCAGATGGTTTACAGTACTTGTTTTTATTCCAGATTTACAGTAATATTTTGCTTTTGATAAATGTAGGTGCTAATTATACTGTGAAGGTTCATATGTCAATAGGTTTTACTGATTTATTGCATTAAATATACAATTTAATTAAACATTAATTTATTTAACCATTAATATTGTAAATTTCCTTCATTCTAATTGCCAACTCCATGCAGATGGTATAGTATCAGAATTTATCATTATGAACATGAGTTTCAGTGTTTGCTGCAGCGTCATAGAGCAAACACATATTATAACCATCTTACAACATTACTATAAATTAAAAATTAAAAATAATAGGGGACAGAAAGTGAGGCCGTGTCTTTGTTTCTTTGATTATTCAGGAATCCGATGGCAGTGGGGAAGAAACTGTCTTTGTGCCATTGAGTCCTCGTCTTTAGGCTCCTGTACTTTATTCCTGATGGTAGCAGAGTGAAGAGAGCATGGCTTTGGTGGTGGGGGGTCTTTGAGGATAGAGGCTGCTTTTTTAAGACACCGCCTCATGTAGCTGACCTTGATGGAGTGAAGTCTGGCTGAGTTAACGACATTCTGGAGTTTATTCTTGTCTTGAGAGTTGGCGGCTCCATACCTGGCAGTGATGCAACCAGCCAGAATGCTGATCTATAGAAATTTTCGCGATTATTCGGTGACATACCGAATCTCCTCAGACACCTCACAAAGTATAGTCGCTGGCGAGCCCTCTTTCTGATTGCATCAACATGGAGGGTCCAGGACAAATGTTCGGAGATGTTGACACCCAAGCATTTGAAGTTCTTGATCCTCTCCACTACTGAGCCTTCGATGAGGACTGGGTCATGTTCCCCTGACTTCCTTCTGAAGTCTACAATCATGAATACAAGTCTTGTTCAGTCCACCTTTCGTGTGAAGAAAGGGAGGATGCAATAGATGGGAATAAACACGAGGTAAAATATGAGGGTAGAGGGGCTATTTAATTGTACTCAACACAGATCAACAAGTGCAATATTAGTCAAAGATTACTTACACAATTTTTTGCATTAACAGTTACAATGAAAACAATATTATTTATGGTACTGTAACAAAAATATTCAAACTTTGCAGAAATTTGTCACTGGTTGCTTCCAATTCTGAGAACTTTCAGTTCTAATCTTGCCGAGAAAATAGAAGAAGGAGTTGACAATTCAATAAGATCGTGGTTGATCGTGAGTCTTAAATCTTCTTTCACTCTCAATCCCCATATCAGGATTAATTAATTATCTAATTATCAGGCATCACTGGAGAAAAGAGATCAGGACTTAACAGAATTTTAGATTCAATCAGAAAGCAAAAACTTCAGGTACAAACCTATGTTTAAATAAATGCAATTATAAAAGATATAATTAAAATTCCACAGATTTCCTTAATCCACTTGGGGGAAAAAAGATTAACTGGTGCAATGGTACATACCATCCAGAAGTAAAGCTGCTCAGAAATTCTATCTATGTATCGAAAGAAAAGAAAGTGAGCAGAATGTGGAAAAGATTGATGATAGACACAAGACTGAGAAAAAAAAACATTGGAAAGCAGCAGAGGATGATGACAAAATACTAAAGAGGAAGAAAATAGGTTATTGGAATGAGTGAGGTGAAAAGAAAATGCCTGGCGAATTAGGAGAATAGCTAGGGTAAGCATTGGTTGCTTGGAGAAAGAGGCTGAAGAATTAATAATGGGAAGCAAGGAATTAGACCTGATTTTGCACCTGCCTCCAGGCTAGCTTGTATTCTTCTATTTGGGGGGAGAGGTGGGGGAGGGGGAAGTAGACTCTGCATTGCTCCTGGTCCCCTGGAGCTGGGGTTGGAGGGGACGCAACAGCCTCTGTACTTCTGGTCTCCCAGAGCTGGGGCGGGGTGGGTGGTGGTGAAATAGCCTCTAAATTGCTCCCAGTTTCCTGGACCAGGAGCAGGGAATAACCTCTGCTCTGCTCTCTGTCTCCCGGAGCTGGGAGTCGCTGGGTGCTGTACCTCCCATCATTGGGCTTAATTGTAACCTGTTTTCCTCTCTGTCTTTGCACTTTCTCTGTCTTCGTCCAGCACATGCTGGCTTCATCCTCAGATGATGAGAGATTGCAGGCTTCTGTTTGCATTTTGACCCTTGCCTTTCCTTGCTTGCAGTATCAGTCGCCAGTTTTTCCCTTGGGGCTTTTGGGATTTTCTTTCATTTTCTCACTGTCTAGCATTTTCCCTCCACAGCTCCCTCCTTTATTGACTCTACCTCCTCAGGAGGGGCCTCCAGGCTAACCTTAACCCTAATGTTTGGGGTCTCCTCTCTGACCCTGTCTTGGGTGGGGAAGCAGGCCATTTCTACAGAACCTGCCCAAAGTGTGTAACCATCAATGTACATGTTGTACTGACAATAACCACACCAGCAGTGTGAGTATAAGACAGCTTTAATAAACTAATATGTACACTAAGAGGTCTTGTCTCTCTGCAAGACAAACCTGGAAGGTTAGACTGTAGCTCTGGACTGCTTTATATACAAGGTCACCAGGATGACCCCTGGTGACATAGTGGTGTAATTACATATCACCACACATGTTACATATCACACACTCCCTCAACCTCGAATGCGACAGAGACTCTGACAGAGACCAAGACAGGTGCAGAGAGATTCTCCAAGTTGCCTGTGCATAGGTGGTTACACATTTTGGACAGGTTCTGAAGAAATGGTCTGTTTCCCAAGTTGCCGCACTTGCTCTCTCCACAGTCCTTGGTCTGGCGGACTTCCTGCTTGCAGTTCTTACAGATGACTGCTCTGCATTGGCTCGCCAGATGTCCAGGTTTGTTGCGGTTCTTGCACACCCTGGGCTGTTCAGCATAAACCAGGTGCAACGGTTCCCTCCAATGGCAAACACTGAGGGGAGAGAAGTGGATAATAGCCTCTTTGCTGTCTTCTCTCAGCTTCACCTTCACTTGGCGTTCATGGGTTCAGATTCATTGACATTCATGCAGGACCCTGTGTCCTCAACATAATGACCCAGGAAGGAGAGCACATCCACAACTGGCACATCTGGGTTGAACATGTACACTGTTATCACTCGTTCCTTCCATATGGAAGTGCAAAGAATGGGTATGCCCTGAATAGAGAGAGTGGCACTACTTTCCCCTTCTCCTAGATGTCCTGAAGCATTTGTAAATTAACTAGCATTATACGTATTGATGGGACCCTTCATGATGACCCAAAGCACTTTGTAGCTAGGAAATATTTTTGAAGAGAATTGCACACACCAAGCTTCATCCACGATAATTATCATGAAACAACTCATTTTTTCTATTCATTGGCTTCATTCATTTTGTAGCCATCATTTATCAATTCATGACCATTTGAAAGTAATGCATTTACTTTAAGGAGTTGGCAGTACCAAAAAATGCAAGAAAAAAAGTGTACTTACAGCCAGATATACTGCTGCATACACACTTAAAGCTGCCTCTTTGGACGGAAATGTCTTCCTGGCTTTTGTTATGGCATCCGTGTTGCCTGTACAGACTTCTTCACTGTTGATGAATTGCACGGAATCATGAAGGCAGCCCAGTGCTGTGTAATTGGGTTTACACACTGTGAGAAAGTGTGGTGCTAGATTTCCCGTCACCACTTGGCCAGCATTTACAAAAATATCAGTAGCAAAAAGTCCAAATGCATAAACACCTATGATTAAAAACAAGCTGAAATTAGAAGGCTTTTGATCTAAATTTTCAAACAAAATAGATAATTATGATAAAGCTTATTAAATGCAACTTTCACTTGAGATTTAAATTAATTGCTATTTGAAAGTTATTCTGGACTAGGAAGTATTTATTTATTCCATAGCTTTGTTTCTGTGTCCCTCCCAGCTAATGTAAACTTGTTTTAGTGCAACATGCAAGTAGTATTTCTCAGAATAAAATGATCTTATGTAGTGACAGCATAATTAGATTATTAACTGGCTGAAGAGCTGCCCACATTCTCAACAGCTTTCTGCTGATTAATGGTGAAAGGCAATAGTTCCCCCTGAAGTTTCTACTCGAGGACACAACAGAAAATAGCCTCAAAGGAGATAGAATTCAATTGAGTGCAAGAAGGGCTTTTCCCCTGGGTCTGAATGGAACTGCATTTGTGCTTGTGGAAAGGCCAGAATGTCAATGTTGGAGCATTAGCTCCCCCATTTATTGCATTTGGTGCAGAAAGCAAGGACTCAACACTGCAGCAAGGCATTTTTCTTATATTAACCCAAAACTAAGCTCAAGCACATTTACGGAAGAGCTTTCTTCTGAAAGAGAACAAGCACAACGATGGTTTGTGGGGTTGCACGGTCAGATAGTGACTGGAGCAATGCTGTTACAGTGACAGCGTCAGGGGTTTGAATCCAGCACTGTTTGTAAGGAGCTTGTATGTCCTCTTATGTCTGCATGGGTTTCCTCTGGATACTCTAGTTTCCTCCCACCATTTAAAAACATACCAAGGATGTAGGTTAATTGGGTGGCATGGGGTCATGGGCCAACAGGGCCTATTACCATGCTGTATATCTAAATTTATTTAAAAAATTTGTTTAATGAAAATCTGATCAAAGGAGGATTTTATTAACTCTCTCTCTCCAGAAGCTGCCGAGTATTTTGTGTAGTTTCTGCTTCTATTTCAATTCCCACCTTCTACAGTTTGATGCCACCACCAACCACCACCCCTCTGCAATAGCTTCACCCGTTCATCTCCAGTAACACACTCACCTGTACCAGGCCAAGCCCAATGAAAGTTCAAAGTGCACTATCTCAATGAATTATACTATTCCTGGCAACACTGACTTCAAAGCTATCAGATATTGCTTGGTCCGTAATATTTCAAGCTCCTCCAGATCCCTTATTTGGTTTGTTATCGTTTCCTTTATCGATCTTTTCTGGTCAACCTTCATCTCTTTAATTATTCAATTTACCCTGCTCTTCAAAGACCTTCCCTTTTGTTTTTCCCTGCTTTGGCTGCATCTTAAAGCATTACCAGTGCCGATGATAGGTCACTGAATGCTGGGGTAATGTCCTTCAAACTTTATGTTAGGCTTCACTGGAACAGGGTAGGAGTTCTCAGCATTAATGCTCACAATGCCGTTGTACTTGACAGTTTCCAACAATTTCTGTTTTCTTTTCAGACTTTCAGCATCTGCATTATTTTATTTTTAAGCTTTCTCCCCTCACCATCGGGGTAAAATTTCGAATCGATGCAGGACGTTGAGCATTTGTGGAATGTTCATCTTCTATTCATACCTTAACCTGTAAAAAAATATTCAGAGCTACTCTCATTGTGATATGCTGCTGTGGATAAGGACCTGAAAATATGCTACATAAGCTTTTACTGTTCAAAACAATAGCTAAAACAAGTTGAACACCAATGTGGTGAAAGAAGAAAGACTGTAGACACTGTGAGTGTACTTAATACACAAAAGTGCTGGAGAAACTCAACAGGTCCCACAGCATCCACAGAAAGAAAAGATGTCTAATAAACATTTTGGGCCTGAGCCCTTCACCAAGTTATGGGCAAAACTCAAGGAGGCTCCTGAATAAAAAGGTGGGGGGGGGCGGAGGAAGGGAAAAAGGGGCAGGTGGAGGAGCACAGGTCAACAGCCAAGAGGCCAGAGGTGGACATGAATGGGAGGACAGGAGAAAAATGCTGAGAGTTTATTGGGGAGGGGGTAGCTCTGTGAATGCAGAGCTGGAGGAAAGGAGACAGAGGGATGTGGAAAGAGGGGGAGAGAGACTAGGTGGGTGGGGTTTGGGGGTGGAAAGACTTAACATGGTCTTCTCCATTTCCCCTGGTCCATTCTCAGGTTTTTTCTTCTGCCCTCCCATCCATGTCTACCTCTGGCCTCTCAGCCTATGTTCCTCCCCCTTCCCCTTCTTCCTGTCTGCTTTTTGCTCTTATCTTGAGGAAGCGCTCGGGGCTGAAACATTGGTTATTTACCTTTGGGACCTGCTGAGAACCTCCAGCAGTTTTCTGCATTGAAAACTAATGTTCTTGGACATCTATATGATTTAGCATGCATGAGAAGTGCAATTCAAAATTTATAAAGAAGATTCTTAAAGTTTATCTTATGAAAGATATATCCTCAGATATAAACTGTCTCCCATATGATTACAGTTTTCTTGGCTTTTTTTTTACATCTTTCTTTCTTTGGCTTGGCTTCGCGGACGAAGATTTATGGAGGGGGTAAAAAAGTCCACGTCAGCTGCAGGCTCGTTTGTGGCTGACCAGTCCGATGCGGGACAGGCAGACACGATTGCAGCGGTTGCAGGGGAAAATTGGTTGGTTGGGGTTGGGTGTTGGGTTTTTCCTCCTTTGCCTTTTGTCAGTGAGGTGGGCTCTGCGGTCTTCTTCAAAGGAGGCTGCTGCCCGCCAAACTGTGAGGCGCCAAGATGCACGGTTTGAGGCGTTATCAGCCCACTGGCGGTGGTCAATGTGGCAGGCACCAAGAGATTTCTTTAGGCAGTCCTTGTACCTTTTCTTTGGTGCACCTCTGTCACGGTGGCCAGTGGAGAGCTCGCCATATAATACGATCTTGGGAAGGCGATGGTCCTCCATTCTGGAGACGTGACCCATCCAGCGCAGCTGGATCTTCAGCAGCGTGGACTCGATGCTGTCGACCTCTGCCATCTCGAGTACCTCGACGTTAGGGGTGTGAGCGCTCCAATGGATGTTGAGGATGGAGCGGAGACAACGCTGGTGGAAGCGTTCTAGGAGCCGTAGGTGGTGCCGGTAGAGGACCCATGATTCGGAACCGAACAGGAGTGTGAGTGTTGCCTTAAAACTGCAATCTCAATTGTTCTTCAAGCAGGAGCTATTTTTCCAAAATAATCCTTCAATACGAGAGCTGCATTAACTAATTAACTATGAAGCACATTATTACCACACATAGAATATATATATATATATATATATATATATATTTCACACACACACACACACACACACACACACACACACACACACACACACACACACAAACACGCACGCACGCACGCACAGCAACACTCAGAAATCACACACAGCATGGTGTCACTCACAGACACACACAGCGACACTCAGAGCGACATCACACACAGACATCTCACACAGTGTGATGCCACTCACCGTGACACTCATACAGAATTACATCTCACACACACAGACACAGTAGTTAGCTGCCCATGTCCATTGCCTTCCTCTATAGCTCTCACTCTCACAGCCTTCCTTGATCCTAAACCTGTTCACTTAGTTCCCTATTCCTACTCTCCCACTCTTTCACTTACTTCCATCTTCCCACATGTGTTTAGCCTTTACATTCCCTCCACCCTTGCTCTTTTCCAGCCATGCACTGGCCTCCAACCCCTGATCCCAGCCACACACATTAAACTCTTTCCCCAGCCACACTCTCCTTGTAATCCTCCGTTCCTAGCAACATACCTTTTACATAGCGATCCTGATTCTCATCGTGCCTGCACTCCAGCCATCAGCTCCTGATCAATCTTCCTTCCCACAATAGAAATAGAAAATCCTCAAAATGCTCAGCAAGTCAGGCAGTATTCATGGAAAGAGAAACAGAGTTCATATTTCAGATCCAACATCCCTTGTCAATGGAGTTCTGATGAAGAACCTTTAACCTGATATATTAACTGTTTCTCTTTCCACAGATGCTGCCTGTTTGGCTGAGTGTTTCCAGCATTTTCACACTACACATTGCAGCAATTATAAGAAGTTGGTCAGTTAGCATCCAAGGGTCAATCTGAAACATTGATGCTACCTCACCTGCTAAGTCCCTCCAGCATCTCAATGTTTGCTCAAGATTCCAGCATCTACAGTTTTTATGTTTTACATGTGAACAAATTGGAATGTAAGTCAAGAGCCACACTTGGGGACAAGGGGAATAACCACTGGCTCATGTTCCTTGCAGTGAAGAATATTGCCTTTGGTTTTGATGTATCAGAGAATAGCTTGACTAGTAATTGGTTTAATTATTTGTTGAAACACAGACATGAATTTGTGCCTCTTGACCAGTTTTCATGGGCAGATTGTAAACTAATTAGTAAGTCATTTTGAGATAAGGTGTCGAACAATGGAAGTCAGAATGAAAGTTCTTCACTGTGAGGTACATGAGCCAGTGGTTATTCCCCTTGCCCCAAAGTGTGGCTCTTGCCTTACAACTGTTGGTTTCCCCCAAAAAGTGCATTCTTTTGTGCACGATGCTTAACCTGCTGTGTAATTAATGATCGATGACAGATGTGTGAGAAAGATATGCTTTGCAATTGTAAAGAGAGACAAAGGGATGGAGGGAAAAACTCACATAGTCCTCTATAGAGAAACACAGAAACTACAGATGGCAGAATCTTGAGTGAAGAGAAACTGAATGGACTCAACATGTCAGACAGGATCCATGGAGAGAAATGGTCAGTTTCAGGTTGAGTCCATGAGTGGGACAGGTCGAACCTTCAGTCTGGATGCTCAAAGACTGTTGCATGCAGTCAGTAGCAGTGTTCTAACTTCTCCACGACCATCTTGAAAATAAAAAAATTCTTAAGATGATCTCTTCTGCCCAGTCCTTTCCTCCTGAGGCCTTCACTGGATGGGAACTCTTGTCCCCTTTCCTCCAGCTCGCATTGACAGAGCAACTCCCCTCCCACAATCAGTACTTTCCTGTCTTCCCATCCATGTCCAGTTATGGCCTGCTTTTTGCTTATAACTTGAAGACTGACTCAGGCCCAAAGCGACGGTTATATATCTTTACCTCCAGTGGATGGTGAGCTCCTTCAGCATTTTTGTGTTTTTACTACAATCACAGCGTCTTCAGATTTTCATGTTTGACTCGATTCCACTAGAAAAGTTTAGTTAAAATACTCTTCCACTTAGTTACCATGAGTGATTATTATTGTTGCTGTTGTGTTAATAGAGGTTTAAAAATCTGATTTAGTTCATGATAATCATTCTAAAAAACACACAGCATTTTGAAATATGGAATAAAGGGCAAGGTTTGTAGAATTTTTCTGTATACTTAGCTAAAATTTAACTTTAACAACTAATCTCTCACTCAATACAACCTGGTTAGCATGAACAAGTTGGGCCAAATGGCTGGTTTCCATGCTTTAAAACTCTAATCTCAAGAGAAATCTCATTTTAATAAATATTCAAAATATTTGCTCTGTCAAATATTCAAATATTTTAATAAATATTTCCTCACCACAATTTAATCCAAAGAAACAACCAATGGAAATTAGTTGATTTTATTGGTTCAAGTTTATTGTCACATGTAACGAGATGCACTGATATAGGTTTTTCTATAAGCAGACCAGTAAACATCTCCTACATAGTACAGTAAGTTTCTGATTATCTGGATATCGATCTACCGAAATTCTTGACTATCCAAAATTATTTTTGGCTGAGACACTATATCACAATTTGAAAAGAGTTATTTTTTTTCAACCATTGTGATCAAGTTGGGGTCTGATGTGCATTTAGCGCCATTTTTGATCAACGGAGCTCTCGTGTACTGGTCAAAGATATAGCTGCAATGGCAAAAAGGTCTGCAGATAGCACTGTTGATGTCAGTGAGCAGAAAAGGAGGAAGCCTTTATGTCTGTCTATAGAACAGAATGTCAAGCAGCTGTTGAAACTGGACGATGGTGTAAGTGTGAAATGCCTAGCAGAGTATAAACTGTTGAAGTTCTATACTGAAAGTGAAGAACAGAAGTTAATGAAAGATGGAAAACCACTGCATAAAGGTAAAAATGAAGAACTGGAGCATGTATTGATGGAGTAGGTCTGACAGCATCACAATGAATGGTTTGCTGATCATGAGACAAACAAAGTTCTATCATGATGAACTGAAAATTGAAGGGAACAGTGAATATTCAGTAGACTGGTTGAGCAGATTTAAGAAAAGACATGGCATTGAAATGTTAAAGATGAGTAGCGAAAGGAATTTGCTGATCACGAAGCAGCAGAGGGATTCATTGACGAGTTTGCCAAGATCATCGCTGATGAAAGCCTGACGCCAGAACAGGTTTTGGCCCCAGAATAACACTGGCAACAGCTGATGAGACAACCCCTACAGGAATTAAGTATGCCTAGGACAGAATAACTGTGCTGGGATATGTTAATGCAGCAGGCATGCATACATGAAAGCAAAAACAAGCGTCCTCGTTGTTTAAAGGAGTGAATTTCTTACAGTTTATTATTATGCCACATGAAAGACATGGGTCACCAGGGATATCTTTTCTGATTGGTTTAACAAACACTTTGTGCCAGTGGGTCATGCTCACTGCTGGACTGGATGATGACTGCAAGATTATTTTGTTCCTTGACAACTGTTATGCTCATCCTTCAGCTGAAAATCTCAACAAACATTTGTTCATGTCATGAACCTTCCCTGAAATGTGACTTCCTTAATTCAGCCATGTGACCTAGGTATCCTTAGATCACTGGAGATCTTGAACAACATGCCATCAGCAGTGAACCGAAGCTTAGGTGTGACAGGTTTCCAAAAGATGGCATTTCTGCTGCTGCCAACACCTGGAGCAAAGTCACTAAAGTCACAGTTGTACACGCTTGGCACAATCTCTGACCTGCAACTATGTTCATTGATGATGAAGAAGACAACCGTGATTTTTGAAGGATTCCATATGCAAAAAAATGTGCCTTCAGAGTCTGTCAGTAAGTTGGAAGAAAAGGATATTGAAGTTTTTTTAACATTGATAATGATGCTCCATTTGTTCATTCACTGATGGTGAAATACCTGAACTTGTTCTGCATTCAGGTGAGCGTGGAGAAGAGAACTTGGTTAACGCTGTAGTGAAAGTGTCTATAGATGACATGTGTGACGGAGTTATTGATGCTCTATAGCAGCGTGCATTCATTACAGAACAAGAGATCATGTCAGTGTATAGAATCAAAGACCGACTGCTAAGACAAAAACTATTGTTAAGGAAGCAGATAACACAGGAAGAAGCATTAGAAAAAAACCATCACGCAGAAATTCTAGTGTTTGTTGCTGCATTTTGTAAGGAGATATCACTTTTTTTTGGTAAGAATTAAACATTATTGCGTGCTTGAGAAACCTTCTGTTGTTATTTGTTTAATTGCGGATACAAATGTTCAGCCTGACGCTACTGGTTTGCTTAAATAAATCTCTCCATTATCCGAAAAATCCAGGTAACTGGGATAGGTGAGGTCCCAAGCATTTCGGATAATCAGAAATGTACTGTACAAAAATTAAGCACGTACAAAAGTACAGAGTTACGGGGAGAGATCACTTGGGATAAAGGTCACATCATTTCAATATTCTGGGGTTTATTCAGGGCTCTGACAATGGCGGGAAAGAAACTGTCCTTGAATCTAGTGCTATGCTAACAGTGTCCAATGGATGAAATGCAAAAACTATATGCCAGAACAGTTTTTTTTACACAAAAATACAATGTTATGGATCTTGTGTTTATGATGGTACACATTTTAAAGCAATCATGTTTTCAACTTTCTTCAATATTGTTTTTGGCATCATTAGCTAAATTTCATTTGCTTGATGAAAAATAGCTTGAAAAAAGTCAATCTGATCCACTCAGGTTGTGAGACCTTGCTTAATTCTGAATTTTCACTTACTTGTTGAATGTCATCTCTCATTTTAATATTAAAGTCATCAGGTTTGTTTTGTAAATTATTTTGGTAGCCAATGGGAGGCTCTTTTGGATTTACTATTTCAGAACCTAATCTATCGGAAGCAAAGGATTTCGGACCTGAGTCGATCGTTAAGGTATGATCAAAAAGCAGGTAGGTGCCTGAGTAAAAAGGTGGGGGGGGGGGAGGAGGAGGAATGGGAAGAAGTGTTAGAGGAGGAGCACAGGTCAAAAGGCAAGAGGTCATAGGTGGATGTGGGTGGGAGGGAAAAAAAGGAAACTAAAGCTGGTAGCTCTCAGAATGGAGAGGGAAGGAGGTGTGGCCCAATAGAAACTGGAGAAATTGATGTTAATGCCATCTAGTTGGCGATCGTCCAGACAGAATATTGAGTGTCGCTTCTCCAATTTGCAGTCATCATGGGCCTGGTCCTGTGCTGGACTGTCCTGCGTTTTGTTATGTTCTAACAAGTCGGTTTTAAATACTTCTCTCTAATACACATGGACAAAGTTTCAGCATTGTAGTGTAGTCACTGGTCGAATCCATGGAAGGCAAAATCTGCACAAATCAGGAGGCCCTGCAGAAATTGTCACTGCTCACTTACCACACACCTCTCCAAATGACACGTTAATTTATTCATGAGGCTGCCATAAAACATCATCTAGTTTGATATGGAACAGAAAGGTGCTCTGGACAGGTTTAGCTCAGCCTAGTTGGAGTACTGGGGAAATACTGCCTTGCTTATGCGTGTACCTGGACAGCTGGATAACAATGCACTTTTAATAATTTTATGTGCAATTATTAAATGGATCTCCATGAATCCCAGCCCCCTACCCCATTTCTTCTGAAACCTACCTACACTCTGGGAACTTAGCCAATTAGCATACCACCAGCAAAACAAAATCTGCTGGAGGAATTCAATAGGTCAAGCACCATCAGTGAGAGAAAAATAAACCATTTAGCAAAATGAGCAGATGGAATGCAGTTGCAATACATACAAATTAACTGTGATGGTACAAGGCAAAATTAGTTTATGGAAGTAAATGACCTATTCCTAATTTATACATTCAAATTCATCTGCAATAAATGATAGATTCAAAAAGCTAGAGAGTGCCAAAATAACAACCATGTGGAAAGAGGACCAGCTCGGTTTCCTGGTATTTGCATGGCCTGGATTCCATGTGAGGATAACATTTGGGCTAAGTATGATTCTCCACTTAGGGATCAATGGTAAATGCTTTATTCGACAAAGTGGAGGAGGGTTATACCCTAAAGTGAGCAAATACGAGATGAGAAGGACGGAAGTTAAAAAAATTATGAGGGGTATAGATAAAGTATATGCAAGCAAGCTTTTTCCACTGAGGTTGAGTGAGACAAGAACTAGAAAACATGGCTTTAGGATGAAAGGTGAAACGTTTAAAATAGTGATTCCCAAAGTGGCCGCTGCTGCCCCCCCCTCTCCACACCCCACCTCCCCGTGGGTGGTGAAAAGATCCAAGGGGTTGGTGAGGAAAAAGAGGGCAGTCCGAACCTTCAATCTTGTTATTATTCGGTTTGCTGCAAAGTTTAATGAAGAACTCAATGTAGTAATTTTCTGGCCAGACTCAAGGTGGCAATAGTAAGCAACATCAATGGCAACAAGGCTTTCTCATGAGAGCTGGTCTCCATGGCCACCATTTTGCATTGTTGTCACTACCACCCTCTCAGCTCCACCACTAACCCCCTCACTCCACTCAGTGCCCTCACTTAATGCCTCCCCACCCCACTCAGCACTGCCACTACCTGCCCCAACCCCACTCAGTGCCACCACTAACCCCCCTCCAACCCTACTCAACACCGCCACTAACACCCCCACTCCACTCAGCATCGGCACTACCAGCCCCCCCCCCCAGTGCCTTTGTATTGGGGATGGGGTGTTCAGGATGTGACCTAGAGGCCAAGGGGGTGGCACCCCAAAAAAGTTTGGGAACCATTGGTTGAGAGAGAACATTAGGGGAACTTCTTCATGCAGAGACTGGAACAAACGGCAAGATGAAATAGTGAATACGGGCTCAATTTCAACATTTAAGAAAAGATTGGACAGGTATCTGGATGGGAGGGGTGTAGGTCCTGGTCAATGAAACTAGGAAGAATAATAGTTTGGCACACCATAAATGGACGAAAGGGCCTGTTTCTGTGCTGTAACTCGATAAAATTGTACATCTTATTGCACCATGAATAAAATTAACCAGTGTGTGTTTCTTGTTGGCATAGATATCCATCAGCAAAATTACATCTCTTTCTGGTGACATTGAATGATATGGTTGATAATGACAGACAAGATTGAAAATGCAAATATCTCACAGGTTGAGTAAAAGAAGGATAGCTCAGAAAGTAATTGGAGCTATAAGAGAACTAGGGGGAAATATTGACAACTACATTTTACTTCAATTTCCATTTTTTTAATCCACTTCAACCCAAATCACTGACAAATGCATATCCAATTTGAAGGCATCTGGTATTTTAAAGTTTGATGTGTTCACAGCTATTCTATAATTATGCTACACCCTCCAGCCATGAAATACGTTGAGAATTTCCTAGATTTCACACCTTTTAACATTAAAACCAAATTCTGCATCCATGAATATGGATTTGAATAGAAATAGGTACGAGTCTTAGAGCAATTTCATTGTCAATGCTGCTACCCCAAAATTCAGTTCCCATCTAAGATGTACCAATTCAGGAAAATATTGACAATAGGCCAGAAGCCAGTGGTCAGTCAATTCTTCAATGCATGACGGTCACAAGCGAGGTCAGTAGAGGTCACAAGAGAGAATCAGCCTTTGTGAGAGTAATTGAACTATCACAGAATTAATTAGATAAATAGAATTAAACAGATATTGAAATAAACTGACAAAATATCTCTTGAGATACCAATACATTTCTAAAATATAGCTTTTCCAAAACTTCTGGAAAGGACATTATCAATTTTACCTTAGATGGTGACACAATGGAATTTCTGGCCCCCCTGAGACAGCCGAACAGGATTCCAGGTTAGCTCTATTAGTTTCATTTTGTTAGAATGAAATCAAAAGGCTCCCTAGTATAATAGAACCATACAGCATGACAACACAGAAACAGATCCTTCAGCCCATCTAGTCTGTGCCAAACTATTACTGCATCTAGAGCCATTGACCTGCACCCAGACCATAGCCCTTCATACCACTCCCATGCATGTACCCATCCAAATTTTTCTGAAATGTCAAAATTGAGCCCATGTTCATCACTTCATCTGGCAGCTCATTCCACATTCCCACCACTCCCTGATGTTACCCTTAAACAGTTCACCTTTCACCCTTAACCCATGTCATCTTGTTCTTGTCTTACTTAACCTCAACATAAAAGACTACATGCATTTACTCTATTTATACCCCTCATTAAAAAAAATACATTAAGAGATACAGCATGGTAACAGGCCCTTCCAGCTACAAACCTGCACTGACCAAATACACCCAATTAATCTACCAACACTGTACATCTTCACAATATGGGAGGGAACAGGAACACAGAGGAAATCCAGGTTTACAGGGAGACAGTGTCAGATTCAAACTTGGGTTACGAGTACTGTAATAGCGTTGTACTGACTGCTATGGTAACTGCGTCACATTTTATATATTTCCATGAAATCTCCCCTTATTATCCATTGCTCCAGGGAATAAAGTCCTAAACTGTTTAACCATTTCCTGCAACTCAGTTCCTCAAGTCCTGGCAACATCCTTGTAAATTATCTCTGCAGCTTTCAATCTGATTGATGTCTTTCCTAGTATGTGGACACCAATACCACTGAGTGTAAAGTCTTCCAAAAGGTAATGGACACAGCCCAGGACCTCACAGGCAAAACCTTCCCCACTATCAAGAACATCCACAGGGAACACTGTCGTCAGAGAGCAGCAGCATTCATCAAGGATCCACACCACCCAGCACATGCTCTGTTCTCACTGCTGCCATTAGGGAAGAGATATAGGTGCCACAGACTCATACCACCAGGTTCAGGAACAGCTGCTACCCCTCCATCAACAGACTCCTCAACAACAAACTCAATCAGGGACCCATTGAAAGACTCTTACTTGTCCACTTTATTGATTTTCTTTTTGTTGTCTCTATATTGCATAGTTTGTTTACATTTGATATCTGTTTACAGTTCCTTAATTATTTACATGTATACACTGTGTAGTTTTTTTTTGCACTACCAATAAGTGGTAATTCCGCCTCACCTGCAGAAAAAGAATCTCAGGGTTCTATGTGATGTCGTGTATAATCTGACAATAAATTTGAAATCTGAAATCTGAGATGATAGACCAAAACTGCATGCAATACTCCAAATGTGGCCTCATCAATGTTTTATACAACTTTACCATAGCATCCCAACTCCAATATTCAATATTTTGATTTCTGTAAGCCGATGTGCCAAAAACTCTCTTCACAACCTATCCACCTGTGATGCTAGATTGAACCTAATGGGACATGCAATGACACGGGTTAAGTGGCTGTGGATCCTGATGGTGAAGGGGGTTAAAAAAAATGTGCAGGGCAGGAAAACCTTTCAGGCCCGAACAACTACTCCGTAAACTGTTGTTCCCAGCAGATTTCAGCCAGAGGAGAAGTGAACGCACACGATCTTTCCCTGTGGTGAAAATGTCAGATCAGATTCCCTGTGGTTATCAGAGTATGGGCTATAAAATGGGTATCCCGAGCCAACGGCAGGTATTTTTTCCCCAATGCAAAGTTAAGTCCGTAATGATGGGGCATGAAAATGCCTCCAACCATTTTTGCCATAAGCTTTCACAATCTGGAGTTCAATTATGTTCAGGTATCTCTGCACTTTGTGAGTGTTTACTTGCTTTGATTTTGTTTGTTCTTGGACTGTGTTTGGCCATCTCTTTGTGGAGAGAACAGAATTGGGGAGATGTCCACTTTATCATATAGTCTTATTAGGCTGAAGCTGAATCCTACAACCATTACATCATGGTCTCCTGTGGAGTGAACTATCATTTTGACATTCCTTGATATCATGTGCACACTACTTAGTCTGAATGCAAGCTTCTGCACTTTTGATGGGCTCAGGATTTGAATGTGGATACTCCTGAATACTCCTGAATGAAGGTGATACTCTTGAATGATACTCCTGAATGAAGGTGATTGTAAATGTCACAAGTCAGGTAATAGACATTCTTGGGGATGTTTCCCTGAATAAAAAAGACCAACTAGCTACATTTCGATATCCTTTCATGAGGAACTAAAACAGATTTGATAAATAAGGGTACATTTTGTCACACTTAAGATATTACACTGGGATTATCTATATTCATATTTAAGCACAGTGTATTAAAATTTAATAGGAATATCTATATATTACCAACTAGTTTGCATCAAGCAGGACAATTCTATGCCACTGAAAGCTATTTCAATTTGGTTTAGATTCTAATTATGGAGATCCATCAGTTCCCATTCAGTAACCAAGGAGAGGGCCTGTAAACATCCATTGTAGAATATTCAATATCAATTGAAAAGAAATGAAGAGTGACATTTTTAATCATTAATGAGCTTCGTAGTGGCCAAGTTCACCCCACAATTACTGAAAACATAACTTTGCCTTCATTGTTTTTCTTCTGAATTTGCACTCTGCAATTATTTTAGTCCAATATGAGGCAAAGTGAACAAAGTCAGAAAGAGATTCATTTCATTAATCTTCTTTCTTTGGCTTTGCTTCGCGGACGAAGATTTATGGAGGGGGTAAAAAGTCCACGTCAGCTGCAGGCTCGTTTGTGGCTGACAAGTCAGACACGGTTGCAGCGGCTGCAGGGGAAAATTGGTGGGTTGGGGTTGGGTGTTGGGTTTTTCCTCCTTTGTCTTTTGTCAGTGAGGTGGGCTCTGCGGTCTTCTTCAAAGGAGGTTGCTGCCCGCCAAACTGTGAGGCGCCAAGATGCACGGTTTGAGGCGAGATCAGCCCACTGGCGGTGGTCAATGTGGCAGGCACCAAGAGATTTCTTTAGGCAGTCCATTTCATTAATAACAAAAAGCAAATACATAATGTTTCAAATAACATTTCAATGCATGTTTCTGGAATTGTCAGTTTCTTTATATTTCAATGTGTTCAGCTTTCTGTTTATTGTCAGCCTTAGTTTCTATCTACCTGTAAAAGTTTCAAAACATGAACTTAAAGATTCGATCTGACCTTTTGAACTGGCATTTCATTACAACTTGATTTGAAGGTTTTGTTTCCAATTATTGAACCACTTTGTTCTTTCCTGATATCCAAATACCATATAATATTTATTAAAAAGTATTCATTTTAGTTCTATAATGCAAATAATTTTGCAATGCAGTACAATCTCTATTTTATTTTATAAACAGGAAATAAAATGCAACACATTCTCCACAGAACCAATCCACATGAATAATAATGCAGTCACCTTATAAAATCAAAACACAAAATCTTTGAAATGATCCCTTGGTATATTAGTATTTGAATACTTAATGCTTTTGTTTCTATTGTTTTTTTACTATTTTATTAAAAGAGTAAGTCCTGTTGAAACATATTGTTTAACAACTCGCTTTAAGTGGTGGATAGGGAATTTTGACAAATATTCAAAATAATTTGACACTAATTTAAACTTCAGACTGAATACTGCAGTCATTTATTAACTGGAATTTTGCAATGAACAGCATAGAACTGAGAATTAATGTTTGATGTACCCAATGCAAGTCAAAGAGAGCAATATCCACAAGTAAAATGGCTTTCACTGTACATTTGACTCACATCCAATGAATGAAAACTATCACATATTCGTAAACTACCTTGTCATTATTGTAGCCAAGATTCCTACCTGCTATTGTGCTTCAGAGAGAAACAGTAAAACTCAGTTCCTCAATAATGTTTATTAAGCCAATCGCTATTTCCATTTCAATAAACACGAATAAATATGTTTGTGCAATACAGTGAACAAGGGCTCTCTGCAGCAGTTTGGATTCTATAATCCCACCCAGTCCTCGCTGTAAAAACATGTCAAATCCTATCCAAAAATTACAGTCGTTGAGATATAGGGAATTAACCCTTCATTGCAGAAGAATATGCGAATCATTTAACAATGTACTTTTAGTTAAATATGCTGTTTTTTTTTCATTTAATATTTTACTGTTAATTATTATTCATTTCTGAAAATTATATTTTTGAACATCTTAAAGATCATTCATTACAGGTAATAAATGGACAGGATATGCAACAATCAAAGCACAAAGATTCAAAGTTTATTCCTAACTTAGAAATGACAGTCCCATAAAAAGGCATGCTTCTTTCACAAGAACTTCAAACATTACTCTTACCAAGGAACCTAACTGTTCTGCGCACCAGTGGATTGATGTAACAACAGTCTCCAGTTATTATTGCCTTCTCGCGATTTCCAAATTCTTTAGAAGCTGATTGAAGGAAAAACACAGCCACTTCTCCCAGGATTATCTTGTAAACAATAAAAATATTATTGCATTTTAAAATTTGCAAAATAAACCATGAAAATTAAAACACATATGCCAGTGTCATTAATTACAGGTTTGATTTGGTTTAATTAGCATCTAAATAATTGACCTTGGAGCTTTTTATCAGAACTTGCATATTCATAGCCAATTGAGTCTAATCTTAGAGCAATTACACCAGAAACTGATGGATTATTGCGATACATAATTATATCTACTTTTGAAACAAATATGTGTGTTTTGCCATCATTCACCATTAAAAGATTTCTATTTTGTATGAGCATTCAAAATATTTGCTTTTGAAATCTTATACACGAAATGTAAAGCAGTCCTGTACAAGGACAGCATGGTTAATGCAGCAGTTACAGCTATTCTGTTACAGAGCTAGTGACCAGTGTTCTAATCTGGCACTGTCTGTGAGGAGTTTGCGCATTCTCCCCAATCTGTGTGGGTTTCCTCCAGGCGCTCTGGTTTCTTCCCACTGTTCAAAAATGTACTGGGATTGTAGTCCAATTGGGTTGTAATTTGGTGGCATGGGCTCAAGGGCCAATTACTGTGCAGTATGTGTAAATTAAAATTAAATTCATTGTTGATAACTATACATTCTCACACTGCTAAGCAACTGTCACAGATTGATGGATAAATCATCCCATTCATCATTGTGCAAGATACCGTTACATTTTATTTTGATTAAACACAGACTTTTACCAGCTCTGAGAAATGCTTTAAAAAGTGTCACTTTTAGTAAAACAACAAACGTTCAACCCAGTGAAAACTGCAAGCAACCCAAACCACTGTTAGAAGCAAAGTGAAAAGGTGGAAAGGTTTGCCTTGTTGTGGTTCCTTTCATGGCAGAGACACGCCAAAATACTTTTCAGTCAAAGCACTTTTTAAATATAGACTGTTACAATGTTGAAAACAGGGCAGCCAAGTTGAGCACAGCAAATGCCTCAAACAATGTCCAGATAATTTATAGTTTAACCATTGATTGTGGGACAAACATTGCCCAAGATACTGGAAATAAATTAGAGATAGGACACCACAGATTCTGTCGTCTGCATCAGAAAACAAATAGCTGGAGGAACTCAGCAAGTTAAGGAGCATCTATGGAGGCAAAGCGTTAGTTAATATTTGGATCAAGACCCTGCATCACATCCTGATGTCTGCTTTCATACATCCATTTAGAAGAATTATAAATGCTTTATACACAGAAACCCTGTGATATTTCTACATGAACACCTGGCATTAAGCCAGCTTTGGTCATTTATACTGAACCAAACAAAGTATGTGTGTCTTTTAACACAGCAAACTAGCATTCCGGGAGCGAAAGAAGCGGGACATGTAACACAACAGCATTGGTGCCTAATGTCATGATTAACATACCCTATTTGAAGGCATGTTAGACCCACTTTTTTTCCCCAAAATGGCTCAAAAATATTCCCATGGTCTTATATGCAAAGTTGAAATTAGGATGATAATGATCAGCCATGATCTCGTTGAATGGCGGAGCAGGCTCGAAGGGTCGAATGACCTACTCCTGCTCCTATCTTCTATGTTTCTATGTTTCTATGTAATGCCGACAGTGAACATCATTGCTGTGTGGCTCACTGTCATGGAGGCTGGTGGCGGGATGTCGGGAGACTCTCCCAGCAGCCCATTGTCAGTCCTCACACTGGTCATTGTTGAGTTGAGAAAGTGTCAGGTTCAAGAGAGATGAGTCTAGACACAAGGGTTTCTTATCAAACTTTACTTTTATTAACACACAATTAATAGAAGAGCATGGGAAAATCATAGCAGGAATAAAACACGTACGCACAATTTATAAAAGAGCATGGGAAAATCATAGCAGGAATAAAACACGTACGCACAATTTATAAAAGAGCATGGGAAAATCATAGCAGGAATAAAACGTACGCACAATTTATAAAAGAGCATGGAAAAATCTACTGCAAATATTGATCTATAGCAGTGGACTTCAAACGTTTTCTTTCCACTCACATGCCACCTTAAGTAATTCCTATGTCATAGGTGCTCTGCAATTAGTAATGCAGTCCTTAAAGTGGTATATGATTGGGGATAAAAGATTGAGCACCACTGCTATAGATTGAATTGTAACTGAAATATTTTGTTTGACAAAAATTTTTATTGGCCCTTTTCCTTTGGAGTTATAAAACCATGCACATAACGAGTCAATTAGGTACGATTAAAACAGTGGTTTCAAATCTTTTTTTCCACTCACTTACCATCTTAAGTAATCCCTTACTAATCACTGCCTTCTATCATTGGGGGCTGGTGGTGAGCTGTCAGGGGGAGTGGGGCAGTGGGCTGTTCAAACTGAGGACAAATCCACAGACCACCTTGCTCACAGCACAAGGTGACTAGAGACACCTGGGGACAGCTAAGAATAGGGCAGTGGGATCATTGTGGAGGTTGGCCTTTTATAACCATGCCATTCCCTTACACTAATCTCCTCTCCACTTAATATTTGAAGTCTGTCAGTGACTGTCTTGAATACATTCAGGAACTGAGCATTCACATCCTCCTTCTGTAGAGTTCAAGATTCAGTACATTTTATCTTATTCATGAATGATGAAGCCCTGAAAGACCAACTGCCATCCCACTTCCGTCCTGTCAAAAACATTAATTACATACTTATGAATTAAATCAATAAACAATATAGACAATAGACAATAGATGCTGGAGTAGGCCAATTGTCCCGTCGAGCCAGCACCGCCATATATCAGATCACGGCTGATCTTTCTCTTTCCATAACCAATCTCAGCCTTATCCCCATAACCTTAACTCCCCTGCTCACAAGAGCCTTATCCAACTCTCTTTTAAATCTATCTATATATCTGCCCCCACTACCCTCTGTGGCAATGCATTCCGCAGACCCACAACTCTCTGAGTAGAAATATTTCTACTCATTTCTGTCTTAAATGGTCTTCCCTGTATTCTTAAACTGTGCCCTCTAGTCCTAGTCTCTCCCATCATTGGGAACATGTACTCTGATTTCACCCTGTCAAGCCCTTTGATAGTCCTAAATACCTCAATCATGTCTCCCCTAATCCTTCTAAACTCCATCGCATATAATCCCAGTCTTTCTAACCTATCCGCATATGACAATCCTGCCATCCTGGGAACTAACCTTGTAAACCTGTGCTGCACTCCCTCTATAGCAGGTATGTCCTTTCTTAAATATGGGGACCAGAACTGGATGCAATACTCCAAGTGAGGTCTCACCAGGGCCCTGTACAACTGCAGGAGGGTTTATCTACTCCTATACTCCAATCCCCACTTTATGAAAGCCAACATAACGTTCACCACCTTCACTGCTTGCTGAACCTGCATGCTAGTTTTCAATGACTGGTGAACAAGTACGCCTAGATCCCTTTGCATTACCCCACTCCCTAGCTTAACTCCATTTAAATAATATTCTGCTCTCTTGTTTCTGCCTCCAAAATGGACCACTTCACATTTACTCACATCAAACTTCATCTGTTATCTTTCCGCCCACTCCCCTAAACTGTCCAAGTCCCCTGAAACTTCCTGACATCCTCCTCGCACTTCACACTACCACCCAGTTTAGTGTCATTTGCAAATTTGCATATGTAGTAATTAATCCCCTCATCCAAATCATTTACATAAATGATAAACAATTGAGGACCCAACACCGATCCCTGCGGGACCCCACTTGTCATCTGCCATCCAGAAAATGACCCTTTGTTTCTTATTTCTCAACCAACTATCTATCCATGACGGCACCCTACCCCTGATACCATGCTCCTTGATTTTGCTATCTCAGCTCCTCTGTGGGACTTTATCAAAGACTTTCTGGAAGTCCAAGTACACCTCATCTACTGGCTCTCCCGAGTCCACCCTCCTTGTTATGTCCTCAAAAAATTCCAGGAGATTAGTAAAGTAAGATTTTCCTTTAGCAACCCATGCTGACCAGCACTGATACCATTATTCCTTCCTACGAGTTCTGCTATTTATCCTTTAATGATGGATTCCAATATCTTCCCCACCACCGACGTCAGGCTGACTGGTCTATAATTTCCTGTATTCTCTCTCCCTCTCTTCTTAAAAAGTGGTGCAACATCAGCCACTCTCCAGTCTGCAGGCACTTCCCCTGAATCCAAAGAACTTTGGAAAATGTCAACCAATGCTTCCACAATTCCAGAGCAACCTCTCTAAGCACACTGGGATGTAGCCCATCAGGCCCTGGGGACTTATAAGGCCTCAGTTCTAACAATTTACCCACAACCACCTGCTTCTGGATCTGGATATCCATCAGATTCTCTGTTTCCTCATTCTCCTCCCAGCAACATATCAGTGCTTAACCCACCTAACGAAACAATGAGTCTAGTAGAGGATACATCACTATTTCACCACCAGACCATTTAATCTTCAGTTCCAGCCATTTCATCTACAGCTCATTTCAGATAGTCACATTTATGGGAGCAGGCATAGTCATCTGAGACGGGCTAAACCCCAAGTGC
This sequence comes from Narcine bancroftii, assembly GCF_036971445.1. Classification (NCBI taxonomy): domain Eukaryota; kingdom Metazoa; phylum Chordata; class Chondrichthyes; order Torpediniformes; family Narcinidae; genus Narcine; species Narcine bancroftii. The sequence goes on along the minus strand of NC_091473.1, from coordinate 128,650,137 downwards.
CTACTGGTCAGGTATTCCCTAGTGGCTGTCGGTCAGATCGACTCTGCCTTTTACCTTGTGGGCTGCCAGAAGAGAGCAGGACAGCAGCATTATTATTAAAAAGATTTTTTCTGTTGTCCTACTTGCACGTTTTGCCCGTAAATATACTAAAAAAAATTATTCTTACCCTAGTTGGTCCCAGAATGCTGGATTGCCCTTTTACACAGACTGTGTTCTAGAACCATTATTACCTCTGGTGGGGAAAAAAAGCTGAGACTGGAAAGAACCCCGTATTCCATAATGGTGTTTTTTTTTTAACATACAGCAGGCATAGCATAAAAGAGCCGCAAATATCCTGGAACAAAGTGGCTGTGTAAAAAGCACGAGAGTTAGAATTACACAGCATGAAAACAGCCACATCAGTACAACTCATCCATGCTGACCATGCCTTTCTGAGCTTAACCCATTAAAATTTTAAATTTCTGATTTAATATAAAAGTACGTACATGACATCACAAATTGTAGGGCAAGCGGAATTTCTATTTATTGGTAGTGCAAAAGAACGTACTCAAAGAAAGATGTGTTAACAAAAGAGAGAAAAATGTTATGAGCCCAGAGAACCCCAAAACACAGCAGCAATAGAAATTCACCAAGACAAATAGTTACTTAAACAAAAGTTGCTTTTAATTATCTTTAAACAGGATCAAACTTTAACTTACTACTATTAACTTAATTTAACACTTCTAATACTAAGTGCACGTGTATATAATGTGTGTGTAAGTTCAGAAAAGTTCTTTGATTCACAGTCCAATCTCACTTCTCACTACTCCAAGTTCACCAGATTCAGGTAATTCTTATTCTGTGCACAGAATTTAACATTTATGAATTTCACTAGGCTTTGGTGCTTGAATGGTAAATGGTTACTGCTCAGGAAGGTTTTTGTTGGTTTTCAGACAGAGATTTGTTGCTCATTGGAAACTCACGACTAATTCCTTCTGATCAGCCACTTCAGAATCTTGCTGAAGAAACTTGCCCCATCAGGGTTTTCCAGATGATAACCTCTTTCTTTCAGGTCATCACAGAGTTTCTTTTAGTTTCCCTTATTTCAGGTGAAATATTATACAGCCAGTCCTCTGCTCTTGTATTGGCCACAAGGGCTTTGACCAGGCTGTACTAAGAACTCACAACCCGTCTTCAAAATGAGATTTTTCCGCAAGCTTGCCAGCTTATCATGTTCCAGTCCCAGCTGCTGCTGTAGTACTGTAGAATTGAATTCTCTCCCTCACTCAGAGAAAACCACATGACCTTCTTAGAACAGCCAACTGCACTCAGACAGACTGTGGTACCGGACCCAATTTTCTGAGTTCGTTCATCTGTTGCTTTCCAAAACAATAATCCAGTCCTTATAGGCATTCTTCAAAACTTGTGCAAAGGCACTCTGAGCCTGAACTGTATGACTTGAGCAAAACTCCAGCATTTTAAATGAGTTGTGTGTTGAAATGTTTGTATGTGATCTACACTAAAAAATACTTGGCACAATTTATCTCCTATAAAAGATATCTATATACAATATAAAATATAACAGTATCTGTCACAAAAGTAAACAAAAAAATGTAAACAAACTGTGCAATACAGAAAATAAATATTCAATAATAAATAATGTGTAAAATAAGAGTCCTTAAATGAGTCTCTGATTTAGCTTGTTGTTATTGGAGTCTTATGGTAGAGGGGTAGCAACTATTCCTGAACCTGGTAGTACAAGTCTTGTGGCACCTATGCCTCATTCTGGGTCAGGTGAATAATATATTTTTTAAAACATATGGTAAAACCCCTGTGTTCTGGAATTCAAGCGACTGGCAGGCTCAAACAACAGGCAAAAAAATTGTGGAAGATAAATGTAGCACAACACCTTTACAGCACCAGCGATCGGTACTGGACCAGGGTTCGAATCCTACACTGTTTGCAAGGAGTTTGTACATTCTCCCGTGTCTATGTGGCTTTACCCCGGGGGCTCCAGTTTCCTCCGACCATTCAAAATAAATGTACAAGGGGTGTTTGTCAGTCTGGTGTAATTGGCCAGCACAGGTTTGTGGGTTGAAATAGCCTGTTACCATGCTGCATGTCTAAATATTTAAAAAAATATAAAAAATTAAAAATTAAAAAAGAACATGTATGTCTAAATTAAAATTAAAAGTTTAAAATTGGCATGCCCCACTATTAGTTCACAAATCATGCCACACCCTTTCTCAAACAACTGGAAAATTCACTTATCCAGCATCAACCAATCCCCATAGGTGCCAGATACCAGAGTTTTACTGTACTTGGTTCAAAGCCCGTGTTCTATTCAGCACCATCTCATTGACCAGTTACCTACTATTCCATGAAAGAATTTCCCCTAAGCCAATCATTCCTATTGGAAAAGATATCAACAAAAGTGCTGCCACATTAGCCGCTTTCAGGTGCTCAGACTCAGATAATGCGCCGGCAGACGCGGCTGGGGGAGTGCAGCTGGAACGTTCAGGTGGACGCGGAGAAGATGCCTTTCTGTCACCTGAACGTGCCAGCTGAAGGAGAGCCGCATCCAAGCGAACGCTGGCTCCTGTGGACTGTGGCCATAGACCCACTGCTGCTTTCAGGTGCAATGGGGGATTCTCCGAGCCAGAGAATATACCTGCAGGAGGAGGGTTAGGTAAGTGCTCCTCCTGGCCGGGTTCTCCACTTTCAGATGGCCACCTGATAGCACATTGGGGTAGAATAGGTGGCTTTACAGTTGGGTATTCTGGCCACCTGAAAGTGGCTATTGATTAATTTCCAAGCTTTGTAATCCAGAGCCCTGGAGGAACAATCCAGAGAAGGGAGTTCAAATCCCACCATGGCAGTTGTGCAACTGAATCCATTTAATGACCTCTATGTGCGCTTTAAGGCGAAAAAAGATATAGTGCCGAAGAAGTCCACACCTCCCCCATGCAAACACTGCATCTCATGGGGGCTGAAGTGAGAAGGATGTTGCTCAAGGTCAACCCTCATAAGGCTATGGGAGCACATAACATCACTGGCAGGGTGCTCAGAAGATGTGCGGATCAACTAGTTGACGTCCTCACAGGCATCTTCAATAGCTCCCTGAGCAGTGCCATCAAGGTGACCACTATCAACCCTGTGCAGAAGAAACCCTCAGTGTCCTATCTCAGTGACTACTGTCTTGTCGAACTCATGTCCACCATCATGAAGTTATAAAGACCCCCCGCAAATTGCGTATTGTCCCAACCAATCTATAGACAATGCCACTGCCACCACGCTTCACCTAGCCCTCTCCCACCTGGAAAATAAAGACTGTTCATAGACTTCAGCTCAGCATTCAACACAATCATACCACAGCACCTGATTAGGAAGCTGAACCTGTTGGACCTAAACACCTTCCTCTGTAACTGGATCCTTGACTTCCTGACTGGAAGACCTCAGTCAGTCCAGATCAGAAACAACATATCCAACACAATCATACTGAGCACAGGCCCACCCCACTTCTCAGGACTGCATGCTCACCCCCCCCGCCCCCCGATATTTACCCTGCTGACCCATGACTGTGCAGTGAGATACAGTTCTAACCACATCTTCAAGTTCGCTGATGACATGACTGTGGTAGAGCTCATCAGCAAGAATGATGAGTCATCTTACATAGAGGAGATGCAAACGCTCATGGACTGGTGCAGAGACAACAACCAACACCTGAACATCAGCAAAACAAAGGAGAGCCCAGGGGAATAATTGTCCACTGACCATCGAAGGCTCCACTCTCGAGGTAGTCAAGAGCACCAAATTCCTTGGTGTGCACCTGGTGGAGAATCTCTCCTGATTCCCCCAACACCAGATCCATTGCTAAGAAGGTCCATCCAACAACACATTTACTTTCTGAAGAGATTAAGGAAACTCCAGCTTCCACCCTCCATCCTCACTATGTTCTACAGGGATTGCAATGAGAGCATCCTATGTAACTGCATTACCACCTGATTTCGGAACTGCATGATCCCAGAACAAAAGTCCCTACAGCAGATAGTAAAGACTGCTGAGGGGATTATTGGGGTCTTTCTCCCTGCCATGATAAATATTTATAAAGGCCATTATTTGCGGAAAGCCATAAACATCATGAAGGATGCCACGCACCCCTCCCACAATCTATTCTCCCTCTGCCATCAAGAATTGTGAAAGATTTTTCCCTCAAGCCATGAGGTTTCTGAACTCAGGGGACACAGTGCTAGCATATGTAACATGATATTTATGTGATATGTTATTAATAAAAGAGTTTTTGTTGTAATTTAGCCATGTAAATATCCAGTTCCACGGTCTGGAGAAATACTATCTTGTTTTCAATGCACACTGCAATGGTTATAGTATGAATGACAAATTGGGAAGCAATACAAGTTAGACTCTCTTAATATCTGAGTGATTCTTATTTAGCAATTCAAAATGGAAACTGTGCTCTGGTGATGGATGAATGCAGATTTGATACCAGTTAGCCTATGTGCTCAGCTTGGCTTTGTGGGCCTGTCTTTTGAATCATGAGTTTGTTGCCTTATCCTACATAGGATTTGAAAAATAATCTTGCCTAACACTGAAGCAAAAGTAAAAAATGCTACACATTTCTTGATAAGAAAACATCTGAGAAATTGAATTTTGAAAATCCTATAGCACTGTTAAAAAAAAGGAAGAAATTTACCCTAATGCACCAAGCATTTTCAAACTATCAAAAATACAAGACTCAAAATATTAAGTGGCTTTTATGTAATTGTGTTGGAATGGATTAACTGTTGCTTTAGCTTGTGCATTAGTCACTGTTTCAAATATATTTAATATTTGATCCCACCTTTAGGCTTTGATATACTAGACATTGAAACAATGGTGATGTATTTCGAGGATAGAAAGGTGTACAATTAGAAGGTACTTGAAGCTGGTTCCTTTCATCCATTAGGCTCATCTATCCAGGGTGCTGCATGTTGATGGCTTGGAATGACCAGTCAAAGATTCTACAGCTGTTCTACTTTTAGTAGCACATTCTGTCATCAGAAAACACCACTTTGGGATATTGGATGCTTAATTATGAGGCTGAGATGTGATCAAAGACACCATTTTGTCCTAGACGCATTTCTTGAGAATTGCAGTAACTGGATCCATCCAGACAGGTGGTTTGTATTCTCGTGTGATTTTGAAATCTATCTTGTAGATTTGTCAGGGCTTTAATTGTCAGATGAGCAATGTGTAACATAATGCACAGGAACATTCATTTTCATAAATGTGACAACTTAACCCTGTAGACATCACTAGTACTTCCAAAGAAATTTAATATGTCAACTAAACTAACAAATGATAGATCCAGGCATTCAGCCCAGGATACTTCTCACCCCAACCTCCGAGCTACCCCTTTCTTCCAACCACCCTCTAGCCCACAGATCCTCTCATCTCCTCCCCAATCCCTCTCTGACCCCCTGTCACCCACCTCCCCCCTCTGACCTCCCCTACCCTCTATCTACACTTCCCATCACTCCACTTCCAGTCTCTGACATCCATGACCCTCCATTCGTCTCCTGATCTCTCCCCCCACCCCCCCCCCCCGCCTCCACCCTCTCCTTTCGGAGAGCTATCCTTTTCTCATATCACTTCTCAGCATTTTTACTCCTGTGGCCTCCCACCCCTATCCACCCATGACATCTGTAGACACCGTGGTTAAAGTAAAAATGCAAAATGCTGGAGAAACTGTAGCAAAGGTTAAAAATACAAAACCAAAGTTTTGGTCTTGTGGCCTTCATCAAGGTATGAGAAATTGCCAGCAGGCATCTGAATGCCGCCCCACCCTCCCCTTTTTGGTTCTGATTTTCTCATACCTTGATGAAGGGTTCAAGCCCGGATCATTGGTTTTGCATTTTTACCTTTACTACATAAAGGACACTGATCGACCTGCTGAGTTTCTCCAACATTTTGTCTTTTTAACTGTCGTCTTGCACTCCTCTCCCTGCCCTCCCCCACCAATTTATTCAGGTGCTTGTCCGCTTTTAGCTCATACCTTGGTAAAGGCCTCAGACTCAAAATGTTGGATATGCATCTTTATCTTTGCCGCATAAAGAAAGCTGCATGACTGCAGGATACTGAATTTGGAATTGATGAGATCTGTGACTACTGATGATGAATTTATTACACTAACCACTACTTGGTTTGGGCTGTGAGTTGGAGGAGGCGGCGACTAAAATCCAAAACAAAATCTATTCCAGATTAATTGATCTGGCACCAGTAATAAGTAAAATAATAACTCTGACAAGTGTTAGGTGGTGCACCTTGATAAGTCAAACCAGGGTAGGACATTCAGCAAGTAGAACGAATCTGTTGTGCATCATAGAAGCAAAGAGACGCAAGGTACAGGTGCACACAGTACTTCCCTGAATGTGGCAATTTAGGTGGACAGGGTGGTGAACAGATTTTTTGACATGCTTGTCTATATTAGATGGGGTATGGAGTAAAAAGTTGGGCCCTCATTATTCAGCTGCATCAATCACTGGGGATCCACATAGAGTACTATGTGTAGTTCTCACTGTCCCGATTTAGGAAAGCTATCAACAAGTTCAAAGGGATGCAGAGGAAATTCACCAGGATGTTGTTGGGACTGAATGGCTTGAGTCACAAGGAAAGGTTGGGTCTTTATTCGTTAGATAATAAAGGCATGTAAAATCTGAGCTGCATGAATAAAGTAAATGTTCACTGTATTCTCTGAGGGTAGATAATTCCAGTACTAGAAGATCATAGGTTTAAGATGAGATGGGAGAAGTTCAAGACAGATCCAAGGGGCAGATTTTTCCACTCAGAGAGTTGCTCACTTCTGGAATCAGATGCCAGAGAAATGTATAGAAACAAGTACTAATTACAACATTCAAGGATTATTGTCAGGAAGGGGTTTGAAAAATATGGACTATACACAAGCAAACGAGACTAGCCCAAAATATCAACTTGGTCGGCATGGATGAGTTAAGCCAGTGTCGATTCCATGTACAGTATCTGACTCCATTGCAATCAATTCTCAAAAGCAGTTTGCAGTGATATCTGTATTATAAATATCAGGTAAACATCACTCTGCCCAGATTGAGGCAAGGACTTAATTAAATTCTCAGTAAGATGACATTGTCTATAAACAATAATGAACCTAATGTGAAGAATCTGGAGTATTAAGATAGCATATTGATGTTCAAAACAGACCTAAACCCTTCAATTGATTTTCTCAGCAGGTGTCCCTTCCAGCTTGCTTTTAAATTCACTTGCATCATTCATTATATTGCCTCCTGAGAAGTTCCAAACCTCAAAGGCTTTAAGTGGGATTGCAAAGAAAATTAGTTTAATGGGGAAATATTGCACCAGTGAGGATATTTGAACTGGACACTTCTTTGCACTATTCATTTAAGTACTGCTTTTGCTCTCCTAACATCAGACACGTGTGGCCACTATTCAGGCAATACACTTCACCATCTTCAGACAGTCAGACTGGCGTGGTTACAGTACAATCAGGAAGACATTACACAACTGTATTGTTTTTGTTTTGTCATACAAAAGTGACATCCTGTCCATACTGAACACCTAAATGAACACCTTGCATTCCGTCTCCACTGTTTCCCACAAGACAGTAATGATCTCCCCAATTTCCATTAACTCCTTACCCTGGACTCTTTTTCCCTATTGCTCGGTCTTCTTTCCTCCAGCTTTCCAATCCCTTCCCTTTCCTTCTTTCTTAGTGAAGGGCTTAGGCCTGAAACATTTATGTTTTTTGACATAGAAAAAAACTTGCATTTTTTTTCTTTTCTGAAGTACCTCCCTACCTTCCAGGAGTGGCTGTTCACACAGGAATGACCAAAACTCCAAATATACATATCATACCGTGAATTTAGATATATACATAAAGTGCAGTATTTGCATCTATTCATTTGTCCATCATTTGCAGTTTGCCTGCAGTTCAGTTTAGATTGCAGGCAATCTGTGAAAATTTTTAGGGGTTGAGGAGGTAAAATTTTGGAACAAGAATTCCCATTGCGATCTTCTTACACAGACTGTGTTCTGGAAAATTGCATTGTGGGATTGAAATAACCCAAATTTTTCCATGACTGCAGGAAGAAAAGATTAAAGTGAAGGTATAAACTTTACTTTGCCATGAGTAAGTCGCAGTAGGAGAGAGAGAGAGAGAGAGAGAGAGAGAGAGAGAGAGAGAGAGAGAGAGAGAGAGAGAGAGAGAGAGAGAGAGAGAATAAATAGCAATAGCAGACAATTTTTAAAAAAGGTGGGAAAATTGATAGACTACGTGGCCCTTGCCAAAGCACAGCAGCAGGATCCTGGGATCGCCGCTTATAGAACAGCCATCTCCGGTGTCAGAGTGGAAGATGTCCCTGTTGGCCCAGGTAACCTGACACTACCGAGCAACGTCACCACTGGCAGCCCTCGCCCCATCAGCATGGTGGCGTCAGGTTTTCAACACTATGCACAATGTGGCGCATCCGACCATATGAGCCACAGTCAGGATGGTGGCTTTCAGGTTTGTCTGGCACAGTGAGTGGGAAGGGAAGGTTGAGAATCACTGCTCTAGACCCAATTGTTACTGAAATATTTTGCTTGAGAAAAATTGTCATTGGCCTATTTCCTTTGGAGTTATGAAACTGTGCATATACGATTAAAAGAGTAGTTATCAAACTTTTTCTTTCCACCCACATACCATCTTAAACAATCCCTTACTAATCACAGCGTACCTATGCCTTAGGGAATACTTAAAGTGGTATGTGAGTGGAAAGAAAAAGTTTGAGAACCATTGCTTGAACAATTCACTTTCCAATGAGAAGCTTAATCCAATGGGAGTAAACATTGGAATTATCCATTAAAATCAATTCATGCTTATTTGTTGGATTGTGTCAAAAACTTGATATCAGAAGCAGAAATTCTAACATTAACCTTTATTCTGGGAAACACAGAGTGGTTCCAGCTGCATGAGGGATTATGGGTCGGTAAGATGGCCATTGCTCTGGCACATATTCCTGCCTCCATTGGCTCCGGAGGATGCTATGAGGTGCCTCTCGATATGAATGTGATATTGGAGCAGCCTTTTAGGCTTGCTGTCTGAAAGGTAAGCATTAAGTTTTTGATCCACTCTTGTAGCTGGCCTCCAGGTGGAGATCTGACATGAAATGACCTAATATTTCATGTCAATGAACTGGGAAATGTTTGAAAGCAAGCATTTTGTAAGTTGCAGCAGAAGAATGGAGAGAACCAAAGGAACATCAGCAATTGGGTGGAGACCAAGAGAGACTGTCCTACCGATGGTGGTGGTCATTTCAGCTGAGAGAACATGTGAAGGCTTGCTAATTTAAGTCTGTCTGGAGGAGATGATTGCAGACAGAAGCGAGAGGAGAGGTTAAAAATAATAGGAAAGCAACTTTTAAACATCACTATTTAAAGAGATTTGGATTCTGAAGCCTATGCATTTCTCTCCCCTTGAGGATTTCAGATATTCAATAGCTAATAGATTGTTTTATCAATAGATCTATCAAATATATGCAGGGAAGCAGGAGGAAGGAATCAGGGAGGGAGAGAAGAGCCAAAACAAAAGATCAGACAACATTCCTACTGAGCGATAGAGCCATCTTGAAGATTTGGGTGTAATTCTCCCACTCTGGTTCAGATAATTTCCGATAATCATAGAAGCCTGATCATACATACAGAACTGGTCCTTACCACCCACTTGTCTTTACTGATTGTGCTGTATTAATTTCATTTGCCTGCCTTAGACTTGTATCCCTCAATTCCTTTCATATTCAACTGCATTTTAAATGCTGTAACAGACTTTGCTTCCACAATTTCTCTGTAAGTTCTAAACTTCATTAAAAACTTCCTCATATCTTTTCACATGATCAATTACTTGATCTAGAAGGATGGGTTTTGTGGTGGTAGATAAAGCAGCGACAAACAAGCTCCAAGATTAAGATGCAGTTAATGTGATACAGGCTGAAAGAGGAAATAGCTCAATGATATTGTGAATTCTTCAATATCCAGGTGATGCAGAAGGAATATGGTTCATTATTGTGGCGGCACGGTTGGCAAAGTGGTTAGCGCAACGCCTTTACAGCACCAGTGATTGGTACTGAATTGGGGTTCAAATTCCATGCCGTCTATAAGAATTTTGTACATTCTCCCCATGTCTGTGTGGGTTTTCTCTGGGAGCTCCAGTGTCCTCTCACCATTCAAAATGTATTGGTGGTACAGGTTTATGGGGTGTAAATTGGGCGGCACGGATTCATGGCCAAAATACTAAATTTAAAAATTTAAATTCAAAAGGCTGGGGCCTTTGCCTTTCCTGAGCATTTTCAACACCGTGGAGCTCCTGTAAAATATTGACATGATGGTGTCCTGTAGCTTTGCCCTCTTCAGTTCTCTCAGGAAGTACAGACCCTTGTTGCACCTTTCTGAAGCGTGAAGAGATGTCCATGATAGGTCACTGAGTGGATTCCAAGGAACTTGGTGTTCACTACCCTCTCCACTAGAGTTATTGATGTGTGGTGGAGGGTGGCTGTTCCTGGTCCTCCGAAAGTCCACGATTATGTCCTTCGTTTTGCCCACGTTGAGATTCACGTTGTTACTCTGACATGGTATCATGAGATTTACCACCTCTTCTCTGCAGTGTGACTCTCATTGTGGCTGGTGAGGCCAACTACTGTTGTGTCATGTGTAAATTTAACGACACTGTTGTTGCTGGATCTGTAAATGCAGTCATGGGCCAGTAGTGTGAACAGCAGCGGGCTGAGCACCCAGTGTAGCGATGCTCAACGTTCTGCTACCGTCCTGGACAGACTGCGGTCTTTCCATTTGGAAGTCCAGAATCCAGTTACAGAGAGGATGTTTATTCCCAGCAAGGACAGCTTCTCCACAAACCTCTGGGGAATGTTCATATTAAACGCGCGAGCTGAAGTTGATAAACAGCAGCCTGGCATCGTTCTCCAGGTGGGTCAGGAGAGAGTGAAGAGAGAAGGCTGCAGCATTGTCAGTGGAACGGTTTCTTCTCTGAGTGAATTGAAATGAACCCAGCGTCTCTGGGAGGTGTGCTTTAATACATTCAATCACAAAATGCTCAAAGCATTTCATAACCGTGCCAGAGGACGGTAGTCATTAAGTCCTGTTATTTTCGCCCTATGGGTATGGAGATGATGGTGACCGTCTTTAAACCTGTAGGGATGATAGACTATGCAATGAGGTGTTGAAGAAGCCCGTGAAGACCTCCGTCAACTGGTATACGCAGTCCTTCAGTACCGACCAGGTATGTTGCCTCGCCACTCTGCCTTGTGTGGGTTCACCTCACCTCGGCCACAGCAAGGCAGGGGGCCCATTTATCAGAGGGGCACTGAGCTTTCTTCGGCATTACCCTTTCCTTTTTATCAAACTCTACATAGAAGATTTTCAGTCTGTTTGGAAAGGAGGCATCATTTTCATTAACTCACAAGATTGACTTGTGATCTATTATAGTCTTGATCTCCTGCCACATGCGCCTCGTGTCTCACAACTGTCTATGGATCCTCTGGACGTACACAAGGTTTGACTTCTTGATTGCACAGGAGAGGTCATCCTTGGGTGATCTTACTGCCATCTTGACTCTGGTCCTGAAGGCAGCCTCACGAGGTCTGAGAAGTGCCATGGTGTCAAGGTTAGAATGGCAGTTAGTGCAATGCCATTGCAGTGCCAGTGACCCAGGTTCGAATCTGGCACTGTCCATAAGTTTGTGTTTGCTCCCCTTGTGTAATGGGATGGGGGGGGGTGGTGGTGAGGGGGGGACCGGTTGCTTACCTGAGGAAATATTTCAAAAAATGGCACCTTCGCCCACTTCCACAACCCCTCCCCCCTCAACCCCTCCCCCCTAGTCTGATGCTGTCCCCAGCCCCCTCCATCCTGGTCTGTCGCCACTGAAAAATCAGTGCTGTCTGCCATTCAACCACTGATTCACCATCTGGTATGTGTCATGGTGCTTTTTTTATATGCTCACTCCCCCTAACTTTATAACCTGGCTACGCCCCTATCTACAAGTGTGCTATGCAAGTACCAGAATACATTAATCAGGCAGCTAAACAATACTTAATCCCTTGATTGAGATGACTGTTGTGAACTGGGATTCACTAGAAGTGTGCTGCAATGACGAATGGTCTTGCCTCCTGGCTGCTCTCCCTGGGGCCCATATATAATCCTGGTTTCCTGCCTAAACCCAAAACCCCTCTGAAGCCTGTTTATGAACCCTACCTGTGTTGTAAGCTAATGAAAATTTTTGTTCTCCCTCCAGTCGAATGTGAACTTTTATCTATGCTACAATTTTATTAGGTTACAAACAAGGATGGAGGCATATGCTGTTAATAGACCCCCCCCCCTCCAGTTCCCCAACATGGCTGAGGAGTTTGCATATTGGACAGACTGCTTCCAGACCTACCTGAATGCGACCAGAGATGTCTTACATACAGACGAGCTCCAGAGGTTGGCGCTCATCTCAAGGGTAGAGATGAAGGGGTAATCAGTCATCCGAGACTGCCCTACATACAAGGCCGCTGTTGAGGCACTGAAGGCCTGCCACATGAATGCCCCGAATGAAGTCCTAGCAAGCCACCGGCTCACCCTACGTCACCAACAGCCCAGAGTGTTGACTGATGACTACCTGTTGGATCTGTGGACGCTGGCTAAGAAGTGCAGGTATGAGGCCGCTTCGAGTCCGGGAAGATGAACAGATTCGGGAAACTCAGGTCCACTCGAGGTACGTGAGACAGCAACTATTTGAGTAGGGAAGGAAGAACCTTGCAAGCCACGTCAAGCTGGCCAAATCACTGGAACAGGCCAGTCTCGAGAACAATGACCTCTAGGCCAGCGAACTCGCGCTCTTGGGCGAGCACCTCCAAGGACAGGTTTCTTCCGCTACGGCAGCCCTCGTTCTAACAGCTGCCGCTTCCTGAGCACGGGAGTGCTTTTAGTGCTTTTTCATCAGCAAGGGACAGCACCCTCGTGCCCACTGTCTGGACTCGGCGTGTTCCAGATGTGGGAAGAAGGGACATTGGGCGAGGGTCTGCGCGTGAAGGGAGTTCTGGGGAAGTCAATGGCCTGTACCGCTCCTGGATCCGATTCCAGCCCTAAGCTGTCAGCCCTGGACTCACCAAAGATCGCCTGCTGCACAACCCACCGCCTACGGAAATGGCGCGAAAAGGCTCAGTGGCCATCTTGCAGTGGCCCGCTTTAGAATTCAGCACCATCATCGTCAGAGGAGGGCGGCCATCTTGCCGCGCCACAAGGTCGGCGCCATCTTACCTGCACAGGTCAACTCAGGATCGGAGGGGGCCACTTGAGGGAAGAACATGGCGTCTCCAAAAACCTGGCATCACTGGTCCTCAACCAGAATAGACCTCACCAGCTCAGCAACTTGATGATGACGGTGAAGGTAAACAGACATTCGACCAAGTGCCTCACTGATACAAGCTCCACGGAAGTTCAACTGTCATTTGAAAGGGGGGAGGGGAGTTTTGTAAATTTCACATGTACATTTTAGATGAATTGTGTGCTCCAGTATTGTTGGGTCTGTGTCACCTTAAAAGCATGACCGTGGTGTTTTCTAGTCCCCTTCCCCCATCAATGTTTCGGAACGGAGGGCCCTCAAAACCAGGACCCACTTGCTGCCTCTCCAGACTGAACATCAACCCCCCCTCTCTCCACTTTGTTCTCAAACCTGTCTATCGACTGCAAGCCCATCACCACCAAGAGCAGGAGGTACAGTGCGGCAGACAGGGAGTTTATAAAGATGGAGACTCAGCGCCTGCTGGAGGAGGGGATCCCAGCACCAGTCCGTGGAGAGCACAAATGGTGGTAGTAAAGGGGGAAAAACAAGTCCAGGTTAGTGATTGACTATAGCCGAACTATTAACAGATACGCACTCCTGGATGCATATCCCCTCCCCCTCATTTCAGATACGGTGAACGATATCGCACAGTATCTGGTCTATTTGACCATCGAACTGAAAGATGCTTATCACCAGCTCAATTCCGAGGACCACCTGTACATGACATTTGAGGCTAACGGTCGACTCTATCAGTTCTGGAGAGTCCATTTTGGTATTACCAATGGTGTCTCTATTTTTCAGCAGCAGATGGACAGGATGGTGGACGAGTACGGGTTGAAGGCTACCTTCCCCTACCTCGACAATGCCACCATCTGTGGACCACCATGGAAGACTATGATGCCAATCTCCAGAGCTTTCTGCACACGGCTCACTTACAATTCTGACAAGCGTGTATTCAGGACTTGCTAACCTTGGCTACGTGGTGGAGAATGACACCATTGGTCCCGACCTTGATAGGATCCACCCCCTGTTCGAGCTTCCCGCCTCAAGAACCACAAAGGCTTTGAGGAGATGCCTTTGGGGTTTATCTCATATTACGCCCAGTGGGTCTCTCAATATGTCGACAAGGTTCATCCCCTCTTAAAGGACACCACTTTCCCCCTTTCGGCTGAAGCCCAGATGGCTTTTAATTACCTCCGGTTACATTGCAAAAGCCGCCGTGCATGCAGTAGACGAGAATGTACCTTTCCAATGAAAAGTGACACTTCAGACATAGCGCTGGTCGCTACTCTCAATCAGGCAGGCAGGCCAGTTGCCTTTTTTCCCCCACAGATGCTTAAAGGCCATGAGCTCCGGAACCTATGTGTCGGAAAGGAAGCTCAGGCCATTGTAGAAGCCGTAAGGCACTGGAGGCACTACCTGGTTGTTAGAAGATTTATGTCCCTCACGGACCAGCGCTCTACTGCATTCATGTTCAGCCACACCAAGAGGGGAAAAATCAAGAATGACAAAATTGCTAGGTGGAGGATCGAGCTCTCCGCTTACAGTTTTGACATCACCTACTGGCCAGGGTCCCTTAAAGACCTTCCAGATGCCTTGTCCATGAGATGCTCTGTGATCCAGGGGTCACCCGCATGGTTCAGTTTGTCAAGTCCCGCAATTTGCCCTACTCAATAGAAGATGTCAGGGAAATGACCAAGTCATGCCACGTCTGTGCTGAGTGCAAGCCGCAATTTTTTCACCCCTTGGAAGTACACCTGATTAAATCATCCAGGCCCTTTGAACGGCTGAGCATTGATTTTAAGGGACCTCTCCCCTCCATGAACAGGAACATCTACTTTATTTTGGTCATCAATCAGTACTCCCACTTCCCGTTCACCATCCCGTGCCCAGACACATCTGCCTCATCCGTTATGAAGTCCCTGGACTCTATTTTCACCCTGTACGGGTATCCCGGCTATATTCATAGCGACCGGGGCCTGCTGGTGAGGACCAGTCACAACTCCTGGGGGAACGGGCAGGTTGAAAAAGAGAAAGCCATGATCTGGAAGGCTATAAAACTTGCCCTGAAGCAAAAAGGCCTTCCAGATTTGCACTGGCAGGATGTCCTCCCCATCGTGCTCCACACAATTCGGTCACTACTCTGCACTGTGACCAATGCTACTGCTCATGAGCTCATGTTTACATTCGACAGAAGGTCGGCATCAGGGACTATACTCCCAGCCTGGCTCACTAGTCCTGGTCCAGTCCTTCTCAAGAAGCACGTGAGGAGAAGCAAGACCGTTCCCCTGGTGGAAAGGGTGAAATTGCTCCATGCCAACCCCACAGATGCCTACGTGGAGAAGCCGGATGGTAGACCCTTAATTCTGAAGGGAGGGGGTGAATGTAGTGACTGGGATTCACTAGAAGTGTGCTGTACTGACGACTGGTCCCACCTCCCGGCTCCTCCCCCTGGGGCCCGTATATAACCCTAGTTTCCCACCAAAACACAGAACCCCTCTGAAGCCTGTTCGTTAACCTTACCTGTGTTGTAAGCTAATAAAAGCATTTGTTCTCTGTCCTGCAGAGTGTGAGCTTTTATCTACATTACAATGACATCAACCATAATAGTGTAAGCGTATAATGTCAGTGAATTCCGTTGGAGTGACTCAATGCTAATACCATGGCAAGGTAACAATATTTGTTTAAAGGACTATGTCTAGTGGGTTGCCCTCATTCATCCATGCAGCATCTGCTAGGCTCTATGCATCAGACAAATCCTTTCAATACACTTCGCTTCATTATTATTATCTTAATGGGCCTGTTGACAAAAAAAAAAGCTTTTTACTTTGTTGCACTAAAATGCTTTTCAGTTTTGGAAGGTGGGCAGCATTCAATACAAATTCTTTCACTTCTGGTATTTATGATGATGTTCTGCCCTCCAGTTACTAAGACAGAGCATCTTATATATGGGTTGATGGTTAAACACTGAAGCTACAGGATAAAAAGACATTTTTTGACGCTGCAAAGGCCTTGCATTGACCTTCAGATCGCATCCCTGAATGGGCCACTTAAGATGCCGCATGCTCAGTAGCTGCCATGCTGCTTTTTTATTCATTTGCTTAATGCAGATGAAGCACCAATGATATGTAGCTCTTGCAAAAGGGAAAATCTTAATATAGACACCAATAGCAACTGTGTAAATGGTGAGAAATTCACATGGAACAGAAATATCCTGATCTGTGGGCTTCTGGCCCAGATGCAATGCTTCATCACGGACTGGGGAAGGCAGTACTGCAATGAGGATTGAAGTGGGGGGGGGGGGGGAAATGGAATATATTCTGATGGGTGGAAAATTTCAGGACTTAAAATAGATATGGCAAAAGACCGATGCAATCAAGTGTGAAAAGTATTTAAATGGAGGAAGGCAAATTCAATACCTTTACACGAGATCCAGCCCAGGATTGAAGCTAATAATTAGCAGGCAAAACAATAATTGAACAATAGGGGGCTTTAAAAATAAAGATAATTTATGTATGTGTTTCTCTGGGGAGTTCGAAAACCTGATGTTCCAGAGGTGTTATTGAACAGTGCCCTGTTTGTGCAGATAAGCAATAAAGGTGGATTGCATAAAATCTGTCATAAAGAATGACAGGGGACTTAGTTCACAGTCTGAAGAGTCCCTAGTTTTCCTTCTGGGTTCTCCATGTGGATGACACAGATCTCTCCTTGCAGAAACAGATGTGCGTAAAGGAAGGCAAGGCCTGCTACTGCAGAGATCAAAGGAGGCCAAGTGGCTGCTGGGGTTCATGGAAGTGCACTTCAAGTAAACAAATAGTCCAACAGACCCACCCCAAGTTGCTGGTGATCCTAATCCCCTCCCCATCCTAGCCCCCTGATATCTTGACCCCCCCCCCCAAATAGTCAAGGTTCTAAATCACTTCTTGACGAGTGTCCAGACACTCTTCATGCAACTCTTTCCTTACACCTTTTACAAACAGGCCCCACCAATGACTAAAATTGGACCTTCTGCACAAGAGAATCTCGCAGGAAATCATACTCATGGGGCACATGTTCCTGGGACTTCTGAGTGGCTACAGAATTACTAATTCTTCCAAGTTAAAATGAGTAAGGCAGACCCGTTTATTAAATGGCAGAGAACGAAACTGAATTCACCTTGTTGTTATTCAAGGTTTTACTCTCAGCTCCACGATCTGTTCTTGGTCGAAATGTTTCTACAGAGGAACACTCCCGATGACACACCCATCAGGTAAGTAATCCGCATAGAAATTCCTGCAGGAGAAGAGATCTTCTGAACTTCAACTGGACAAAATATACCTCAGGTTGCAATGGGATGGGAGGGAAGAGAAGCAGGAGTAATGGCTATGATCTTTACATCCTCCTTGGCCAGAAGGGAGGAGTTGGAGGATTAGTGAATCAGAAATGTGACCCCCCCCCCACCCTTGTTTAAAAAAGGTAATAGGGAGAATCCAGGGAATTATAGACCATCTGTGGTGGGCAAACAATTGGAGAGGTTTCATAAGGACAGGCTTTACAAACATTTAGGGAAGTAGTTTTCTCAGGGATAGTCTTTGTGAGGGGGAAGATTGTGCCTCATAATCTTTTGAGGAAGTAACAAAAGAAATTGATGAAGGTATGCAGTAATGTGGATATGTGGATTATATATGGATTTTAGTAGGAAATTTGACAAGGTCCCGCAAGCGAGACTCATTCAGAAAGTAATAAGGCATTGTATCGATGGAACCTTGGCTTGCCTGTAGAGAGTAGTAACAGATGGAAAATATTCTGCCTGAAGGTCAGTTACTAGTGGAGTTCTGCAAGGATCCATTGTGGAGAGAGGGGAGAGCATAAAATTCCTTGGTGTGCATGCAAGGCACAACCTATCTTGGACTCACAACACAGCCTCATTGTCGGGAAGGCACAGCAGTATCTACACTTCCTACGGAGGATGAGGAATGCAAGGCTACTGGCCGCATCTTCATAACCTTTTACAGGAGCACAAGTGAGAGGAGTACTGTCTGGCTGCATTGTTGTGTGGTCTAGTTACTGCAAAGAATCAGAACAGAAATCAATTAAACCAGCCACGTGGAACAATGGGGTCTCCCTCAAGGGTCAATAAATCACAGAAGGCCCTTTCCAGCCAGTGAACTTTGATCCTCTACCATCAAGGAGGTGGTACAGAAGGATCAAAATCATAACTGATTTCTTCCCACAGGCTGTGAGATTGATGAACTGAATCCTGTAACCATGGAAATCATCTCAAATATTTATTTTGATTATTTATATGATTATTTATAGAGGGTGTTTTTGTGTGCGCACCCTGGTCTGCATAGAACTCTGTTTCGTCGGGTTGTACATGCACAATTAGATGATAACAAACTTGATAGAGCTGCAACATTACCTTATGGTTCTTGAATTTTATCTGATGGTCAATGAAGGCCATCGCACAATAACTCCTTCTTATCGACACTATCAACCTCTGCAGCAGGTTTGAGTGTCCATTGGACCTTGATGTCCATTTCACTGAAGTCAGATTTGTAGGTAGATGAACGCAGATTTACTTTATAAAGGATGATGATCCAAAAAGAATACAAATTTCCAGTCACGTGCGCCAATGAAGAAAAAGGTCTGGACTGATCACGTCCTGATTCGTCATTAGGCCCTTTCAGGCGGACCCTCTGCCTTGAGGCCAGTGACAGGAGCAGATTTACAACTGCAAACGCACCTTTCAGGTGGCAGCCTTAAAAGGCTGCCGCAGCGTTAACTGGTCCACCTGAAAGGGCCTATTTATATCCAGAGGTGCCTCGAGGTGTCTCTGGATCTGATGGAGGTGGGGCAACTGGTGCTGCAGCTCCACCAGTCAAATATGTGGTATAGCAATGGCCGTCTTCCCTACCCATAATTCCCCCATGCAGGTGGAACCACTGTGTTTCCCAGAGATGCAGGAGTGGCCAACCGGGCTGTCACAGCCCACATCAGCCACCCCGACAGCCCCTGCTGGCCGCCCCTGCCCTGACATCCCCTGCCGGCCGCCCCTGCCCCGATGGCCCCGCAGACCACCCCTCCCCAGTGGGGTGGTGGCTGTCAGGCAGCAGGGCAGGGGGCTGTCAGGTAGCAGAGAGTTGGGTTATGGCCCAATGGAGTCATCAGCCCGCCCCCAGGCAGCTGCTTATAGCGGATGCACATTCACGTGTGTCAGCAAAGCATCACGCTCCGCTGATTATCCCTCCCAGAGGAGGGTTGGTGTCGACGCCTCAGAGGCGATTCCGCTCCATTCAACTGAGTATGTCTCTAGCTGCAAGGGGTGAGATTATACGACTTTACAAGGTGGTGTTCAGGCCACCTGAAAGGGCCAAATGAAACTAAATCTAGGCTTAGTTTATTAATTGTTCACTAGTCTGAATAACTCAGGATCACTGAGTTAAAAATGATACATTTTGCAACACCAGTGGCAATTCCCCAGAGTATCACAGCATCATTTAACATTGAAGTTTCCCATGATACCATTCAGGGGTCATTGTTCTGATTTGCAGAAACTTCAAGTTGAAGTTTATTGTCATCTTATTGTACTATGACAGAGTATATAGATATGTTTTTTGGAGATAAACTGGGAAAGGTTTGTTCGAGTAGTTTACATACAAACACTTTAAAACAGATCTTATTTAAAATACTGGAGCTCTGCTAATGCTAGACATATCGGCTCCACAACTTTTGCAAGAGATTTTTAAAGTGGTCAGGAGACTTCACTAATGGATTGTTGTTTACAAAAGGTAATAAATGAAAGATCCTTTTGGAGCAGCAGGTTGTTTGGAGATGTTCTAATAAGGTCATGTGGTTTTGCAAGCAGAGAGAGTCAAACAGGCTTTCTCTCTAAGAGAGAAGAGACTTCTTCTACAGTGTTACAGCCAGCAGAAGCAGCTTGGACTGGAACAGGACAAGCTAGCAAGCTTGTGAAAAGCCCCATTTGAAAGACAGCCTGCTCAAAGCCCTTGTGGGCCATGCAAGAGAAGAGGACTAGCTGTCCAATGTTTCACTTGGAATAAGAGGTGGTGACCTGAAGGAAAGAAGTTATCATCTGGATAACCATGAGGGGAGCAAGTTTTATCAGCAAGACACTGAAGTGGCTGATGGAAGTGTATCAGTTGTGGATGTCCTGGAACAACAAACCTCTCTCTGAAAACTGACAAGTTACCTGAGAGGTAACCATTTACCTTTTGAGTACCAAAGCCTGGTGAACTTTATAAATGTTAAATTCTGTGCACAGTATAAGAATTGCCTGCAACCAGTGAACTTGGAGGAATGAGAAGTGAGATTAGATTATGAACCAAAGAACTTTTCTGAACTTACACACAAGTGCGCTTAGAATTAGAAGGGGGCTAAGTTAAAGTATGATTTTGTTTTCATGATTAAAGATAATTTTAAAACAACTTTTGTTTAAGTAACCATTTGTCTTGGTGAATATCTATTGCTGCTGGGTTTTGGGGTCCTCTGGGCTTGTAACAGTACATATACAACCCGACGAAACAGCGCACCTCCACACGCACACACACACACACACACACAAAAAAAAGTGTTCAAAATAAAAATGTATATAAATAATCTACAGGTTTCTAGAATTGTTCAACAGTCTTATTGCCTGTGGCAAAGTGGTGTTTCCCAGCCTGGCAGTCCTGGTTTTTATGCTCCTGTACGTCTTCCTTGAAGGTAGTGTCTCAAAGATACTGCGAGTTGGATGGTAAGGGTCGCCGATGATTGTCCGGGCCACCTTTAAGCACCACTCCCTGTAAATATCATTGATGGAGGGAAGGGAGACCTCAGTGATCTTCTCAGCTCTTTTAACCGTCCTCCATTCTCATCTCTGATATGATATTTTGCAGTTACCTTACCACACTATGATGTAGCTAGCCAGGACACTCTTTATTGTGCTCTTGTAGAAAGTGTTGAGATGTTGGCCAGTAGATTTGACCTCCTCAACCTCCTTAGGAAGTGTAGGGACTGGTGCACCTTCCTGACTAATGAGGAGGTGTTGTGGTTGAGGATAAGGTTTCGAGGAACTTTGTGCCACCCAACTTTCTCTACGAAGATGATTTTAAGCAGAGCCTGGATTCTCAATCTCACATTCGATGCCAGCTACCAACAAACTGAAGCTGAACCTAACCTGTTGCGAGAATTAACCTCCAAACCACATCAGAGAGAATTATTTACCTGAAAAAGAAGTAGGTGCGACACATCAGAATCAGACCACTTGGCCTTTTGAGCTGCTCAAAAATTCAACAAAATTATCACTGATATTCCAGCTCAGCATCACCATTTTGCCTCCCCCCATTTCCCAGAAATGAATGGATTTCAGTTTTGAATGCAACTGAGAGCTAACCATCTAAGTTCTCTTTCGGAGAGAAATGCAGTCACAACCCTTACAGTGAGGATGTTTCTCCTTTCAGTTCTAATTTTTGTAGCCCCACTTCTAGTCTTTGACAAGTGAGCCTTCCAAGTATTTTGTACAGCTTAATCAGGTCATCTCTCATTTTTAAAAAAAAATATACATTTTTGAGAATATATGCACGGACTTGTCAATCTCAGCCCACATAAATTGGATAAATTGAGGGACTGAGCAGATACATGGCAAATGCACTACAATGTGGATAAATGTGAGGTTATCTACTTTGGTAATACAAACCGGAGGGCAGATTACTATTTGAATGGCAATAGATTAAGAGATGGGGAAGTGCAGAGAGACCTAGGGGTACTTGTACATCAGTCTCTGAAGGCGAGCATGCAGGTACAGCAGGCGGTTAAAAAGGCAAATGGTATGTTGGCCTTCAGATCGAGAGGGTTTGAGTATAGGAACAAGGATACCTTACTGCAGCTGTACAGGGCCTTGGTGAGACCCCACCTGGAGTATTGTGTGCAGTTTTGGTCACCTTATCTAAGGAAGGATGTTCTTGCAATGGAGGGCGTGCAGAGGCGATTCACCAGGCTGATACCTGGAATGGCAGGAATGACTTAGGAGGAAAGATTGCGCAAATTAGGATTGTACTCGCTGGAGTTTAGAAGATTGAGAGGGGATCTCATAGAAGACATATAAAATTCTGGCAGGACTGGACAGAATGGATGCAGATGGGACGTTTCCAATGATGGGAAAATCCAGAACCCGGGGCCATGGTTTGAGGATAATAGGCAAACCATTTAGGACCGAGATGAGGAGGAATTTCTTTACCCAGAGGGTGGTGAATCTGTGGAATTCATTGCCACAGAGGGCAGTAGAGGCAGGTTCATTAAATATATTTAAAAGGGAATTAGATATATTTCTTCAGTATAAGGGTATTAAAGGTTACGGAGAGAAGGCGGGGACGGGGTACTGAACTTTAAGATCAGCCATGATCTCGTTGAATGGCGGAGCAGGCTCGAAGGGTCGAATGACCTACTCCTGCTCCTATCTTCTATGTTTCTATGTTTCTATAACAGGGCTACTATCCCAAGAACCAGTCCAGTGAACTTGCTTTCCATTTACAGCAAGTTTATCTTTCATACAAGATGGTCAAAGTTAAAACTATACTCAAAGTCTAATCCCCAGCAGAAACAAATGCAAGCACAAGATAGGGTCAGAGTATGGAAATATTTGAAGACACTCTATCTTAACAAAGAATCTCCCTGAAGTATGAAATAACAGCATGCATCTTAGTAAATAGGATTAGGAACTGAGTTACAGTGAAAGGCTAAATAGGTTAGGACTTTATTCCATGGAGCATAAAAAAGATGAGGGGAAATTTGATAGAGGAATCCAAAATTATGAGGGTGATAGACAGAGTAAATGTAAATGGGCTTTTTCCACTGAGGGGAAGCGAGATACAAAGTAGAGAACATGGGCTAAGAGTGAAAGAGGAAAAGTTTAGGGCAAACATGAATGGAAACTTCACACTAGTGGTGGGAGTGTGGAATGAGTTGCCAGCTGTAGTGGTGAATACAGGCTCAATTTTAATATTTGAAAAGAATCTGGACAGGTACATGGATGGGAGAGGTATGGAGGGCAATGGACTGAGTGCAGGTCAGTGGGACCAGATTTAAAAAAATTATTTTGCACAGTCTAGAAGGGTTGAAGGGGCCTGTTTCTGTCCTGTAATGTTCTATGGTTCTAGGCGTGATCTCATTGCTTTTCAGAAACATGACTACAATTAAGCAAAACTAGGATCATTTAGGAAAGACAGGTGAAAAGAAAAGGAGGTTGGTTTATGCTGTTGCTTGTAGTTGGAGTAGGTTTTATCTCAGCAAAATTCTATATAGTATAAGAATCAGTTTCTGTAGACCAAAGCAGCAGTTAAGGGAAGAAAACCTTATTAAGAATTGTGTGTATTCTTTTGATTAGTAGTAGTTCTATTGGATAAAATGTAAATGAGAAAGTTTGAGAGGATTGCACATGGCAGACTGCATGTGGAGTGGATAAAAATAAATTATTATCAACGTTGCAGAAGTTGAATTCTTGGAAGGCATACAAGATGAATTTCTGGATCAGTACATTGTGAAACTGATAAAGAAATGGGTTGTTTCAGGTCCAGTAATTAAATTACTTGCTTTTGGTTACATATGTGAAAGTTGCAAAATAAAGGCAACACTTTAGAAGGACAGAATTAAGTTTTGGTGAAGAAATGCATCAAACTCCAAGGCTTTTCTGGTGGAACTCAGTCAGAACATTACCAAGAAATGTTAAATTATTCAACACCAATCATGAATAATTATCTCACATTGTTGACACCAGCTTTCAAAGGGCAGAACAGCAGAATTCAAATATACTTCACCAGCTTTAACTTAAGACAAAAATCACACTTAAATAATTCCCAGCTACATTTTTTTGTCATCTTGTCCTACATTTGTATACATGTTTATCTCCATTTTATCATCCTGTATCAATGCCTTGGGTGAGAACTATTGCAGAGGGGAAAGGCAAACAGACACACACAAAACCATGGTGAAAATGGGATGAATATCAATCAGTGAATGTGCACTCTTAGGACTTGTGTTAACAAGAGTAAAGGATTTGGCCAGCACAACCAGTTCATTGCACCCAATTAATGTATTGTCAAAATTGCAAAAAAAAGGGAATTTCAACCAATTAAATATTTCAAGTTTATAATTCTATTCTGCAAGTTGAAAGGAATTTGGGTAAAATTGATTTCCTATTAAATGTAGTATATTCATAATTTTGTAATGCATGTTCAGCAAACTCTGCTTCTGTTTCCATTGACAACAGAATGGAACATCATAAGCCAGATTCAGTGCTGATATAAGCACTTAATGGATATAGAGGATGAATTTTTATCTCTCCGTGAATTTTTGTAGTTTCAGGAAGATTCATTTACAATATCTTAGAATAGTTTTGGCAAGTCACTCTCCAAAGAAGTATGTATTTATTTGTTCAATTATACCACTGTTTAAAATCCAGGTGGACGTTTTGAGGGCAAGTTGTCAAAAGCAGGGAGACCGGGGTGGGAACGTGGAAATTGAAAGTACTGGCAATGTGAAAGAGGTTATCAACCTTTCTCAAACCCATTGCTTGTGATGTTAATGGGAATAGGAAGAATGGTGTGCTGCAGATCCACTCTCAGGAGACAAGTCAGTATAAATTTAAAATAAAAAAATTAGAAATACAGCTCGATAACAGGGCTTCCAGCCTATGAACCTGCACCTCACAGTTACTCCCATGTGGCCAATACTGACCCAGTACATCTTTGGAATATGAGTTGGAACTGGGAGCACATGGAGGAAACACATGTGGATCCAGGGAGAGCTCCCAGCAGACAGCAGCGAATTTGAACTATGGGTCACTGGATCTGTAACAGTGTTTGTTTAAGCCTTTACAGAGGCTTGATATTTCTAATTTTTATTCTCAATTCATGTTGACCAATCTCCAGGAAACCTAACAATTAAAAAGATAAATAGAACTGGATCCATGAGGAAAGCACTTTAACAGCTCTCCTTGTACCAGAAGGAGAAAAATGTTTTCTTAAGATTCAACATAGTTCAATTTAAATAGTCCCACATCTCATAACAGCATTTTTAAAAATTTAAATTTAAATTTAAAATTTTTAAATTTAGACATACGGCACAGTTAACAGACTCTTTCAGTTCACAAGGCGGTGCCACTCAATTACACCCAATTGACCTACAACCTCGTATGTTTTGAATGGTGGCAGGAAACTGGAGGACCCAGAGGAAACTTGCACAGATATGGGGAGAATGAGCAAACACCTTCCAGATGGCGCCAGATTCGAACCAGTCTAACAGTGAAGTGCTTACCGCTACGCTACATGAAGTGATTAGCGCTACGCTACACTAAGTGCCTACCGCTACGCTAACTGTGCTGCTCAAAGACCTTCATCGTTTTCCCTTTAATCTCTGATCTGATAAGTGACTGTCCTAGATTCTTGTTATTTTTCCTCTTTCTACATCTGACATCACTGCTGACAACTACCTTGAGTTCCTTTATTGTTCCCAAATTTCTGTCCTACTTTCCACCTCTACTTGATCTTCAACTTTCCACCAATCTTCTCATGACCTAGCTAACCAATCTAAGCCCAATATCCTGCCATCGTCAGGCACTTCCTGATCTCCATAACCCACTACTTGATTTCAATATTTCAACTTAGGCTGGCTGATGTCAAGTGGTTTAATTTAACATTACTCAAACTGATTTTGAAAAGACATTTCAACAGATACATGGATAGGGAAGGCTGAAACGCAATATGGGCCAGACTCCTGCAAGTAGAACTACCTGGGCTTGACTGGTCATCGTGAACAAGCTGGCCTGAAGGGCTCATTTCCGTGCTGCAAAACTCTGGGACAATGCTTTGTTAAAGATCTTGTGGATCCAGAGTTCCTTGCCTTTTTAAAGCAAAACTGTTGGCCAGTTGCTTGTCCTTTTCACTGAGTTCGCAAGGGTTCAGTTTCCTTCACTACAATGTTTTCAGCAAGTTGCAAAGTTCACAATTTTTAAAATTCCAAACATGAACAACCAAGATGAACTAATACTGAATGACCTCTAGCTAAGAATTACGGCCCATTAATGATCACTAAAATTTTGCTTCTGTGATATTTGCCAGAAACTGAGAGCCAAGTTCAAAACAATAATTGGTTTATGAAACGACTAATGTCCTTACTTCAGCAAAGATAACAAAGTTAATTCATTTTTATTTTTATAATTCCCTTGTGTCAGTAGCATGCTAATTTACTAAACCAGCCATTCTCAACCTTTTTTTCCCCCATCCATGGCTCCCTAGGGACTCTGCTCAGCGATTGGGGGATCCCTTCCTTGTGAAGCATTTTGGTTGGTTTCTTCTGGTCTTGTCTCCTACCCACTATACACCTTGGACACCCCTTAATGATTTCAGTTGTTGCCCCCCACCCTTAAATGTGCTGTGACCCCGCCGGGTGGCTGTATGGTTCCTGTTGAGAATGGCTGCACTAGACTGATTCCCAGAATGCTCAGATTGATTAATTGTTTCATTGAGACATATCAAATTCTGAAAGGGTTTGACATGGGAGATGCTAGAGAGTATAAAGCTTGCACATCCATTCACAGAGTCAGAAGTCAAATATTTAGGACCATATTTAAAGAAAACTGACCCAAAGCATCATCTATTCCTTTACCCCATAAATGTTGCCCAATCAGACAAGCATTTTGGAGAGCTTTGTTATGAAGTCAACATTCGGAATTTCACTGGAAAACTTCACTGGTCCAGTCAGAACAGAATATTAAAGGCTGGGTATCCTGTGTGAAGTAACAAGATTCAAAATTGAAGACTCCTTTATTGCCATGTAATAAAATTGATGTAATATTACAGGAAATTTGCGTTAGAAATTGCTGCGCACCTCTTAAAATTGTAAGGTAAAACATCATGAGATGGGAATGTGTAAGGAGTTACCCTGTACAGGGCTGTAACAAGAAGGGGAGGTGTCCTTGTACTCCTGTTAGGTAAAACATCATGAGATGGGAATGTGTAAGGAGTTACCCTGTACAGGGCTGTAACAAGATGTGAATGCATCCTTGTACTTACAAGATAAGAAAGACATTGATGGATTGAGAGGCAGGAAGCTAGCAGGGAAAGGATAGCAACAGTTTTAGTCATTGGACAAGTAATGATATGATGATGTTCTAAGCATGTATCCAAGGGTATAAAAAATCACCATTTTGCTGATAACGGCAGAATGCATTCTCCGACTAACATGTTTAGTTGCAAGTGTTACAATCCGGTAATAAAGAACAAAGAACCCTGATTTCGACTCAGTCTGGTGTTTGTCTCACTCATTCATGAACAAAGCAGACCTAACAAAAGTCAGAGGAAGAGAAGCCCCAGAGTCACTGAGTGTCTGTGGACTTGCTGCCAGCATCCTTCACCTTCAGACTTCAGTACAAACCGTCAGCAAACTGAGCTCCAGTCCTGACCCACCGACACAATCTGGAAGCCTTCAGCATCCTCGGCACCCTCTCGCGTCCCAGTTCTGATACTTGGTACCCCTGCATCTAGACTCAAGCTAGTTTGCAGCAGTCCACAGCCTGATGCAAGTCCTTTGACTGCAGTCACTAACAATCGCCATCTGCAAAACCCCTCATTGACCTGCCGTCGTGGTCACTGTCCAGAACGGGGTCTCTGCATTCTGGTGCTCTGTGCCAGTCCTCTGATTCCCCAGAGTCTGCAACCCCTTGAGATTGCTGCTGAACAGAGGTGCCGCTATCTTGGGACCAGACACTGCAGTTGCAGGATTTTAAAATAAACCACCATCGCTTCCTTTAACAGGTCATTCAAAGCCTGTGCAGAGCTATTAGCAGTTGGACTGGATGGTAGAACCCTGTGGAGGAGCACTATGCCTCATCTCCACTCTCTGCGGGTCCGGACCAGTGGAGCACTGCCGTTACAGAAGCTCTGCAGTGCCACCATTATTTTTAAACCCCTAACCTTCCAATGACTACCCCCACCTATAGGGTACGTTTAATAACAAGGATCTGCACTTGCTGAGGATAAAGTAAAACTCCAACATCATCCAAGAACTTGACATCATCCAGGCAAAGCAGCCAGTTGGATTGGTGCCAAAATTCTCCAATCAAAACAATGACTCCCTGCATCTCCTGTGTCCCTGCGGCTGCAGGACTTACCCTGTTAATTCACTGCAAAAAATAAGATTGATCAGAAATTGAAAGCACCCCACAGGATCATTCAGCAAAGAAGGCCATCCAGTCCATCATCCCTGTGTCAGTTCTTCAAAGAAATATCCAATTTGTAACAATTCCTTGTTTTAATTAAACTACTCGCCTTCAGTTCATTTTTTCCCATTTCTGGAACAAGATCCAACATTTAATTCTCATTTGGCATAATCAAATATAGAAATCACAGTTTGAAAAGGAACTACAGCTTCAATGTAGAAAATACAGTTTGAATACAAGCCTTATAGGAGCAGGGCCTAAAGGAAGGAAAAATCCAAAAATCAAAGGATTTATGGCTCAACTAAAACCAGTCTTTGAATCAACAGTGATGGCACAGCTAGGATCAATTTGGTTAATTTAATTGGTTTTATTTTACCTATATATACTTTCCTGTTGGATGAATGTACAACACAGCAATGCTCTTCATTTGTGTGTCACTGTCATGTTTGTGCACTTTTGGCCTGTCATGAATCCCAGAAATAGTGTAGCCCTCCTGGGTCCACTATGCCAAATGCCATCTCTCATTGCTGTAAATCAAGCTGGCTGCATAACAGAAAGCAAAGAATTTGGAAGGCCATCAGAGCAGCTGAAGAACATTACACATGAGAAATACAAGCAGGGACAGGCTATTGATGCCATTTCCACTGCCACTTTTTTACAGTAATCCCATATCCCTTAATAGGGGGAAAAAAAATCTATTAACCTCCAACCAGAAATTTAGAATTAGGAACCAAAATTGAATTTATGAATTGATGGGGATGGAAAAATCAGCACTCAGGAACACAGTAATACATTATAATATAGTGCTGTATGTCAAGTAACTTTGAAAATCAGTATATATTGGTACATTAATTTTGGTACAAAGACAGTAAGAAGCCTCATATTGGAAAGTAGGAACCTAAATTGGGTGGGAGTTGTAAAATTAAGTTATCTGAAACCATAAGAACAGGAGTCACTAAAATTGTTGCAGAGGCCAACAAGACCATACTCAAAGCAAACTAAACAGTTTGGTACACAAGATATTGCAGATGCTCCAATTGTCTCCCAACCTTCCCATCCGTCCTTCATCCCTCCCTGGTTCAGCAATCCCCTGTCCTCATTTTCTTTTATTCATAGCACAGTAGAATCTGATTCTACCCATTTACATCTATACTGCTCAATTATGCTCAAATTAACCTACAACACCATACATTTTGGATGGTGGGAGGAAACTGGATTACCCGGGGAAAACCCACGCAAACACAGCGAGAAACTTCTTACAGACAGTGCTGGATTCGAAGCTGGGTCACCAGCGCTGTAATAGCATTGTGTTAACTGCTATGCTAAACGTGCCATCCAATTATACTGGCCATCCTCCCTCTGCAAGCTCAGTCTTGATGAAGGATGCACACCTGAATCATTAACAGCTCTGTTACTCCCACTCATCCTGCTCGACTCATTAAGTTTCTCCAGCAGGTTGTTTTCCTGCTCCAAGCAATTGGGTTTATTTTCGGAGAGATTAGAGAAATTAATGCTGTGTTGTTGAAATCTTAGTTAGACCACACTTGGAATACTAACCATAGTTAAATTCATGACGTTATGAAAATGAAACAAGGATGTGCAGCTAATGGAGAGACCATTAAAGAAATGATAGCTTTGGAATCAGGAATGGAAGCCAACTGTGGTGTTTATCCTCAAGTGTAAAGAATGTGTGGAACTCTCTGCCACAAGATTTAATTGGAGTAAATAGTCTCAATCTCCATTTAAGACGGCGAGGTGGGTGTAGTCCTCACCGGCCTCTCCAGACTGGGTGCACAGAACACCCCCAAGTAGGCTCTGGAACATAGAGAGTTAGATGTCGGACATTGAAATTTGGGGAGTGCCAAGCAAGAGCAGACCTCCAAAAGAGCCCGTGAAGTATACAGACTTGACTGTCGAGGGATGGTCTCGACAGCTGAGGGGGGGATCAAGCCCTATGTTGGGGCGATGTGGCCTTCGGTCTTTGGCGCCAAATTTGAAATTGCCTGTTGCCAGAGATGGCGTAGCACAGTCAGAAGAGGTATCACGTGGTGGAAATGGAGGTGGTGTCCCGAGATGTCCAGAGTGGCAGAGTCATGGGCCCGGTTCGAGGGTCCTGAGGATGCATATCCAGAATCGCTGGGAACTCATGGTGGACAAGGCTGTGGCTTCAACCTCAAGCGATGGCGAACTATGAGGTGGTTTCCCTTTAAAAAAGATGGCAGACAATTTATCATTCAGATGCCGGTAAACTGGGACTTGATGGTGGCAGCTTGTAATGGGCTCTTCGGATTGGGTGAATGGCCTCTTCAATTGTACTGGCAGATGTTTTAACATCTAAAGACATATTTAAACCTGTCTCTTCTATAATCATGGCCCAGCATCTGAAAATCAATGTATTATGGCACTGTTTTTTTTTTAAAGGAGATGTTTGTGTAAGAGAAATAGCTTATTTTTGTGATATTTCACTGTCCTGTGGGGCTATAGTGATAGCTATGGCCCAAGATGGCAGTTCTGCAGTCGCTCGCAGCAGCCTCTTCGGGTCCTAGTGCATCTGCTCCTACGCTGTTTGTAGTGGTTATGTTGTTTTTATGTAGCACCGAGGTTTCGAGTAAATGTTATCTTATTTTTTTTCTTAAAGTGGCAAATAAAGCCTATTACTACTAAATGACAAAGGGGTTAAGAAGAATTGGTTAGAAGAGTTGGTTAGAAGAGCGTGGGGAGCGCAGGGAAAAACATTGGCATGCATTAATTAAGCTGAATGGCCTTCTGTATTAATGTTTGGCCTGGAAGTCAGCCTGAAGAAAACTGAGGTCCTCCATCAGCCAGCTCCCCACCATGACTACCAGCCCCCCCACATCTCCATCGGGCACACAAAACTCAAAACGGTCAACCAGTTTACCTATCTCGGCTGCTCCATTTCATCAGATGCAAGGATCGACAACGAGATAGACAACAGACTCGCCAAGGCAAATAGCGCCTTTGGAAGACTACACAAAAGAGTCTGGAAAAACAACCAACTGAAAAACCTCACAAAGATAAGCGTACACAGAGCCGTTGTCATACCCACACTCCTGTTCGGCTCTGAATCATGGGTCCTCTATCGGCATCACCTACGGCTCCTAGAACGCTTCCACCAGCGTTGTCTCCGCTCCATTCTCAACATTCATTGGAGCGTTTTCATCCCTAACGTCGAAGTACTCGAGATGGCAGAGGTCGACAGCATCGAGTCCACGCTGCTGAAGATCCAGCTGCGCTGGGTGGGTCACGTCTCTAGAATGGAGGACCATCGCCTTCCCAAGATCGTGTTATATGGCGAGCTCTCCACTGGTCACCGTGACAGAGGTGCACCAAAGAAAAGGTACAAGGACTGCCTAAAGAAATCTCTTGGTGCCTGCCACATTGACCACCGCCAGTGGGCTGATATCGCCTCAAACCGTGCATCTTGGCGCCTCACAGTTTGGCGGGCAGCAACCTCCTTTGAAGAAGACCGCAGAGCCCACCTCACTGACAAAAGGCAAAGGAGGAAAAACCCAACACCCAACCCCAACCAACCAATTTTCCCCTGCAACCGCTGCAACCGTGTCTGCCTGTCCCGCATCAGACTTGTCAGCCACAAATGAGCCTGCAGCTGACGTGGACATTTACCCCCTCCATAAATCTTCATCCGCGAAGCCAAGTCAAAGAGAAAGAGGCTGTAGTGAGGTGTTCTATTCTGCTCCGCTAATATAATATTCCCCATTGCTGGCATTTCAAACTGTTATCCAGAAAAAATATGAACAAATTCACTGGACATTATTTGGATCCTAATCTAGAAAATATTCATATTTGGTTTATAGCCATAAATATTCTGAGACAAAAGTTATGTGACATGCTTGATTTAATGTATGGTAACTGATAACTATCTCAGTAGAGTGTATGAAAACAATTGCAATATAATAAACATCCTACTGAATGAGCAGGTAAAGGTTCCATTATTGACATGTAATACTGCATTTAGAATGTAATATACATGATTTTTTAATTTTTTTATTTTGTCTACCGTAAGGCAGACAGAGAGTCGTTACTTTGTCCGGAGCCCCTCACAGAAACCTGCAGCACATAGTATCCCTCAGCAGCCTCTCCTCCAAGAACTGACTAGGCCTGTGCCTGCTTAGCTTCCGAGATCATGCATATTCAGATTATTCGGCTTCTGTCAGTTTCATGACCCTAGATCCCTTTTATTGATTGATTTACTGATATGCATATTGCTTATGAAATGATAGAGAACCATTGAACATGGGCAGTAGAGAAACAGCCCTTCTAGTCTGTGCCAAACCATTTTTTTTTGCCTAGTCCCACTGACCTGCACCAGATCCATAGCCCTCCATACCTCTCCCATCTACGTACCTGTCCAAATTCTTAAAATTGGGCCCGCATTTACCACTTCAGCTGGCAACTCGTTCCATACTCCCACCACTGCGTGAAGAGATTCCCTCTCATGTTTCCCCTAAATTTTTCCCCTTTCACTCTTAACCCATGTCCTCTGGTTTGTATCTCACCCACTCTCAGTGGAAAAAAGCCTATCTACGCTTATTCTGTCTATCCCCCTCATAATTTTAAATACCTCTATCAAATCTCCCCTCATTCTTCTACGCTCCAGAGAATAAAG
Source organism: Narcine bancroftii (assembly GCF_036971445.1). Lineage (NCBI taxonomy): Eukaryota > Metazoa > Chordata > Chondrichthyes > Torpediniformes > Narcinidae > Narcine > Narcine bancroftii. Next base: position 128,616,954 of record NC_091473.1, on the reverse strand, counting down.
TCCTAACCTGTTCAACCTTTCCCTGTTCCCCTGTTCCTGAAGTCCAGGGAACATCCTGGTGAATCTTTTCTGCACTCTTTCTATCTTATTGATATCTTTCCTGTAGTTTGGTGACCAAAGCTGCACACAATACTGCAAATTTGACTTCATCAATGTCTTGTACAACTTTAACATAACATCCCAACTCCTATATTCCATACTTTGATTTATGAAGGCTCTCTTTACAACAGTATCTACCTGTGATGCTAATTTCAGGGAATTATGCATGGGTAGTCCCAGATCCCTCTGTTCTACCACACATCTCAGTGCCCTACCATTCACCGTGTATGTCCTTTATTGATTTTTCCTTCCGGAATGCAACACCTCACACTTGTCTGCATTAAATTCCATCTGCCATTTTTTTAACCCATTTTCCTAGCTGGTCCAGAATCCTCTGCAAGCTTTGTAAATCTTCTTCGTTGTCACAACGTCTCCAACCTTAGTATCATCTGCAAACTTGCTAATCTAATTTACTACAATATCATCCAGATAATGTGGTAAATGGTCCCAACACCGATACCTGAGACACACAGGTATTCACAGGCTTCCAGTCTGAGATGCAATTGCAATTATCCATCACTTCTCTCTGGCTTCTCATATCCAGCCATTGTCAAATCCAGTTTCACTACTTCTCCATGAATACCTTGCATCTGAGCCTTCCTGACCAACATCTCATGTGGCACCTTGTCAAGGGCATTTCTAAAGTCCATTTAGACATCATCCAAAGCCTTTCCTTCATCAACTTTCCTGGTAACTTCTTCAAAAATCTCTACAAGATTGGTTAAACCTACCAAGCAAAAAGCCATGTTGACCATCCCTAATTAGTTTCTGGGCATCCAAATAATAGTATATCTGATCTGTTAGAAGACCATCAAATAACTTATCTTCTACTGATATCAGGCTCATTGGCTTATAATTTTTAGGGTTACTTTTGGAGACTTTATTAAACAATGGAACAACGTGAGCTACCCGCCAACTCTCCAGCACCACACCCATGGCTAAGACATTTTAATTATTTCTGCCACGCCCCTGCAATTGCTACATTAACTTCCCTCAAGTTCCAAGGAAATATCTGGTCCAAGGAAATATCTGGTCAGGCCCTGGGGATTTATTAACCCTTATTTCCTTTAAGAGAGAAAACACTAGCTCCCCTTTAATCTGACCTTACTGCCCATTTTATGTTAAATTTTAAATGTAAATTTAGAGATACAGCACAGTATATGGCTATGTGTTCATGACACCTAATTTACACCCAATTAACCTACATCCCCAGTAAGTTTTGAATGGTGGGAGAAACTGGAGCCCCCAGGTAAAGCTCATGCACATAAGGGGAGAATGTACAAAATCCTTACAGACAGCGCAGGATTCGAACTCCAGTCTCACTTGCTGGCACTGCAAAGGTGTGGTGCTACACCAACCATCTTGCCCCTTAGTGAAGATTGATGGGAAAAAAATGTAGATCTCCTCCATCTCTTTGGTTCCACACAAAACTGGCCACTCTGATTTTTCAATGGGACCATTTTTGTCCCTAAAAAGCTTTTGCTCTTAATATATCTGTAGAGACCCTTAGGATTTTCTCTCACATTATGTGCCAAAGCAACCTCATGTCTTCTTTTAGCCTTTCTGATTTCTTTCTTGAAATAAGCATGAACAACATTTATCACATTCCTAATTCCCCTTATGAAGTAATGATGAATCACCTCCTTGAGTCAGGGCGGACTTTGCAATAAAGCTTTTAATTGCAGTCGTGTTAAGAACAGAGTTCTATGGGTATTGATGAAGGGACAAAGTGTACCTAGAGGTCAGGTCTGAGTAAGTCATCTGCATGTGGTGTCCCCATGCACCTGCTGTTCTTGTCTATTTAGTAAAAGTCACCTTTAGATGAAGAGGCATTAGTTAGGTGCTAAACAGCTGAGCAGCTGTCAAAATGGTGGATCAAATGTGCTGCTATTTGTTAGGTGGCACTGAGCTTGTGCATTGTAAACAGTGCTCGCAATCAATCAAATGGAGAGTATTCGGTCTCCTTCTAAACTTATTCCATCTAACTGATGGAAAGATTGCAGGAAACAATCACTCACAGTGGAATCCCTATGGTGTACCTGTAACCACAGTATGAGTAACTGGCCCAATAATTTTCTGGTCAGTCCTTGGGAGTGGTATTATCATTTACTAGATTGGATTGGATTTGATTGGATTGTTTTTTTCTGTTTTAACAACCATTTATTTTGTGATGCATGTCAGTATGCAAATCATATAGGAACAGCATGGCTGGAAAAATAAGCAGGAAAGCAAATTGATCAGTTGAGAGGAGGTGGATATCCACAAAATGTTTCCCGGTTCATGCATGATGACGCCAAGAGATGCAATAGGATCGTAAACTATTTTTGATGTCCACCACTGCAATATTTTGACAAATTTCAAGATGCCAGGGCATCCTTAATATGAACAAACATCCCTGAAAGAGTGAAACAAGGTTGCCAGATTTAGTGCCAGATAAAAGAAAATTAAAGTCATCATAAAAATTGCCAACAGAATCAAAAAAGCCAAAATAAATTGCCAAAAAACCCGCAACCGATGCAAGAAATTTCTCCTATTTGGTGCCAAAGGAGTAAAATCTTGCAAACCTGGAGTGAAATACAAGATCCTATGAGTTATTGCTTCACTTGTCTGTACAGCTCTCTTCTCATCAGTTGACGTGGGGTGGCGACTGGGTTCATCTATGGCTCGTCAAATTCCGAGTACCTAGGTCAGTGCAATCAAGTGCATAACAAGATTGTGTCAGGAGACAGTTGTAGGTCTGGAGACACATGCAAGCCAGAATTAGCAAGTGTTAGGTTTCCTTCACTGAAAAGTAATATTAATTGGGATATTATAAAAATCCAGTTTCATTATTAATTATAAATAAATCTTGACCGAAAAGCCAATAATTACATTTAAATTCAACTGCTACAAAATTTCAAGGATTAGTACTCACTTCTCAACATTATCAGTCAACTTAGTTACTAATCTAATTTAAAGCGCTAACGTTGCAATAGTCTAGGATACCAGAACATTAGATTATAAATCAACCTCCATGACCATAATTCTTATAACCTGCTGTTGTTTGATACTCCCGTGCAAAGCATATAACGGAATGATTAATCATAATATGATCATTAACAAAAGGTGCCTGGAGAAATTAATGTGAGAATGCTGGACTTCAGAGAAGCAGTTTGAGGACTTGGTGCCACATGAAGAATTTAATATTGTAATAACAACAGCTTCTAATGGGCATTTAAATCCTGATGGGAATTCAAATAACTGGCATTCATTCAGTTTTGTTTGCAGAAAACCTGAGGACAAATTAACTCACTACATCATTTTTTTTATTAGCTCCCCAAATGAGGTCCCCAGAGCACACCCAGATCTACATTTCTCCTTTGCCATCACCCCTTCTGTTAATTTATGTTTTGTCAATGCCTTCTGAGTTTACCATTCCATCAAGATTCACTTTTAATTTCCCTTCAGTTCAATCAATATTTTTTTCCACCTGAAACAAAACACTGGAGTAAATCAGAAACAAAACCCAAGTGCTCCCTTTGTAAACAACACAATCCTTGTATCCCAGCAGGGTTCTGTACTACCTCTTTATTCATGCCTGTAATGAGTTTATTGTTGTACACTGTTGTAGCAGCCAAACATGTACAGTAAAACCCCTGGTATCCAGCACCTATGGAGACTGGTAGATGCCAAATAAATGAATTTTCCGGTTGCTTGGGACTGCATGTTGCATGATAGGTAAACAAATGGCGAGGTGCACCAATTTTAAGCTTTGCCTATTTATTTTCCACTATGTTTTTTCTAGTTGCTTGAACCTGCTGGTTGCTTGAATTCCAGATAACAGGGATTTTGCTATACTTTGTAAATAAATACTACAATAGTATACATTAATTTAAAAAAAAATTAAAACAAAATGGAAGAAGGATAATATTGTTCCCACTTATCCAACAGCAAGAAAAAAAGAGCATTAAAGTCATTTAGACAGATTTTAGTACTTGTAGGATTATTTTATGAACAGTGTGGTAATGGGAAGTTCAAATGCCTGATAGCCTTGAAAGGAAATTGGTCTTGAACCCAGAGATACTGGACTTCTGGCTTTACACCTTCTGCCTAAAAGATAGCAGTGAAAAGAGTAAAAACACAAATATGTTGAAAGAACTTAGCAGGTCATGCAGCCCACCACCCCCCCCTCCCCTTAAGCAGCAAAGAAATATAACCATCAACGTTTTGAGCCTGAGCCCTTTAAGGGTGCTGCATAACCAGAGATCCTCCTATATTTATGTGTTTTTAACTACAATCACAACATCTCCTTTCACGTTTTACTCTTTGCAGTAAGAAGAGGTCTTGTGTGATGTGGGTCCTTTAGGATGTTGGTCGCCTTCTTGAAGCAGTGCCACCCAGGGAAGTCTTTAATGGATGAGAGGTCAGTGTCTGTGATGGACCTTCAGCAGCTTTCTGTGATCTTGGGTACAAACAAAGCTGAGATGCAGCCAGTCAGTATACTCTATATTTGCCTTTTGAACAGGGTACATATAGTCTTTTCACCAGATTAAAGTTTCTCAAAACTGTTGGTTCTATATTTAAGGGACATCTTTTGGCATTTAGTTTTATAGAACAATTCCAAACTCAAGATTTTTCTCCAAATCTTGCTCTATTTTTCAATGCAATTCTTCTGCCCAGAATCTCATCTGCTGTCACGTAGATAGTGACCTTGCCAATGCAATATTCCAGATTCTTAGAATATTCTGTAGGTAATTTTTTCTGGTCCAGATATTGGAATTAAAATTATGGCATAATTGTCAGCAGTTCTGGAGTACATGTGGGCAGACTTAAACACAAAAAAACCAACAAGTTTCTAGTTGTTAGTGACACCCTGGCCCATTACAGATTGTGCTAATTGATAGATTTATTGAACATCATCTCCAAAGACTAATGAGAAACTTGATATAAAATAACAAGTACATAGGTAATTTTAAAAATTGCGCACAGGGACATAGTCACTACCAAGCAAATTCTCTGTCGCCAGGAAACAAATTTAATATAGGCTCCTCGGTTAAGGGAGGGATGTGATAGATTTTAAAATGTTTGGGTTTTTTTTTGGATTTTTGAAAAAATTGTGATGGCATTTCCAGTTCTGGCATATTCTTATATTTTGTTTCAATTATTATTTCATGAAGTGTTAAAAAGGGGCAATTTTCTCTTCTAGTTTGCTGTCTGTGAAAATTCATCATTATAATTCATTGCTCAGACTGTTTGAGAGATCAGAAATACTGGAGGCCAAGCCTGATACCCAAAAACAAATGACATTAGGAATGAGGAGCTCCAATTTCAGGGGTCACCCAACCTTAGCAACTGGCACTCTTCTAAGGTAAAGGAGAGAGGCATTCCTTCATGAATGACCACAAAATTTCAGGACAATGTACATTTGCTTGCAATCCAATGGTGGTACCACTTAACAGAGTGGACATCTATATATGGGAAATGGCACCAACCATTTCCACTGCAGTCCACTGCAAAGGTGCAGCTGAGAAAACATTAAGTGGGCAAATGATTTTGGACAGCAGCAGATTTAATTATTTTATGTTCAAAAGTTCCACGAAATTCTGCTGATAATGTCATTGTAGAAAAAGGACAAAAATGCTAAAGAGACTCAGCAGATCTTTCAGCATCCATAGGAGGTAATGGTATGTAACCAATGTTTCAGGCTGAGCCATTATTCAAGGTATATGCAAAAAGCAGACAGACACCTGAATTTAAAGTCTGGGGGAGGAGCATAGATCAACAGAAAAAAAGATGAGAATTGGACATGGATAGGATAACAGGGGAGAAAGGGTGAGAACTGATCAAGGGAGGGGGTGGTTTGCTCTGTGAATACAGATCTGGAGGAAAGGAGACAGACAGGAAGGAAAAAAAGAGCTAGAGGAAAGAAGAAGCAAGGATAGGAGAAGAGGACTGACAGGGAATTGGTGTGAGGAGGCGTGGGGGGGAGGAAAGAAGTGGGGGTGGCAGGGCTAACTGGAACCAGAAAAGGATGTTAATGACATCCAATTGGGGTTGCTCAGATGAAATATGAAGTATTGTTCCTCCAATTCACAGCTGGTTTCAGTCTGGCAGTGCATGAGACTGACATGTCAGCATGAGAAAGAATGGAAAATTAAGATCCCTGCTATTGTAGCACACAGTGTGAAGGTGCTCAACGAAACAACCTCCCAGTCTCTCTAATGAAGAGGAGATCATAATGGGAGCATCGGATACAGTAGATGACTCCTGGAGATTCACGTGAGCATTGCTTCACTTGCAAGGACTGTTTGTGGCTCCAAATGTTGGTGAGGATTGAGGTGTGGGTGCAAGTGTAGCACTTCCTGCAACCACAGGGGTAGTTACCAAGGGGGCAGTTGGTGGAAAGGGAGAGGTGGACAAAGGAGAGGTCTCAGCAGAAGGCAGAGAGGGGAAGATGTGTCTGGTGGTGGGATTGTATAGCAGGAGGTGAAAATGGTGGAGGCTAGTGGGGCTATAGATGAGCACAAGAGAATGATATCTTTGTTGCTTGTGGGGGCAGGGTAGATGTGCAGTAATGGAGGATATGCAGGTGAGGGCAGAGTTAATGGTAGTGGAGGGGAAGCCATGGTTTTTTGAAGAAGGTGGACATCTCGGATGATCTGGCATGGAAGACCTCGTCTGGGAGCAGGTGTGACAGAGGAATTGAGAGAAAGCAATGGAATACTTACAGGGAAGGAATGTGAAGAGATTTAGTCAACGTAGCTGTGGGAGTTTGTGGGTTTGTAGATGTCTTTGAGCTTGTCTCCCGAGATTATGTTTAAATTAGATATACAGCACAGTAACAGGCCATTTCAGCCCATGAGCCCATCCCACCCAATTACACCCAATTGATTTCCAACCTCCAGTATGTTTTGATGGAGACAGAGAAATTCTGAAAGGGGAATGTGACTTGCCAAATTTGGACTAAGTGAATTTGAGGTCAGGGTGGAAGTTAGCAGCAAAGTGGATAAAGGCAAAGTCATTAATGAGGTAGAGGAAGTGGTAAGGTGCCTTGCCTGTGTAGGCTTGGAGCATGGATTGTTCCACATAGCTAATAAAAAGCCAGGCATAGCTGGGGCTTGAGAGTTATGTCATGGGTGTTATTACTCATTGAGAGAATTTAGTTTAACAGACAGCTGTTCAAATATAATTAGGCAACAGTTTTATAATTTAATTTACTATAACAGCTATTTGCAAATCAGCTTCAATTCTCTCCCCTCCCCCCACAAAGTGGTGGCATCTTTTACCTTTATTGTTATATAACCATATAACCACTTACAGCACAGAACAGGCCAGTTCGGCCCTACTAGTCCATGCCGTAGCAAATCCCCACCCTCCTAGTCCCACTGACCAGCACCCGGTCCATACCCCTCTAGTCCCCTCCTATCCATGTAACGATCCAGTCTTTCCTTAAATGTAACCAACGATCCCGCCTCGACCACGTCTGCCGGAAGCTCATTCCACATCCCCCCCACCCTCTGCGCAAAGAATTTTCCCCTTATAATTTTCCTCTTATAATTTTCCCCCTTCAATCTTAAACCATGCCCTCTAGTTTGAATCTCCCCCTTTCTTAATTGAAAAAGCCTATCCACATTTACTCTGTCCCTTTTAAAATCTTAAACACCTCTATCAAGTCCCCTCTCAATCTTCTATGCTCCAGAGAAAAAAGCCCCAGTCTGCACAACCTTTCCCTGTAACTCAGACCCTGAAATCCTGTCAACATTCTCGTGAACCTTCTCTGCAATTTTGTTTATATCTTTCCTATAATTTGGTGACCAAAACTGTACACAGTACTCCAAATTTGGCCTCACCAATGCCTTCTACAATTTCATCATAACTTCCCTACTCTTGAATTCAATACTCCGATTTATGAAGGCCAACATTCCAAATGCCTTCTTCAGCACACCATCTACCTGAGTATCAGCCTTGAGTGTACTATTTACCATAAACTCCTAAATCCCTTTGTTGCTCTGCACTCCTCAATTGTCTACCATTCAATGTATATGACCTATTTAAATTTGCCTTTCCAAAATGCAGCACCTCATATTTATCTGTATTAAATTCCATCAGCCATTTCTCAGCCCACACCTCCAGCCTTCATAAATCACCTTTTAATCTACGGTAATTTACCTCACTGTCCACAACACCACCAATCTTTGTGTCATCCGCAAACTTGCTTATCCAATTTTCTACCCCTACATCCAGATCGTTAATATATATATAACAAATAATAGTGGACCCAGGACCAAACCCTGAGGAACTCCACTAGTCACCGCCTCCAATTGGACAAACAATTTTCCACCACTACTCTCTGACACCTTCCATCCAACCACTGCTGAATCCATTTCACTACCTCCTTATTTATACCTAATGCCTCCACCTTTTTACCTAACCTCCTGTGGGGAACTTTGTCAAAAGCTTTACTAAAGTCCAAATAGACAACATCCACAGCTTTCCCTTCATCAACCTTTTTTGTAACCCCCTCGAAGAACTCAATCAGGTTTGTCAAGCATGATCTACCCCTGACAAAACCATGCTGATTACTCCCTATCAATCCTTGTACCTCCAAAAATTTGTAAATAGCATCCCTCAGAACACTTTCCATCAACTTGCCCACCACAGACGTCAGACTTACAGGCCTATAATTCCCAGGTTTGCATTTGGACCCTTTCTTAAACAGAGGAACTACATGCGCCACCCTCCAATCCTTTGGTACCACCCCCGTGGCCAGTGACATCCTAAATATCTCTGTTAATGGCCCCACTAACTGTCCACTAGCCTCCCTGAGTGTCCTAGGGAATATTTTGTCTGGTCCAGGAGATTTATCCACCTTTATCTTTTTTAACACAGCCATCACTACCTCCTCGGTTATCCTAACATATTGAACTCATTGGAAACTTTAACATTATAAATCAAAATAAAACATGTTTAATCAAACAAAAATGGCCTAAGAGACCAGTTTCTGGGCTGTAATGTTCTAAATTGCTCATTCAGGTAGGCAGAGAGGGAACGGTTGGCCATCAGGCAGAAGGAGGGAGGCAGGGGAGCCTCAGAGTACATCTCAATCAAAGATACTTTATTTCCCATGTTGGATTTGGTGGAGGTGACAGGCTCTCTACAAAATGCAGCCAATACCAAGATTGTGGTATTGCTGGTGATTCAGTGGCACTGGCTGGGCAAGAATGGGAAGGTGACGGTTTAAAAAAATTCAACTGGAAACATCAACTGTTTCTACTTCTGTGAATGCTGTCTAACCTGTTGAGCATTTCCAGTGAAAAATCTTTCATCTTAACAGAGTGTCGACATCTATAGAGGGCATAGCAGACATCAACAGGGATTTTTATCTGAAGACTGCACCTGGAAATTGGAGTCAGGTGACTCCGGCAGTTGGATTTGAAAAACTCAGATCAGCAGGAAGCTGATTATGCAATAGAGATCAAGTGATCCAGGGAATTTGTGACACAGGGTGGTATTAATTCAACTCAGCAGTCTCAGGAGTTAGTACTATTGTCTGGAGTTCCACACAATGCCTGGAGCAGTAAATTGGAAATTCACAACTAATTAGCTTTATTTTTCCTGCATTGCTGACCCCAATGTGATCTGCTGTTTCATGTACATTTACTATCTTACTTCATTCTACTATCTACACTAGAGATGTCCTTTTCATCCATGGATGAGAGAGGAAGGGAATCAGTCAACCACCATTATATCACTCACTGTGTTGGTTATTTTGAAGCTACCACTGACCTGGTGTTATGGTTTGTGCAGGTGGAAGAGCAATTTTCTACAATGAACATATCACAGGAGACGTGCTTTCCTTTTGTTATTGCCTCTTTAAAACCAGAGGTGACATATGAAGTGACTTCTTAATTTCTCTGTCAATTGAAGACAGTTATAGCAAACTTCGTAAGGCTGAGTTGATCAGACACAGTAGCATTTCAGAACAGCAATGTTTACACCACCTTATCTCAGAAGAGTTGGCAAATGCTTCAGCTGTTAGGAGACAGCAAGCTGGAGCTAAACATATTCAGTTATTTTTACAGAACCTGCCTGATAATGTTAGTCTTATCCTGGGATCAACATTAGAGACTGGAGATGTTGACAAACTTGCTAATATTGCTGACAGGATCTTAGAGGTGGCTATGCCAGGCAGCTCAGTGCAGTCAGTGCTCCTGAGCTTCCTTCCATACAGCAACTGGAAATGATGGAACTGTGGTGTACTGTTGATCAACTTGCACATGAAGTTCAGGCGTTCACCTGCTGTATCACTGGAGAGACAGCTGAAAGGCCAGCATTGTTCATGGCAGGGGTGCAACCATCACACACTGGCACCAAATGCTGGTATCACAAGAGATTTGATGACAAGGCTCAACTCTGGGTGCCACCCTGCTCTCAAGCTAAACAGCGGGGAAACACCCAAGCCAGGGACTAGGACCAATGGGTCTTCCTGGTGTGGAGCTGCACAGTAGTCTGCTATTTTACCTTATAGACAAACACCAGGGCATTTGTTTTCTTGTAGACATCAGAGCAGAAGTTAACATTCTCCTTCCATCATATCTGATATCCATGGTACTTCCACTACCATTCAACTATCTGTCAATCTTTGGCTTGGCTTCGCGGACGAAGATTTATGGAGGGATAAATGTCCATGTCAGCTGCAGGCTCGTTTGTGGCTGACAAGTCCGATGTGGGACAGGCAGACACAGTTGCAGCGGTTGCAAGGGAAAATTGGTTGGTTGGGGTTGGGTGTTGGGTTTTTCCTCCTTTGTCTTTTGACAGTGAGGTGGGCTCTGCAGTCTTATTCAAAGGAGGTTGCTGCCCGCCGAACTGTGAGGTGCCAAGATGCACGGTTTGAGGCGATATCAACCCACTGGTAATGGCAGGCACCAAGAGCTTTCTTTAGGCAGTCCTTGTACCTCTTCTTTGGTGCACCTCTGTCTCGGTGGCCAGTGGAGAGCTCGCTATATAACACGATCTTGGGAAGGCGATGGTCCTCCATTCTGGAGATGTGACCTACCCAGCGCAGTTTGATCTTCAGCAGCGTGGATTCGATGCTGTCGGTCTCTGCCATCTCGAGTACTTCGATGTTGGAGATGAAGTCGCTCCAATGAATGTTGAGGATGGAGCGGAGACAATGCTGGTTGAAGCGTTCTAAGAGCCGTAGGTGATGCCAGTAAAGGACCCATGATTCGGAGCTGAACAGGAGTGTGGGTATGACAACGGCTCTGTATACGCTAATCTTTGTAAGGTTTTTCAGTTGGTTGTTTTTCCAGACTCTTTTGTGTAGTCTTCCAAAGGTGCTATTTGCCTTGGCGAGTCTGTTGTCTATCTCGTTGTTGATCCATGTATCCGATGAAATGGTGCAGCCGAGATAGGTAAACTGGTTGACCGTTTTGAGTTTTGTGTGCCCGATGGAGATGTGGGGGGGCTGGTAGTCATGGTGGGGAGCTGGCTGATGGAGGACCTCAGTTTTCTTCAGGGTGACTTCCAGGCCAAACATTTTGGCAGTTTCTGCAAAACAGGACGTCAAGCGATGAAGAGCTGGCTCTGAATGGGCAACTAAAGCAGCATCATCTGCAAAGAGTAGTTCATGGACAAGTTGCTCTTGTGTCTTGGTGTGAGCTTTCAGGTACCCCAGATTGAAGAGACTGCCATCCGTGCGGTACCGGATGTAAACAGCATCTTCATTGTTGAGGTCTTTCATGGCTTGTTTCAGCATCATGCTGAAGAAGATTGAAAAGAGGGTTGGTGTGAGAACGCAGCCTTGCTTCACGCCATTGTTAATGGAGAAGGGTTCAGAGAGCTCATTGCTGTATCTGACCCGACCTTGTTGGTTTTCGTGCAGTTGGATAACCATGTTGAGGAACTTTGGGGGGGCATCTGAGATGCTCTAGTATTTGCCAAAGCCCTTTCCTACTCACGGTGTTGAAGGCTTTGGTGAGGTCAACAAAGGTGATGTAGAGTCCTTTGTTTTGTTCTCTGCACTTTTCTTGGAACTGTGGTGTACTGTTGATCAACTTGCACATGAAGTTCAGGCGTTCACCTGCTGTATCACTGGAGAGACAGCTGAAAGGCCAGCATTGTTCTGAGGGCAAAAACCATGTCAGTAGTTCCTCTGTTTGCGCGAAAGCCGCACTGTGATTCTGGAAGAACATTTTTGGCGACGTTTGGTATTATTCTATTTAGGAGAATCCTAGCGAAGATTTTGCTTGCAATGGAGAGCAGCGTGATTTCCTTGTTGTTTGAGCAGTCTGATTTCTCGCCTTTGTTTTTGTACAGGGTGATGATGGCATCACGAAGGTCCTGAGGCAGCTTTCCTTGGTCCCAGCAGAGCTTGAAAAACTCAAGCAGTTTGGCATGCAGAGTTTTGCCGCCAGCCTTCCAGACCTCTGGGGGGATTTATCTGTCAATAAATTGTCCATTTCAACATATGGAGAAAGATCATTCACACTTAATTTTGGCCTGTGGCATGTTTTTAGGTGTTTAAAAAAAAAAATAAAATATACATATATATATATATATATATATATATATAAAATCACTGCCAATGTAACCACTCCCATCATCGGAGTGGATTTCTTACACGAGGATGGACTACTGGAAGATGTCAAACACCGCTAACTTATTGACTTCACTCCCAGCTTCACAATTCAAGGGATCGTCAGCAATATGCAACATGTCGGTCATCTGTTTTGATGACAACATCAACTACATGCTTTGACACCCTTCTTTTGTATCCAGAGATTACTCGCCCAATTTACAAATATACCACGGTCAAACACTGTCACCAACCATATACAAACACATGGACCGCTCATTTCAGCTTGGCCTCTCAACTCTCCTTTGATCGTCAGCAGATTGCTAAGGCTGAATTTGATCATACGGTGGAAGCGGCAATCATTCAATAGTCTGACAGCATCTGGTCATCTCCCCTCCACATGCTTCCCAAGAAGACACTGGGAGATGGGCACCCCTGTGGAGACTATTGTGCCCTGAATGCTTGTGCAATGCCTGATCGGTATCCCATCCCTCATCTCCAGGATTTTTCATCGTCTTTTAGTGGATGTTGCATTTTCTCTAGGATAGATTTGATTCAGGCATACCATCAAATACCAGTGGAGCCTGCTGACATACACAAGACAGTCATCACAACTCCTTTTGGACTTTGAGTGGGTGCATATGCCGGTTGGTTTACTAAACACAATACAGACATTTCAGAGGCTGATGTGGTTCGTGGTTTTCCTTTTGTCTGTGTTTACATAGTACACGCTGTAGCCAGTTCAACAGACAACGAACACGAGATTCATCTTAGTCTAATTTTTGAGTGTTTGCGTGAGTTATCAACCCAGCCAAGTGTCATTTTGGAGTATAGTTATTCATCTTTCTGGGCTGTATAGTTGATGAACACAGGATTTGGCCTCATGGCGACAAGGTGAAAGTCATCCGTGATTTTTTCATTCCTTCATCACTCACGAAGCTGAGGGAGTTTCTTGGTTTGATCAAATTTTAAAAAAAAGACGGTTCATCCCACACCGCGATGACATACTCCAATCACTCACTGATTTGCTGAAGAACAGTGATGAAGAAAAATTCATCTATCACACACAGCCTTCCACTGTGCTAAGAGTTATCAGGCTCGTGCAGCTGCACTGGTTCATCCTTGACATAACGTTCCATTATGTCTCATTGTCGATGCATTGGACGTTGGAGTAGGTTGAGCTCATAGATAGTGCCTGGCAACCACTTGCCTTTTTCTCCAAGCAACTTCAACCTGCTGAGACCAAGCATAGCACATTTGGCTGAGAACTGCTGGCAGACATTTTCGCCATCTACAACGATCACAAGCCTTTAATGTACACTCTTTGATTGCAATTCTCCTCTGATATTCAATATGTCAAAGGGAAGGAAAACAGTAGTAGATGCACTGTCATGCCTGTATGTAAATGCATTGCATACCTCCTCTATCATCAATTTTCAGCAACTCACCTGTGACCAGGAGGCTGACGATGACTGGGATGCAGTTCAACCATCAACCTCACTCTCATTCAAGCAAGTAATGGACATAGCTGGTGTGATGTATTTACTGGTCATGAATGTCCCTATGTTCCCAAGAAAGGTCAGCAGTCTGTTTTCAATGCTCTCCACGTTATGTTACATCCTGATACAAGGTCTACACAGAAGCTGATAAATCTCACTTTGTATGAATAAGGATGTTGAGCAGTGGGCTAGGAGCTGCATCACCTGTCAGAAAACCAAAGTTCACCATCATACCAGAGCTCCTTTGACATATACGCTAAGTACAGTTATATTCTCACCTGTATAGACTGTTTTAGCAGGTGGGCTGATACTATACCTATTCATGATATGATGGCTGAGACAGTAGACAGAGTTTTGATCCACCATTGGGTAACATGTTACAGCACACCATCTATGATTATGACAGACAGGGAATGACAGTTTGAATCCCAACTCTCATGAACTGACCAATCTACTTGTTAGTACATGCACAACAGCCTAATGGCATTGTTAAACATTATCGTCGTCAAGGCAGCATTAAAAGCCCAGTAGAACCCAAACCAGTGGTGTAAGTACTTGCCAATTGCATTACTGGACATCCATACAGTGGGAAAAGACCTAGGCTGCACAAAGGTTGAACTAGTGTATGGGACTACACTAACAGTATCTGGACATATGGCACCTGATCAACCTACATCAGTACTAGATAACTAATTTTGTTCATCGACTATGGCAGTACATGACAAATATCACTCCCACCCAGAGGCATACACAAAGTCTTGTATCGCGTGTACCAGCTGAGCTCAGTTCATGTTCACATTTATTCATTAGACATGACCCAGTGCATCAATCCCTCCAGACACCATACACTGGACCATACAAGGTGACACACAGGTCTCCCAAGTATTTCACTCTCAATATACAAGGCAAGAGGTAGTCTGTTAGCATCAACCATCTTCAAGTTGCTCAGTTAGAAGAGTTTTTAAAGCCACATCGACAACCAGGAATGAACCGGTTGTGCCAGTAAGTAGAAACACTACTACTACCTCCTATGGGGAAAAACAACTCCACCTGCAACACCTCTACCTGAATAAACAACTATATCTTGGAGAAAAGAAAACTGGCCTGCTCATTATGCACAATATTTCAACACCTGAAAAGACATCTGTAATGCTACATTTATTTCCTCATTTTCAATTGCTTGTGCCCACACTTAGTGCTTTGTAATCTTGGAGGGGGCTATTGTAGCCGACTTCAACAGGGATTTTATCTGAAGGCTGCACCTGCAATTGGAGTCAGGTGACTCCAGCAGTTGGATTTGAAAAGCTCAGATCAGCAGGAAGCTGATTAGGCAATAGAGATCAAGTGATCCAGGGAACTTGTGACACAGTGGTATTAATTCAACTCAGCAGTCTAGGGAGTTGGTACTGCTGACTGGAGTTCCACATGCAGCAGTGAGTAGGAAATTTACAACTAATTAGTTTTTTTCTTCTACTATAGGTTAAGGTAGAGAATACGAGATCTAGAAGGAATGTCACACTGATTGATATCTGCTCGAGAGGGTGATGCATGCTGGTGCTCTCACTACATTCAAGAGTACGCCAATAAATTCTTGAAATGTTGTGACAGAGTGATTCAATTCTGATTAGTGGACACATTTAAAAACTATTCACACAGATTCAAAAATATTTAAAATAAATAAGGCATCTAAAAATAAGAAACAGTAGAGGTCATTAGGCCCACAATATCCATGCCAACTGTGGTGGCTATTTAAACTGTACCTCTGCCTGCACATAACCCTTCATTTCCACTTAGTTTATGCATCTGTCAAATGCCTCTTAAGTCTTGTTATCTGCTTCTATCACCTCTGGTAGCATGTTCCAGGTACATACATGTGCTTCACACATTTTTTTTTAAACTTTTCCTCAACATGCCCTTCAGCATTTGAAATGTTTACCCTAGCCACACCTCAATTTTTACATACATCTTTCAGGTTATCCTTCAGCCTCTGATGGGTCCAGAGAAAGCTCTCCAAGTTTCTCCCCCCACCCCCCCATACTCTTCTAATACCCTTTAATCCATACAACATCCAGGTAAACCTCTTCTGCACCAGCTCCAAAGCCTTCACATCTTTCCTGTAATGTGGTACAAGAACCAAGCACAATACTCAAAATGTAACCTAACCAATGTTTTACACAGCAACATGCCTCCTGACTTCTGATGAAGTCCATTATGTGCACTCTTTACCACCCGATTGACCCATGTTGCCACTTTCAAGGAGATAAGGACTTGCACTCCAAGGTTACAGTGGGAAGTGCTTACCATTTGTAGCTCCAAGCACTTCAATTTTTGGGTTTAAGTTGGGTCACCATTGCAAAAATGCTCAGTTAATCTCAACAAGATATACAAAAATATTGAATTACTCCGACAGATCAGTTCTAAGAAAAAAAATAGCCTACTCTATCCATTACACTTTCAGTGAGCATTGTTCCAAATATCCTATCAATTTGCTCCTACATTATCTACCTCCATACCTTACTACAACCCAACTGCCCTTTGACCAACCAGTCATTAGCCATCAAGTTCTAAGTATTACAAAAGGTGTAATATAAGTAATGGAAGGAAGACCAAGCCACAGGCTTTCAAGGCTAATAAGCCATTCATAAGATTGTAGTTTATCTGACTATTGGCCTCACCTCCATCTTAATTAGAATAATACTCAATTTCCCTAGGCTTAGAATATATTCAGTGGTACCATATCCACAACTTTCTGGGGTTGAATTGCAAAGATCCATCACTCCATGAAAAGAAATTCCTCCTCATCTGTGTCTTCAATATTACAGCCTCTTCCCTCTTGTTCTGGATTCACTTACTGAAGGAAGCAAACTCAACCATCATCCCACTATGACTGCGTGCATCACATTGGGGAAGATTTTCCACTGATCTTGCAAAATTGTTGATAGTTACACTGAGGTATAATGGCTTCCACAAATGAAAACAAGAATTTGTTGTTGCCACCTGATCCACACACAATTAATCAAAATCATGAATGATCACTTTAATCTCTGCTTTGCTGAACTGGGCAGCACAGTTACAGTGCCAGCGATTGGGACCAGGGTTTAAAACCCCCTGCTGTAATGGGTTTATACATTCTCCCTGTATCTGTGCGAGTTTTGCCCAGAACTCCGGTTTCCTCCCACCATTCAAAAAAGTGTACTGGGACTTGTCAGTCAATATTACAAGTATATCGTAGTTGGGCAGCACAGGGATCATGGACTGAAAGGGCCCGATTGTCTAATTTTTTTTTAATCCCCATCTCCTTTGGTCCACTTCAGAAATCTATCAAACTGTTTTGAATGAACTCAATAACCAGGTCTCAACCAGCTTGAAAGAATGCAGAATTCCAAAAGATTTATTGTAACCCACAAGAAGAAATTTTCTTCATTTCAGTCCTAAATTACATATCTGTATGAGACAGAAATCCCAGGTCCTAGATAACTCAGCTGGGGGAAACATCTCTTCATCTAGCCTGTTGAGCCCTGAATTCTGTACAGTTTTATGGCAATGGGATGGGTCAAGTGACGGAGGTTAGTGTTGGCGAGCACTTCGGGTCCAGTGATCATAATACCATCAGCTTCAATGTCATTATGGAAAGAGAGAAATCAGGGCCAAGGATTGAGGTTTTTGATTGGGGAAAAGCTAGATTTGAGGAGATGCGAAAGGACTTGCAGGGTGTGCATTGGGAAAATTTGTTTTATGGGCAGGATGTAGTAGAGAGATGGAAGTCTTTTAAAGATCAGATTTTGAGAGTGCAAAAGCTTTATGTTCCTGTTAGGTTAAAAGGAGGGGCAAAAGGTTTGAGAGAGACGTGGTTTTCAAGGAATATTGGAAACTTGGTTCGAAGAAAAAGGGAGGCGTACATTAGATATAATAAGCATGGAGTTAAGGAGATGTTTGAAAGATACATTGAATGTAAGAGGAATCTTAAGAGAGGAATTAGGAAAGCTAAAAGAAGGTACGAGAAAACTATGGCAAGCAGGGTGAAAACTAATCCAAAAGAGTTCTACAAATATGTTAATGGTAAGAGGAAAGCTAGAGACAAAATTGGTCCCTTAGAAAATCAGAGCGGAAAACTGTGTGTGGAGCCTAGAGAAATGGGGGAGATATTGAACAGTTTCTTTTCTTCGGTATTCACTAAGGAGAAGGATATTGGGAGATGTGAGATTAAAAAAGCAAATTGGGTAAATATGGGGAATATAGAGATTACAAAAGGTGTAGTTTTAAGGCTTTTGAAGAATATAAAGGTGGATAAGTCTCCGGGACCAGACGAGATCTTCCCCAGGACATTGAGAGAAGTGAAGGAGGAAATAGCAGAGGCTCTGGCGGTAATTTTCCAAATGTCATTAGATATGGGGATAGTGCCGGAGGATTGGCGCATTGCGCATGTGGTTCCGTTATTTAAAAAGGGTTCAAGGAGGAAGCCTGGCAACTATCGGCCTGTAAGTTTGACGTCTGTGGTAGGTAAATTAATGGAGAAAATTCTTAGAGATAGTACTTATAAACATCTGGATAGACAGGGTCTGATCAGGAGCACTCAACATGGATTTGTGGGAGGAAGGTCATGTTTGACCAACCTGATTGAATTTTTTGAAGAGGTGACTAGGAATGTGGATGAGGGTAGCGCAGTGGATGTTGTCTATATGGACTTCAGTAAGGCCTTCGATAATGTACCACATGGAAGGTTAGTTAGGAAGGTGCAGTCTTTAGGTATAAATTTTAAGATAGTCAAATGGATTGAACATTGGCTGAAAGGGGGAGGCCAGAGAGTGGTAGTGGATAATTGTCTGTCAGGTTGGAGGCCGGTGACCAGTGGTGTGCCTCAAGGATCTGTATTGGGCCCATTGTCGTTCGTTATATACATTAATGATCTAGATGATGGGGTGGTGAATTGGATTAGTAAATATGCAGACGATACTAAGATAGGTGGAATAGTGGATAATGAAGAAGTTTTTCAAGGATTGCAGAGGGATTTGGGCTGCTTAGAAAAGTGGGCTGAACAATGGCAGATGGAATTTAATGCTGATAAGTGTGAGGTGCTTCATTTTGGTAAGAAGAATCAGAATAGGACATACGTGGTAAATGGGAGAGCAGAAAGATTTAGGAGTAACGGTACATCGTTCCCTGAAGGTAGAAACTCACGTGAATAGGGTGGTGAAGAAGGCTTTTAGTATGCTGGCCTTTATCAATCATTGCATGGAATATAGGAGTTGGGAGGTGATGTTGAGATTGTATAAGACGTTGGTGCGGCCTAATTTGGAGTTCTGTGTGCAGTTCTGGTCGCCTAATTACAGGAAGGATATAAACAGAGTGGAGAGAGTGCAGCGAAGGTTTACCAGAATGTTACCTGGGTTTAAGCATCTAGAGTATAGGGAGAGATTGGACAGATTAGGTCTTTATTCTTTGGAGCGTAGAAGGTTGAGAGGGGATTTGATAGAAGTATTTAAGATTATGAAAGGGATAGACAGAGTGGATGTGGATAGACTATTTCCGTTAAGAGGAGGAAAGATTAAAACAAGAGGACATGAGTTAAGAATTAAGGGGCAGAGGTTTAGAGGTAACATGAGGGGGAACTTCTTTACTCAGAGAGTGTGGAATGATCTTCCGGGAGAAATAGTGGCGGCGGAGTCAATTGTATTATTTAAGAAAAGGTTGGACAGGTATATGGATGAGAAGAAGATGGAGGGTTATGGGCATTGTGCAGGGAGGTGGGACTAGAAAGGGGTGTTTGGTTCGGTGCGGACTAGAAGGGCCTAATGGCCTGTTTCCGTGCTGTAATTGTTATGTTATGTTATGTTATGTTAATTCAGAGCCAGTTTACTCAAAACTTCTGATACATCAAACATGCCATCCTAAGAATCAGAATTTATTGTCATAAACATGTCACAAAATTTAGTTTTGTGGCGGCATCATAAAACAAATATCGCTATAGATTACATTTCAAAAATAGATAAATAGTGCAAGAAAATAGGAAATGATGGCAGAAGGGATGAAGCTATACGCGTGTTGCTATGTTCAATGAGGTTTTCTCTGAGCAGCTGCTGTGTCTCAGCTCTGATAAATACCCGATTCTCCCACACTGCCTCGCCTGATCTTTGTAGCTATTGGTTTGCAATCGGGAGTCAGGTTTGGAAACAGTGCGGAGCGGAGGGGAGAAGAAATCAATATTGAGGGTGGAGAGACCACATGTGGTGTCCAGCTTTTGGGACCTTCCATTCTGTACTGTGATTGAAGGGAGTAGGCCAGAGCACTCCATGGTCAAGCTTTTAAGGTTACACAGGAAGTTCAGGCCCCACAACACAGGAGTACATGAACCCTTCAGTAAATACCATCAGAACAAAATTCCATCCCCTTTACAGTTAGATGCCCCTGGATCATTACAGAGTGCAAGTGTGAAGCGAGAAAAATACAATAGTCTATCAGGTACATCCTTAATTGCACCACAGAGCCATTGCAGAGTTTATAAAGCTCTCTGTGGAACCAGCGTCTATTAAGGAATCAGCCAAATGTTAGTTTACTCTCACTTTCATCATCAAGTTATTTAATTGGTGAGGTATTGCCTGAACCAGGACAACTGATGCCAGTGCTCTGGAAACCATGTCACTCCCCATGCTGATGTGAACTCTCTCCTCTTGGCTTGTAGATAGACAAGATTGTGTTGACCATGAGGTGTGGCTAGATGGCCACCCTCCATCTTGATCTGATGATAGACTAGGTGGTGCTGACCTAGAGGCACAGCAAGATGGCAACCATGGCTTCCTGTGATGCTTCACTTCTAGTGGCGAGTCCCGCCATGAGACGCAGAAAGACGCCAGCAGTGAGCAGCACGGAGAAGCAGAGGCCAGTCCTTCAGTGATAATTCGGGGGTTGTACACAGTTGCCCTTTTTGGGTTCCCTTTAGCCCAGCAGACCATAATCTTGTGCGCTTGAATCCTTTGCAGGGCATCAGGCACAGGGGTGATGTGCCTGTCCACAGAAATAGCATCCTCAGTCGTGCATGGCCACATTGGCTGGTGCTGGGGCTGCAGAGGTCACAGATGCCCCAATTACCTGGTCCCATTTTCACCAGTGAGATAGTCAGCTCCTAGTTGGGCCTGCTCAAGTGCTTTTGCCAGCTCCAGGTTATTGGCCAAGTCTTTCTTCCCCAACTCCAGCAGTCACTGCCTCATGTACCTCAACATCATTTCTGCTACAAGGATGTCCCAGATTTGTTCCTCCTCTCACCCAGGTTGTGGCTGCTTCATAGTGGCATTTTCTGGTGAGGGCCTACAGTTCAAGAACATAGTCGTTCATCGACTAACCCAGATGCTGCAGACTTTGAGAGTCAGTGCCTCAACAGCATCATTCTGGGGCCTCATGTAGTGGGCCTTCAAGCCTTCTATGGCCAACTTGTAGGTAGCACAGTCTCTGATGACAGGGTACCCTTTGGGGCTGACTAGAGAGAGAAATGTTGATCACCGTAGAACATCCAAGTTGAAGACATCTTGTATGGCTGTTAGATAGGACTGGAAGCACTCCAGCCAGGAGGTGAATTTCTCTGGGGCCTCACGGTACTGAGGGTCAATCTGGAGCATGCCTGGCTTCAACAGGGCTTCCATCCAGTTTCAAAGTTATTAAAATTGTTGCACACCAAATGTACTCAGACAAGTGAGGAGTTACAATCAATGGCCAGTAGGCAATAGTTCTCTGGTGAATCTGAGCCAAGGCGGGAAAACCATGGTTTATATTGGGGTAGATGAGGGTGGAGCCAGCCATCTGAACAATACATACAGTGAACTCCAGTTCACTGCATTCAGTGCCTCAAATCCAGGCAATATCCTAGTAAATCTTCTCTGCACACTTTCTAACTTACTGACATATTTCCTGTAGTTTGTGACCAAAACTGCACACAATACTCCAAATTTGGCCTCACCAATGTCTTAAACAACTTTACCATATCATCCCAACCCCTATACTCAATACTTTGATTTATGATGACCAATATTCCAAAAGCACTCTTTACAACCATATCCACCTGTGACACCACTTTCAGGGAATTATGTATCTGTATTCCCAGATCTCTCTGCTCTACCGCACTCCTCAGTGCATTACCATTCACCATGTATGTCCTTTCTGGGGTTGTCCCTCCAAAATTCAACACCTCACACTTGTCTGCATTAAATTTCAGCTGCCATTTTTCAGCCCATTTTTCCAGGTGGTCCAGATCCCTCTACAAGCTTGGAAAACCTCCACTGTCCACAACACCTCCAGTCTTGGTACAATCTGTAAACTTGCTGCTCCAATTTACCACATTGTCATCTTTATCAATGATTTGGATAATAAACAACAATGGTCCCAGCACTGAACCACAAAGCACACCATTAGTCACAGGTCTCCAATCTAAGACGCAATCATCCATCACTATTCTTTGGTTTCTCTTGTCCAGCCATTGTTGAATCCAGTTCACTACTTCACCATGAATACCTAGCGTCTGAACATTCCTGACCAACTTCCCACGTGGAACCTTGTCAAAGGCCTGACCTAAGTCCACGTAGACATAACCTTTCCTTCGTCAATTTTCCTGGTAAGCTTCTCAAAAAAACTATGAGATTGGTTAAACATGACCGACCACGCACAATTACTATCTCCAATTAGTCCTTGGCTATCCAAATAATTGTGCATCTCTTAGACCACTCACTGGCCTATAATTTCCAGTGTTAATTTTGGAGCCTTCTTTAAACAGTGGAACAACATGAGCTTCTCTCTAATCCTCCAGCACCTCACTTGTAGCTAAGGACATTTTCAATAGTTCAGCCAAAGCCCCTGCAATTTATATACTAGCCTCCATCAAGATCCGAGGGAATATCCTGTCATGCCCTGGGGATTACCCATCCCTTATCTGCTGTCAGCAAGCACTTGCTCCTCTAATTTATACATGTTCCACGGATCTCACTGATTGTTTTCCCTGAGAAAATACTGATTAAAAAAAAAACCATTTCAGATCCTCCCCATCTCTTCTGGCTCCATACAAAGCTGACCACTCTGATCTTCAAAGGGACAAATTTTGTTCCTTACTATTCTTTTGCTCTTAAAAATACCTGTAGAAACCCTTAGGATTTCCTTCACATTGTCTGCCAAAGCAACCTCATGTCTTTTTTTGCCATGCTGATTTCTTTCTTGATGTTTTTCTTGCATTTTTATACTCCTCAAGTGCCTCATTTGGTCCAAGTTGAATATACATGCTATACATCTCTCTTCTTCTGAGCCAGATCCCAATATCCCTCGAAAACCAAGGTTCCTTATGCCTGCTAACCTTGCCTTTAATCCTGGCAGGGACATACAAACTCTGCTCTCAAAATTTTACCTTTGAAAGTCATCCACTTTCTTTGCCTAAAAGCAACTTATCCCAATCCATGCATTCTAAATGCTTTATCATTTCTTCAAAATTGGTTGATATGGTTCACAGTGTGAGAAATAAATTTTAAAAAAAATTGGCCTTCTTCCAATTTAATCTCAACTTGAGGCCCAGACCTATTCTTATCCATAATTTACTTAAAACTAATGGAACTGGACCCAAAATGTTTCCCTACACATACTTGTGTCACTGACCTGACTCATAACCGAAAAGGAGATCCAGTATTGCACTCACTTAGTTGGCACCTCTATATATTGATTTAGAAAAGTTTCTTGAACACATTTGACCAACTCCAACCCATTCAGCCCTTTTCTAGTCAATGTGTGGAAAATTAAAATTCCCCATCACCACCTTCGGTTTCCTGCAGCCATCTGCTATCGCTCTACAGATTTGCTCCTCCAATTCATATTGCTTATTGGGAACCCACGAGTGTGTCATACTTTCCCATTCCTCAGCTCTACCCATATAACCACAGTAGACGAGCCCTCTGGTCTGTCCTGCCTGAGCAGAGTTGTGATATTTTCCCTGACAAGCAACACCCCCTTTCATCCCCTCTATTCTATTGCATCTAAAGCAATAGAAGCCCAGAACATTGAGCTGCCAGTCCTGCTCCTGCTGCAACCAGGTTTCACTAATATCCACAATGTTATAATTTTCCATGCCAATCCAGACTTTAAGATTGTCTGCCTTTCCTACAATACTCCTTGCATTGAAATAGATGCACTCCAGAAAATATCCACCATGTACAACCCTTTAATTTCCAGCAGTGTCTGTAATTTTCACATCTTTTCCCTCCTCCAATCCTCTATCTGCTCTGGAACTCTAGTTCCCATGCCCCTGCAGATCTTGATTAACCTCCCTGGAGCAGTACTAGCAAACCTTCTTGCAAGGAAATTAGTCCCCCTCCAGTTCAGATGCAAACTATCGCATCAGACTAGGTCCCACCTTCCCTGGAAGAGAGCCCAATGATCCAGAAACCTGAAGCCCTCCCTCCTGCATCATGTATTTAGCCACGTGTTAAGCTGCATTATCCTCCCATTTCTAACCCAGTGGTTCTCAACCCTTTTCTTTCCACTCACATATGACTGTAACTGTGCCATAGGTGCTCTGTGAATAGTAAGGGATTGCTTAAAGTGGTATGTGAGTGGAAAGAAAAAGGTTGAAGACCACTGTTTTAATTGTATTTAATTGACTTGTTATATGCATGGCTTCACAACTCGAAAGGAAGTAGGCCAATAACAATTTTTCTCAAGCAAAATACTTTAGTAATAATTGGGTCTGGAGCAGTGATTCTCAACCTTCCCTTCCCACTCACATACCACCTTAAGCAATCCCTTACTAATCACAAAGCATTGATGGCATAGGGATTACTTAAACTGGTATGTTAGTGGAAAAAAAAAGGTTGAGAACCACTGTCCTAACTTCACAAGCACAGGGCATGAGCAACATTTCTGAGATGATGACCTGGAGGTACTGTCCTTCAGCCTAGCACCTAACTCTCTGAACTCACTTTGCAGGACTTCCTCACCTTCCCTTTGCACAACATTTGTCCTTTTAAGGACCATGACATCTGGCATCTCACCTTTGCTCCAGAAAATGCTATGCAGTAGATCTGAGATATCTTAGACTTCAGCACAAGGGAAGCAACATACTATCTGGGATATCTAATTTCTTCCACAGAACCTCTTATCTGTTCCCTCAACTATGGAATCTCCCATCACAAAAGCTCACCTATTTTCCTCCATTTATTTCTTAGTGACAGGACCAGACTCTGTTCCAGAGATCTGATTGTTGTGACTTCTGCCTGTGCCTTTTCCATCTCCTGACTGTCACCCACCTACACACCTCTTACCTTCTTGGTGTGAAAGTGTCCTTGTAACTCCTGTCTACCTCCCAAATGATCCAATGTTCATCCAACTCCTCAACTCAGCTTGTCAGAAGCCGACAACTGGATGCACTTCTCACAATTGAAGTTGTCAGGGATACTACTGGCTTCCCTGAGGAAGCATTTTCTGCAAGAGGAGCATTCCCCTATCATGGCTTCCATTCTCACTCGTTATGACAAGAGGAACAAAATATATGATATCTAAAACCAGCCCATTACCTGTTGAATCATTTTTGTTCCCTGAACTTCAACTCCTACTATCACTAAACTCTGACCTATTCTTGGTGACACCTGTTGAGCCAAAGCCTTGCCACTCAGGCAACTCCAACAATGGCCACTCTACTACACACCCCCTCACCTTTCAAGTAATACTCAGCTTCTTCCTCCATTCAGTTTCTAGCTGCAGCCGCGCTCTTTTTTTCAATTCTAACTGCTGGCACTCCTCAGGTCACCTGACCTATCTTGCTCCAATCATCCTCTAGCTGCTGCTTCACCACTTTAAATTCTAACTGCAGTTGCTCCTCAGTGAGTGATGGACAGGGGCTAAAGCTTTATTGCATTCACTTTTGGGCAAGTATATTTATTTTATATCAATGAAAGGAGATACAAATTGTTCACAAGACTCCAGGTATTGTCTTGTGCAATTGTAGAAAGTCTGCACTTCTCCCTCTGTGGAAGTGGACATATTACATTTCTTGGTAAATGAATGCTGCATCCCTCAGTAACTTGTATAAAGGATGGAGAGGCTCCATTCAACATCAATGTACTCACTTTTAAAAATATTCAGCTTTTCCGTTTAGTATAGAGAAATGGATTACTTCCTTTTTCTCTGCATGAAATTTTATTTGCCACGTTCTCACCCACGCACTTAACCTCTTCACATTCCACTCCCCACTCAACCATCTAGTTTTGGGACATCAGCCAACCTGGGATTGTGACAATTGGTTCCCATCAACCAGATAATTGATTGCACTGTTAGTCATATCCTGGAAAACTGAGAAAGTTCCACTTGTCCCCTTTTTTAAATCTTCTATCTGTCAAACAATTCTCCATTTGTGCCATTACCTTGCTCTGAATTCCACGTGGTCTAGCCTTGTTGACCAGCTTCTATTTTTTAAAAATATTTAGACATACAGCACAGTAACAGGCCCTTCTGGCTCACAAGCCCATGCCGCCCAATGAACCTATGGCCACTGTACATTTTGAAGGGTGGCTGGAAACTGGAGCACCCAGAGAAAACCCATGCAGACACGGAAAGTGCATCCTTAGAGGAAGTGCCGAATTCAAACTCGGTTCGCTGGCACTATAATAGCATTGCACTAACCACTACATTATCGGTGATGCCTTGTGTGGGATTTTTCAAAATGCCTTACTAAATTTCCTAAAGTTCCTTGTTCCCACTAGATACATAATTTTCTAAAATTTCTGACATTTTTAAATTACCTCTCTGCCATTTCCCTTCCCCCCCCCCATTATAACCTTTTTCCTTTCTTTCTACAAGAGACCCTCATTTGCCCTCTTGAATCTTTTCCTTTTACATCCTCATAGAAGCCTTTCATGTGTTTTTGCTAGTTTTCTCTCATGTTGTTCTTTCCTGACTTAATTGTTCTTGGCCTTCATTTTCCAAGTTTTAAAATGCTTCCAATCCTTAGGCCCAACTGTTATTTCTGGCAAAACTGAAGCTTTTTGTTTTAACTATTTAAAATATTGAAATTGCTTGTTGCTTTGTTAACTTCCACTTCTTGCTTTGCTGGTCTCGTGCCCTCAAGAAAGTGAATACTCTTTGCTAGTTTAAATTCTCCTCAATCGACTCCTGTGTGATGTACTGAAGTATGTGTGATTTGCATTGCTATCCTCCACCATCAGAAATAGTGCCATGAGCAGAATTCTCCCTCATGCAGCATCTTTACAGTCCACGTCTATTCATTTGCTCTATCCTCACATTTCTCTACTCTCAAAATTTTGAATTGGGAGTCATCCAGAGATAGCTATCTTTGCAGATCTTCCTTTTAATCTCTTTCCTAGTCTCCTGTAAACTGCTAACAAGGCCTCAGCTATATTTCCTGCACTTGCTGGTATGAATGTGGCGTTGGGTTCAGTCTTCCTTTTCAGTGGTTCAATGACATTCATCTTGGTTTTGAGTGCAACCATCAACTACAACATTGGGTTTGTGCAATTGGCTAGGAGCCAATGAAGTGTAAAAGATCTCCAATATGTTGTGTTCTTGGAATAACATTGACTGCAGGTTAGGAGCTGTGCCCAAGTTAGGTGAACCATTTTATTTTTGCCTCGTCCCACTGACCTGCACCCAGTCGATTTCTCTCTATACCTTTTCCATCCATATATTTTTCCAAATTCTTTTTTAATGTTAAAATTGAGAAGGCAATCTCCACTTCAGCTGGAAGCACATTCCACACTCCCACCATTCTCAGTGTGAAGAAGTTCTCCCTTAACACTTCCCCTTTCACTCTTAACCCATGTCCTCTGGTTTGTATCTCACCTACTCTCTGTGGAAAAAAAGCCTCTACATTTAGTCTGTGTATCCCTCTCATAATTTTAAATATCTCTATTAAATCTCCTCTCATTCTTCTGCAGTCCAGGGAATAAAGTCCTAACCTGTTTAACCTTTCCCTATAACTCAGATTCCTGAATTACAGGCAACATCCTAATAAATCTTCTCTGCACTCTTTCAATCGCATTGGTATCTTTCCTGCAGTTAGGCAATCAAAACTGCACAAAATATTCCAAATTTGGCCTCACTAATGTCTTATACAACATTACAATAACATCCAGGCTCCTATACCCAATACCCAAAGCAAATATACCAAAAGCTCTCTCGACAAATGTATCCACCCGTGCTGCTAATTTCAGGGAATTATGTATCTGTATACCCAGATCCCTCTGTTCTATTGCACTTCTCAGTGCCCTACCATTTATTGTGTAAGTCCTTTCTTGGTTTGTCTTTTCAAAATGCAACACCTCACACTTGTCTGCATTAAATTCCATCTGCCATTTTTCAGCCCATTTTTCCAGCTGGTCCAGATTCCTCTGCAAGCTCTGAAAACCTTTTTCACTGTCCACAACACCTCCAATCTTATTGTCATCTGCCAATTTGCTGATCAATTTACCACATTATCATCCAGATCATTGATATAGATGACAAACAATAATGGTCCCAGCACCAATCCATGAGGCACACCATTAATGACAGGCCTTCAGTCTGAGAAGAAATCATCCACTATTACTCTCTGGCTTCTCCCGTACAGTCCAGCCATTAACAAATCCAGTTCACTACTTCATCAATACCTTGTGTCTGAACTTTCCTGTCTAACATCCCGTGCGGGTCAAAGGTCTTACTAAAGTCCATGTGGACAATGTCCACAGCCTTTCCTTCATCAACTTTCCTGGTAAGCTCCTCGAAAAACTCTATAAGATTGATTAAACATGCAAAAAGCCACATTAACTATCCTTTATCAGTTTCTGTCTATCAACATACTTGTATGTCCAATCTCTTAGAAGACCTTCCAATAATTTACCTACTGCTGTTGACAGGATCACCAGGGTTACTTTTGGAGCCTTTTTTAAAAATAACAGAACAACGTGAGCTACCCTCAAATCCTCTGGCACCACATCCATGGCTAAGGACTTTTTAAATAGTTCTGCCAAAGGCTCTGTAATTTCTATACTAGCCTCCCTTATTGGCCAAGGAAATATCTTGTCAGGCCCTGGGTATTTATCCATCCTTACTTGTTTTAAGACACCAAGTACTTTTTCCTCTTTAGCCAGTATAGGTTCCACTGCATTTCTTCCCACAACTCTGTGTCTGTTTCCTGAGTGAAGACTGGTAAAAAAAAAATATTTCAGATCTCTTTTGGCTCCATACATAGCTGACCACTCTGATCTTCAAGGGGACCACTTATGTCCCTTACTATCCGTTTGCCCTTCATATAGCTGTAGAAACCTTTAGCATTTTCCTTCACATTGTCTGCCAAAGCAACCTCATGTCTTCTTTTCGCCTTCCTGATTTATTTCTTGAGGTTTTTCTTGCATTTTTATACACTTCAAATACCTCATTTGCTCCATGATGTATACACCTCACTCTTCTACCAAACTAGATCTCCAATATTCCTCAAAAACCAAGGTTCACTATGCCTGCTAACCTGGCCTCTAATTCTGACGGAAACATACAAACTCCATACTCTCAAAATTTCACCTTTGAAATTCCTCTACTCACCTCGCACATCCTTGCCTGAAAACAACTTATCCCAATCCATGCATTCTAGATGCTTTCTCATTTCCTCAAAATTGGCCTTTCTCCAATTTAGATACTCAACCCAAGGCTCAAACCTATCCTTCTCCATAATTAACTTGAAACTAATGGCATCGTGATCACTGGACCAAAAATATTTCCCGACATGTACTTCTGTGTGCAGTCCTGTCTCGTTCCCTATTAGGAGATCCTGTATTGCACTCTCTCTAGTTGGTACCTCTATATATTGATTTAGAAAACTTTCCTGAACGCATTTGACAAACCCCAAGCCATCCAGCCCTTTTACATTATGAGAGTCCCAGTCAATATGTGGAAAGTTAAAATCTTCTACTATCACAACCTTATGTTTCAGATTCAAATTTCAGATTTATTGTCAGTGTACATAATATCACATACAACCCTGAGATTCCTTTTTCCTGTGGGCACGGCAGAATTACCACTAATTGGTAGTGCTAAAAATAACCTGTGCTCTGTGTAAAACATGTAAGCAAACAAAGAACTGTAAACAGATAATAAATGTAAACAAACTGGGCAAAACAGAGAACCAAGAGTCCTTAAATGAGTCTCTAATTGAGTTTGTCATTGAGGAGTTTGATGGTAGAAGGGTTCCTGAACTTGGTGGTGTGAGTCTTGTGGCACCTTCACCTCTTTCCTGATGGCAGCAGTGAGAACAGAGCATATGCTGGATGGTGAGGGTGTTTGATGATTGCTGCTGCTCTCCAATGGCAGTGTTCCCTGTAGATATATTCAGAAGTGGGGAAGGGTTTGCCTGTGATGTCCTGGGCTGTGTCCACCACCTTTTGGAGGGCTTTATGCTCAGGGGTATTTGTGTCCCCAAACCAGACAATGATGCAGCCAGTCAGAACACTTCTGACCACCCCTCTGTAGATATTTGCCAGGGATTCTGATGTCATACCAATCCTTCGCAAACTTCTGAGGAAGTAGAGTGCTTTCTTCACGATACCATTGGTGTTTTGAGCCAGGAAATATCCTCCGAGATAGTGACTTGCAAGAACTTGAATTTGCTCACCCTCTGATCCCCCAAAGATCACTGGATTTTATACCTTTGGCTTTCCTTTCCTAAAGTCAACAATCAGCTTTTTAATTTTGGTGATATTGAGTGCAAGGTTGTTGCTGGTGCCAAGTTTTCATTCTCCATCCTGTACGCTGACTCATCCCCTTTCCTTATACACCCCACTACCGTGGTATCGTTACCAAATTTGTAGCTGGTGCTATTGTCGTACTGAGCCACACAGTCATAGGTGTAAAGTGAATAGAGAATCTGACATTGTCTGTAAGGATTTTGTCTGTGTCTGCGTGGGTATCCTCCGGGTGCTCCTGTTACCCCCATCTTTCAAATTGTAAGGAACTGTAGGCTAATTGGGGAATTTGGACAGCACGTGCTTGTGGGCCGCAAGGGCCTGTAACCGTGCTGTATGTCTAAATTAAATAAAACCACTTATGTACATTTAAACTTTGAGTTAAATTCACCAAAAATGATATTCTGTTTCCAGGAGTTTCTCTCGATTCTCAGACAGGCACCATTAAAAAAAAATTCAAGGGATATTGGCTAAACCGGTTAATTGTCCTTAATAAGGTGGTGAGAGCCTTGAGGTGTGGCTACTTTCAGAAGGTGGTTTTCCCATGCCTTTGCTTGCTTTGGCCTAGTTGGTAGTAATCATAGATTTGGACCAAGGAGTCTTGGTGATTTAGTGCAGTGCAGACTGCTGCTACTCTAATTCAATAGTGGAGGGAGTGAATGGTTGAGGATAAGGTGCCACCACATGCATTGTATAGCATCAAATTATTGAGGCAAGTGGAGACTACCCCTTCACATTCCTGGTGAGGCTTATATATTCTGACAGGCTTTGGGAAGTGAGGTGACAAGTTGATGGACAGAGGCTTTTTCTGGATAACTAGAGATCTTTTTTTTTAAAAATGCAGGGCTGAAATGCCTAACATGAGGGGGACAAGAAACAAGTAGAGGGGCAAGCAAGAGGTAAGTTTTTCCACACAGGAAGTGGTGGGTGTACGGGATGCACTGCTGGTGACAGTGGTTGAGGTAGGTACACTGGAATCTTTCACCAGGCAATTAGATAGATACATGGAACAGAGAAAAATTGAGTTATGCAACAGGAAAATTCTTGGCAGTTGTTAAGAGTAGGTTATTAGGTCAGCACCACACTCTGCTACTTGCTGCAGGATTCCTAGCCTGAGTACTCCTGTAGTTTCTGATCATGCTCTTTCAGTTTCTGGTCAATGTTAACCCCCAGGATATTGATATTCGGGGACTCAATGAGTATCAAGGGGCAAGACCTTGATTTTCTTATGTTGGACACACTCGTTACCTGGCACTTGCATGGCACAACTTTCTTTGCCATCTATCAGCTCAAGCTTGGACATTGTCTCATTCTGGCTGCGTTGCTTCATTATCTGAGGAGTTTCGAACAGTGCTGAACATTGCGCAATCATTAGCGGACATTTCTATTTTTTACCTCATGATTGAGCTGACCCTCAGACACTACGCCAAGGTGCTCCTGTAGGGCTACCCCATGTCTGAGATCATCTTTCTTTGTGCGAAATGTGATTCCAATCAGTAGCAGAGGATTTCACCCGCTACCCAGGGTCTTCAGTTAAATTTGGGATCTTTAATACCATGCTTTAACAAATGCTGCCTAGATTACAATGGCATTCATCATCCTTTTACCTCTGCAGTAATAGAGTCGCTGCTTCAGAGTTCAACATTGATCTCAGCTGCTGTCTGTGTAGAGTTTGTATGGCTTTTGTTGTAACTGTATGAATTTATGGTGGGTTCTCCAGTTCCTTCCCATGCCTCAAAGAATGATGGATTGATAGGTCCATCGGCCCCTTCTGTTTATCAAGGTGTGGGGGGGAGAGCTGATGTGGACAAATTTAAAAAATGAAATTGAACAGTTATGTACAAGATACAGTGAAAAATCTTGTTTTATGTGCTATTGAGGCAAGTCAACCCATACTGAAGTGCATCAGGTAGTGCAATAATAAAACAAAGTACAGAATGTGGAGAAAAGGACAGTTAAACAGTTGAGGGGCATCAAGTTTTGCGAATAACCAGTCCATTCAAGAGTCTGATCAGAGCAGAGAAACTGTCCTGAATCTGAAAGTCCCATGCTTTCAAGTTTATGCATCTTTTGCCTGACAGAGGTTGGGTGGGTTGGGGGAAGAAGAGTGTAGACTCCAGTGGGATGAGTGATTGCATACATTGGCAACTTTTCTGAGAATGGCAGGAGGTATCAAACTTTTTCTTTCCACTCACATAGCCCCTTAAGCGATCCCTATGCTCTGTGATTGGTAAGGAATTGCTTAAGGTGGTACGAGTGGGGGAAAAAAGGATGAGAATCACTGCTCTAGGCCCAATTGTTACTGAAATATTCTGCTTGAGAGAAATTGTCATTGGCCCAATGCCCTTTGGAGTTATGAAACTGTGCACATAACGAGACAATTAGGTACAATTAACACAGTGGTTTTCAAACATTTTCTTTCCACTCACATACCACCTTAATTAATCCCTTATTAACCACAGAGCACCTATGACCTAGGGATTATTTATGGTGGTATGTGAGTGGAAAGAAAAAGTTTGAAAACCACTGGTATAGATGGAGTAGATAGCGGGGAGGTTGGTTTGTTTAATGGCCTGAGCTCTCTGCAGTTTGCAATTTTTGGGAAAGTTATTTCCTGACTAAGCTGTAATGCATTAAGCCAGGATTCTTTCTATGGTGCATCAATACAAAAGAAAATGCTGAGATACAATTGGGAGGAGAGGGAGGGGGAGGGTGAAAGTGGCAAATTTCCATGGGCTTCTGTAGAAGTGGAGTAACTGATGTTCTTTCTTGGCTGTGTATTTAGATCAAGATAGGTGTTGGGCATATTCGCTCCCTGGAACTTGAAGCTCTGCACTTTAGCCCCTCTGATACAGACAGGGGCATGTGTCTCCAGATTCTCCCATCTGTTTTTTGGTGTCCACAAGCAGTTCCTTAGTTTTGCTGTTGTACTGATACTAGTCTCTGTGGTTTAGTCACTTGGGTCTGTGTACTTCAACTCTTCATTATTCAATAACTTGCCTACAATGTTGGTGTCATCTGCAAACTTGCACAGTAAAACGCCTGGAATCCAGCACATATGTGGATTGGTAAATTCCAGATAAGTGAATTTGCCATTTGCTTGAAATTGTGTGTATTGGTAAACTGACTACAAGGGAAGCCAATTTTTAAATTTCTATTTTTTTAAATATATTTTCTATGATAACTTTGCTGGTTGCTTGAGGCTGCCGGTTGCTTGAATTCTGGATAATGGGGATTTTACCATACAGTATATGGAAATTAGAGCTGCATTTATCCACACAGTCATGCGCTTACTGGAAAGTACTGTAATAGGTTGAATAGGTAGCCTTCCAGTGCAGGAAGTCAAGGATCCAATTATAGAGAAGGATGCTGATGCCTAGTTCTTGGAGTTTAGAGATGAGTTTCTTTGGAACTATGGTGTTGAAGGTGGAGCTATAGACAATATATATATAGAAGTTTGACAAGGGGAACTTTGCTATTCAGCTGTGCCAGGACTGAATATAGGATCAGGGAGATGACATCTGCTTTCGATATTGCAACCACAGATGTATGGTAGAGGACTGTGACTATCTGCAAGGTGAGAGAGTTGATCCGAGTCATTACAGATGTTTTGAAGCACTTCATGATGATGAGGGTCAGAGCCACACGTTGTCTTGATTCTCTTTGCCATCAGGATGATAATTGGGCGGGGGGAGGTAGGGAGAGAGAAAGAATAAAACAAGTGTGAACTTCAGTTTGTAGTAAGGAGTGGTTAAAGGATGTTCCCCTGAATACTGCAGCAAATTGGTTTGCACAGGTTCACAAGTAATGCGTAGGGACTCCATCTGGGCCAATCACTCTCCAGGTGTTCACTTTCCGGAAGGAAATGATCTTATTGAATGGCGGAGCAGGCTCGATGGGCCATTTTTGGCCTACTCCTGTTCCTACTTCCTACGTTCCTATGTAAGGGCAATCTGATGAATGTAATGGTAACATTGGGTACAGGTGCACCTGAGGCTGTTGAGCTGGTCAGCATGGACTTGCCAAGCTGAAGGCCCTTTATCAGTCCTACATCTCTCTACAACTCTATTTCAAAGGGTCTGCAGGTCTTGCCTCCTGGCCTGAAAATTATGGAAGCCAGCTGCTCAGCTGGTGACTCCAATGGGAATGCATCAGCATGGTGCAGTATCCGAGGAATGGAAATTAAGTGAGTTGTGACAGATTATAGATATGTTTTGGGGAGATAAATTGGGGCAGGTTTTTTAGTGTAGGTCACATACAAACCCTTTAAAACAGATTTTATTTAAAATACTGGAGTTCTGCTAATGCTAGACAGACTGACTCCAAGAACCTTTGCAAAAGATTTGGAGAGTGCCCAAGAGACTTCACTAATGGATTGTTGTTTACAAAAAGGCAACAGATTAAAGAACTCATTGGAGCCGCAGGCTGCCTAGAGTAGAAGTTCTAAGAGGGTCATGTGGCTTTGCAAGCAGAGAGAGTAAAACAGATTTTTTTCTCCGAGAGAGAGAGATTCAGTTCTGCAGTTTTACAGTCAGCAGCAGGAATTGGAACAGGACAAGCTAGCAAGCTTGTGGAAAAACTCCATTTGGAAGATGGGTTCAGCCACGTCAAAGCCCTTGTGGTTCATAAAAGGACTGGCTACCTAATGTTTCACTTGAAATAAGGGAAACTGAAAGGAACTCTGTAGTGACCTGAAAGAAAGAGGTTATCATCTGGAAACCCTGATGGGCAAGTTTCTTTGGCAAGACACTGAAGTCGCTGGTTACAAGGAATCAGTTGTGGGTGTCCAGAGAACAACAAATCTCTCTCTGAAAACCAACAAGAACCTTCCTAGGTGGTAATCATTTACCTTTCAATCACCAAAGCCTGGTGAAATTCATAGATGTTAAATTCTGTGCACAGTATACAAATTGCCTGCAACCTGTAAACTTGTAGGAATGAGGACTGAGAATCAAAGAACCTTTCTGAATTTACATACACATTACATACATGTGCACTTAGAATTAGAAGGGGGTTAAGTTAAATTAATAGTGATAAGTTAAAGTGTGATTCTGTTTTCATGTTTAAAAGCTACTTTTGTTTAAGTAACCATTTGTCTTGGTGAATATCTATTGCTGCGGGGTTTTGGGGTCCTCTGGGCTCGTAACAGTGTCAGCAGGCATGCACTTTGGAACCCCAAGATTCTGCTCAGTTACATGCTTAGTTTTGATCCATTTTTAAAGACGCATTCATTTAAGTCTGTTACAGACTACCAACCTTAACTACTCTCCCCGTGCCTTCGTGTATTCAGTTTTAACAATCCCAATTACTCTGGCAATGCCTGGAGCTCAGATGCCTAGTCCGAGGCATTCCCTGAGTTGCTCCCTTGATAATTTTAATTTTTATATTCACTAACATTCAGACAATCATCAAATGTCAAATTAATTTTAAAGGTGATTTTTCAGAAGTGCCCAATAAGGGTACATCAAAAGCACAATCCTCGTAAATCATACAATTTTTACAAAATCATACATAATATATTTTATTTCATAATTTAAATAAGGTGATAAAATTATGTATACAAGTAATTTTGCAAGACTACTGACCACTTAGTATATGCATTTCCTAAAGCTTCATGTTGCTTTCAACCCATTAGGAAATGTATTTGCAGTTGGAAATCATACTTTATGGTTTAAAGCACTTTACATGAAATCACTGAAAACTGTAAAGTACATTGGGTTAGTTTACTCTGTGGGTATAATTAGATGGATGAACCTGACTATTACATAAGTGACATAGAAATTACAAGTTGCCTTGGACATTGAATCTGAATTCATGCTTATTCTCCACAAGAGCAACAGTCCCAAACTAAACTGCTTTTCTAATTTCCAGTTAATCTATCTCTTTAGTCCATGATTCCCAGATCAATCCTGGCCTTGCGTTTTTGATGTGCTTTTGACACCGTCTTTCTGCGTGCAGTGAACTGGGATTCACGGGTAGCGCGTTGTGCTGATCGCTGGCACCGCCTCCTGAGTTCGCCCCCATCTGCTCACGTATCACCCTGGTTTCCCGCCTAAACCCAGAGCCCTTCCAAAGACTACTGTGAGACCCTACCCATAGTTGCAAGTTAATAAAAGCATTTTCTCTCCCTCCAGTCATGAGAGCTTTTATTCGTCCTACAATTTTGTTAGCTTATTCCCTAAACGATGGAAATGCTTCTCAAGCCTTGTACGCTGCTGAAAGACCCTCTGTTCCCCCAACATGGCTGAGGAGTTCACATAGAAACATAGAAGATAGGAGCAGGAGTAGGTCATTTGACCCTTCGAGCCTGGTCCGCCATTCAACGAGATCATGGCTGATCTTAAAGTTCAGTACCCCGTCCCCGCCTTCTCTCCGTAACCTTTAATACCCTTATACTGAAGAAATAGATCACATTCCCTCTTAAATATATTTAATGAACCTGCCTCTACTGCCCTCTGTGGCAATGAATTCCACAGATTCACCACCCTTTGGGTAAAGAAATTCCTCCTCATCTCGGTCCTAAATGGTTTGCCTATTATCCTCAAACCATGGCCCCGGGTTCTGGACTCCCCCACCATTGGAAACATCCCATCTGCATCCACTCTGTCCAGTCCTGCCAGAATTTTATAGGTCTCTATGAGATCCCCTCTCAATCTTCTAAACTCCAGCGAGTATAATCCCAATTTGCGCAATCTTTCCTCATAAGTCATTCCTGCCATTCCAGGTATCAGCCTGGTGAATCGCCTCTGCACTCCCTCCATTGCAAGAACATCCTTCCTTCGATAAGGTGACCAAAACTGCACACAATACTCCAGGTGGGGTCTCACCAAGGCCCTGTACAGCTGCAGTAAGGTATCCTTGTTCCTATACTCAAACCCTCTTGATATGAAGGCCAACATGTCATTTGCCTTTTTAACCGCCTGCTGTACCTGCATGCTCGCCTTCAGAGACTGATTTACAAGTACCCCTAGGTCTCTCTGCACTTCCCCATCTCTTAATCTATTGCCATTCAAATAGTATTACCAAAATGGATAACCTCACATTTATCCACATTGTAGTGCATTTGCCATGTATCTGCCCAGTCCCTCAATTTATCCACATCACACTGGAGCTTCCTGACCCCCTCTTCTGTACACACAACCCCTCCTAGCTTAGTGTCATCTGCACTGAGGAGATGCACATCAAAAACACAAGGCCAGGATTGATCTGCACTGAGACTGCTTCCGGGCATACTTGAACGTGACCAGAGATGTCTTCCACACCAATGAACTCAGGAGGCCTGCACTCATTTCAAGGGTAGGAATGAAAGGGTATGCAGTTATTAAGGACTGCTCTAAATATGAAGCTGCAATCGAGGCATTGGAGGCTCGATACCTGAAGTCACAAAATGAGGTCCTAGTGAGGCACCGACTCACTCTATGTCTCCAATGGCCAGGAGAGACCATCAATGACTCCCTGCTGGATCTGTGGGTGCTTGTCAAGAAGTGCACATATGAAGCAGCTACAGGCCATGCACATGAAGAAGAATAGATCCAGGACACTCTAATCGCGGGGGTCCACTCGAGGTACATCAGGCAGTGACTACTCGAGTCAAGTAAGAAGAACCTGGCTGGCCATGTTGAACTGCCCAAATCATTGGAACAGGCCAAGCTCAAGAACGACGACCTCAAAGCTAGCGAGCTCGCTCACCCAGGTGACCCCTTCCAAGGACTGGCTGCTCCCACTGCCCCAGCCTTAACGGCTGCTGCCTCCTTCTGCAGCAAGAACCAGCACTCCCGGTCTCATTGCCCGGCTAAAGAATCAGCATGTTCCAGCTGTGGCAAGAAAGGGCATTGGGTGAGGGTTTGCGGCACGAAGGGAAGCCCCAGGAAGTTCACGACCTGCACTCGGATCCGATTCCAGCCCCAAACCGTCTGCCCCAAATTCACCTGAACCCACTTGCTGAGCTACACGCTGACAGAGGTTGGCAGTGAGGAAACAGCACGAAAAGGCTCGGCAGCCATCTTGCCGTGACCCAAATTCAAATGTTCCCATCATCGTCAGAGGAGGAAGGAGGGTGGCCATCTTGCTGCACCATGAGGTTGATGCCATCTTACCCACACAAATCAACCCAGGACAGTGGGGGCCTCTCGAGTGAGGAGTATGGAGTCTCCAGGATTCTAGCTTCAATGGTTCTAGATCAGGACAGACCTCACCAGCTCAGCAATTCCAGTGACTGTGAAGGTAAATGGACATTCCACTAAATGCCTAATCATCACTGCTCTACTGAAAGCTTCATAGACTCACAGACTGTGCAAGAATACAATCTAAAGATGTATCCTTCCAATTATCGCATATTCCATGTGCCCCTTTGCATTCTACGTATATTCAACAACATTATAAAGTTCATCTGTTGTTTGGGGGAGGCGGGGTGGGGGAGTTCTGTAAGTTTCGCCCGTAGGTACTTGACGAATTGTGTGCTCTGGTTTTGTTGGGTTTGGACTTCTTGTATCATCTTAAAAGTGTGACCTTGGAGTATTCTGGTCCCTTCTCACCTGTAATAGTTAGGAACGGAGGGCCCCTAAAATAAGAACCCACATGTAGCCTCTCCATATTGAATATCGACGCCTCCCCCTTCCCAAATCTGTCCTCGGAGTGCAAACTTATTGCTACCAAGAGCAGGAGGTACAGCACAGCAGACCGAGATTTCATAAAGTCTGAGACACATCGTC
Organism: Narcine bancroftii; assembly: GCF_036971445.1. Classification (NCBI taxonomy): domain Eukaryota; kingdom Metazoa; phylum Chordata; class Chondrichthyes; order Torpediniformes; family Narcinidae; genus Narcine; species Narcine bancroftii. The sequence continues at coordinate 128,577,404 of NC_091473.1, read as the reverse complement.
TGTTCGACGAAGGTATCATTGAATCTAGCACCAGTCTGTGGAGAGCGCAAGTGGTAGTGGTAAAGGGGGAAACAAGTCCAGGCTAGTAATTGACTATAGCCAAGCTATTGACTGGTACACACTCCTGGACGCATACCCCCTCATTTGAATTTCAGACATGGTGAATGATATTGAGCAGTATCAGGTCTATTTGACCATCGACCTGAAAGCTGCCTATCACCAGCTGCCCATCTGTTCTGAAGACCATCCATATACAGTATTTGAGGCTAACGGTCATCTCTATTAATGCCGAAGGGTCCCTTTCGGTATAATTAAGGGGGTTTTTATCTTCCAGAGGCAGATGGACAGAATGGTGGATTGAGTAAGGGTTGAAGGCTACCTTTCCCTACCTCGAAACATCACCATCTGTGGCCATACCTTTAAAGACCATGACGCCAAACTCCAGAGCTTTCTCCACCCGGCGAAAGCCCCGAACCTTATTTATAACTTTAACAAGTGCGTGTTCAGGACAATGTCTGGCTATCCTTGGCAACGTGGTGGAGATGGCATAATTGGCCCCAGTCCTGATAGGATACACTCCCTGATTGAGCATCCCATTGCCAAGACCACAAAGGCTTTGAGGAGATGCCTGGGTTTTTTTTCATATTATGTCCAGTGGATCCCAGAATACGCTGATAAGATTCACCATCTCTTAAAATCCACTAATTTCTCCCTCTCGGCTGAAGCCCAAATGACCTTTAACTACCTCCAGAATCACATTGTGAAAGCCGCCATGCACACGACAGATGAGAATGTGCATTTCCAAGTGGAAAGTGTCGCTTCAGATGTATCCCTGGACGCTACCCTCAACCAGGCAGGCAGGCCCTGTGAGCCACAGAGCTCATTCTCACCACACCCAGTCAGGGCCTCAGTGGATTCAGTTCAGGAGGAAAGTGGATCCCCCTCTATCACTGAGCCAGAGACCCAGCCCACCTCTCCTCCCTCACAAGGGGATCAGGAGACCCAAGGAGTCCAAGGCCCCCTGGTGCTAAGGCACTCCAACGGGAACTCCAGACCCCCGGATCACTTAAATCTGTAAATCTGTTAATAACAATTTTTTAAAACTTTTTTTCTGAATCCATGTTCTCTGTCTTCATTCACCGACACTAAATTCTGCAAGAAGGGGTAAATGCAGTGAACTGGGATTCACTGGTAGTGTGTTGTACTGATGGCTGGCTCCAGCTCTGCCCCCATCTGCTCACATATAACTCTGGTTTCCCAACTAAACCCAGAACCCTTTTGAAGATACTGTGAGACCCTACCCATAGTCATAAGCTAATAAAAGCGTATTGCTCTCTCTCCAGTCGTGAGAGCTTTTATTCGCGCTACACTGTTATGTGTGGATTACCTCCCACATCCCTTAGATGTGCCAGTATGTTATTTGGTTGCCTTAATCTGATCCTTATTGTTGGTTGAAGGGGAGTTGATGGACATCTGCAAGGCATGACAAGTTCAGGCAGGTAGGGCAGCAAGGAGAAGACAAATGGGAGAACAGGGATCGGTCTCCTGGGAAGGCATGGACATGATGGGCCAAAGGTTATCTGTAACACAGAGGGTCACCTCAATGGCCAGCCAGGAAACACCTCATTGAGACAAGACATTGGTTGAATGCCACTTCCCCTGTGTCCACGAATAACAGATTCATCCACAGCCAACACCGCCATCTAATTGGTCATCCTCCTCACCTGACCCAATACCTGGGAGAGCTTCGAGCCCCTGGAGTATAAAAAGAAGCACGCATGTTACTTTATCTTAAGCCTGCTCCTGGCTGTGATCTGCAAGCAGTACTGAATGACCAATTGTGAGGTACGTGCTGTGAAGAGTGTGAGTTCAGTCTTTGTCTGCACCTGGGTGAATTATTGTGATTCACTTAGTTTAATGTACATTTATCAGATAGCTGGATAACCTCTTTAATCTATGTACCATGATGCCTGGACATCAGTGGATGGGGTGGCAGGTACTGTTTGTTTTAATCCTCAGTAGTTCAGATACCCTCTGTAGATAATTGATGCTCAGATAGCCTGCAAGGTAGCAAGATTGATTTGTGTGCAGGCATGCTGTCTACTATTTCCTATTTGTTTCCCATTTGTAAATAAATTCCACATTTTTACTAACAAAATGTATCCATAGTTGTAACTAATTGAACCCTTTAAATCGGTTTCCTGCACCCTCACCACCACAGTATCATTCTGCATTATTATAAGTGGTAAGAGGAAAAATAACTGGCATTCTAGAGTCAAACTTCTCTTGCCTCTTTTCAGAGATCTCTTCAAATCCTAACTTAAACCCTAACTACTGTGCCTTCATTTACTGCAAAGAGATTTGAGCATCCAGCCTGATTAGAAAATATCTTTGCCAAGTTCATTGTTCCACTCCAAATTATGTTATCACTCTGGGAGATCATTCTAATTCACAGAGTCATGTTATTTAATACAAGCTACAACCAAATTTGTTGTAATACTAGATGGCATTCGCACATAAAATATGCTATTTAGTGGTTGGTGCAAGGAAATGAGATATCTTCAGGTTTCACTCCAAATCTCACACAAGGCTGATTTGGAAATATGTAGCTGAAAATTCTCCATCAACAAAACCAAATCCTGAAATCATCTACCTATTAATGTGGGAGCATCTCCACCAGAAATACTGCAAAAATTCCAAGTGATTCACAATCATCTTCTAAACTAGGGTAACTGGGCTGGGCATTAAATCCTGGCCTTGCCAGTGAAACCTGCATCGTAAAAATAAAATTATTAAGTAGGAAAAAAAAAGCAGGAAAACTATTACAAGGTTCTGAGAGGAAATAACATGAGTGGCATGGTCAACATTGTGGTTAACACAATACTGTTAAAATGCCAGTGATTGTAACGAGTGTTCAAATCTGGCACAGTCTGTAAGGAGTTTATACCTTATCCCCATGTCTGTGTGAGTTTCCTTCGTGTGCCCAATTTCCATCCCACGCTTCAAAATGAACCAGGGTTGTAAGTCAATTGGGTGTAATTGGGCGGCGTGGGCTGAATGGGCCTGTTACTGCGCTGAATGTCTAAGTTTTTAAAAATGCTGGGTGCTGAGAGGCTGTTTCATCTGGGTGCAAAGTCTTGACTATGGCTAGATGGTCAGTCTTTTAAAAACAAGCAGAAAACCTTTGGAATTTTTTCTGACTATATAATAGTGTCCAAATTTACCCCCATATGTTTCATCTGGATCAGCCCCCTATATGGTACTTTGTCAAAAAGTCCAGGTATGCAACGTTTACTTTCCTGCCTTCAATCATCTTCTTAAAAATAAACTCAATGAGGAATGTAATTCATGACTTCCTTGCAGAACACTGTGCTTACTATCCATAAGGTCTATGCTTCTGTAAGAATCTTCAACAATTTCGTTACCAGCCTCTATTGCCCATCTTCATCAAATGAACATTCACAAATTGATCTTCAGTTGCCTCAAGAATCACTCGGCACTTTGTCCTTGGCTCAACTGCTTTGTTTCACGCTGCTCCCAGAGCAATCTTCTCACATCAAAAACCAAATTTACTGAACAAAGTCCATTTTGCAAGAATTTTAGCTTCCCCTTCATTTGAAGGGACACTGTTGTGTTTATCCCAGGTTTAACGCTGTTTACATCCGGTACCGCACGGATGGCAGTCTCTTCAATCTGAGGCGCCTGCAAGCTCACACCAAGACACAAGAGAAACTTGTCCGTGAACTACTCTTTGCAGACGATGCCGCTTTAGTTGCCCATTCAGAGCCAGCTCTTCAGCGCTTGACGTCCTGCTTTGCGGAAACTGCCAAAATGCTTGGCCTGGAAGTCAGCCTGAAGAAAACTGAGGTCCTCCATCAGCCAGCTCCCCACCATGACTACCAGCCCTCCCACATCTCCATCGGGCACACAAAACTCAAAACGGTCAACCAGTTTACCTATCTCGGCTGCACCATTTCATCAGATGCAAGGATCGACAATGAGATAGACAACAGACTCGCCAAGGCAAATAGCGCCTTTGGAAGACTACACAAAAGAGTCTGGAAAAACACCCAACTGAAAAACCTCACAAAGATAAGCATATACAGAGCCGTTGTCATACCCACACTCCTGTTCGGCTCCGAATCATGGGTCCTCTACCGGCATCACCTACGGCTCCTAGAACGCTTCCACCAGCGTTGTCTCCGCTCCATCCTCAACATCCATTGGAGCGCTTTCATCCCTAACGTCGAAGTACTCGAGATGGCAGAGGTCGACAGCATCGAGTCCACGCTGCTGAAGATCCAGCTGCGCTGGGTGAGTCACGTCTCCAGAATGGAGGACCATCGCCTTCCCAAGATCGTGTTATATGGCGAGCTCTCCACTGACCACCGTGACAGAGGTGCACCAAAGAAAAGGTACAAGGACTGCCTAAAGAAATCTCTTGGTGCCTGCCACATTGACCACCGCCAGTGGGCTGATATCGCCTCAAACCGTGCATCTTGGTGCCTCACAATTTGGCGGGCAGCAACCTCCTTTGAAGAAGACCGCAGAGCCCACCTCACTGACAAAAGGCAAAGGAGGAAAAACCCAACACCCAACCCCAACCCACCAATTTTTCCCTGCAGCCGCTGCAACCGTGTCTGCCTGTCCCGCATCGGACTGGTCAGCCACAAACGAGCCTGCAGCTGACGTGGACTTTTACCCCCTCCATAAATCTTCGTCCGCGAAGCCAAGCCAAAGAACATACCACAGGTTCTCTGGGCAAGTTTTACAGCTCAGGAGTTGGGACTTTTGTGGAAAATTTTCTCCCCTATCGAATTCCAAGAGAATCAATAAGAGATCTGTTTCACAAAACAAATAATTTTAAAATTTCAAATAATGTAAAATAAAGAAGTCAAACTTCTTCCAGTTCTCCACCCTCTTCATTAATCCTCCCTCCCTCTGCTTGCTAGTGTGCCCTCCCTCCCTTATCCACGTCTTGCCTGTGGGAATGTGCTCCCCTCTCCACCTCCCCACCATTTTGTTCAGGAGCATGCCTATATTTTGCTTATTCTTTGACGAAGGTCTCAAGTCTGAAATATTGGTTAGGTTTCTTCATCTTGGCTACTTAGAGTACACGTTCTGACCTGAGTTTCTCCAGCATTTTTGTGTTTTTAAGTACCTGTGCTAATTTAATTCTAAAGATTGATGGCTCTATTTAAATGAATAGGATCATTGTTTCTGTATCAGAGTTGGTTGATGTGAAAATTAGGATGGACACAGTTCAAAGTGCAGCAAGATTCTCTCTTCAGCCATGTTGTGCTCACTGGCAAGTCCACAGACTGTGTTACTTCCTGATCTCCATATCACCTCAAATTTCAGTATTTCATTTCTGGATGACCAGGAGCTGCTGAAGTTTGAATGACAGATGACTGTCAGCCATTGGCTGTTTGCCGGCATGATGTGCTCTAATGCATTAGTGTATGAAATGAATGATGGAATGTACAATAAATGAGGTCTGAGGAAGTATCAAATAAAAAAGTAGATGGATAAACTGACAAAAATCAAAATATTGCAGATATTGGAGATCCAAATTTCTTTTGAAAATGTTGGATTTTCTGAGCAGCATTTATTTATGAAGAAATTTGCTTCTTCAGGACACTGAATTAGTATCGGAATCATTCTGCATGAAAGATCATTGACCTCAAATGATATCCAAAGTTTACAAAAAACAGAAACAAGGATTATATAGAAGGATCATCTTTCGATGAACAGTGAAAACACTAGATTTTGAAATGTTAATGTGTATAATCTGCACGGATAACCAATATAATTTACTGTAATTATTTGCAACAAAAATGTGATACACAAAATGTTTCAGCGCAAGTCTTCATTTTAGTCTCTCGGGTTTCAGGGCTTTCAAACTTAATCCGTTGCCAAGAAGTTAAATGTCACCTGAACTTGGTATGCTAAAACATTATTGCTCAATGAGTCTCCTTAAACGATTAGGAAATTGGTCAAAGACATATTTGGGACATTTTGCGGTGAGGGATAAAGGAAATCCTATGTGTTTTCCCCAGCTGGACTATCCTCAGTTAATTGAAGCTGCAGACAACTTACTGTTCAGCAATCTCAAAAGGGTATCAGCCTTTCAAGGCAAACCTGCCCTTCTGTATTCATGTGCCTTGACATGCGTGTTATTGCTGTCTAACTCATTATATAAAGACATAGCAGGCAGGTCTGATTTGTAATAGTACATCTGTTGATTGCTACATCCCCTTCAATTTGAACTGCAGTTTCCACCCTCAGTGCCATCTGTACTGTTTCCTCACTGAGGTAGTTTTGGATGAATGTACAAGCGTAAATGAATCTGCTATAAGCTAATGGAAAATAATGGCTTGTACAGAAAAGAATGATATTACATCAATCTTTTCTCCATGTTGTACTTTGATGTATTGGGGAGGCTTATGTCGGGCTAATGATCCCAAGCTCGGCACTCATGGCAAGGTCACATGCCAATGACCCAAAATTGAGCACTCATGGTGTCACAGTCAAAGGGGAGGTGCCAGACTAAAAGTGATCCATCCCCACAGACCTATCAGTAAAGCAGATGAATGAATGGAGGCACATTTCAATGCATGCAGTGGATAAAGGAAACAATGGATGAACTGATCGACTTGATCCAGATTCAGAGTCACACGGCACAGCCCTTTGCACCCATCACATCCGTGCTGGCCTTTATGCCCATCTAAACCAATTCTATTTGCCTGTACAAGGTCCATATCCTTCTACGCCTTGCCTATTTAATTATACATCTAAATGACTATTTAACATAATGATTGTATTTTACTCCTCCACCATCACTTCCTCTGGCAATGGATTCCAGACATCAACCAACCTCCATGTAACAAAAGAAAACTGTCCCTCAGATTCCCTTTGAAACCCCTCTCACTTTAAACCAATGCCTTCTTATTTTTGATAAACTGACCATGTGAGAAAGATTCTGATGATCTATCTGTCTTATAATTTTGCATCCATCCATCAGGTTACCCATCAGCCTCTAAAACACTCCCCCTATAACTAAAGTCCTCCAATCCAAGACACGCCTGTTGAATCTCCCATGCACTCTCTCCAGTTTAACATCATTCTTCCTGTATTTTAACAGACCAGAAATGCACATAATCCCTCTACGTGCAGTCTAAAGTGTTTTGTAAAATTGTTGCATAATGACCCAGCTTTTATGTTCTGTGACTTAACCCATTATGGCAAACATGTCACATGCCTTCTTCATTACTCTATTACAACCACTTTCAGGGACTAATGGACTAGAACCCCCAAGACCCCTTTGTGCATCAACCTTCATGAGAACTCACCACATCATACATATACCACCTCCAGAAGACGTCCCAAAATTTATCATCTCGCACCTAGGAACAAAATTCTATCAGCTAACTTTCCATCTTGCTGCAGGCATAGACAACATCCCTTACTATGTCCAACACCCAACATTTGTATCACTCACAGACGTACTATTGATACCTCCTCCACTTTCATCCAAGGCAATAATATACAGATCTCAGCACTGATCCCGATGGTATACCATTGGTCACAGACATCCAATTTGGAGAAATCTTTCCATCACTAGCCTCCGCCTCCCAATACCAAGTTAATTTTGGATCCAATTAACTAGTTTACCTTGCATCCTATGTGCCTTTACCATCTGGATGCAGGACCTTGTGTATTGACACTTTATTGGCTGAAAAGCATTTTGAGATAATGTGAAGATGTTAAAAGGAATGGTAAATCAGTAAATACCGTTAACCCTGTAAAATTTTCTTTTGAATTTTACTATTGAAAGTTATTCTATCTAGGTTTTAAATTTTTAAAATTTATACATATAGCATGGTAACAGGCCATTTCAGCCCACGAGCCCATGCCATCCAATTACATCCAATTAACTTACAATCCCCAGTATGTTTTTTGAAGGGTGGGAGGAAAATGGAGCACTGGGGAAAACCCACGCAGACACAGGGAGAACATACAAACTCCTTAAACCCCGGTTCCAATCACTGGCATTGCAATAGCATTGTGCTAACTGCTACGCCAACCATAGCCTGAAAATAAAAATCTCTTCTCTCTGCTTTGAGTTTTATACCTTTCTCTAACATGATTTATCATCACATGCATGTTAGCTACATTGCCCTCATCTATTCTCGCTGTTATTTCAAACAGCATGATAAGTTTACTTCACATGATGTGAATTAAATGATCTGTGCTGACTTTAGTCTAAAAGCCAATATGCTTCCCAGTGCCAAACCATTTTGCCCTAAAATATTACTGTCAATCGTGTCCTACTGTGGTGACCCATGTGCTTAGTGGGGGGGTCAGATGAACCAGTTCTGAGGGTAACGTGCGTGCCATCGGAGCAGCCACACCAAAGATGGCGCTGCCCGTTCTTTTCTTCCGTTAAGAGCAAGGAGAGTGGATGCGCACAGGCTGCATGCTTATACAACCTTCCGGCCCGAGAGGGTAGAAGTTTCGAGTGCGTTAAAAGCGCTGTGCGCGAGACAAAATAAACTCATGAGTTCTGGACCAACCTGCTGACTATTGATTTCATCTTTCACTCTACTAGCACAGATGCTAGTACACTTTGGACCCTGCATCATTGATGCTGCAGTGCTAAGCGCTGTTGCATTGAAACTGCCCACTTTCTGGACACTGAGGCCTTGCACATGGTTCTCCCAGGAGGATGCCCAGTTCCAGATCAAACAGATTCCACAAAGTATTTTCATGTGTGGGGCCCTTTGGACCAAGAGACTGTGGCCTGGGTAGACGACTTCGTCCAGGCCCCACTAGAAGGCAGAAAATACCCAGCACTGAAAACGCTACTAAATAGTAAGTTCAGACTCTTCAGACATGAGAGGGCAGCCAGGCTAATGCACCTGGACCACCTAGTGGACAGGACCCCATCTGCCCTGATGGATGAGATACTGGCGCTGCAGATGGACAAACCTGTCTCATGATTGATCAGGCGTTCCTCAAACAGCTACCTGACTAATGCTGCTACTGGCAGACAAGGTCTTCAGTGACACCTCCCCCCACCCCCCCCCCCCCCCCACCGCAGAAAGTCACTGCCAAAGTAGACACCCTCTGATGAACCAAGAGGGAGAATGACTCTTCCGTCAGTCAGGCGACCAGACCACAGGCCATGCACAGACTAAGCCAAGTCCCTCACAAAACTACCAGCAGCCCTGAAGAAGGACATAGGATGTTAAAAACCACTGATGCTTCTACACCAGGGGTGGGGGGGGGGGCAATGCCTGCCTCTGGTGATGGCCCTGCTTGTTCACGGGAAATGCCAGGGCCAGCCGCCACTGATGGCTTCGGTGGTTGGCCAACCAGACAGCCTACTACATGCTTGCCACAACAGCTCCATAGGGACATATGGCAAATGGAAAATAACACTTCAGTTTGGAGCAAACTTGTTCAAATTAAACCACATTGGCCATCATTGAAAAGCAACTCCTGGGAACAGATTTCCTGAGGGTCCCACAGCTTACTGATTGACCTTAAAGGCAAGAGATTAGTCCATGCCAAGACCTTCCAGACATTCCCTCTAGGGATACCAAGGTACGTGATCCTCACCTGGGCTTGGTTGCAACATCCAGCAATGAGTACAGCAGAATCTTGGCTGAGTTCCCATATGTCCCCAGGCTGCAGTTCAACTCCACCATGCTGAAACATGGGGTGCAGCACCACATCGCCACCTCTCTACGCGAGAACCAGATGACTGCTGCCAGACAAGCTCAACCTGGCTAAGGAAATTCTTGGGATCATCCGCAGGTCAGATAGCCCATGGGCCTCACTGCTGCACATGGTGCCAAAGGAAGCCGGGGGTTGGCGACCATGCAGGGACTACTGCCATCTGAATGATGTCACCATACCAGATAGCTATCCTGTCCCACATATCCAGGACTTTGCAGAAAATCTACACGGAGCCCGTGTTTTCTCAAAAGTCAACCTGGTGAGCGGCTACCATCAAATCCCTGTTCACCCAGATGGTAGCCCTGATCACCCCTTTTGGCCTATTCGAATTTCTGCAAAAGCCATTTGACCTTAAAAATGCAGCACAAACTTTCCAGCGCCTCATGGATGTAGTGGGCTGGGACCTGGACTTTCTGTTCATATACAGGACCACGATCTCCGGCCTGCAGGTGAAAGATACCCCTGAGCCAAGGTAAACAAACCCAATTCTGCAACACTTCCACAGGCTATCCCCACCCCATCATCCCGATGGCCTGGAGGTGACAGGTATTTGATTTAGTGCATGGCCTATCACACCCCTTAATACAAACCATGGTTCAAATGGTCTCTTCCCGATTTGTGTGGCACGGACTCAGGAAGCAGGTCAGTGATTGGAAACGAACATGCACTCTGTGGCAAAAGTCTAAGGTATACAAACACACCAAAGCTGTCCCCCAACAGTTCGAGACACCAGCCCGCAGGTTTGACCACGTTCACGTCAACAATGTGAGTCCTCTGCCAGTGTCTCAAGGTGCACAGTACCTCCTCACCATGGTGGATCATTTCACTAGGTGGCCCAAAGCCATTCCACTCACTGACACCACCACTGGCTCCATGGGTGGCTTGCTTCAGCATCCAAGCACACATCACATCTGACAGGGAGGGCCCAGTTCACTTCCAGCCGATGGGCAGCATTAACCAGTCTGCTTGGGAATCCAACTGCATCGCAGTTGGCCTACCACCCACAGTCGAATGGCCTGGTCAAGCATTTCCACAGATATCTCAAGTCAGCGCACATGGCCCCAAATGGGTTGACGAGCTCCCCTGGATCCTTCTTGGGATCCTCACTGCACCCAAGGAAGAACTACACGCATCATAGGCAGAACTGGTCTTTGGCACCCCCTCCCTCCCTAGTATTCCCCGGCAAGTTTCTCCCCACCCTGAGGGGGCAGAAGACAGATGGCATGGTGGTTCAACAAAAGCTCTGCAACAGACTTGGTAATCTGGTGCTTATCCCACTCTTCCACCACGGCCAGGCACCCTCCTACACCCCCAAGGACCTAAAAAAACGGTGTACTTTTTTGTCAGATGGGGCACACATCGCCCACCACTTCAACGGCCATACGAAGGACTGTCCAAAGTGCTGCATTACAATGGGTCTACCTTTGCATTGGGAACTGAGGGAAAAGAGGAACTTTTCACTGCTGCCTGAGGCCCACTCATCTGGACTTGAAACAACCAGACACCGTGCAACTGGTCAAATGTAGAGGCAGGCCACCTAAGCTCGAGACTATGCAGTCTCTGAACTATGAGGACACAATTGTCAGTTCTTTGGTGGGGGGAGTGGGAGTTGTGTGGCAACCCATGGGCTTGGTGCTCAGGCGAACCAGCTCCGAGTGTAGCGCGCACGACTTTGGAGCAGCCACATCAAAGATGGCACCGCGCGTCCTTCTCTTCCATTAAGAGCAAGAAGCCCGCACATGCACAGGTCCGTGAACTTACATAACCTTGACGTAAATTCCAGCACGAGAGGTGTGGGAGTTTCAAGAGCCTTAAGAATGCTGCACGTGAGACAAAATAAACTCACGCGTTCTGGACAAACCCATTGACTACCAATCTCATCTTTCTCTCTGCTAGCACAGATGCTACACTACCACTGGAACTTGGCAATTTAGTCTTTGAAGCCCGGAACAGAGCATAATCTTCCAGATTTCTGGCACCAAATCCAAGAACAATTAGCAAGACATAGTCTGAGTCTAGACCAGCGGTTCTCAACCTTTTTCTTTCCCCTCACATACCACTTTAAGTAATCCCTATGTCATCGGTGCTCTGTGATTAATGAGGGATTGCTTAAGGTGGGAGGAAGGGAAGGTTGAGAATCACTGCTCTTGACCAAATGGTTACTGAAATATTTTGCTTACGAAAAATTGTCTTTGGCCCATTTCCTATGGAATTATGAAACCGTGCATAACAATTCAATCAGGTACGATTAAAACAGTGGTTTTCAAACTTTTGATTCCCTCCCACCTTAAGCAATCCCTTACTAATTGGCATAGGGGTTACTTAAATTGGTATGTGAGGGGAAAGAAAAAAGGTTGAGAACCACTGGTCAATACCCTTATCTCCCTGAATAACCAAAGATACACTGCAAGCAGATTGTCATAGAGAGAGTCATGGCATCATAGAAGATGGAAAAAGGCCCTTCATCCCAATTTGTCCACAACAACTAAAATGTCCCCCCCAACACATGTCCAACCTGCCTTCATTGGCCCATTTCTATTCTATGCATGCATCTATCCAAATATTTTTTGAAAGTTGTAATAACACCTGCTTCACCACCACATCCAGTAGCTTGTTCCCTTCACTTGCAATGCTCTCTGTAAAAAAAAAGTTACCCCTCAGATTACTATTAAATCCCTCCCTCTCACATTAAACATGTGTCCTCTGGATACAGATTCTCCTACCCTGGGCATCGAGACTCTGTGCATTAACCTGATCGATTCCTCCCATGATTCTGTCTATCTAACATCACCCTGTTGCAGTTTTACCTGTTGCGCATTTAGCTGCATCAAGAGCTCTGCTGGTCGCCACTGATGACATATTCAGGGCGATGCGCGGGAGTAGTAGTGCTCATGCATGGGTTGGAACTTGGGACTGCGTAAACGGTGATGGATCTTAGACGCAGGAGGAGGAGATTGAGAGTGTCAAGATCACCCATGTGGTGGAGAGCCAATGCAATGTTCCAGGGTGGTGAGGGGGAGAGGGGGTTTGGCTGGGTGGTGTTTTGTAGGAAGAAGAATTTATTATTGTGGCTGAAAAAGAATAAAGAGGATTGACTCCATTTTGTACTGAATGCATGAGTGTATTCTTTTGATTGTGTGTATACTGGTTAAATAATAGCTGCCACCACCCTACATCTTCTTGCGTTACTAGGAAATAAAGCCCTCGCTTGCTCAACCTCTCCCTAGGGCTGAGACTCCCAACACTTGGCAAATCATAAATCTTCTCTGTACACTTACCATTCTTGTAGCACAGTGACCAAACTAAACATAGTACTCCAAACGAGGCCTCACATCTTATGCAACTGGAACATGACCTCCCAACTTCTATACTCAATAGGCTGACTCATGAAGGCCAGTGAGCTGAAAGCCAAATTTGACCTCCTTGATCCCTCTGCTCAACAATGCTCCCCAGATCCATACCATTCATAGTATCAGTCCTAGAAATGCAACACCTCACATTTCTCTGCATTAAATTCCATCCACTATTCCTCTGCCCACCTGCCCAACCAATCAAAAACTTGCTGCAATTTTATGCTGTTCTTCCATGGTATGCATGTAGTTCAAGGAAACTATTTGTTATTGATGTTACTGTAGTTACTGAAACTATATTGAATCACTGCTGTTATCTTTATTCATAAAAGTACAGAAGCTTGATATACTTTGAGCAAACAATCAGTTGCTGGAGGAATTCAGTAGGTCAGGCAGCATCCATGGGTGCAAATGGTCAGGTAAGATCCTGGGTCAGGACTCTTTATCGAGACTGAAGTAGGAATGAGAGGAAAAGGTGAGGTTAGGCCAAGAGGTGATAAGATATTGGACAGAAGGTGAGAGAGGTGGAGATTCAAATAGAGGGAAAACCACGGCAGAATATTCAAGAAAATAAATAATAACAGGAGCAGGTAAAAAGTAGAATCAGATAGAGATGAGGATTATTTAGAATTATTTAAAAAATAACGTTCATTTGTTGGGTTTAAAGCAGTCCAGAAAAAAAACAATATGTGATGTACCTCAAGTTTATGTTTGGCTTCACCCTTGAAATAGAGGAGACTGAGGACTAACATATCCATGTTGGAGTAGTAAGGGAATTGAAACATTTGGGTGAAATATTTGATTGAAAGTTCCAGCTTCGATCCATAGACAGAGCAAGTGTTTGATAAAGTGGTCAACCAATCCACATTTGGTCTCATCAATGTAGAGGAGGATACACAAGACACCTGCAGTGTTTGGATTTCTCTATAGATATGCTTTGCGTTTGAATGTCACCACCAAGAGGGTTACATTGAGAAAATCTCCAGACACCATACCTGCTTGCTGTATACAATAAAAAAAATTATTACATCATTACTAAGCTTCAGCTTCTACAACATGTGTGCACTCATCCAGAATATCCACCAAGCACATTTAACAGATTTATATCCAACGAACAAGGCGGGGACATGTTCAAGATTATTTAGGTTATGGAATTAGGAGGCATTTTTGGTCAATTCTTGGTCACTACTAGGCTGAGTGCTTAGTCCTCTTGCTCTATGCCTTATGCCAGTCATAATTGCATAATGAAGTTCAGCTCCAATGTGTTCTATAAATTTGCTGATGACACCATTGTTGTTGACCAAATAATAGAACCATTGAACATTTCAGCACAGAAACAAGCCCTTTCGGCCCTTCTACTATGTGCTGAACCATATTTCTACCTAGTCCCACTGACCTGCACCGAGTCCATAGCCCTCCATACCATTCCCATTCATATACATGTCCAAATTCTTCTTCAATGTTAAAATTGAGCCTGTATTCACCACTTCAGCTGGCAGCTAATTCCACAATCCCACTACTCTGTTTGAAGAACTTCCGCCTCATGTTGCCACTAAACATTTCTTCTTTCACCTTTAACATATGACCTCTGGTTTGTAACTCATCCACCCTCAGTGGAAAAAGCCAACTTATATTTATTCTGACTATGCCCCTGATAATTTTAAATTTCTCTATCAAATCTCCCCTCATTCTTCTATGCTCCAGGGAATAAAGTCCTAGCCTTTCCCTGTAATTCAGTTCCTGAATTCTGGGTAACATCCTAATAAATCTTTTCTGCACTCTCTCTAACGTACTGATATCTTTCATGTAAGTTAGGTGACACAGTACTCCAAATATAGTCCCATTAATGTCTTATACAACTTTAACATAAAATCTCTGCTACTCAATACTTTGATTTATGAAGGCCAATATGCCAAAAGCTCTCTTTACAACCCTATCCACCTGTGTCACCAATTTAATGGAATTATATATCTGTATTCACAGATCCCTCTGTTCTACCACATTCCTCAGCACCCTTCCATTTACTCTTTATGTCCTTCATTGGTTTGCCCTTCCAAAATGCATCACCTCACATTCTCTGCATAAAATTCCATTTGCCATAATTCAGCCCATTTTTCCAGCTGGTCCAGATCCCTCTCCAAGCTTTGAAAACCTTCTTCGGGTAATGATAAGTCAGAATATCAGATGGAGATTGAGAATTTAGGTGTTGCCAGAATAACAATCTTGATCATAACTTCAGCAAAACTAAATCTCTTATTGTGGACTTTAGAAAGGGGAGAGTGAGAGACTTCCCCCCACCCCCCCCCACAACTGTTTTCATTGAAGAGAGAGTTAGTTCCTACAAGTTCCTGGAAGTCCACATAGCTGAAATCATCTCCCAGAGCCAACACACCAAAGTAACCATGAGAATGTCATACCAATGCTTCTCCTTCCTTAAAAGCTGAGGATATTGGCATGTCATCAAATTCTCTATCAAACTTCTGCAGATGGCTTGGCAACTATTGTGCCCAGGAGCACAGAAAGTGGCAGACCTACCCAATTCCATCATAGACACAGATCTCCCATCCATTGAAGACTTCCATATGAGACACTAGCTTCAGAATGTAGCAAACATCATGAAGGATCACATCACATTGGTCACAATTTCCCCTTGCTGCTACCTTCTGGCAGAAAGTGCAAATCCTGAAGTCCAGCACCTCTAGGTTCAATAATAGTTTTTATCCAACAGCCATAAGGCTCAAACCTCCCCATACCACTTCAATCATTACCCTCTGGATCACGAAAAGATCTAATTACCCTATTGGATTTATACTTTTTGTTCTTGCACTACCGGCTACTGTGTATTTTTATTTATTTATCCTTTTCTATTTATTTAAGATCTCTTTTTGTCTCTCAGAATATTGTGGTTATTTAACTTATCTTCTCTTCTTCTTCTTTTGAGGGGGAGAACGTGGAGGGGGAGGACGTGGACCTGTCCTTGGGCCTGCGCAAAGGAGCTTTTAGGTGGAGTGCAGTGTGCGCAGTACTGGCCCCACCCTTTACACCCATGGTTCGTGTGCCATGGCCAAGCAAGCTGGGACGTGGCAGCGAGGTCCTTGGGTCATAGGTTTTATATCGGAGTGGCCTTCTCCTTATACCATTGGCACATCTTTACATTGTATTTGTGTAATGCAAATAAACTTTCACCTTAACAATCAGAATTGTTCTTCATAAAATGTGTTCTAGTGTAGACTACATGCAGTAATCAGTTTATAAATTTAAAGGACAGCTTTGTAGCAAACATTACTAATGGTGGTCCAAATTTGTGGGGGTGGGGTGAGATTGGGAAGCACATTTAATGCAAGACAATAGATTCTTTTAAACTGCAGCACTTGGGTAGCACTCCTGGGACCCAGGTGTGACTACTGGGGCAAAAGTGCTGGTAGCACCTTTTAAATTGCAGGGGGATCTACCCATTAAATCGCCAACCTGGTGACTTAAGGGAGATCTTGCCCCCGCAATAGTGTGTCACGCACTCACTGGAATTACTGCCCGATGTTCGGATGCTGGCTACCCGGTGACGCACGCACACAAGCGCTGATGTCTCCAGAATAAGTGGGCCCGCCATTTTCATTTTTAAATCGCCTGTGGACGTGACCTGGGTAAGTTTAACTGGGGTTCCTGACTACCTCTGAGGTCAGGGACCCAGTTAGATTCTGACGGGGTTAACTGGGTCAGACCCTTTCTAACTGCCATGTAACTGGGGCGCTAACCGGGCAAATTGCCTGGGGTCTAATGGGGTCGTGTCAATTGGCATACATCAAATCAGGGTACAGACACCTTCACTCGAGTCATTTTGCATCATTATAATGGAGATGAGGAAGATTCCAAAACCAGATTTAATTTGGTCACAACATATAAAACATGGTCATTAGGATTGTTGCTCTACAGTCTGGCATTTCAGTACTTCTGGGTGTCTGGTTTCTCTGCCTTTGGAAGCATTTGGACTCATTGCATGAATTGCTTTACTGAAGTAAAACTAAACATTTAAAGGCATGTTGTTCATCACAGTGTACTTCAATTGGATCTTGGTAATTCAAAGGAACCGTCTGACAGACTAAAATATTGAAGTATATAAAGTTAATGTAGTGAAACACAGAAGTTGCAGATGCCCGAATCTTGTGCAACAAAAAAATTTTGGAGGACCTTAGCAGGTCAGACAGCATCCATAGGTAGAAATAGTTATCACTTCTGGTCAGCACTCTAATCAATCCTTGATAAAGGTTCTAACCCAAAATTGCTGACGTAACTATTTTTACCCAAGGATGCTGTCTGACCTGCTGAGTTCCTCCGGCAACATTTTTTTGATGCTAGCATTGACACTGAAACTGCTATTTTTTAAAAACTTTTTAAAAATTAAAAAAAAATGCTTTATGTCCTTTGCATTTGGGGAATTTGACATGGAAGAAGCTTTGCTGCGAGACTCCCTGGACAGAATGCCTGCTTTTCATGTACAAAAAAGATCTATTGCATCTTTACCAGCTTCAGACTTCACTACAGATGTGACTTTGTGAATACAACATTTCAAAGAGAACCTTTATATAAATATATTTTTCCACATTGCTTGTGTAAAAACCTTCAATTTTATTATCTACATGCAATTAAGTAATTATCCAACAATTTGGATTCTTTGGCTTGGCTTCGCGGACGAAGATTTATGGAGGGGTAATGTCCACGTTAGCTGCAGGCTCGTTTGTGGCTGACAAATCTGATGCGGGACAGGCAGACACGGTTGCAGCGGTTGCAGGGGAAAATTGGTGGGTTGGGGTTGGGTGTTGGGTTTTTCCTCCTTTGTCTTTTGTCAGTGAGGTGGGCTCTGCGGTCTTCTTCAAAGGAGGTTGCTGCCCGGCGAACTGTGAGGTGCCAAGATGCGTGGTTTGAGGCGATATCAGCCCACTGGCGGTGGTCAATGTGGCAGGCACCAAGAGCTTTCTTTAGGCAGTCCTTGTACCTATTCTTTGCTGCACCTCTGTCTCGGTAGCCAGTGGAGAGCTCACCGTAGAACACGATCTTGGGAAGGCGATGGTCCTCCATTCTGGAGAAGTGACCTACCCAGCGCAGTTGGATCTTCAGCAGCGTGGATTCGATGCTGTCGGCCTTTGCCATCTCGAGTACTTCGATGTTGGAGATGAATTCGCTCCAATGAATGTTGAGGATAGAGCGGAGACAACGCTGGTGGAAGCAATTAAGTCATTATCCAACAATTTGGATTACCTACTGTTTATTTTTACAAGGGAGCAGAAAATTTAATATTCAATATTTCCGGTTGGTTTGTAACAAACAACTCTTTAGCCAGGAACAAGATATAGTACACAGCTACACTTCTCTGGCATTTTTAACCAAAGAATTGATCTTTTTTCTTTTCCTTACCAAATTAAAATTAAGCATCGTCAATGTAGAGAGTGCCTCCAAATCTGTCACAAGACTCTCACCGCCAGGTTCAGGAACAGCTGCTACTCCTCCACCATCAGACTCCTCAACAATAAACTCAATCAGGGACTCATTTCAGGACTCTTACTTGTGCACTTTGGGGTTTTTTCCCCCCTCTCTGTATTGCACAGTTTGTTTACATTTTTTATCTGTTTACATGTGAACATTGTTTATTTTTTTTTGCACTGCCAATAATTGGGAACTCTGCTTCGCCCGCAGGAGAAAAGAACCTCAGGGTTGAATGTGATGTCGTGTGCAATATGTACTCCGACAAAAATCTGAAAAAATGCTTATTGTTAAGGAAAATATCATGTCGACAGTTCAAAAAACATTCAGCTGTATGTTATAATTTTAGACAATGTTTAACAAGCATCTTCAAGTAAAGTTGATGTTATATGTAGTCAGAACCAAAATATTAAGATTATGGCTGAAGAGCTTTGTTAATCGAAAAACTGCATTCCTGTGTAAAATAGATAATTTCTCCTTTGACATATAGGATACCATCAATTTGACAGAGTTATGTTTTAAATCCTCATCATTTGATAAAGATTTTAAACAAGGGCACCATTGTTAGCTCAACGCTATTACAATGTCAGCGGCTTGCGTTCGAATCTGCCACTGTCCGTAAGAAGTTTGTATATTCTCCCAACATCTGGTTTTCTCTCACCCTTCAAAATGTACGGCAGCTATAGATAAAATTGGGGTATTTGGGAGGCATGGGATTGTGGACCAAATGGGCCTGTTACAGTAAAATGCCTGGTATCTGGCAACCACAGGGATTAGTAGATGGCGGATAATTGAGAGTGTGTGTTGTATGAATGGAGAACTAATGGCAAGGCACAGCAAGTTTAAACTTATGTATTTTTTACCCATTTATATGCCACAATTTTTTTGGGGGGGTCGGTTGCTTGAGGCTGCCAGCTGCTTAAATTCCAGATAATAGGGGTTTTTACTGTACCATGCTGCATATCTAAATTATAAATTGAATAAATTATAGACTGGTTAGCCTGACACCAGTGGTAAGAAGGTGTTGAAGTTGATGTCAAGAATGAGGTTATGAAGTACTTGGAGGCACATGACAAGATAGGCAAAAGCCAGCATGGTCTCTTAGGGGAAAATCTTGCTTGACAATTCTTTAGGAATTCCTTGAAATGACAAGCAGGCAAGAGAAGGGAGATTCTGTGTATTTGGATTTTAAGAAGGCCTTTTTCAAGGTGCCACACATGAGGCTACTTATCAAGAGCATATGGGATAAGAGGAAACAGTGTGGGTAGAGAATTGACTGACTGGCAGGAAGCAGAGCGTTGAAATATAGGGAACATATTCTGATTGGCTGCCAGTTGCTAGTGGGCCACTGCTTTTTAGGTTGGATATTAATGATATGAATTATGGAATGAATGGCATTGTGCAGATGATATGAAATTAGGTGGAGGAGCAGGTAGTGTAAAGGAACTATGGAGGATGCAGAAGGACTAAGACAGATTAGGAGAATGGGCAGAGAAGTGGCAAATGAAATATAAGATTGGAAACTGTATGGTCATGTACTTTGGTATAAAAATAAACAGGAGAATTGTTTTTTTTTAATGGCAAGAAAATTGAAAATACCCAGATGCAAAAAGTCTTGGGAGTTCTTGTGTAGGATAGCCTGAAGGTAAACTTCCATGATGAATCAGTGGGGAAGAAGGCAAATGCTGGCATTCATTTCAAGAGGAATAGAATACAAGAGCAGGGATGTGATGCTGAGGCTTTATAAGGCAATGGTGAGATCTAACTTAGAGAATTGTGAGCAGTTTGGGGCTGTTATTAAGAAAAGATGTACTGACATTGGAAAAGGTTCAGAGGAGGTTCCCCAATACTCATTTGTCTGTACATGTTGGTATTTAGTAGAATGAGTGGGGATCTCATTGAACTATTTTGAATGTTGAAAGGCATGTAGAGTGTAGATGTGGAAAGGCTGTTTCCCATGGTGGGAGAATCAAGGACAAAAGGGCACAACTTCAGGATTAAAGGGTGTCTGCTTAGAACAGAGAGGCAGAGGAATTTCTTCAGCTACAGGATGGTAAATCTGTGGAATTTGTTTCACATGCGGTTATGGAGGCCATGTCATTGGGTGTATTTAAGATAGAGCTTGATAGGTTCTTGATTAGCCAGGGCATTAAAGGTTAAGGGGAGAAGGCCAGGCAGTGGAGCTGAGTGGAAAAATGGATCAACTCATGATTAAGTAGAAGGACAGTCTCAATGGTCTGAATAGTTTATTACTGTTCCTATATCTATGGTCTTATCTTGTGTAGCACCAACAAATTTTAAAAAATCAACACAAATTAAATATTCACAATAAGCACATCTTAAATAATATTCACACATATTCTAAACTCTTATGCAAAGTATATAAATATTACATTTATCCTCCTGGAGAACATAACAGTAGAATTGAAAGCTTTAATACATGTATGTGGGGAAAATGTAGCAGTGGGAAACAACATAATGCATCGGAGATCGTTTCAAATGACACATTAAATCCCTGATTAGAAACATCAACCACAGAATAAAAAGACCTTCACTCCTAGTAACATGTTTACCTTATTCTGACAATACAATTTTCATTATAATCAGATAGTATTTTAATTTTTTTAATCACATTTGTTGAGTTATTGTCAATAGAAGTTGCCAAAAAAATTCATAATAACATTTGATGAACAGTCATTCATCCTTGAGTCGCAGATATTCTGAAAAAATCTTTCAAAAAATTTCCATCGCTAGTTGCCTTGAGAACAAAAAAAATCTTATGCCACTGTAGTTTTTGGGGTGAATATCTTCCCACAGAGATGGATATAGCTTAGGAGGATTTTTTTCCTTATCTGCAGAAGTGTTGTTACAACTGCACCAAGGTAAGTATTCAGTATAGAATAGAACTTTTGAACATTACAGCACATGAACAGGCCTCCTCGGCCCTTCTAGTCTGTGCCAAACCATGTTTTTCTAGTTGCACTGTCCTGCACCCTGTCCATGGCCCTCCAAACCTCTCCCATCCATGTACTTGTCCAAATGTTAAAATTGAGCCCGCATTGACCACCTCAGCTGGCAGCTCGATCCACACTCCCACCATTCTGTGTGTGAAGAAGTTCCCCCACATGTTCTCTCTAAAACTTCCCTCTTTCACTCTTAACCCATGTACTCTGGTATGTATCTCACTTACCCTCTCTCAGTGGAAAAAGCCTATCTAGATTTACTCTGTCGATCCACCTCATAATTGTAAATACCTCTTTCAAATCTCCCCTCATTCTTCTACACTCCAGGGAATAAAGTCCTAAGCTGTTTAACCTTTCATGTAACTCAGTTCCCCAAGTCCGGGCAACATGCTAGCAAATCGCTTCAGCACTCTTTCTTTCCTATTGATGTCTTTCCTGTAGTTGGGTGACCAAAACTGGGAACAATACAGCATAACTTTAACATAGCATCCCAACTCCTGCACTCAGTACTTTTATTTATGAAGGTCAATATGCCAAAAGCTTTCTTTACAACCCTATCTACCTGAGATGTCATTTTCAGGGAATTATGTATCTGTATTCCCAGATACGTCTGTCTATCACACTCCTCAGTTTGAAAAAGCTTGAAAACCACTGTTTTAATCATACCTAATAGACTTGTTATGTTCATGGTTTCATAACTCCAAAGGCAATGAACCAATGACAATTTTTCCTCAAGCAAATTCTTTCAGTAACAATTGGGTCTAGAGCAGTGGTTCTCAACCTTCCCTTCCCACTCACATCCCACCTTAAGCAATCCCTTACCAATCACAGAGCACCAATGGCATAGGGATTACTTGAAGTGGTATGTGAGTAGAAACAAAAAGATTGAGAACCACTGCTTTAAAGAGATAGTCTACAGTCCAAAAGGTCAGTCCAGGGTCCTTAACAAGGAGGAAGACAGGAGAGCATGATTCAGTCTGCATCAAAGGCTCAATAATGGAGAGGGTTAAGAACTTCAAATCCAGAGGGTCAATTCTTCAGCGAACTGACCTGGAGCCTTCATGAGAATGCAATCACAAACAAGGCTCACCAGCAGCTACACTTTGTGAGGTCTTTGAGGAGATTCGATATGTCACCGAAGACTCTCAAACTTCTATGGAGAGCATTATGACTGGTTGCATCACTATCTGGTTCAGAGGTGCCAAAGCTCAGGACATGAAAAAACTCCAGAGGGTTGTCAACTTGGCCTGTAACATCACAAGCATCAGACTTCATTACATCAAGGATATCTACAAGAGGTGATGTCTTAAGAAAGCAGCTCCTCCCTGAAGGACCCCACCATCCAGGCCATTCCCTCTTCACTCTACTACCATCAGGGAAAAAGTAAAGGAGCACTCAGCAGCACAAGGTCAGATTCTTCCCTGTTGCCATCAGTCTCCTGAATGGGCAATGAACCAAAAACACTTCCTCGCTTTGACTTTTTATTTAAAAAAATAGTTGTTTATATAAATGTTTGCAGTAAGATGCTGCAACAACACAACCAATTTCATGGCTTGTTCATGACAATAAATTGTGATTCTGATTTCTGTTTCACATCTTAATCAGTGATGGTGTGGGGATGCACTTAGTCAGTATTATATCTTGAATATTGACAGTCTTCTGAGTGAAAACACGGCTGGATTGGCAAAGTGCCTGGACTGATCAGTACTCAAAATTATTTGATTAATATCAATTGGTATCTAATTTGCTTTCATTTTCCAAACAATTTTTTTTTACACTGACAGGTTCTAAGATCTATGTCCAACAGAAAATAGATTATTTATTGACGTCCTGTTTTGGGGAAACTGCCAAAATGTTTGGCCTGGAAGTCAGCCTGAAGAAAACTGAGGTCCTCCATCAGCCAGCACCCCCCCCCCCCACATCTCCATCTCCATTGGGCACACAAAACTCAAAACGGTCAACCAGTTTACCTATCTCGGCTGCACCATTTCATCGGATGCAAGGATCGACAACGAGATAGACAACAGACTCGCCAAGGCAAATAGCACCTTTGGAAGACTACACAAAAGAGTCTGGAAAAACAACCAACTGAAAAACCTCACAAAGATTAGCGTATACAGAGCCGTTGTCATACCCACACTCCTGTTCGGCTCCGAATAATGGGTCCTTTACCGGCATCACCTATGGCTCTTAGAACGCTTCCACCAGCGTTGTCTCCGCTCCATCCTCAACATTCATTGGAGCGAATTCATCTCCAACATCGAAGTACTCAAGATGGCAGAGGCCAACAGCATCGAATCCACGCTGCTGAAGATCCAACTGCGCTGGGTAGGTCACGTCTCCAGAATGGAGGACCATCACCTTCCCAAGATCGTGTTATATCACGAGCTCTCCACTGGCCACTGAGACAGAGGTGCACCAAAGAAGAGGTACAAGGACTGCCTAAAGAAAGCTCTTGGTGCCTGCCACATTGACCACCGCCAGTGGGCTGATATCGCCTCAAACCGCGCATCTTGGCGCCTCGCAGTTCGGCGGGCAGCAACCTCCTTTGAAGAAGACCACAGAGCCCACCTCACTGTCAAAAGACAAAGGAGGAAAAACCCAACACCCAACCCCAACCCACCAATTTTCCCTTGCAACCGCTGCAACCGTGTCTGCCTGTCCCGCATCGGACATGTCAGCCACAAACGAGCCTGCAGCTGACGTGGACATTACCCCTCCATAAATCTTCATCCATGAAGCCAAGCCAAAGAAGAAGATGTCCAATAATTATGAAGACTTTAAGGACTAAGTAATGAGGGATCCAATACAATAGCATAGCCTTTCTCCAAACTGCACAGATGCAGACGTATTTAATATGTGGCCTAAATGATGATCAGGACAGTTAAGTCAGTAATGTGGTTATGCCATTGAATATCAAATGTAGTTATTTTCGCTACATCTTATGGGACTCGATCACTGATGGTTATTTGTATGGTTAAACTATAGCAAATGGCACTTACTCTCTGAATTTTGCATTTTGAATGTGTGTGCTGTCTGCTTTATTCTTTGAGCTAAGTATTGCAAAATTAGCCTCACTTCTGAACTTTGGATAGAGGGTAGATTAATGAAGCTGCTCAAGGAATGCTGACTTAGGGAAATGCGACAGCACTTTCCTCACCTGAACCACATCCACTCTTATTGATAGCAGATGCAGCCGTCATATCTGCATTACCCTGCGTCAAGATTAATTAGGGGAAATCAACATGAAATTTTCCTTTTCTAAATGAAAGACTGACAGAACATTTAAAAAAATGTGGGATAAATGTCTTAGAAATTAATTCCCACCAACAACATACATACAGCAGGTCAGGCGCCCTGAGGGAGCCTTGAGTATTATTAATGTTAACTTGCATGTTAATCTCTGTGGCCCATTAATCATCAATAAATTGGGTGTGATTTCAAGGTGGTAGATGGCAGTGGGTTAACTTGTCCACGTCAGATCATGTGTGGTGGAGAGTGTGCTAACCGGCTGCATCACGGGCTGGTATGAGGATATCAATACCCCTGAGCATAAAGCCCTCCAAAGGGTTGTGGACACAGCTCAGGAGATCCCAGGCAAAACCTTCCCCACCATCAAGAACATTTATAGGGAACATTGCCATCGGAGAGCAGCAGCTAATGGCACGCTGAGGGTAGATGTAGTGGTGAAGGCTGCGAAGCCCTAAGAAACATCCCAGAACTTCTGAACTCCCAATTCAAAAGAAACAATCCACTCCAATAAAAGGTGTATACAGAATATTATTATAGAGGTTTAGACAGACAAATACAAGGAAAGCTGTAAACTGAACAAAAAAAAGCATGAAAACAAATGCAAAGAACATCAACCCTAACAAGATGTGTCACTAATTTGCTCCATCCCATGATCATTTTTGTTGCATTAAAGTCAAGATATCATGGATGTAGTTATTTATGGAATATAAATAATGCTCCCATTGAATATATACTGTCATTGAATTCTCACAAAATACTTTAATAAATTGAAGGACAGTATAAAGATTTATGCATTCAATTTTGGAGTTAGCAGTAAGTTAAGAGCTACTGTTTTAAAAGGCCAATGCAATGAAAGAAAGTCAAAGGGGCTTAGAGAAATAAGAAAACAAAAAGAGTCCATTATGATTGAATATGTAATGATTAGAAAGATAAGTTTGGAGAAGGAAAGGGTTTGGTTGTCCATTCATATCAATCACCAAATGTGAGATCAAGGGTACAAATAATACATACATGTCAAAGGAATATTACCCTTTACCTCAAGGAATCTTATGTCATGCACCTTCAAGCTCCATCTTTTTTTTGGGAATTGAACTTGGAAAGTGGTAATATTGCACTACGAAGGGATGTGTAGTTTTATCAAAATTGCAAAAGAGCTTAAAATGTTAAACTATGAGAGAAAATTATATGATTGCATTTATTAAGGGATGATCCAAATGAAGCAACTAAAATTATAAAATTAATTCATGGAATGGATAAGTGAGACAAATATCTTCTTGTAACTGTATTCCAAACAAGGATCCTTGATCTTAAAAATTTCCCTGAATAGTTTGGGAGTAAAATCACATCAGAATCCCTGGCAAATTTCTACAGTTGTGTGGTGGAGAGTGTGCTGACCGGCTGCCTCACAGGCTAGTATGAGGATACCAATACCCCTGAGCGTAAAGCCCTCCAAAAGGTTGTGGACACAGCTCAGGAGATCACAGGCAAAACCCTCCCCACCATCAGGAACATTAAGAGGGAACATTGCCATCGGAGAGCAGCAGCAAACATCAAGGATCCACATCATCCAGCACATGCTCTGTTCTCAGTGCTGCCATTGGGAAAGAGGTACAAATACCACAAGATTCACACCACCAGGTTCAGAAACAGCTGCTACCCCTCCACCATCAAAGTCTTCAACAACTTATTCATACTCATTAGTTTTGCACTTTATTGATTTTTTTTGCACTGTTTCCTTACATTTCTTTATTGCGTACATTTTTTTTTTGCATTATCAATTAGTGGTAATTCTGCCTTACCCACAGGAAGAAGAATTTCAGGGATGTATGCGATATCATGTATGTACTCTGACCATAAAACTAAACCTAAATACACAAAAGGTTGTAGAGATCTGGAGCCCTCACTCCAAAAGACTCCTGGACCCATGTGAACAGAAATGTTCAAGACAAGGAGTAATTGTTGTTAGAATTAAAACAAAATCAAGCAATGTGAATCACATCCATTAAAATGAGTGGAGGTGCATCTGTTAGAATAGTGGAATATACTGAAGGAGCTTTACGCTATGTACGTTTTTTTTTGGACTACCAATAATTGGCAACTGTTGCCCACAAAAAGATCTCAGGGTTGTATGTGATGTCATGTATGTAATCTGACAATAAATCTGATCTTCCATGATTAGACACTTATTCCCAAATGCAAAAGTCTATTCCCACTTCTCTCAGCTTCTAAAATCAACTGTCACATTGACCAAAATGCCCTCAATGAATGATTAGTCTTTGGCTGTCCAATGGCTATTAAATATTCAATGTTTGCACCTGTTGGTTTACCCTGAAAACAGATGGAATGTTTTGTAATTTGTTCTCCATAAATATCTTACAGGCTTAACTTTAAATCTAAAGATTAATTATTTGATTTCATTCCCTGTGGATTCTTGGCAGAAATGTTCACAGATAGTCAAATCATGACTGCCGATTGATTTTCCTGCACACCCTGAAAGTCAAAAACAAGAGTCTATTTAATTATTAGGGATGAGGTCTTCCTTGAAAGATCCACTGAATTTAATTCCCCTTTTCACAAGGAAAGAGAGTCCCACAAATCTAAAGTTTCTCAAACGACTTGCACAGAATACAAATTCTGCCACTTGGCCCTCCTCAGCTCTAACATAAATTGCTCCGCTGTACCGTTGCAAGGCGAAGATTAATCTCTGTAGAATACAGCTTCTAAATAAAAATGGTTGAGAAAAGATTGCATTGGAAATTATGCACGAGATGCCTTCTATCAATTCAGATAATAACCATGATTCACCTCCTGTCAAACGTACAAGCAGGCATATGTTATGCTAAATATTCTTCAAGCTAGTTTTAACGATGGATCTAAAGCAGACCCATTGCTGGTTTGGTTGGCATCCCCCCCCCCCCCCTCACCAGATTTAATCATCTGCCCCTAAAACCCCATCCGAATGAAAGTTAATTTACTCTCGGTGGAGTCACTAACCGTGGCATGTTTCAATGCTCATCTCAGGACCACCACCAGCTGCAGCCCCCAAACACTGCTGCGACCGCCGAGGTTGACGGCCGTCGGCAGCAGCGAAGGAGACTCCCTGCGATACATTTGAACTGACATCGACCAGCGAGGGAAATATGAACCCAAAGTGAACGCCGTGGAACCTCCACCTGCCACAGTTTGTAGCTTCGCCGCTCACTCTTGACCAAGCGACAGGTCGAGGCACGATCAGAGCCAGTGCCTGTTTCATTGACTGACCCTGGGCATTCGTGCACAGTTCGGCTCCCCTGAATTAATGACAGCCCCCAGCTTTTTTTTTATTGTCATGAGAAACGCGAGACCATCCATCCACAACTTCAGGGGAAGACCCTTTCGACCAAAGGGAATCAATCTCAGCAACTCATTCCGTCTCCTTGCAGGCATCCAGAGTTTGCTCACCTTCGCCACCAAACACACACACACACATCGGCTGTTCTATCAATTAGAGACCCCGTGCAAAAAGATAAATAAAATGTTTGGAGAGTTTCCAGGCGATTGGGGAGAATTGCAACGTTAATAACCGTGGCGAGTTCATTCGTTCCGCAGACGGCGCTTCAACGAGCGGTCATTAACCAGCACGGACAAGACGCGAACACAATAGCGATGGCACATCACATCTCAGGGGTCAGCACGGATCCCGCGGCGCCCCCGCTCTTTTCTTTCCTGTTGCAAACTTACCAGCACAGGGGGGACCCCAGCGACGAGAGAATAGAGCAGGACCGGCGGAATGGCACTGGTTTCATCGGGTCCTGGGTAGGGCTTGGTGTAAGTGTCGTCGTGACAGAAAAATCCCTGGATGTGGACATTGAAAGTGTCAGTGTATTCGAAGTAATAAGCCAACATGACGGTCCCAGCCATTATAACCATCTGGAAATACAACATGATCGTGGAGGATAGTCTGACTGATGGAGCTGACAAATAATTTTGAAATAACACCCAACCCCTTTGCTGGTGTGGTATAATTTCCGTGTGTCCCACACTTCACAAGGCACGGCAACTATGGCTCCAGTACATTCGCCAGATAGGTCTCCGCATCCAGTGGCTCATGAAAGCAGTTCATCCATGGAAACGAACC